>NC_134204.1:73864114-74519342 GCF_964188355.1 Buteo buteo
CATTATTGTGTCAAATTTACAATCCTTGCTTATGTGAGTAATGTGGGCCAACGGTAAGTCAGCTTATGTGAGTGTTGATTAAATAAGTATTTACAAATTGTGGACTTCTGTTCTCCTAGTATAATTATATTCTTCTCAGCCTTCGTTTTTAGTTCATATATTTGTTCAGCAGCGCTCTCTCCTCAGCGCGTATTTTTTCATTCACGTTTTAAAAACCTGACTTTTCTTTCTGTAGTCAGCAGAGGGAGCTATGTCACTTACTTATGTAAGACCTTAGCGGTTTGTGCTTTGACTCTTTATTGCCCTTTTTCCAGTTCACAAAAGCTAGAATGATTCTCATGTATTAAAATTTCTTTAAAAGGCTCTGGCACAATGGCAGTCACATCGTTAGTTTGACAAACTGTTACAGATTAGGAACATGATACCTTTCCTAGTTTTTTCATTTAAAATTAACCATGCTGAATATTACTAGAACTCTATATTCAGCATTATCAAAACAAAGAACGTTGTATTTTGAAGCAATGAAGTCTTTAGAGTTTAGACAAAACCCTTGTAATCGGAAACATGCGTTTGAAACAGTTGTAGTTTACAGTCGAGCAAAAATAACAGGTGAGAACTGAAAGTTGTGTTGAACCTTATACTTGTAGATCAAGTCACAGGATGTGTGTTGCAATAAGACTCTTCAGCAGGAGAAGAATTTTTTCTTTTTTTAAATAGGATCTATTACAAATTACAGTGTCAAATGCATGTCCTCCCCTCAGCAAGCCACACAGCACGATTTAACAGTGAGGAGTTACGTGGGAGTGGAGCTGTTCAGTCCTTCTACATCCATAGGGCTCTCTGCAGCTCCATCTGTAAGACTGATTGTATGATCTTAAGTATGTGTCCCTGTACTCCAGTGTAATTTGTGGGGTCTTGCCCGATAGGCAGGCTTGCCTTCTTGTCTGACTGCCTTATGACAGCTCTTAGCATGATGATGATGATGATGTCACAGTACCACACCTCTGAAGGTGTCCCACTTCTGACTAAGAAGAGCAGCCATAGAGACCAGGATAATCTCTGGAGAAGTAGCACTGTTTCCACTATGAAAGTAATTTTGCTTGTCTTTTTATCCCTCCTAACTTCTGCAGGGACTACGAGAAAATTTATTTCACCTGATGGTATGTTCTAATCAAAACTTCATTATGGTAAAAATTATTACAGAGCTTACATTCTGCTAGATATATATATAAAAAAAAAAGGCAGAAGGTATTTCTTCCTCTCATTATTTTTTAGTTAAATGAAGTTTTTCCTCAGAGAGCTTAATAAGAACGTTCCCGTCCACTGCGGTAGCACTGTTGTTTTGAAAACATATCCTGCAGTTTGCCTTGTTATGCCTGTTTGCAGGTGCAAAAGCACACAGGAGGCAAACATGCATAGAGCTTGTCCAGCATCTCCAGCAACCACACAGCATCCAGTCAGAACATAACCATTAGAGCTCGTAACACCAGAGACAAAAGCATCTGCTCACAATTCTGTGAACCAAGCAACAAGCTGAATTGAGAATTGCACAAGGTTTGCCCCTGAGCTTACTAATGGTCCAGGGACAGTCAGTCCTGCAGATACACAACAGAGTTCAGTCATCAGGAACAGCAAAACTGCAACAGTGAAACATTCTCAACTGTTTCTCTGGCTGGCTCCAGCTCAGATTCACTGTTTCACAATAGGAAAGGAAAAACGAAAAAATGTTTCACAAGGTAAAAAAAGCACTATTGGTTTCCTGATCACTGCAGCAGTTATCTTACACTCCAGACCAGAGACTGGAATATTGTTTTCTTAGCATATATAATATTTTGTCCTGACTGAGAAATACTGTGATTGGCATGCTGTCCTGTGAAGGCTGCAGATTAGAGCAAAGTGGGAGCCTGACACAGGAGACAGTTCCTTAACAACAGTGTATGTACATAGCTGTTGGAAACAGGCCATATTTAGAAATACAGTGTCATATGACTATTGAGATCTTAATTAAATAATAACAGCATTTTCAAAAAGTGAATAATATTGCTTTATAATATATTAAACTGGGTTTAGTCACTTGTTGCAGCAAACGTATTTTGCAGCCTGTCAAATCACCAGTTTTTTGAAAAAACATATATTGGCTAAGAAGTTACTGATTAAGCATTTTCTGGATTACTCCAAAGTGGCACTACCTGGAGATTATTTGGAAGAGGAGAAGGAAGAAGATGATGATGATGGTGAAAAAAACACTGATGTTGAACAAAGTCCTGGTAAGAAAATTATAGAAACTATGACATTAAGTTGCAAAGTATAGATATTCTGTCACTTCAGGATCAGGTATTCAAAATTTTATGTGAAGTGGAATTCTCCCTTTTATTTAATATGAACTTAATGTTTGCAATCACTGCTCATAATACTGTTTAACAGAGTCACTGTCTCCACACAAACCTACTGAATGGCTTATACATCCACACAAATTTGGTGGGGACTCTCTAGTAACAGGACTGGATAATTGCATCTAGGAACCTGTTGGCTATGTCCTTGAAACAGATTTGATCACGCAATCACATGCCTAGTGCTTACAGAAGGGACAGAAATGAAAAGCCTACCTGTACTGGGACACAGGAAAGAGTGGACTATAGAATATCTCATGGACAAAGTCACCTTGGCTCTTTTTCTGGCAACATTTGAAATACATGGATTTGTAATATCAGAGAATTATAATGTTAAAGAATGGAATTATAAAACACCCCTGTAAGGAAAAGATTTTAGTTAACTAAAATTTTCTTCCTCTAATGCATCACGAAGGGAAAGATGGAAGAGAGAGGAACAGTGCTGTACTATTCAGTCCTTGAACTAAGCACGTTCAAAATTTGTACTATTCATTTATAAGCATGTTGTAGACTGGAAACAAAAAAGGTTATGAATAAAAACATAGAGGAAGAAACATGTTATATGTGGCCTTTGGAACACTCATTTCAATTGCACCTTAGGCAGTTACAGAACAATGCAATCCAAATTTTCAGAGAAGAGAATGTTTGGTTTGTCTGTAAAAATGACTGCATTTAATGAGCCAGGAATCGGGTAGTTTGAAAATTGTCTCTCTCACTTGGATGTGACTGTTTTTGCGAATACTCTCATTGTGCTCTTTGGAAAATGCCGGACTTATATGGCAAAGATAGGAGTTCAACTTAATATGCATTCATTTAGACATGTCTGCAAGGACAACTGTGTCCCAACTTGATGATGGAGAAGATCTGTTAAAGAAGAGTATGCAGAAATTGCAGGATAAATGTAAGTAGCAGAAGATACCATTTAAGCAGTGTGAAACTATATACACCTGCTTAAGCAGTAGTAAGGTCCAGAAAGAAGAGCCTGGCACACGTATCAGGCAGCTATGCATCTCAAATTTTATGTTGTGTTGCATTCATTTGTTACTGACACAACTGTTCTAAGAACAAGACAAATTAATGAAACGTTAGGTCAAGAAATCCTAAATTAATCCCGAAGTATTGAACAAAATTACAGAATGGTAGGTGAGAGAGGAGAATGCATGTCTTGCTGCCCTCCCACCTTTTAACAAAATACGTTCATAGACATAATTTGACTTGTGAGTAATCAGATCCCACTGATTCCCACTTTGTTTCACTATGTTTCAAGAATCCTCTTAACTGTTTACTGCTCACTGGTGACCTTTGTGATCACCAACATGGTTTACAGTTCATGTTTAAAGAGAATCCACATCTGAATTAATTGCAGACAATAAGTAAAGCCACAGTGTCTGTCAACACACGTGGCACTGTGTATAGATTAACACAGTCGCTTTCCAGTTCTGTCTGAATTATTCCTTTAAGGTATTTCTCTTACAATTTAGAATTAACAATTGACCATTATGAAAATGGACAATAATAGTAATGTAATTTTGCTGAGTGACTAGCTGCATATAGGAAGTGACATACTGGTGCTGGCTGTTACACTTACCAACTCTGCCAAGAAGCATGAAAGGTGGTCTCATGTAAAAACTGTTAGCCCATCCAGAACACCATAGGCAAATGACGCATTGCCTTCCATACCTGGCCATCAAAAATCAAATATTAGTCTGGAAAATGCTTCTGCAAAAATAGGTCTGCCTTAAAATTTATATGTAGATTGGGATTTTTGTAAGTAGTTAGTTTCTACTCCTAAAAGATTCACCTTGTGTAACTTCAGCTTCTTAATTATTACTGCTTGTAGACAAATTCATCACCAAAGGAGCAGAAGAGGACATTTCTCAGGAAGAGCAGGCACTAGGTAACAGCTAATCGGTGTTTTCATTGAGTTTTCTAGTATTATACCATCACATTAAAAAAATCTGTTTTAACATGCTGATCTGACATGAATTTCCCAGGTTCATTGAGCTGAAGACCAGGTATTCCTTTGCTATTTGTAAGTTCATAACATAGCTGTTTCAAGTTCTCAGTTTTTTAATCACTGTAGAATTGCAAAGTCCTAGAAAATAAAACATACGGGGGGGGGGGGGTGGTGTTTCTAAAGCAAGCAGTTCTTACCACTTTTCCAAACGTGTTTGTGAGTCAACTACAGTAATTTCTGATTTTTCTAGCTTTTAGACTTTCAACAATAATGAAGCAGGTTTCCTAGGCATGCTTCCTCTCCTTCCCTTTCATCTTAGATGTTGAACTTTCTGTTTTTTCTTTCTCTGCTTTATCTTAGAAATAATCTTTGTAGCTGTTCTTTTTTCTTTCCAGAATCCAGATTTGGACCCCATTACCTTACCACTCTCACACAGAGTCATAATGAAGAACTACCTTTGGATGGTATGGTAGAGGACTCAGCAAAAGATTAAATATAAGTTCAATTCTTCTAACTAGACAGTATAAGAACAAAAGAAATTCTAAATTTGGTGGGCAAAAATGAAATTTAAAAGAAACTTGAAATCAAGAGATTTTGTCACATGTTCATCTGAGAATCACAGAAGAAGAAAAAATCATAAGCCAAGCCCTGTCTTTGAGACATGTACTTGTTAGCAGGTAAACAAGCTGAAGTCCCAAGACAATGAAACTTAGCATGGGCCATATTAGCAAGCCATAGAAAAAGTAATGCAAATAACTGATTTTAATCTGAAAACATGCTTCTGCGCCAAAACCTTGAAGAATATTTTAGTTTGTGTATGTCTTGTTTTCCGACCTCCAGTTAGATTTTCTTACTACTTTGCAACTGAGGGAAAATGTTAAATGTATTCACAAATATATGGATGAAGTTAAGTTTGTACTGACCTGAACAGGAGACATACGTTTGTGTGCAAAATTTGTGTGCAAAATTTAGCTTCTGACTTATATGGTTTTTTTCCATACTGATTCATGAATGAAACAGCAGTATATGCTTTCTGTATCTCTGGCAAAATAAATTAGCTTGTTTCTATTTCTGAATAGCTAGAAAAATATACCAACCTTGTTCCATTTTCTAACAAAGGGCTATAAGAAAAAGCATTTCTATAAACCAAACTGTAAGGAAAGAAATTACTCTAAAAGGTTTGTCTGTTTGTTGTGAGTTTGTATGTAGCATCATAAAAGGTGAAATAAAAAGTTATTGTTTAAATGTAAGGTTTTCCTTGTGTAATACTGAAGTATTACTATATCTTACATTTTTCAGATCCAAGAGCCAAATTTATGAATGTTTGTGAGTATGTCTCTGAACGTAATAGAAGAGCACAAACAGGGAGTTTCACCTTGATAGATAGAAGTAGCTTTATGACTGATTTGGAACCCCTTTTTGACTGAGAATTAGTCACCATTTGAAAACTATATAATGCTAAAAGCTAAAGATCTGATTGTTACTGCTTATTAGAACAAATTACACTTAGGAAAGTTAACAAGATCTAAGAGAAACTGAAGGGGGGGGTTATATCTATACGAACTTTAGCAAATCCAGGATTAAAAGATAGCCATAAAAAGCAGTAAAAAAAACTTTAAAAATTTAAAAAACAGAGTCACTAGCTGTCCTGGTTTCAGCTGGGATGGAGTTAATTGTCTTCCTAGTAGCTGGTATGGTGCTATGTTTTGAGTTCAGTATGAGAAGAGTGTTGATAACACTGATGTTTTCAGCTGTTGCTAAATGGCGTTTATACTAAGTCATGGATTTTTCAGCTTCTCGTGCTCAGCCAGCAAGAAGGCTGGAGGGGCACAAGAAGTTCAGAGGGGACACAGCCAGGGCACCTGACCCAAACGAGCCAAAGGGGTATTCCCTTAGGCATGACATGTCATGCCCAGTATATAAACTGGGGGCAGTTTGCCTGGGGGGATCACTGCTTGGGAACTGACTGGGCATTGGTCGGTGGGTGGTGAGCAATTGCACTGTGCCTCGCTTGTTTTGCATATTCTAATCCTTCTATTAGTATTGTAATTTTATTATTGTTATTATTATCATTATTAGTTTTTCTGTTCTATTAAACTGTTCTTATTTCAATCCATGAGTTTTACCTTTTTCCTTCTGATTCTCTCCCCCATCCCACTGCGGGGGGTGGTGTGGAAGTGAGCGGCTGCGTGGTGCTTAGTTGTTGGCTAGGCTTAAACCACAGCACTAGCTCGCTGAAGACAGCTCCCAGTACATTCCTTTTCACAGGCAAAAGAATTAACATTGATGCAATCAAGCATGCTATAGCAGCCGCACACAAATTGTCTTAACTAGAACAGCCAACTGCTTGGAATTTATTTACAATCCCACTTGTTTCACTTGATACAAAAGAATTAGCTATGTATTTAGATATGAAATGCAGAAGAGATGGATTTTTAATTGCACCAAAGACATTTTTATCAAATAAGAGCACATAATCAAGTTCCTGATCTCAATGACAGCAGATACCATCCAAGCAATGTATTTTTCAAAAAAATGCCAAGTAAGAATATAGTATAGCAGTCTTGATGGGGTTTCCACACAGTAAATTAGGAATATGTAGAATTGGTGGTTCCACAGGTGCTTAAGACCACCCCATCTCCTCAGAGGTGAAAAAAAGGGTTCTAATAAACTCAGAGTAGTAGCATCTCAACAGTCCCTGGGGCCTGCTGAACTTCTGTCAGAAATACTCTTTAAGATGGTTACAAATCATGTCTAGAAAGATTGAAAGATGTGCTTTTAGCCAATTCATCAACTAGTTATTTTATTAAAAAGTGCTTATCTTTATTTGCATAATGCACAGATATAATCCATTTCTATGTAAGTCGCTTTGTCCAGGACATGAACTGTATGTGTACTAGTGGAGTGGTGTGCTTTACTGTTGTAGTGTCAGACGGCGCTGATTTGCTTCAAAGGAACATAGCTCAAGAAACCAGCCAAGAAGATTTTAAAGTAAATGTAATGCTTGCTGTGTCATGTACAACTCTCGCCTGCTCCTTAATATTCATGATATGCTGTTGTATGGCTTTCATCAAGTACAGAATGGAAAAAGGGTAAGTTTTCCAGTCACGTGCTGTGCTTTATTATTTGGATAGTAAAGTAAGGTGCTACTCCAAACATAGGATTAAAGACTATGCAAATATGTGATAAAAGCTCAGAAAGGCTGTACACACTTACTTAGTTAACTTACTTACTTTTCCCCCTGCAAACGAAAAGCAAAGGCAGAAATTATAAAAAGTAGAAAATTACATTATTACCAAGAGTGTACATACTAGACTTTTCCTTATAAGTTGAGATGCTCCCCTTTGTTAGTTCAAATTTTGAAAAAAAAGGAAGTTCAGTAATTTATTGTCCATCTTCAATGGTATCTGTTAAGTTCCTATTGGTTTACTCTGATTAGAATAACATAATGATTTTTGTTCTGTGTTTTAGAAATTTTTGTCGTACATTCAGATACTCACGTGAACAACAGAGAGCAGCTTCTGCACCTTACTTTGACCCTCTGAGGGGAGTTCCTGATTCTTCAGTTTCCAGAGCAGCAGAAAGCAGCCTGCGGGGTGAGAAAACAGCATCAGACATACAGGGTAATAGTAAAAGCAAAAAATCAGAAATATTACCCATCATCAGTTCTGTAGTTGATATACCACCAATTTCTCATGCATCAAGTCTCAGCAGTATTCCTTCGTATGAAGACTTAAATGGAGACCACAACTAAACAGAATCTCATTGACAGTGACTGACAAGCTCTCTAACTCAGATGCTGGTGTATATGCACAACTATGTTTTTATAAATGCTACTTGTGATTCTCTAAATTTGTAACTTGAAATTTCACAACAGGACAGAATAAAATTTACATTCTGATAAGACAGTGATGTGTAATTAAAGCTGGATCACAAATGTTTGTGGGCAAACATTAACTGCTTCAGAATCAAGTGCCCGGAGATACAACCGTGGCCAGAAGACAGTTATTCCTCATTATTCCTCAGGTTAAAAAGAAACAGCTGAAACACAATGACTTCTTGAAATGAATTCAAGCAATCCAACATTAGCAGCACACACTGAACAGGAATGCAGTGATGGATCTCTGAACAATAATTACTTTTTAAATTAAGATTTTTTTTTGAGCAATAATTCACTAATTTATTTTTTTTTAAAATATCCTTTGGGAAAGTTATGTGAGCTTAGGTGCATTTTCGAATGTTTGTGTACATAACAGCTCTCTATGCTGTTTGTATGTATACAGTAATATGCAACCCTAAATAACAGCAAGGCTGGTATTTTTAACAGAAAAAAGATCTCTTGGTGGATCTTCTAAGAGAACAAAATTTTTTTATTATTTCCCCTGTTTTTTACACACCGCCTTGAACCCAGAATATCGTACTTGTCTTTGCCACTCAGAGACAGTAGCAACAATTCTTCAGTTGACGCTACCCCGACTTGGGGAAGGAAAGTGCAACGAGAACCATAGGGTCAGAAGTAGAGGCTGGTCTGTAGAGAAATTTTAAGCAGTGGGACATGAAAATCTAGGGTTTCCAGATTACAGCCAAAATGTATTGTCTTCAAGGCAATGCAATCGATTTAGAAAAATTGCTTGGCCATGGTCTTCTAAAGCCAGCTCAAAACACAGGAATTCTTCCATTAACTTTCAGGGTCTTGCACACAGAAGTAGCTATAATGACTTAAGTTTTGAAAATAATTTGTCCCACAATGCAGAAATACAAGACAGCAATGCAAGACTTCTTTTTCTTCATTCTTTCTTATATATGAGAGATGGTTACATCAGCAGCCCATTTTCAATTAGTTTCTTCATTCTTTTCTCTTGTTATTATTTTCATGCTTTCTGTGTTTTGAAATTGTACTTGACTATCTGAAAATAAAGTTCTGCCTTAGGGCTGGTACTCAAGCTCAACCCACCTGTATGAGTTGAGAGTGTTGATGACTCAACCTAGCAGGATTAGTAGGAAAAGAATACAGAACAGCACACAAAAATGTGATAGTGCTGTTCCACAAGTTCCCAGCTAGTTTACATTGTGAATACCAAGTGCAATTCTGGTCCCTTACTCTTAAAAGCAAGAGACAAAACCAGAACAGTTTCAAGGTAGGGCAACAAGGATCGTCGGAAGTATGGAACTGCTTCCACAACAGCAACCATAAAAGCAGGCTAGAAAAGAGCATGTGTTGGTGGGAGGGGAGAGTCTATTATAAATATCGAGTGCCACAGGTGAAACAGATAGCGATTGACTATCCATTCCAGTTGCACAAGCAAAGAGCGTCAAACAAAACCCACAGGAGCCGGGTTCAAAGTACGTAACAGATGCTGTCCTGGCAGTGCGTACTGAGCAGACCAGACGAGCCACTGCACGCTACTCAACAGACAAGCTCACCAAACCCCCTGCGCAGAGGCCTGGAGGGTGCTCTAGGGAAGCCTTGCATAATCCTGCCCTGTTTTTTGCAGCTCCCTAGCCACCTGGCTCCTGGCCCGGCTGGAGGCAGAGCACTGGGACAGGCGGGCCCGTGGTAGGAACTCACCCTGACATTTGCTCTCGGTGATGGGCTGCGGGCCGCGCGGCTCATTCTGGACGAGGCGGATCCGCTCGTTACAGCCCACAGAGCCCAGGAAACCTCTTGGCTCGGTAGGCGGGCGCGTGGGTGGGTGGGTAGGCGGGTGGGCTGAGTGAGTGGGTGGGTGAGTGAGCGGGTAGCTCTCCTTCGGCTGGGGCAGAACGGCTGTCAGGACCCGGGTGCTCCTAACAGTAGCCCAGACGCCTAGCTCGCCAATAGACACCGGCCGGGGCGCCCGCCCGGAGGACAAAACGGTACTTCGCCGCCCTTTCGAACCAGGTGGGGCTGCAGGTCAGCACCGCAGCTCCGCCGGCCGCCCCGCCGGCAGGACTGCACCGCTCCGCCCGGGCGTGAAGCCCCCGATTCGCACGGGCTCCCCCGGCAGCGGGGTGCCCGGTGGAGGCGGGACGCTCGCTCCTCACACCGCCACCGCAAACGCTGGCTGAAGCCTCCGTCGCCTAGGCCGAGGCGTCTCCTCACGGGCCGGGCCCCCGCCCCGAGGGCTGCGGGAGGGCGCCGTGCCGCCCTCCCTACCTCCTGTCACGAGTGGCGAGTGGCGGGCGGACGCCTTCCCGCCACGACGGGCCGGCAGTGCCCCCTCCCCCGCCAGCGCCCGGCGGGGGGCGGGGCTGCGGGTTGGTGGGGGGTGGTGACTCCGCCCCTCGCGCCCCACCCCTCCGCTCCCATTGGCGGCCGGGGCGGCGCGCCGCCTTCATAGCGGCCGCCAGAGGGGCCGGGGGGTCAGGCGCTCGCTCTCGCGTCGTGCTTTCCCGCGCTCTCGCTTCACGTGCCCCGCCGGCGGGGTGAGCGATGCAGCCGTCCCGCTGCGCCCGGGCTTCCTCCGGCCTCGCCGTCTGCGGCGGCTGCCCCTACCGCCACCAGGCGTCAGGCGGCGGGCTGCGGCCCTCAGGGGCGCCGCGGGCGGCCGCCGCCCCTTCCCACGGTGAGAATGTCGGGAAGGAGGGTGCGGACCCTCTCCCCTCCCGCCGGCCCTCCTCAGGGGCGGGGGCTAGGGGAGCAGGGCCGCAGCGGCGCCGGCGAGGGAAGGAGCTGCCCTACGGGGGTGATGCCGTCCTCGGGCAGAGGCGGTGGAGCCCGGTGCTCGAAGGCACGCCGGTGCGGGCGCAGCTTCGTTCCTGCCGTCCGAGGGTGGCAGCGGTTATTCCAGAGCCGTTGCGCCGTGCGTGAGAGCTGGAGAGCGAAAGGACGTGACGGGAGGTCTTTACGGCCTTGCCCTGCCTTTGCTCTTAGGAGAGGAGAAAAAGAAACCAGAAACAACCCACCCCCCAACGTTGCAAAACAGCAGTGACAATACCAGGATTAAAATACAAGCTGGTGGTTGGGCCTGGGGTTAGGGTTTGGGAAGCTGGACTTGGGAGGATTCCTTAAACCACTGTGTGGTGGATAACAGCGGGTTACTTCTTGCTTTCTTGGTAGGCTGATATCGCCTTTCCTTTGTGGTGCGTGACCTTTAACCCCTGTACTGAAGAGCAGGACTTGTAACATGACTTGCTTTTAATCTTTGTAAGGCATTTGCTTTCCTCCCGGGATCAGCAGAGTCCGCAAAGATCCTGCTTGCGCCTCAGTGAATAACTGTCACTTTCTCCTCAAACTTTAGTATGCATCTCCCATGGTGCTCTGCTTTCTTCTTAAGCATAATAAGATTTGTAGCTAGCTTTTTTGATGTTTGTTATGTTCCTCTTATGACCGAGTGTTTTCAGGCAACTGTAAGCTCGATCTCATTAGCAGAAATAGTAGTGTGCTCTAACTGTTGGTAATATAGCCAAATGGGTGTAAGAGGCAAGGGACAGAGTATTAAAATAAAAAACTCTAAATGGGAACAACAAAATTTAGCAATACTAATAGCCTATGTTAATGAAAAAAAGCAACCTGCCTCCAAACTGGATTCGAAAAGCTTATAATTAGAAATGAGTAGCTGCACTCTGTTTACCTTGGACTTGGGTTGGTCTCTTCCACATTGTTTGCTATGGGTTATGTTGATAGTTTGAAGAGTTGCTTGATAAGTGTGTAATCCAGGGAACCATCAAAGCATCTCTTACTCTGTCATGTCTGTGTTTTTTAAGCAGATGCTACTGATTTTCTGCCTTCACAGCTCAGAAGTGCCAAAAGGTCCGTCAGAGAGCAGGTTCTCCCTCTGCATGTAGTATCTTTCTGTGCAGCAGAAGCTTTCATTTCCACAATAAGTACCTGGGATTTCAGTTATCTGTATATGGTAATGTTTTATTATATTCTCAAAGTTTTCTGAGCTTAAGCATAAAGAACTGTAGACTGGAAAAAGTGCTGGGGGCAGGAGGCGAACAAAAAAACACCCAGCATGGAGTCATTTTCTTCCTGACTTCCACTTGCTGATTTTGTAGGTAGGTAGCTAGCTGTGCAGCATGATGTGACTTTTCGAAGGCTGAGTCCAGAGGTGTTTCCTTTCAAGTGATAAACATCTGTGATTAAATGACTTCTGCAATTTCTAGCAAGCTTGAATCCTGAAGGTTCACTCAGGCTCTAGTTAGTCAAAGAATAATCCTATAACATGGATTACTACATAGTCTAAATGGTATCTCATCTGTATAAAAGGTGGAGAGACATTACCTCTCTCAGATTATTTGTATTTCTGACAAGAACAGTTACCAACACAGAGTATTCCTTTGACATGGAGGTGTACTGGTTTTGGCTGTGGTAGAGTAAATTTTCATTCTAGCTCTGTACAGTGCTAAGCTTTGGATTTCTGACCAAAACAATCTTGATGACACACCCATGTTTTAATTCTTGCTGAAGAGTGTTTGCACAGCCTCGAGGGCTTCTCTCTTTCTCATGCTGCCCTGCTAGTGAGTAGGCTGGGGATGGGCAAGAAGTTGGGAAGGGACACAGCTGGGACAGCTGACCCAGGCTTACCAAAGGGATACTTGAAACCATATGATGTTGTGCTTGGCAATAAAAGCTGGGGAAAGGAGGAGGAAGGGGAGACATTTAAAGTAATAGTTAGGCATGATGAAACCCTGCTTTCCTGTAAGTGGCTAAACTTCTGCCTGCTGGTGGGAAGTAGTGCATTAATTCCTTATTTTGCTTTGCTTGTGTGCACAGCTTTGCTTTACTTGTTAAGCTGTCTTTTTCTCAGCCCAAGAGTTTTCTTGCTTTTACCCTTCAGATTGTCTGCCCCATCCCACTGGGGAAGTGAAGAGAATGGCTGCATGGAGCTCAGCTGCCAGGCAGGGTTAACACACAACCAGGGTAGCAAGGCTTTGTGGTACCACCCTGTTTTAGTGTATTGTTATTGTGTTTATGCCAAAACTACTTATTTTTGAGTAACCTGGAAAGGATCCCATTCACTAACAAAATGTGACTTTCTATTATTTCCCTGAAGTGTTTTGTAGTTACTGATATGATCACTGTTGAAATCAAATGGTGACATGTGTTTTAAAATGACAGTGTAAATAGCATTGTTGTTGAAATACACAATTGATGCCAATAGGTCTCTTGGATGACAGGGTCTGTGTAGAATTAATGAAATGTGGGGAGGGAAATAACCACTACCTTTTGTGATTTGCCAGAATATCCGTGTGAGGACGGAGATAGTGCCTTGAGAAAGTGTCAGGCTGAATTTTGGTAAGCAGTCTACAGCCTATGAAAGCTAAAAAGAGAGCAGTTAGTTGCTTAAATGTGCAGTTGGAACATTTGACTTTAAGGCTGCTTGAAGTTTGTGCACAATTATAAATATGCCTGGCTTGAAAAGTTACTGGGTATTTGGGACAATGAGATTTGTAGTCTTGTCCATAATTAATAAAATAGATTATTTTTTTTCCTCAGCTGAAATCTGTAGATTGCAGTTTAGGATGCCTTAATTTAAGGTCATAGTTGTTTTTCCTCAAAGAGAGGCAGCTGATTTACAAAAACCCAAAAGGATTAAAGTAGCAGTAGATAGAGTCAAGAATGAAATCAAGGAACAGAAGGAAGTGTCACAGTACAGTCTTCCCAATTAAATTATTACAAACACTTTAACCCTTGAAAATGATCTTAAAGTAAGATATTTTCTCCTAAGGAAACCATTGTAGTGCATTTTTTAGCACATGTATGTCTGTCATTATTTGTATACTAGGAAGTTGAAACCACAACTGGTTTTTAATCAGAAAAATACATTGATTATAGTTGTCCAGCAACTGTTTGTGAATATAATCTTCTACAAAATTATTTTGCAGGTCTCTCTATCTCTTCAGTAACAAATGAGGATGAAAATGCTAAGCAGCAGTGTCAGCCAACAGCAGTATTTCCATATGAAAATCGGGAAAGGAATTCAAAGATGTCTCCATTTAGGAGTAGACAGGAATACACAAACAGGTCAAACTTTTCCCCAGTGCAAATTGAAATAAAACTTCAAGAATCTGATGACGAATGTGATCTTGTCATTGATGTGCCACCACAACCTGTTAATAAAAAGCCAGAAATACGTAGGAACTGTACAAAGGGGAACAGGGACAGAGAACTGGCTGCTGTAATACGTGAAGAAAAATTATGTGTTAGTACTATAGCAGACATTTTTGAGTGTACAGAAGAAAAATCAGAGAAAATGTTCACTCTGTGGAAGAACAGCAAAGGTTTAAATAAGCGTGAAATACCAGGCAATGTTTTTCCAAAAGCAAATGAGATTTATTTGCCTGAAGTAGACACTGATACATTGAAGGTTTTGGAGGAAGGAGATGCCCTTGCTTATACTGATGAGAAACATACATTTTCAGCTGCTTCTGTTGAGGCAGACATGCAGAAGGGAATTCTGAAGCAACAGAATGCAGAAACCTATATGTTGGTTGAAGCATTTGTTCAAGAGCATACTACTAATGAAGACTGTGTGAGCAGTGGAAGAGTAACACGGTCCATCTTGTCTACTGGTCACTTATTGAAAGATGAAAGTACAACTGGAAGACCTTATAAGGAAATAATAAATATAGAGGAAAGCCAGAGCATAGAAGTAAATTGCAGTAATAACAGCCCAGAAGACATGTACCCATATCGAACTTATTACTTAAACAAGAAAAAAAGTGAAAGAACTCTGCTGAGCTCATCTGTTGAGGAAATGGAACCCGGTAGGGAGGACACAGGGCTCTCTGAAATGGATGATAATACTTTAGAGGAGTGTCGGAGAATTTTTGAAGAGTTCGAAAGAAAAGCACCAAAGCAAAAAAAGGACAGTGATAAGCAGGTATTTTTCTTCCCTTTCAGTGATTGGTTGGGGTTTTTTTTCTGAGCATATGAGGGGGGGAAGTGATATATAGTCAAGTTCAAATACTGTGTCCAAAATGTGTGTTAGTAAAGGTTAAATATTTGAGCCTTCAATGCCAGTAGACAAAGTCATGAGGAACACTTACGACGTTTTAGTCTGGTTTGACAATATGTTTCCTGAAGTAGAAAATAGCTCTGAATAGCTCCCTAGCTTGAGGTAGCCATTTTTACTTTTACTGAAATAAGCAAAATTTGAGAGGTGGTTGTGTAGTCAGTGGTGTCCTGTTCTTTTTATAAACTAGTGTAGGAACTTTGAGTACCACTGCCTCAGCTTCAAAGCACTGTGGCTTAACTGTTCTAAATGTAAGATAACTGTCTAATACTGATGCAATTGTAATTTTTCTGGTGAGTTTTTTGACTGAATATCCTGAAACATCAGAATAAATAGGTCATGAGGATATTACTAAAGTCTGGAGCTTCATAACAGTTGATCTAATTAGTCTGTTGCTGTTTTTAATAGGCTCATAGAAGAAATGAACATATTAATTTATTAGAAACCAAAGTAAATGTTCCTGCAAAAAAGAGAAGAATTGCACACACGGCAAAATTTGATGTGAGTTATAATCTTGTAATAAACTGAAGGTGAACATAGCTTTACTTAATATGTGTAGACTCATGTTGAACTTCAGGTGGTCTGAGTCTTGTAATCTAGTTGTAAAAATATTTTGAAATTAGAACAAAACTCTCATCAATGCTTCTGTTAAAAGTTGTAGCAAATATTGTAGTATTTAGTGTTGGTTACTTATGCAGGTGAAGTAAGCTGCTGCCCAGGGCAGCTGAGGATAGTGAGTATTGAAAAGTAAGTTTGGAGTAGAGGCTTGTACCATGAGATTACAGATACAGCACTTGGAAACGCAGAGTGGCTGTGGCTTTCTCTGCTTTTACAGTGCTTTCGGTGGCAATGTTAATAGGCATAATTCTTTAAGCCCCCTCCACGACCTCTGAGCTCTTTCAACTCTGTGTTTTCCTTCCAGGGACAGCATGCTGAGCTCTGAATCTGATAGCAAAATTCAGTTTTAAGAAGCAGTGTGTTAACTTTAACACCATCTTGCTGTGATTTAAAACTGCTTGAATGTTAACTCTGTTTTGTGTACATGCATATCAGGTACCTAAAAAAACCGAAATGACACCGTTCAACACTTCTCATTGGAAGCAGGGTCATAATGCAGAAATTAATCAGGCCCACTGGGAGACAGTGAAGTCTGCAGCTAAAGCTACAAGGAGTCGAGCTTCTATTGCTACAACTTCCGAACAGAAGAAAACTAAGTCTAGATTGTCAGCTACTCAATTTCCAAGCAGTGGACCAACAGGTGTGACGGATTGATCTGTAGGTTTGACAAACTAAACTTCATTTTGCTTCAGTTAGGCATCACTTGAATGTGTTCATTTTTGTTGTGGTGTATGTTAGCTGTGAGTTGAATGATGGTGAGCACTTAGCTTGTGCAGATAGATGCCTTATCCAACTACAAGGTTATAACTAAAGTCTTGGTAGCTGTAGTGGAAAGGGAACAAGTACTTTGTGCTAAGTTCTTCGAACATGTACAGTTTCGACTAAAATTCTGAAAAACGTTTGTTTTGTTGATAGTCTTCTGATACATGAGTTGAAAGAATAAAAAAAGAAATCTGGTGAGTTTTGTTTTATAACTGATATCAGCTGTTAGGTTTCTAGTCTGATGCATTCAGACATTCTGTAACAATTTTTTGAATCTTGTGATTTGAAAGTCGTATGTTCTTCTCCCTTTAAATTCTCTTTCATGTGTGGAAAACTGGAGTAGAAGTTATTTTCAGCATTTGATACTAGTTAGTGTTTCCCCTCCAGTTGTTCTACTGTCACTTTAAATGTATGCTTACAAAGTAACCTACCTAGCAACTAAATTTAATAAAATACTGCTGCCTAGTTTAATTCATGTGTTTTTATTACAGATGCTGTAAAACATCTTCACATATAATTGAGTCATTCTGCCAGTGTATGCTTTCTTTCTGAATAACAGATTAGTGTATCTCATGCTGTACAAATGTGTCTTGCTGCATAATAGGTACTGATGCAAGTAAAGTTAAGCAGGCTGGCTCAAGAATCTCATGACAAATTTTTATTTCTGAGATCTGTAGCTTTCCTGACTTTGAAAAGGCAAAGGAATACTTCAGGGCACTTACTGATTGCATTGGAAAATGAGGCTAGAATGGTGGTTTTCCTGATTTTTTTTTTTTTCTTGCTATCATGCTTTTTGTAGGGGAGAGGAAAGGAACAGGGAAGGCAGGCAAGTAGGTGTTTAAAAATCATAGTCATTATAACTTGAAAGTGGCTTTTAACTTGACTTGTGTGGCTGCTTTATTCTAATGTCTTCAAACTGATGCATGTTCTCAAGAATACTGGAGAACAATTAGCATTAAAATCTATTGGCAGAAGTGAAGTCTTAATGTGTTTCCTGAAATTCTAGGTTTGCTTCCATGCATTCGTTTACTATTACCCTGCTTTAACAAAGGAGCTGTAAAATACCTGTTTTCCAGATTAATGTAATTTAAATAATAAAACTTACCATTAGATTTTTAGATTCAGTCTGTATCTTCTGTGTGTTTCAGCCTCTTCAAATTTGTTTGAGGTTCAGCCCACTGCAACCAGCAGTGGTCAACTGTGTGTACCACCGGCACGAAAAGTTGCAACAGCAGTGCGCTGCAGAGGTTCTGGTGGTTCAGTCAAAAGGACTATTCCTGTATCATGCAAGGTACTGTAGAGTTACTGCTGCAGAACTTGGATATATGAATGGGAACAGAAGTGGAAAAAATGCAGTTGATTTCAAACAGTATTTTACAATGTAGACCCAGTAATGTGATATACTACTATAGCTTTTTAAAAAAATTACTTTGTTTCCTGTGTGCTTTAACTGAGTTGCTATCCAAATTGTATTTTCATTTTCCTTGGTTGTACTAGCCAGCACTACACAAATGTAAGCAATTAAATATATAAATTGTTAATCAAAGTGGTTGTGATGGGAGAATTAAGTACTAGTTTGTTTTCACTCAAGTTGTGCTTGCATGTTGGTTATTTTCCCTTAAAACTTCCTGCCATGTATAGTGGCAGATGATATCTGATGAAAGGCTTTATTTGACTTCGTGAGAGGTACCCTTATAAATTAAAAGGCTTTCAAGGAACTTGTCAAAAAGTTAATGCAGGCATATTTTGGTTTGTTAGTACCAACTTTGCTTTGTAATTTTCAGTGGCAGAGTATTGTAAGGTTCTCTTCTCAGAAAAATAACTCTACCTTTGTTGTTAAAGCAGAGGTCACTGAAAATTCCTGGGGTCAGATAAATTACAAGATCAGAGTTTAGCTTTCTAATTAAAAATGTCAAATGTTACAGCTTTGGTCAGTTTGGTTATTGACATTTTTCTAGGATATTAAGTACAGATTATTTTGTGCTTCCTATCTCCAGTATGTATCTTCTTGTTTCCTAAGCAGAATACTGCAGGCCTCAGTAATGATGAGACTAGATTGTGACAATGATACACATTGCCTTTGTTCCCTTTATGCAGAAATTACTCTCTCCTTGGTAGTAGCACACACATTTAAATGCTGCTCTTAAAGGATCTTCATTAGTGAATAAATGTGGTATAGACAGATTACTCCTTGTTTGATACACACACTGCATCTTTGTAACTGTTCAGACCTTTTGGGGTGTGATGGTGGCATGGTTAACTTACTGTCAGATTTTTGAATGTGATTTTAAATTCTGTGCTTTATTTTAAAATAAGCATATTGTGATAAGCAAAAACTCTACATTGTGTTGTCTAACAAAGACTCTAAGTTCCTAAAAATAAACTCATGTTTTTCAGTCTAGTTCACTGGGTCCTTAGTTTATGCTTTGAGAGAAGTGCTGCCTGAAATAAAGGCCAGATGAAGAGTGTGACTTAAATCGTAACTGAACTGCTGGTGCTTGCTGGATGACTGAACTTTCTCTAAGAAAAAAGAAGTTTAAAATTAGTTTTAATACCTCACAAAATTTTGAGCAGAAGATTTAGTTTAGTTCAAGCAGGGAAAAACCTCTATAGCTACTATTTCTGAAGGCTTTTTCTGGCTCCCTGCCATGTGTAACTCCAGTTTTCTGAATAGGTATTCAGCAATGCTTGATTTTTTTTTTATTATTTTTTGTTTTTTTCTCTGAGGTTGAGCAAAAGAATGTCTGAACTGGTTTTACTTCTTTGGGCTATTTGTTACATATTGACCCCATTAGTATGGTTTTTTTTGTTTTCTTTTTTTTAAGGTTCCTAGTTGGCAAAGGTCTTCTGTCCCACAATCAAGAGTCAAAGTAACACTACAGACAAGACAGCAATATGTCAAGGTTTTCTTTTCAGAATGCTTCAAAACTTGTAGCTCAATGAATGAGGCTTTTAACAAGGTTTGTAATGTTTTATAGATCTTTCAATTCCTCTTCCAAATTAAGTTGGTAGGTCTTATCTTGCACAGTGTGTCGGTGGGTTTTGTTATTTAATTATTTTTAAGGCAAATATTTCAGACTTTTCAGTAAGCAGAAGTTAAAATGTACTTGATGTTATACTTGCCAGCGTTATCAATCAGTTTCAGTTTTTTCTAGGTGAAAACTTTTGTCTTCAGCACTGCCAATCAGCTTCCAAAAAGACATGTTATTTTAATATTAAAAAGGGAAAGTTTTTCTTTTGCAAATGCAAAATAAAAATCTTCTTGTGAATACTGGAAGCTTCCTGGCATGTAATACTGACTTCTATTCAGGAAGAATAGAATGTAATAATGAGATCTATTCAGAACAGGAGGAAAACATGTCTGAAGAACAACCATAAATCTCTCAATTATTTTGAGCCTTTGATCTTGTATTTACTGTTTACACCACACCAAGTGCTACTCAAGCTTATAGCCAACAGATATAGTCTGACAGATGCAAATATCCTGAGCTTAACCTTAAGGTGATCTAAATTTCTTGCATGCTGGAAATCAAAAGAATTTATGGAGGTGTCCTGATAAGACTCTGTATGTGTATTTAATTATATGTTGAATGAAAGCTTGTAAAACATCAGATGTTACTACTCTGCCATTTACTATGTGTTCTTTATATTATGCAGCATACCTTGGTATCCCTGATTTCTTCTCACTAAGTAATGTTTCTTTTACCTTCACTTTAACTTCCTCCTGTGTTATTTCTCAGCTTCATCAGTTTTCTGCTTTCTCTTTTCCTCTGCTTAGAGGTTGTAACTTGTGAATTGTATTTGCTGTAGTGATTGTTAAGAAGTGTTTATGCCTGAAATAAGCTTCTCCTTTGTTGACTATGCAGATAGCGTAAACAGTGAAATAAGACCAGGGAAGAAGCATTTTAGTTCCCCTAGGAAATTAATGAACATAGTCGTTGTTTCAAGTCTGCTTTTTCATAGGTAAAAGGTGCTAGACCTTCCTTTCACCTCAGTTTCTTATAACTTTACAGAAAGAAAATTAAGGAAAAATTTCTTGGCCTAAAGAAGTAATAATGCTTCCTTTGAAGCAGGATTAGAAAAAGCTGTCTGTAGCCACCAGAATGGTTACTCTAAGAGTGTTCAAATTCCCACAAGGATTAGATTTAAATTCTGAGATGGACCACTGATTTCCCCCACACATCTTTGCTTCATAAGTACTGAATTTGTCTTTCTAGATGTCTTATCCATCTGACTTCATATCTCCTGTTGCACATCAGATTTAGGGCACTGCCTGCCTGTGTATCTTCCTCTAGGTTCAGAATCTCAGATTCTAAATGGCAGTGCTTTTTGTAGAACATACAGTACTCCACTAACACTCAGTCTCCTTTCTTTTTTTAAAATATAGGCCATGAAAGAAGAGCAATCTGTTTATGATCGTTGTGGCAGTAAAAAAATGTACCTGAATCTTGCTGTGAAGACTCTCAAGAAGCTGAGGGATCATGGTAGTTTTGATTTCAGTGAAGATTTTTTAAATGGGTTGTAAATGTAGAAATTAGAACAACAGAGAAATAAACTAAATAATCCTCTTAGGACAACTTTACTGAAGATATTTCTGCATATTTTAATCCTTTTGTAGAAATATATCAGTGAAATTGGTGGTTTGATTTATAAATATTTGCTTAGGATATTAACAGGAAATCTAAAATTGAGAAGAAATGCTAAAAATCTGTTTTCCTGCATTCAGGGCAACTTAGTAACAGCAGATCTTCCAGTGGTGCTGGATCCATGAAGTCAGAGGACGAGAAAGGTAAGGAAGGGGAAAGGGGGATGTCAGTTCTCAATTTTAGCCTATAAAAGGGCTTATTTCAGCATGAAAATGTTGCTCTGGTTTTGGTCCAGCTTTACCTATTAGCCACTGCAAAGGTTTCCAACACAATTCCCTGTTTATATCTGAAGGCTCATTGCCTAGCCTTTCTGGGATAGCTAGTGAGTTAACATCCCTATTGTTTAGTGTCTTTGTTTTGAATAATGCTTCACCTCTAACTCCTAATTGCTCTGAGGTACAAGCATATAGTCTTTGTATGTAAACTATAGTGCACATCTTGTAATTTTGGTTTTGTTTTATTTTGGAAGTACTAGGATATTTGAGTGCTGCTTATATTTGTTCTAATATTGCTTAAGCTTTGGGTTTGTTTACTTTTAGGTTTTTGGTTGTGTTTTGTTTTAGCATTTACAGGCAATGCTTTATATGAACTTTTAACAAATTATCTTCTGACTGAGGAACAACTGAAGGAAAATAACTTCCCTCGACCAAATCCTGGAAAAAATGGCCATGCTATACTTAGTGGGGTTCTAAGAAATACTGTGTATGATGGTAAGTGCTTACTAGACTGCAACAAAATTGAATTTCAGTCAGTAGTTCACAGGACAGTAAAATACACAGGTATAAAATTATACATTATGTCAGTGTTCTGTATTTAGTGCTGGACTACGAGTGAATTCACAACTAAATTCATAACTAAATAATGCAGCTTCATAGGTCTTTTTTAATTTTTGTTTCAACATAGTAATGGAAGAAGTTGCAGGTAAACTTGAATTTCTTATTGTGCTACAGAGGAACTTGTTCTTTTTTTTTTACACATGGCTAATCTTGGGAGGCTGCTTATCTATTGATACTCTGCTCTTGCAATTACTGTTCACGTAACTTTTTTTATACTTCAGTTCAGCATTTTTTAACTTTATGGCAAGCCAGCTAGGAAATATGCTTTGTTTATTGCTTTTTTTCAGCTTTCAAAAGGTTGTGCTGTAGGTGTGGTAAAGTATATGCTGTTACTGCTTCAGGAGAACATAGACGTAAAGAAGAATGCAACTATCATTCTGGTAGAGTATTGGAACAAAAAGGTATGTATCCTTGGCATTCAATCTTTGTGGAAGCTGTTACAAGTTAGAACATCTCATGTCAAAACTGAACAAGATCAGAGTATGAAACTTTTTTGTACAAGGTTCAGCTGAGATACATTCTGCTGTTCTTTGGGGAATGTGGCTAGTTAGTAAAGCCTGTGTTCTCTGAATATGCCATAAATGTAGGAAAGCTGATTGTGATGGGTTGACCCTGGCTGGATGCCAGGTGCCCACCAAAGCTGTTCTATCACTCCCCCATCCTCAGCTGGACAGGGGAGAGAAAAATATAACAAAAAGCTTGCGGGTCAAGATAAGGACAGGAGAGATCATTCACCAATTACCGTCACGGGCAAAACAGACTCAGTTTGGGAAAATTAACTCAATTTATTACAAATCAACCAGAGTAAGGTAATGAAAAATAAACCCAAATCTCAGAACATCTTCCCTCCACCCCTCCCTTCTTCCCGGGCACAACTTCACTCCCAGATTTCTCCACCAAGCCCCCCCAGCGGCACAGGGGGACAGGGATGGGGTTTACAGTCATCACACGTTATTTTCTGCTGCTTCAGCTCCTCAGGGCGAGGGCTCATCACACTCTTCCCCTGCTCCAGTGTGGGGTCCCTCCCACAGGAGACAGTCCTCCACGAACTTCTCCAACGTGGGTCCTTCCCGTGGGCTGCAGTTTTTCACGAACTGCTCCAGCATGGGTCCTTTCCACGGTGTGCAGTCCTTCAGGAGCACAGACTGCTCCAGCATGGGTCCCCCACGGGGTCACAAGTCCTGCCAGAAAACCTGCTCTGTGGGCTCCTCTCTCCACAGGTCCTGCCAGGAGCCTGCTCCAGCACGGGCTTCCCACAGGGTCACAGCCTCCTTCAGGCACCCACCTGCTCTGGCTCCTCCCCGGGCTGCAGGTGGAGATCTGCTCCACCGTGGACCTCCCTGGGCTGCAGGGGGACAGCCTGCCTCACCAGGGTCTTCCCCACGGGCTGCAGGGGAATCTCTGCTCCGGCGCCTGGAGCATCTCCTCCCCCTCCTTCTGCACTGACCTTGGTGTCTGCAGGCTTGTTTCTTACATGTTCTCACTCATCTCTCCGGCGGCTGTGTCTCACTGTCCCAATTTTTTTTTCCTTCTTAAAAATGTTATCACAGAGGCGTTACCACTATCACTGATTGGCTCGGCCTTGGCCAGCGGCAGGTCCATCCTAGAGCCGGCTGGTATGGGCTCTCTCGAACACAGGGGAAGCTTCCAGCAGCTTCTTACAGAAGCCACCCCTGTAACCCCCCCCACTACCAAAACCTTGCCACACAAAACCAATACACTGATGTTAATAAAACTGTGTGGGAAGATGGTAGAAAAATGTTCATTGTGTGGCCTTGCACTGACTTCTAAGTGAACCTTGTAATCTTTTGAGACACACGTTAAATACTCAGATGCTACATTAAAAAAATTCCCTCAGGGAAAACCTTCTAAAGCATACTACAACTTTCTCTCTCCCATTCATTGGTATTTCTTTTTTCTATGGAAAACCTTGTCTCAGGACGGAATGATGTAGCTTGTCATCTTGGCATAGGTGGGACTTGCCTCTTTCCAAAGTGGAATCTCAGGAGAAAATGGAAGAGAAATCTGAGAAGAGTGTACTGATTTGGTTTTGCCATTGCTAGTTGCTGCAAAAGCTGCTTAATTTTCAACTTTTCTTCTTGACAGTTCCTGGTGGTGTGGAAAAACGCTATAGCTGCTGTGATAGAGCAGTTGGGTCTGATGGATGTCAGATTGCAAAGGTAGGAAAAATGTTCTCGGAAGGTTTATATAATGCAGTATCTCAGTTTTGCTTTCGGTGTCCTTTTGATTTAAAGTTGAGTCATAGCTTTCTGTGAATGGTTTGGTATAAGTCTTTTAGGTTTACTTACTAGTGTTTAGTAAATTATGTGGCAAATATTGACAGGAAGTATATATATGCTCCTGAGTCTGTTAGAGAAACAAATTGTCTGGTAATTTGGGTAAGATATATCTAGTAAACTTGCACTTAAATACTAATGGAAACTTTGCAGCTTCATGTTCATGATGGGAAAAAGAAGAAATTGGAAGGCTTCATGAAGACATTAATTAAATCACCACCTGTTGATGGAAACTATGGTGTATATGCTCTAGACTGCGAGACGGTATGAGCAACCTAAAAAATTTGGTTCAGATAATAGAGAACTATATTGTTGATGAAGCAATTTCCTAACTGTAATAGTGTGGCACCCTCTCTCTGAGAGGTCTGCAGAACTCTGACTAGTCACTCTACATGACTAGACCTTCAGTCTGACTAGTAACTCTATGTAACTAGACCTTTAGTGTTGAATGTGCATTGAGCAAAATTGTTTGGAACTGTTGAGTTGGTAGCCAGTTCTGCTTTCTGTAAAACTTACATAATGTGAGGAAACATTGCTGTGTAAATGCTCATTAAATTTACTTTTCTTCAGTGTTACACAACCCATGGCTTGGAACTAATTAGAGTGGCAGTGGTCAACGCTAAGCTACAGGTTGTATATGATACATTTGTTAAACCAGATGGTAAAATTGTAGACTACGATAAAAGGTATGCTAATTAGTCTATAAACTGGCAGATAACTGTATAAGAAAAAAAATGTCTCTCAAATATGTATTTCTAGTAACATAAAGCAAAGACCTTCAATCAGGAATGAGGCCTTTGTTCTTACAGGCTCAATTAAATAGGATTTTTGGTTTTGCCTCTTTGTTCAATTTATTTTTTTCCGTATTTGAAGACTCTTTCTCCTCTTCATTCAAAAAAAAAATTTAAGATAAACCTCTCAGAACTTACTAAATTCCCAAAGGGCATAGAGGCAAATGCAAATTTAATCTATAAATGTCATCTCACAGAAAAGCAGTATAGCCATAAGCCATGCATTGAGGCCATCAGACTGTACAGCTTAACAAGATTTGGCTGTATTTAGTGCAGATGACTTGTATTTGATCTTTCTATTGGGTTTTGTCATTGAGACCTCGAAGACATGTTTTCGATTTCTGTTAGTTCTTTGAAGTCCTGCAACTGCTCTGAGAAGAAACAGGTTTCAAGCATCACTGTAAAAAAAGTGGGAACACCAACATAAAGTGCTCCTTCAACAGCAACATTTGTTTGCTGCAACGTTGTTGTCTGCAAGACAGAGCCCTGTCTTTGGTCTATGCTTAAAAAACAGGCTCACTTATAGTGGTAGAGCTGAGTTAATATCACCTAGCTTAGATTACCTTATGCTACCTAGGTGAAAAGGAAGAGAATGAAAAATGCCTTATGTTGTCTTCAACATTATGTGATTTCAAAAGGCTAGTGTTAACTTTAGATGCTGGGGGGTGACTACCATAAACCTAGTTCTTCTAGATATTTTTTAGTGTCTCTGTTAATGAAGCTCTTCTAAATCTGTCTTTAGACTCTCTGGAGTAACAGAGAATGATCTTCAGAATACCACAACATCTCTTCGGGGTGTACAGGCAATACTGCTAAACTTGTTCAGTGCAGATACAATTTTAATTGGACACAGCTTGGAAGATGGCTTATTTGCTCTCAAGGTAAAATAACCTGGTTTAAGCCAATTCTAAGAGGTGACTACTTGTCTTTAATGTGTTCTAATTGATTTTAAAAAGCAACAAAATGTTGCATTTTGGCAGATCAACATGTATGAAAAAAAGAATGAAATATACTTGATTGCTAAATGATAGCTGTATTAAAGATAATATTACATTCAGAGAAGGAAGAGATGTGTATACAAACACAGTATGGTAAAGATGTTAACATTTGGGCTTCCTAGTTTGCTGTTTTATGCTTCTAAGTATGCAACCATATATCACCACTGAATAACATTGCCTTTATTTATGGGTTCACAGAAACCTAGAATTGCATGATTTCTGATCTTGCTGAACTCATGCTGGCAAGTGCATAAATGGCAGTGACAATGCATAAAAGGCAGTGGCAATTCAAATAATACTAAGGTATTGCTCTTAGAATCTCTGTAAACAATTATGCTGCCTGTCAGGTAATTACCTTAGGTACCAGAAATGAATGGATTATGCTATTAAATATCAAAGGCAGCAATATTCCATAAGAAACATAACCATCTGCTCAGGAAGGCTCTTACCAATGTATATAAATTACCTGAAGGGCGTGTGTGAACAAGAATGAGCCAGGCTCTTTCCAGTGGTGCCCAGTGCCAGGGCAAGAGGCAGTGGGCACAGACTGAAACACTGGAGGTTCCCTATGAACATCAGGAAACACCTTTTCATTGTGAGGGTGACCAAGCACTGGCACAGGTTGTCCCAAGAGGCTGTGGAGTCTTCTACCTTGGAGATGCTCAAAAGCCATCTGGACATGATTCTGGGCAACCAGCTCTAGGTGGCCCTGCTTGAGCAGTGGGTTTGGACAAGATGACTTCCAGAGGTCCCTTCCAACCTTAACCATTCTGTGATTATTAGTAATGAAGGAATTAAAATTTAGCCTTGATAGGCTTCCTTGCTAGTGATATCTAAAGACCAAAGCAAATGAGACTTTGCAGTATGGTATTGGCTGCCTAAAACCAGAATTAATCGTGTTCACTGTATATTTACAACTAGTGAATAAATGTCAATGCAGTGTACAGAAATCACTGTAAAACACAATTTTTCCACAGTTTGCCATTCTATAATGAATAGAGGAACAGGGGGCAGATGATGTAGTATCTGGAGCTCAGGAATTAGTTTGGGCATATTATTGAGAAAGGAAATGGTTTAGATGCCAGATAGGATTTCTTTAATAAATAAAGGAGGTGCAAGACTAACTGGATGTGTAGTTATTACTGTGGCCTCTGCTCTTTTCCAGCTAATTCATGACAGAGTAGTGGACACTTCAGTGGTGTTTCCTCATTGGCAAGGTTTGCCTCACAAAAGACAACTTACAAGTCTGGTGGCTGACTACCTCAGGAAAATTCGTCAAGATGATGGTAAGAGTGGAGGTTCTTATTAAGCAATTGGTATATTACATCATGAAATGGGAGACAGGAATAACCCAGAAAACTGAAAAGATGGTACTATACTTGCTGTCATTTAAAGCTTTGTCTTGGATACTTTTACTTCAAAATTATGGTAAAAGCAGAGGATATACCTGAAGGGTAAGATGATTGGTGTTGTGCTTTGACCCCAGATGGCAGCTAAGCATCACACAGCCTCTCACTCATTCTCCCCAGTACAGTTGGCTTGTTAAAGTGTTCACCATAAAAGTGTTCCAGTTTCTCTCCCTTGTAGAAGGGGCATTCTTAAAATTCTGAAGATAATGTGATGAGTCTAACACCTATTTCAAGATTCACTTGCTTATCCAAGCTGATACAGGAGCTGGCTGTCAAAGACAAATCAATAAATCTGTTCTACAGTGTGCATATAATAGTTATGAAACATTGTATTTGACAGATATGTTTTGCATTGACTGTGCCATTCTAAATTATTTTTAATCTTATCTTAGATAACAATTTTTTCTAATAAACTGACAGATTCTTACTTGCTTTTATCAGTGAAGCCTTCTGGACAACAACATTCTATTCTGCTAACATATCTTCATTGCCTAGGGAATACATAAATGGTGACACTGAGCAAAACTTGATGGCCTTTGATACCCAGTGGAGTAGCTGGATGCTGCATCTCAAAGCTTGTAATATCCTCTGACTTCCTTTGCTTTGACAGTCTGATGCACAGCACTGTGGTGGAAAGCAAATGCCAGTTGAAACTTTCTCTGAGATAGTAAGGATGGAGGGGAAACTCACAGGATCACCTGTTTTCTTATCCAAATGACAAAATTTTTTCTATTTGATTATTGGCAACTGTTCTGTTTTATTTCTTAAGGTGCATTTAGGAGAGGAGAAAACTAAAACTTGCAAGGTTATTACCAGCTGTCTTCTGATTCTGTGAGTAGGAGAAGTTACTAAGTGGTATAAACTTCTCTGCTACAGATAAAAGCTATGAGTCTCCTGCATTAGCTTTCACGGCTCTTTGTATGTCCAATCTAAATAGGTATTGCAGGAGTGGTTCTTATAAAATATGCTGGTGAAAGCATTAATGTAGGGCACTAATGCTGTTACAGGTGATTACAATGACTGTGTAAATTATGTGTTCACTGAGAGGGAAGTATAACCACTTCCACATTCAAGGAGATACTGCACTGCTTTAAGCCAGTAGATATCTGAAATGCAACTGCATGTCTGTAAATGCCTTAAGATTTTTTTCTCAGTCTAGACTGCTACATGTGAAAAATGATCTCAAATCACTGGCACTGAAGTGTTACAAGAGAAAGCTAGAGGCTTGTACTTTGACTATTGAGTCAACTTTTGTTGTGAAAGCACTTAATTCGTCTGCTTCTTTGTGGAATGGAACATCTCAATTAAGTCTAAGAAAACTATTTTTCTCCCTGGTATCAGCTTACTATATTGTGGTGTTCTCCCCTGCCCAAAGCAGTTGCAGAATCAGTAGATGTGGAATCTGTGCAGTAATGCAGCGCTATAGTGCAAAGAAGCAATACCTTTTTCTTTTTGAGTCACTAGCTCAGCAACAGAGTGGGGAGGGGATTTTGTTACCTTCAAATGAAAATGCTGGTCTGTATGATCTCAGATTTTTCTTCCACAACTTTTTTGGTTTCTAAATAACCAGCCCCAGTCCCAAACATGTTTATCTGAGATGTTCTGTACCTTTATTAAAACTTCTATACTCAAAATGGTATCTTTGTTTAACATAACTTAAACCATACAGGATTTAGATTTCCCTTGATCAGCTCACATAGGACTTAATGAGGTACACATAGTCAAATTAGCCAATGAGACAATTTGACGCTGTGTCAAATTGCTGTGTATGAAGATGATGGCCAAATATAGTAGGTCTATTCTCTACCTGTCCTAAAGTTGCTAGGAGACCCCCAACATGCAGCTTTGGCTTTCAGTAGGGAGGGCTCAGAACTTTCAGTAGTTAACTACTGTTGTCCTGGCAGCCACCATTTTCTTGTATTAACTTAATGTTAGGAAGGGTATTCTGATGCCTGTGTTAAGTGCCAACTAATAAGAGGATTGTATCCATTTTTTGTTTGAATGACTACTACTATTTTCCAGCCAGAATGCATTAAAACCTTTCTACTATAGTTTTTGTAGTTATGGGAATTGTATAAAACATGTAAATTTAAGTTATTGACTTTTTAAGGTTTGACCAAACATGTAATAAAAATGTATAACTGTATACAACTTAAATCCTTTAACTCCATTCTATTCAGATTTTGTGGAGCATTTCAGTACATCAGGACAAGTAGATTGCCCTTAATTAACCAAGGTAGAAACTTACCATCTAGTTGCAAAACCAGCTTGTCATCTGTTACTATTTCAACTTCTGATTTGAAAGTACATGACTTAACTGTCTTTAGAAGACCAACCTATGTTGGATACTCTAGGCTACTAATCCAGGCTCTGTTGGATATTGAAGCTGATGGACGCAGTGGGAAACGGAATATTGCCAGACAGTACTGGACTGCTAGAAGCATGTTGTTATTACCTTGAATCCTGGTAGCAAGAGGTTGCACCAAAAACTGTCTGAATACCAAGTACTGTCTTAATATTCTCAACAATTGTTCAACTTAATAAACAAAGCTACCATTCTTTTATAAAGAAATACATAATCTAATACTTCTAATTTATTTTTTTGTTCTCTTCTAGTTTGTGGTCATAATTCCAGGGAAGATGCAATTGCTTGTATGGAACTAATGCTTTGGAAGATCAAGGAGGACAATAAAAGGAGAAAATGGTGATTTTTATGGCTTTGGAGGAAGAAGATGGTGGGGAGAATTGACCTCAGTTTAGCTCACTGCTCTGTAATGCTTCAGTACCAATTATTTTTCTGATGGGAAAATCTAATGAGAACTTGACTATATCTACAGGAAAGAGAAAACACAGATCTATAAAATACAAATAAGATGCACAGAGTAAATTCTTGTGTTGAATAGTAAGCCCATGCTTTTTTTCTGTTCTGTTAAGAGTATTATTTCTGTTATCATCCTTAGCTATCATTTGCAGTAAGTGAAAGCACTATTTGTTTAAAATTCTGGATACAATTTTTCTTTCCACCTTGTTCAGCCTCTGAAGTAAAACTTAATCACACAGCAGAAATTTAAGATTACTGTTTTCTTTTTTTGTTTCACTTCCTTCTTATGTCTACCTCCCCATCTGCTTTCAGAGAGAGAGAAAACAGTCACGTTTAATGTACTGACACAAAAAGGCGTAATGGTGGAAATGTGTCCTCTTTTAGAGCGGAATCAGCTGGTCTCTTTTTAAAGAAGTTGAGCCTTTCAACTGTAAAAATAATAAGCTTTGCTGAGTTATAAGAGTTCCTAAAAAGCAGAGTACAAGAAGTAAATGTGTTTACTGCTTCAGCTAAAATTGGACTATACTCTGGGTTATAATTACCTGTCTCCCACTTAAGACAGGATTCAGCATCTGCTACCCTCAGAAAGGAGGATTTTGAAGTCTGTTGCCACTTATTTTTGCGTGAAGGGAACAGAAGGAAAAGAAAATGTAAGAATGGACCATGTTTTTTGTTCAACACTAGCTCTAAGCTGAAGTTATGCTTTGCACTGATTAGTCAAAGAAAGCTGAGAGGAGTGAGGAAAAAAACGATCTTGACTGAGGGCCCTATAAGAGTAGACCAGTAGTGTAAAGATCTCACAGTTCTCACAGACATGCCCTGAAGAATGAGTACACTGCATGACTAAATCTGTATTGAAGGTTAAAAATCACTGCTAAAAATCACTTCTTGCACATTAAAGTAGTTGGGGGATGTGTCCTGTCCTGTAAGACACTGATAGGCAATAGCTGTGGTTAGAAATAGCTAAAAAAAAAGACTTCTGATTTTTCCTTCACCCAAGAATAGGTGATGCTTCTTTCTATATTAATTGAACAGTCCTTTATACAGGCCCTACTACAGCTTAGAGAAGGGGCTTTGGCCTGTTCTTTACGAAGGGGAGAGACTTGCTCAGGGATAGTCCCAGCTTTGAAAGTAGGTCTTTTTAGTGAAGGTTGCCTTTATTATTTGGCTTTGAGTAAATCTAAGGAAAGAGATGAATGTCTACTCTGTAGAGCTTGCTTCTAGTTGGCAGAGAAAACCTGTGTTAGTCATCCAACAAGCTATTAGCAGTGACCAAGCTGGTACTCTGAAGCTCTGTAAGCCATCCAAGGAACCTCCATCATCTGACTTTTCTTCTCCATAACTTCTTGTAGTTGACTATTGAATTATTAAAACCAAATGGATAAAATACTATGCACAGTAAGTAAAATAAATTTTGATACTAACTTTTTTTGTAAAAATAGAGAAGCTAGAGGTAATGAAATTTCACTAAAAATGAAAGGTGGTATGAATATAGGTGCAGTCAATCTTTGGAACAGTGGCTTAACTTGGAGTCATATCTCTGTCATCTTTCTGCTGCTGGCTGCTGTAAGCCTACTTTTCTCTTTCCCACATATATTTATGATACAGACTTTACTACTGCAAAACTTCACCCAGCACCTTCAGGTGCTGGAAACTTAGCTCATATTTTGGAGATGTGACAGACTGCTGTGGTCTGATTGGACCTTCACAGTTTATGGAGGGACTTGCTAAAACTATTGGCTCCTACTGTAGGAATATCACCATCTGTGTCATATACTATACTGTGCTATTAAGTGAATATATGAAAGAGCTCTGAAATAGTATAAGGAAGCATTACCCTAGGTTTGCTTGATTTGAGGATTTTGACCTACAGCCTGGAACAGTTTGGCTTGCTTTGTTTCAGCTGTTGTTTAATCAGTGTTCCCCTGTGTCTAACCAGGTGCCTTGCACATGGGAATGGCTGATCAGTATGTGACTTGGGGAAAGGCAAAATGGTGTGTTGGGAGCAGGGAATGTTGTGTGCCAGCACAGGGAGGGTATTAGCAGCAAGAGGGAAAACTTGCGTTTGACCACAGCTGAACTACATCCTTGTAATATAACTGTTCTTGCTTTTTAGCTGGGCCTCTGCTTATTTTCTGCATTTCCCATCCCCTGTCTTGCAGAGTTCACAGAATCACAGTATAGCTGGGGTTGGAAGGCATCTCGGGAGATCATCTCGTGTAGTCCTCTGCAGTGTCTGGTCAGGTTTTGAATATTTCTAAGGCTGGAGACTCTATAACCTGTTTGGGTAACCTCTTCTATGGCTTGACCACTCTCAGTGTAGTTTCCTACATTTCTGTTTATGCCCACTGCTTCTCATCCTGTCACTGGGTACTGCTGAGAAGAGGCTAATTCCATCTGCCATACTTCCTTCCATCAGGTATTTATACGTTTTGATGAGATGTATGTAATAGTCACCATTTTGTATTTTTAGTTTCAGCAAGTGCCTGACCATTGTATTTGGGTAGTGGAGAGGGGCCATGGTTGACTTTTTGAGTTGTGTCAGGTGCAATCTGTACTTCTACAGAGAAGTAAGAATTAAATATCCCTGTCATTTAAGACCAGATGTGTGCTTCCTTCCGGGTTACTGAGTAATGGGAGAAGTGCAGCCATTGAGTGGATTAGACATCCCCAAGGGTAGTTACACCTTACTTTTCAGCAAATCTAATGAGGGTAAAGGTGCTTGTTTGGAGACTTTGTTACGCCTCCCCTCATGGTGGTATCTAGTGAACTCTGCATTACACTAGCCAGTGATGTCTGTTCTCAGATCATTTCTTAGCTTTCCTGCCAAGCACGCAATGTTCTTCTGTAGCTCTTGAATTTTGCTTGGACATATTAAGGACTTTCTGGTTTGTGTGCACTCAGACTGTTGAACAATCAGAGCTGTTGCACTAAATGGAAGTTGAGGATGGTGAGGGAGAATGCCTGGGGGTGAAGTGTGGAGGCTTTGTTTCTGCCTTTTTGTTATTAAAGGCCCCACTTTCTCTGATCAGGTGTCTGATAATTTCTTTTTTTTAACTATAGATAACACTCGACTGTAAGCAGCTACCTGTCATTCTGCATCACATACTCCTCATAGCATGGCCAATTCCACTTGTCTGAAACGCTTTTCTTTCTCAACCAAATATTTGTACTGAGTATGAGCTTGATAACTCTATGTGAGAGAATATGGGAAAACTAATGCTCTGAGGTCAAAAACAACATGGGCAATAGGTGATGGTACTCTAAGCTTGTGCATAGATGTTGGCAGATGTAAATAGGTGGAGGTGTATAAAGAATGTTAGGACGTGGTATATTTAAAATAATGGAAAACTGTTGGCACTGGTAGCATTATGCTCTTGACAGCAAAGAAACTTGGAAAGGAGGGGACATAGGATCTGATGTATTGTGCTGTGGAAGGACCTGTTAATGGTTAAGCTGAAAACCTTTATATGCCACCTACTGCCATAAACTGGGCTTTCCAGCACTGAATAACAGTAAAATCCAGCTATTGAACCTGGGATACCCAGTGCATGTTGCAAGTACAGAAGGAATTAGTCTATCTGAGACTCTGACAGAGCTAGTGGATGTTTTTAATAGCTGTACTTCTGTGATGTATAGACTGAATAGAGACATCTTAAGCTGTGTATTGGAGTTACTGGTTTTTTACATATTTTTTTAAATGGCAATTTAAAAAAAAATTAAATTTCATTACAGCAGATTATAAAGTTCATGCATGCCACAATGTTAAATGAAGATATGAAGAACATTTATAAGGACACTTAAATGTCCTTTAGCTAATTTACAGTGACACTTGAGCACTTAAAATGCAGACAGTATTAAGACCTGTTGGGTTGATGAATGACTCTCTGATTCTTTCCTTATGTGGCATATTGGTCCAAGTAAAAGTTTGCCAAAGAAGAAGGGGTTCACATCAAGTAGCAGAATAGTTGGTTGTGTCTGCTTGTTAGAGATGGGTAAGACAATGAGCTGTTTTGGACCTGTGAAAAATTCTGTACAGAAAGTGGAGCAGTTCCAACAGAAGTTGTTAGCTAGCTTTGCCAGGCAGCCTAGTAAACACCAGGTGGAGGTCCATTCCTGTTCACCTCACTGTCCTGTAGGAACCTGGTTGGACTGCAAAATGCAATACTCATGCTTCAAAAGTACCCAGCCAAGTAGTCTTTTATGAAAACTATAGTGGAATTTGGCTCTCTTTTCCATTTTGGAGTTGTTCCTTGGTCCAGGGAATGTCAGATTGTAGCAACTGTATGTACAGTGCAAGTTCTGCCTATCCCAAGGCCACACAAGTCATCTCAGCACACTTCTTTGTTGATTTATTCCCTTTTAATAAGGTTCTTGGTGCTTCTTCTGTTTGAGTCAGCCTGGTGTATGCCAGTAATTTTACTCTATACTCTGCTGTGATATCCCTGCCTTGTAACAAACCAAATACCCACCTACAAACTAAGTATGGGAAAGAGAAACCTTTTTATCTTTCTCTCTCTAGCATCTTCCTGCAAGTCTTGTTGAGTGAACTGATCCACCCACATAGAAAGTCACTATGGTCTGATGGTCAGTTATGAGCTAGTGAGTCATGGGGGGATGAGGGGAACACGTGCAAAGCGTGTGGTTAGCTAATACGTGAAGTTTGTATAGGGTAAGTCCACAGAATCCCATGTGGTGGACTTAATACCAGCTGCTCAGGCCAATTCCTGCCTCTATTTGTCTAATCTAAGGACTACTAGATCCTTCCAGCAGGCCAAATATAATTGTTTTGAAGCATTTCAGTACAGTTTTTTTAAGAGGCCATACAACACTGCAGACTGCATAAGGGATAAAATAAGCAAAAATAAGCAAGCCCTGCTTGTATATAATAGGTTGTAATTTATAGTTATGCAGTGAAATTATCAAATGAAATACAAATTGAATAAGACTTGTGTATATCCAGGCTAATTGTAAAAATGTGTTTTACAATATGTAGTATGTTCCTCTGTCCTATGCTTCATAATTGCTGAATGGCTGCCTCTGATAGCATTAAACACTTCAAAATATATGCAAGTTTTGCATATAGGCAAACACTGACTGTTAAACTGGACTACGAAGTAGCAATAGCATGCCTTGTATCTTACAAGTGTCAGTAGAATTTTTGAACAGATTATTTCTACTAGCTCACTTTTACATTCAAATAGGAGTTAATAATTAATTATCCTTGGTAAGCATACTGGATTGACATCTGCTTGCAACTCCCATTGTCGCATTGAGCTTAGCATTTTTGTTTGAATCACAATGAAATGTCTCAAATACTGCTGTAAGATACCCACTCTGCTATCAGTAGCTCTTAGAAAGTATAAAAAATATCTAAGATCGCAATACCTAATGCACTACAATATGTGTGTATACTCTATAGCTACATGACTAGGGAAAAAGAAAACCCTGCATATGGAATAGCAGATTTCATGACTTCAGTCTATTCCTACTCTGAACAGTATATACACTTCTACAGCCTGTGGAGGCAGAGATTACTGTGTGATATACACATACATATTTGTAGTAAACCAGTATTACTATATTATATACAGTTAGAGCTATACACAGTTCTACACAACACATCACATTTTGGGCTCCAGCAGATTGAGTTTTGGTTTTCTTCAATACATCACTGATGAGCAAAGATTCCTCCTGTCTTAAGCAGCTTCTTCAGCGGAGCAATCAATGCCTGCGTAAGTAAACTTCTCATATAGGGTAGTATTCACATAGGTCTGGGAAGGAAATAAATGGAAAGAGTGTGATGCAAGGTGCATTACCTCAAGAAGCCTAAACTATACTGAAATTATTCATGGCCTAATTTTTTTCTAGGGATTCATTCTTACCTTCCTTTCTTCTAACATTCTGTTCAGTGACACCAGTATCTGAGCAAATGATGGTCTTTCATATGGTTTCTCTCTCCAGCACTGTCTCATTAGATCATACCTTTAAAAAACAAACACCAACATTTCATAGTTTAGATACATAGGTTAAAGCTGCAAATTCATGTTTATTGGAAGATTGTGCACATTCCATTTTTCAAAGGAAAATGGATTTATACATAGCTGGAGTTACATTTTCCACAGCTGGTTGCTGTCTGAAAAGATTTTTTTTTTTTTTTTTCCTCTGGAATAATCAAAAAGCTCTCATTGAGCTAAAGCCCAGCCATATTGTGTAAAGAACAGGATATCTGGCAGGAGCAGAGAGCCTGGGAGAGGGTTCATGGCAAATAGCAGTGCATGCTGGGTACAAAAGGACTTAAGTAATTATTTGCAGTTGTGCACCCTTTTTAAATTTTTTTTTTAATGTAGTTTTTATGTTCCTGAAAAAAATGTTTATTAGTTTCTTGTAGACATCATATATTTCCTGCAGCAGATGTTGTTACTCTCTTTCATTTTTTTTTTTTTTTGCTGAGGCAGTTACTTACGCTTCTCTTTCTTTTTTTTTTTTGCTGAGGCAGTTACTTACACTTCATCATCACAGTTGAGAGGCTTTTCCAGTCTGTACCCTTGAGGCAGTTTTTCGTAGAGTTCTGCACATGTCATTCCACAATACGGTGTTCCACCTAAAGCAGAATTTAACCGTTGTCATGAACACAAGGGGTTTTTAATAAGAAAAAATTTAATTGCATAGCAGAAATGAAAAAGGCTGACTGACTTAGTAACAGATAAATGAGTCCAACATTAGGGAATATTTTGCAGCTACATTTTTGTTGTTAATGTTTCCATACTGCTTAATGCGCAGTATTGAAGAGGAAAAAAAAAATGAATATAAACTTTTATCATCTGTGGGACTGGCCTAAATTTCTCTACAACTCTGAGGGCCTGCAGCTGATTGTATTTGAACTGGTTTTGCAATACTCTTGATGGCAATAGGCAAGTCATTCCTTCATTAGCATGGTATTAATAAGATCCGGTAGGGACTCCTGAAGCTATTACTGTCAAGCTGGTTTTACCCCCTTTTTGCAGATATTTGATTACTTAAACTCTTGATTTTCCACACTGCGTCATGTTAGTTCCCATCCATATCTAGCACAAACCTATTTAGTAAGGAAAGATGGGAACAAATTAGAAAGCAAGAGTTTATGATTAGTCCACCATGCAATGTGCACCTCAGTCCATACTCATGTCTTGGCCAGCAGACCATGGGGCACACTCCAAGGCAAATCATTAAAGCTATGTAACACAGTAATTGTGAATGGTTTGAGGCTGTATCATATACATGATGAATAGAGGTGTGTGCAGAAATGAACTCTGAATTTTATTTGAAGATTAATGTTCAAAAACTTTCTTTGAGAGTACTTGGAGTAGGCGATGTTTGCTCCTCCCCTGAGTCATTAAAATATAAGTCTTGATTTAAAACTCAGGAAGGCTGAGGAAAAGCCACCCATCAAACCCAAATCGTGTTGGATTAGGGCTATATATTATGTATTATGCTGGATTTTATATTTAGATATGGCCTAGGTTTTATAGTGCAATGAAAACATGGTCACTATGGTTTTCTCCTTTAGAATGGTACCTGAATTGAAAATTGCATTTCTAAGCATATTGAAGATAAATAAAATCTAGACGAATGAAACAGGAAAAATTGAAATATGTTGCAAAGCAATAAATTTTTAACAGACTGAGTAAATGGAGCCGGCTTGGCTCAGATTGGTTTATTTGTGCAGTACAAAATTCAGATACTTACCTAAACTAACAATTTCCCATAATAGGACACCGTATGACCATCTGCAACAGAGGGATATTATGGAGTGCAACAAGAATGGAACAAGTTTTCATATTTTAAAATGGTAGATAGTTTTGCTAGTATTCAGAGAACACAGATAAGTGTGATTCATTCTTTTATATTTTTTATTGTTTTGTATAATGATAGGGTTTGTTGAAGCAGGAAGCAGGAGAGACATCTTTAGCAAAATTAATCTACTGTGAGTCCTTCAACCAGAGTCCTTTACCAGACTGTGAGCTCTCAGCAAATAGTGCTATTACAGAATTGCTTTGCCAAATATCACTTCCGATTTCCTGGCTAAAATACTGAATTCCTCTGGGTCTCCCAAGAATTCATGAGGATTCTGATTTCAAATGAGAAATATAGCTAAAGTAGTGGCCTAAGTCCAATTAGTTTGTGAACACAGAACTTGTTCAGACACTGATGATGAAATAAAAGTAACTTTTTTTTCTGGGTTTTATTATGCTTCCATTGCTCACTCATGCTGACACAGCTACTGAGTTTTTTGAGTTAAGAGTGGATGCCTCATCTTGGCTGTCAAACTTTCCTTGATATTGAAAAATATTTCTTTGTTAAAAAACGACCACTTGAAAACATACTTACACATCACTGTTTGTGGTGTAAACACTGTAATTCAAAGATTCAATTGCCATCCATCGCACTGGAAGCCGTCCCTGGAAATTATTTCATGAAAGTTTATTTGTTGGTTGTTGGAATAGCAATATTGCAATTTATACCTCAACAATTGTTCTGTGTGGTACCTTAATGAAAACTGACTTTATGCAAGTAAGCTTTATCAAGTAAATAAACTTATTTAAGTTGTGCATTCACTTCTCAAAGGGACAGTTCATACTAAAGCTAACAGAAAATTTATCCAACCAGCATCAAGAGAAAATGGAAGTAATTCCTGAGTGATGTCTTATGATGCCTCTAACCAATCCTGTTCCCTTGCCCACCCAGTGTTATTCCTGGTCTATGACTACACGATGCTTTTTACACATCTTCCTGCTTCAGCTGTTCCAAAGCATTATCTCTGGACGGCTGTTTTTTCAGTTCACAGATCCTGACATGCCTTTGGTTACCATCTTGCTAACTTTGGCCTTGTTCAATAGAATTAAACCAGCTTGCCTCAGCTGGATAAATTCTGGTATGAAAATATTTTCATAGCTGTACAGATCCACCCACATGCACATAGCCTCTTCATATGTCAAACATATACTATATGTTTTTTTATAGTACATTTTTACTAAATCTCATAACTAGCTGCAAAACTGGTTATTTTACTGCCATCCATACTCGTATAAATAATTTTCAATTACATTGATATTACATTATAAACATGGTATAAAATTGATTTACAAGTAATGTATGTCTATTAATAAACACTATATAAATATTTATACATGTTACTATTTAACATTTAAATAATCAGTACTGTAGTACCCATAAGTTTGCATTTTTATTCATATGAAAGCACAAAGTAAGAAACAAGAAAACAAAAAATGAGGAAAACAGACTAAATGAGTTTGTTTTGTTCCTTACCATGGTCTTCTTAACGTAAACTTCTTGGCCTCTTGATAAGCCAAAGTCGGCTATTTTTGCAACATAATTTTCTCCAACCAAGATGTTTCTTGCTGCCAAATCTCGATGAATAAACTAAAATAATAATAAAAAAGACATCACCACAGTATTTATGAGGTTTACATGTATTATTTTAGTGCTATATTAAAAATTGCAAATGTTCAGAATAAGAACAAAACCCAAAACAAACGGTTTGGTATGGCACTACCAAGAACATTTTAAACTTTATCGGAAGATGAAAGCAGTTAGTTACCACATCTTTAGTAAGTTTTAATGCCTTTTCCTTGATTCCTTGTGAAATAATATTTGATAGGGCTAAGTGAACACAACAAAATAAAACTACTCCAGTGGGTGCTATAGAAGCTAATATTAAAACCTTATTTTGTTTTCATTAAAAGGCATAGTCCCTGAAAAATGAGTTGCTGTGCTTTCAGTGGGTAGATAGTTGAAGACTGACCTGTTTCTGGCTCAAGTAGTCCATCCCTCTAGCCACGTCTGCTGCAAAATGCAGAAGTTGCTGAGAGGAAAGTGTAGATGCAGTACTGTTGGCAATAGCAAATGCTGGGTCTGTCTCTAGCACTCTGCTTTTCCGAAGGAAGTCCAGTAAATTTCCATGTGGGGCGTATTCAATAGCAAGATAAAGATATCCTGATGAAACATCAGATAGTGAGCATATCACAAAGTAAAAGATGATCAATAACAGTATTTGGAAACTTACACTGCTTTGAGTGAAAAAGAAATAAACATAAAAAAGACTGGAGGGGAAATATCAAACAGCAAAATTCCTAGGTGCAGAGGAGAATTTAGAGCTATTGATGAACATCATTTCTGAAGAATTAATGTGGGCTTGTAGAGATAAAACCAAGTTTATTTGGCTTTTTAATGAATATTGCAGAAAGACCTGCTTATGAGATGGTGTTTCTATGGACTGTATGGGCTGTACTGTGGATTTTTTTTTTTTAAACTGATTTTTAAAGTACACATATTCAAGCGTATCTTACCCCGATGTTCACATGCTCCCAACAGATTTATGATATTGGGATGATGACCAAGTTTACAAAGAACTTCAAGTTCTCCAGCAAAGTCTCTGTGATCATCTTTTGAGGCATACTCTGAAAATCAAATAAGCATGCATTTGTGTTTTCCTTTGAACTGAATTTATGACCATATTGTTGTTAATTAGGAGGACTCTGGGTTGCCTAGGGCACTACTGCTTCAGCCCCAATAGAAAGAGAAAGACTCTAAGATACATTATTATCTACTGAAAAAAGTAGGATTTTTCAATCAAAGGAAAAAAAGAGAGAATCTAATGTCTGTAACAGCCATCTGCAGAGAAAGAAAGCATCTTAATATACCATGTCACTTCCCTTATTATTTGAGAATATAAAATGTCATAGCAGATCATATGAAGATTAGCTGCCTAAAAAAATTTCCATATGTGTGCTGCTGATTATTTCTGCCTGCATGCAGACCTTGGCTCTTTTTTAAATGATCATCATACTTAAGAATGACTCCCAATTTGCCTGGATAATGATCTAGTGAATCGCAAGAAAATATGTACTTTCTTGCAGTATTCTATCTATTGTAGTTCTCTCTGGAACGTGGTGGTCATGCCCAATGAGTTAAAAAAAAAAGGGTGATCCTCATAGTATGTATATACATAGATGCATAGATACAGTTGTCTCTGAATGGCTAAGGTAAAGCAAGATAAGCAAATGCCGTGCCCCAGGCTAGCTCTGTGCTCCTCTCTGTATTAAATGCATCTTATAATGGTTCCTACTTTGCAGATGAACTCACACATGAAGTTCGTACTGACCTATGAATTGAAAAATACATAATAATTAATGATATTAACAGCTAAAGAGAAATATAAACCAACTTGACCATACAGAAATACAGTCTTTGCCAGGGCAGAAATCTTGGCCTAGTGACAACTGATGCAAGTTCACTAGCAACTTTGAATATTTATTTTATCTTTAGGAGAGGGCTACTAAGCATTTCTTATGACAGAGAAACAGTTGCAACAAACAACCAAGAAAAGTCTTTAGTCTCAGAGTCTCTCATCTTTACTACCTTTCATCCTTTTAATCGCAGCGTCCATGCGTAAGCCATCTTTCTTAATGCGTGCTTTCAGGACTTGCCCAAAGTTACCTTCCCCAATCACATCTTGAAATTTTATGTCATTCCACTCAAGAACTGGATAAATAGTGGGATCTGGGCTGTTTTTTGCTTTCCTGCTCAGGGTGAGAGTACCTGAGTTAAACTGTACAGCTGGTTCTTCCCTCTGTAACAGAGTTAAGCAAATGACATTAACTGTGATTTCTACTTTACTGAGCAATGCTCTGATTACACTCCCAGAATACATGTGTGCTCACTCATGTACACACACAGAGCCTGATCCATCTCTTGCTTATGCAAGAGTGAATACAATAGACAATTACACCTACTTTAGACACTAACTGCATCAAGCACTTTTGCCCAGATCCACAAAATCAATAATTAATTAATTAATAATAAACTTATGTGTAAGTACTTTTGTAGACCTAGGCCTCCTGAACAGTTTTATTATCATCTTCAAGATGAAGGAGATGGGCAAAAATTTGGTAAAACTGATCTCAAACCCCATATTAAGTCTCAGGTTTGAGATTTTTCTCATGTTAGGTTTGACTAAATCCTGTGCTGATCAGGCTCAGTCAGGAAGACTGAGGAAAAAAGGAGCAAGGAAACGAAAGAGACAGGACATGATCTTCCTCCATACTTGAGGAGACATCACTACTTCAGTTACACATTCCCATGAAATACTTCTGTGGGAAAAGTTTCAGGACAAGGAGCAGGAGCTATTCTGTGTGGCCTGGGGACTGATCATCTTTTTGGATGAGCCCCTGGCCCCCTGTTTATGAAACAACCTATGCAGAACCATATGGAGGAGCTCTTTGACCCAGCTTCATTCTGCTTCACAGGTTGGCCTCTGAAGTGAGAGAACAGCACCAGAAAGCAGAGCAATAAAGAGACTACAGTAGGCTATAAATATATACGTGTATATATAAAGATATCTCTATGTGACGTTACAAACTTCAGCAATTTCCTCACATCCAGGACTATGATGTTGCCATTGACTGATCCCTGGTGTGCTATCCCCATGTTGCAAAGCCATGATGGAGCAGTCGCTGATGCTCAAAAGTTATGTATATTGTAGTTTTCAAAATCAGGCACAGCTTCAGAGGGGGAGAAGAGGCTCCTCCATTCTGTCTGGCTTGGTACTTGTCATACACAGGTGAGACAAGGCAGAAAAGGGAGAAGGATAAATGGTATGCAACTTTTTTCAAGCCAGGTTTTCTACCTCAGAGTCTATAACTGTGATTGCTTTAGCTCTCGGGTCACTAGCAGAGAAGCTTTACAACAACAGTACTAACTGCACACGTGAAGAGAAGACAGTATTTGGGAAGGCCAAGAAAAAGGAATTGGAAAAAGCAGGAAAAGATGGGGCCAAAATTAATAACCACACTGGCACAGGAAAGCTGGAAACCCACCACCACATTTTGGAAAGCCTGAGCCATTCGGCGCTGGAAGTTGGCTCGCTTTAACTGCAGCATGATGAGAAAGGCCAGGAGAATTGTTACACAGGTCATCCCTGCAGAGCCAAGTATAGCAATAAGCAGCATTTTGCCTCCTTTTGATTCATATGGAGCTGTTGAGGAAGCACATAAAAAGTTCATCATTATTTCCAGCTATTTCTGAAAAAGCCATGAACAATCTAAAGCTAAATAGTCCTGTCTTGTAAACTGGATAAAGACATAGAGATACATCCCTTTGTTTTCCAAAAATGTCACAGACATTGGATGCTCTGATTTTCAGATGTATGAGCACCTGCGGGTCCTGCTGAATTCAGGCAGAGCAGAGCTGAGGTCACATTCAGTGATCTAATAGTCCTACTGTATGCAGCTCCTTTAATCTATGAGCTGTTGGGCACTTTCTAGTGGATACACACAAATGTTGCATGTTGTCACTTCACCAATGCCATGCAGTGAACTAAGAATCAGATTTTGGTGATGCTGTGTTGTGTGTCAAAATTAAAAGTAAAAGAAAGCTAATATTAAAAAATTGATATTATGACTTTGCCTTAGCTAACTAGTTTATACCACTGGCCCTGGTTTGTGCAAGTCCAGCATGCTGGAATAACCAACCTTTGGCTTCTGGAAGAGTCTTCAGTTCAAATGATGTGTTTGGGTTGCTCAAGCCAATGTTGTTCTGAGCATTAATCTGAACCTGGTACACAGTGTTTGGCTCAAGGCCCTTGAGATGGTATTGAGTAATGCTGGTGTTCTTTATGATAATATCGATGTGGTTGTACTCAGCCTTGCCATAAATTTTGTAGCTGATGATGATGGAGGAGATGGAATGACCCTCAGCAGTTGTCCAAGAGATGACTGAGGATGTGTCTGTGGTGTTAGAAAACCTGATGTTGTACGGTGCAGGAGGGATTCCTGAAAAAAACCACAAACACACGCAAAGCGTTGGAGTGTACATCCACTTCTTCTTCCTTCCCACAGTGAGCCAGACACTTTCCTCCGTGCTTTCGCTGTGCTAAGCAGAATCAGAATTTTGTTGATGGGCTGTGGTAACCGAATGCAGTAGTTTTATGAACCTGATGTGCTGTCACTCCACACTTCCAGCAGAGGTTGGAGTGGCATTCAGTATACCCCTGTCCTTGGATGAAGATACGAATTCTCTGAGCTGTATGCAAGAGCAACACGATTGTTTCAGATTAATGCAGAAAGTGTTAATTTCCTTCTATACTGAATCATCATTCCTGTGTGATTCCCAAGTTCCATATTTTCACTGCTTCAGGGAACAATTCCCTGTCAGGATACAGGCTGTTAGAAAGAAGGGAAATTGATACCAGCATTGCCACAAATTTCATCAGAAAACCACCAGCAGGGGTGAGTGCCAGACTTGTGGATGCACCCATAACTACTAAGCTAAGTACTTTCTCCTGGGAAAGAGTACCTTTATGTTTTTCTTAGTGCAGTTTAGCGTCAGAGTTCAGGGAACTGCAGTGTCTCATGACAGCCATTGATACTTCTGTTAATATAGGTAGGATCTCAGTGAGGACCTCCTCATATGACCTGTAAGGAGGAAGAAGCCCACCTTTCCAGTATGTGGTATGGGCAGTGGCACCCATCAGCCATTCAGATAGACATCTGTTCAGATGGTACTTCATTCAGATAGGGCATTTGTTATAGCATTATGAAAGGACACTACTCACACTCAGGGAATTCAAGGGCAGTCCTTGGTCTTAAATGTAGCACACTTAACTTACTCTTTGCTCACAGGGGTTTTACCTGGCATTGTATCTTCTCTTCCTTCTTTAACTGTTGATTATTTCTGTATTGACATAACTCAATTGCAGGGTCTGAGTGTGTTTTTGGAGTAACAAAGGGGCTTGGAGTAATGAACTCTGTGGGTTCATCATTATGAGGAGGAAAAAAAAATGCTACCTGTGTCAGAAGACTGAACTGCACTGAAATGAAGATGTGGATTCCCAAGCTTTTAATTTGTTCCCCCCCCCTTTTTTGTTTTATACTCATTGTTAGTTCCTGATAATTTCCAGCATAAGAATTTCTTTGGACACTACGCTATCTTCTTAATAATAGTAATAACAACCATAAGTGAGCATCAGGAACTGAGTGTTACCAGCACAAAGGATTACATTTAATGTAGTCATTAAGTGGCAGTCAGTCTGACCACTAGAGGAAAGAGGAAGAATTAAACAGGAGGATGTGAATCAGCTACTTACTGTCACTGTAAGTCCATGCATACAGATAGTTGCTCCATTCTCCTTGGGACCTGGTGTTCACCCGTACCCTGCACATGTATTGCTGTCTAGGCTCAAGATCTTTAATAATCAGGGTGGACGTATTTCCTGGCACTTGAGTAATAACGCTGCTCTCGTCACCATTGTCGTTTACGCTCTTCCTTTCCACTTCAACACGAATGTCATCCTCTGCTCTCAGTGTTAAAGGATGCCATGACAAATTCAGTGAAGTCATACTTTTTGGAAAGAGAGTGAGACCTTCTGGTGGAGGAAGACCTTGGGAAACCCACAGTGAGACAGGGAACAATAATTCATGTCTGGTATGCAAGCTAAAATAGGGGTACCAGTTATTCCCAACCACTTGCCCTAGCTATGGAGTGCCAAAGGGTATTTCTCCCCACCACCCCACTCAATTTGGCAGAAATTACACCTAAGAGGTGTTGATAGTCCCAAAGTATCTTATCAGCAGCTGCTGTATCAACAAAAATATCTCTTCACTGAGCTGGGGTTGCAGATGCACTTTTTAGATGTGAGAAGCCAGCTCTTTTGCTCTCATTAGATAGTTCCTGGTGCAATCCTTATTTATTTTCTATGCCTCTGTTCAGTTTGGGTTGTATCCTCAGTGGACTTTCTGCTTGTTCAGACATCTTCATTTTAAAAGTAAACTGATATAATACTAAAAGGAAGGCCTGATCTGGTATTAGGAGGAAGGACTAGCATGCAAAGAAGTGATTTGTACCTCCAACTTTGCTGCATAGCCAGCCAAAATATGTAAATTTTCCTTTCCCAGATCCCCCAGATATAAATCAGGCAGAATAACAGCTCTGCCTTTTTATGGTTTTCTTTACCTCTTTTTTTTGTTTGTTTTCTTTGCCTGAGATTATTTTGAAAAACTCTACATAGTTTTCAGGTCCAGCCTTCCTTGCTCCAATGAAAGTCCTCTGGTAGAGATCAGGGAACAGACCACAGAGAAAAGCAGCTGAAACAGCCCTTTTGTAGAAAGCCAAGATGACAACTTACCAAGCGCAGCTGTGGTGAAGCTAGCCTGTGGTCCAGGATGGCCTTCCCCACCTTCCCCTTGCCGACTCAGCTGAACACAGAACTGATACTCTGTTTTTGGTTCCAGATTGTCCAGTCTTTTGGTTGTGCCTTTTACTGACAACAAAAGGAGAAAGGAAAGCCATAGACCATGCTGAAAAATGTTAAGGAAGAAAAGGTTTGGAAAATATTCCTGAACCAATAACCATGGAAGGTCAGATACTCAGGCTCTTCTTTTGTTCCCGTTTCACTAAAATAAACTATTTATAAGTATAAAATACTTATTTTTAAGTTGAGCTCCAACCCAGCCCAAAGGATGTTTCTGTCTGCCCTTCCTTCAGGACAGAACAAGGCTGGTTGCTTAGGCAGCATGCATTGTGTACATGGATCTTGGGTTATCTTGAATTAGTAACAACAGTTGTTTGTTACTTATTAAAGTTCCTGTTAATGCTTCCTATAATATTTTAGGTCTTGCAGAAAATGTTAAAACAGGGCTGGAAGAGATCATCTAACTCACAAGAAGTCTTCATTTTGCCAGTACCATTCCTGATAAATATTTAGGTAAGATGTTTGTCTCACCAGAGGACACAATAGACATGATGGAAGATTGTGGATGCTCCAGCATGTCTCCATACTGCTCACAGCTTTTGAAAACCTGCTGTTTACATGTTTACATGAATTTTCAACAGCCGGGCCCAACATTGAGTACTGTTTATCTTAAGGAAGGAGGATGGAACATTTTAGTTGAGGAAAACTGAATACACACTTTTGACTACTGTTGGTGTACCACATCCACATTAACATTATACATAGTGATATACAGAGATTCATGTGTCCAGTCATAAAAGATTTTACTATTATGCCTTGTAAAGTCTTTTGAGTCTAGTCAAGAGCAGATACCACAGTATGTTTCAGCATGCAGCTGAAGTTTGTGTTTAAGGGAATTAAAGAATGTTCTCTTACCTTCCACAGACATCCAGGACTGATAACGTTTTGCTGGCTTGTACAGGAGCTTTGTTGACACAACAGGTCCATCTCCAAGATGTAACTCAGCATTGATATTAATTATGAGAAAATTATGTCCACTGTCTGTCAGTCTTGGGGCATACTGTGGCACAGGAGGAACTGAGCAAGAATGCAAGTATTAAACCAGCCTTTTAATTCCGTATATCAGTAAAACTCTGATATCTTCCTAGATCTACAGGAAAATGGGAGATGTTCTTCAAAACTCTTATGAAGTAGAGAGGGGTTTACACCATAATGCTGACAGTTTTGATCTTTCAAAAAACCCTTGGGTTTTCTTCTAATCCTTATCATCACACTTATTTTGTCAATACACGTAATTAGTAAGTTGCTAATAAAGGGTTTCTGTTCATATTCTGACTGTAGATATTCAGACATTTTCCTGCCATGCAGAGAACAGAAAGCTCTGCCATGTTAGAGTATAAAGCTGCCCTTAGAAGTAGAGAGGCAAAGACATTTGAAGAGATTCATGCTTTTACCTTTGACTGTAACTTGAAATGGTTTCTCTGCCATTCCTGCTACTGTCTGCACACTGCAGACCCAGGTTCCTGTATCTCGGGGCTGGACTCGATTAATTGTAAACATGGCTTCAGAGCGATTACTGGTAACAATTAGGGCAGGCTGAAATGACAGAAGATGTACAGGGCCTGAAAAATGTGGGTATTTAGGAATATTCCCATGACAATTTCTCACAGTTTAGGAACTTATCCAGAGTTTAGTGATATCAATATAAAGGGTCTACAATGGTCAATTCCGTAGTTTCACATGTGCTCATGAGGTATCTCAGAATATTGCAATTTCACATTATGCTTGAAAACCATAGTGTGCATTAGCTACAGATGAAGTTAATATAAACATCAGAAATAACAGGAAGCAATTAATCAGGAGCCTACCCTTAGGACAGTTCCATCTTGCTTCAAAAGTTTAAATTCTTCAGATTTAGGAAGTGGTATCCCAGTTGCTATACAAAAAGGCTTGAACTCGACACCAGAATTGAGTTCTACAGGATCGAGTAAGTTTTCTATCTGAGGTGAAAGATCTGCTGAACCTACAGAAGATATATAGTATTTTAATATTAGCCTTCAATCAGAACTTTAAAAAGGCAGCACCAAAACAGGTTTAGATGTACAATGAGCATAGGCAGCATAGGTGTCTGGTTCTCCCTTCATTCATGTGGGCATGTGCAAGGATCACGCTTATCAAAGTCAGCACTGTTACATCAGTGTAAATACCATGTGAGAAGGAACAAGCCCTGTGTCCAATCTTCTTTCTTTTCCCCTCCCCTCTCATCCTCAATGACATTCTAAGCACAGATAGTGTAGCTATGGCAAGATCATACACACTTTGTACTGAATGTACAGTATCTATTTGCTCTCCATTTTGTCTGTTTAAGAGACCAGTCAGATCACAACTATATAGTTTGGCTCATTAGATCACAATCTTATTTCTCTACCTGTTTTTGCACTTGAAAGCTTTTAAAAGTTAACAGTGGATTTGTCACTTTATTTATCAAGCAGAAATAATAGAGGCTGAGTGCATCTTATAAAATACTGTGTGCCAAGCTTGCCTGAATCCAAAGAGATTCTGAATGAGATATGTTCAGTTTTGCAAGCTTAACTCCCTCTCAGAGAGACAGAGCTGTTTTAAACTCTGGGGTTGTCCTGGTGTCTCAGTAATCAATTTCAGATCATGAGGCACATGGTATAGGAGTATATGCAGATGAATAAGAGGTAGGTAATGGTAAAGTACCATGAGCTGTCCAAAAGCTGATCATGCAGGTAGGATGTGCAGCTTCTGTCAGTAATTGATATTAATGCCAATGTCAAATTGTATGGAGTAAGGTTTAAAAATCTACCTCTATTGAAAGCAAAATCACATGAAATGGTAGCATACCAGCCTGCTAGATGCAGCATTTGAGGCAGAGGCTTAAAAATACTGTATTGCAATAAAGATGTACATAAGTGTCTGGGCTCCTGGAATGTAATTGACAGAGCAAGGATACCAGCCTGGAGTGGTAATGCTGTACCAGCATGAAGACCTGCTTCAGTTACACTGGGAAAAGCCATTTACTACCGTGTTACCTTGCTTTACCTTCTTTTTCACATTGCAGACCATGCCATCCAAGGGAGCAGATGCAGCCCTTAAATCTGTCGCATGTCCCTCGATTGTGACAATTACATTTGAGTTTGCAATCCGACCCATAAAAACCAGGTTTGCATTCTGCAAGTACATGTGTTTCCAGTTAGTGTAAAGGTACTAGAAAATGTCTTCCATTAGTTTTCAATCTCATGCAACAATTCTCCAGTAGCATTTAGTTCCCTCAGTTGGGTTGAGTTTGAAACTATATGTATTTGCACTAAATCATCCACAGAGCAGCCTGAGAACCCACTAACATCAAAAACATGGATGACATTTGTATCTGTGCTGGTCATTTGTAGACTAGATGCCAATGTGGAAGCTTCTTTAGCACTTCACTTACTTACACTGTGGTAGTGTCCAAAGTCTTCATCAGAGTTATGCCACCATTGAACAAGCTGACACATATTCACAAAGGAAGATGTGCTTTGTGTCCCAAAGAGATTGCAGTCTAATTGAAATGAACAAGGCTGATTATGCTCAGTATTGCTCAGCAATGGATATATGTTTGGCACTGAATTGCTCAGTTTGACTTGTAGAAATACAGCAGGACTGTAGCTGTTAGAGGATTTTTAACATCTCAGTAGAACGTCAATTCATTTTGCAGAATAATTTGAAGAGTTTTCAACTTTACCATGTCCTTCTTTTGAAAATCTGACATGGTCCTCTGAAATGGGTAAATATTATCCCTCTTTTACAGAATGTAAAAAGTCCTGTCTTTTACACTTCTCTGTCAGTTCCCTTCTATATTGCCTATGTGTAGCACACTAAGGACTCCGCCATTCCTCATATCTTTTACTATACCTTTATCACATTCCAGTCCCATCCATCCTGTGGCACAAGAACAACCATATGGATCTGGTAGACAGAACATATAGTTTCTGCAGCCATAGTTTTCTTTACAGGTCTCTTCACATGTTTTGCCAAATGTATTGGCTCCACAAGCTATTAAAGAGAGAGAGGGGAAGAATAGCCCAATAACATTAAGTCTACAAAAGAGCTAATGCTTCTAATGACACAGCTGTAGACAACAGAACACATGAATTAAAATAAAAAATAGCATTTTTTACCATTCAGACACCAGATATATTAACATCCATAACAACTTAAGCCATGGCTGCACTAATGGTTAAGTTCAGGCAGCAGAATCAAACTTAACTTTCTCCTGTGGGAGGATCCATCAGCAAAGCACCCATTGCTTTGGATATGTGGGGACAGAGCTTCAGCAGTAAATCCTCTTTGTAAGCCTTTCTAATATAAAATGGACAAACAGTGCCATGAAAACCAAATATTCTTCTCAGAGGTCAGTGCATATGAAACTGCCAACCTCAAGGCTTTGCTTTTCTGATAAGATCAGTGCTACATTAGAGTCGTTCAGATGTCAACTATTCCAGTAGCTTAGCTATAGTATTTGCAGCGCTGCAATTCAGTCAAAATATTAGGATACATATTTAGCATTGAACCTGAAAGTTGCTTGGAGAGATCAAAGCAATGTGATGTCTGCTATAATTCTTCCAGAATCCAAACTAATTGGCACAGACACAGATATGCACAGACATATATTGTTGATATGCCCCCATAGAAACAAATCACCCTGTGAGCACATTAGCAGCTTGTTCAGAAGTAGCCAGGGAATCTCTAACACATGGCTTCATTTCCCAGTGCCAGTGTATCCTTAAGATCTCCTATTCTACCGTGCATTTAACAGTCAGTCTGTAGCTTTGAGCATACTGATTTCAGGGGAATCAGAGAATAGCCTAGGTTGGAAGGGACCTCAAAAGATCATCTGGTCCAGCCTCTTGTGGGAAAAGGAGCCTAGGTGAGATTATCTAGCAGTTCGTCCAAGTGCATATTGATCAAGAAGAATTGGAAACATTCATCTTCCTTAGCAATATAATCTCTACTAGAAGAGAGGGAGAAGTTAAAACACAACTACAAGAACAGCCTTACTAATTCCGTGTTCGTCTTACCCAGCACTGTCCTGTCTCCAGCACGAGCTGTAAATGTTAAAGCTGTAAAGAGTAAAACAAGGCTACTCCATTTGATGCTTCCCTCAATAATCTGCCATCTTCAACTACTGACAACAAATTAATAAGCAATCTGTGAAAATAATATTTGCTTACCTTTCTCACATGTTTTTCCCATAAAACCTGGAGGACAGATGCATTCCCCAGTATCTTCATGACAAATGCCATTGTTCATGCAGGAAGGGCAGTGGGAGCTACAGGAAGGGCCCCATTTCTGAGCTTCACATCCTTTTATGGAAAAATATAATGATATATTTGTCATCTTCTTATTCAGTAACCAACCAAGTAGTAAAATTCTTTTTAATAAAGACAAACAGTAAAATACATAAAAATATGATCCATATGGACATCCCAAAACCCCAGCCAACTGGCCTAAGGTAAGGAATCACTTTTTGCATTGTGGAAGTGCCTCTATTTCTGGATCAGAACTGCTGCATAGTACACAGTAATACTACGTAACATCTTCAAGGAAGGAACTGAAAAAGTCTTCCTTTTTTGAAACTAGAGATAGTTTTTTTTAGTCTGTAAGAGTAAGTTTGAAAGATGATAAAGATGTTATATTTAAGATTTCTATTCTTGTAGCAGGGATCCGAGACCTGCAAAAGGTTCAGACTTCACCTGGAGCTGGCTGTACTGGTAGTATGTCAGCAGGACCAAGCTTGGCGTCACTGGCATTGTACCAGCATTTGGCAAGGCATGATTTTTTTCTGTATCAGTATTTTTCTTGAAAGCTCATTAGACTGGGTTCACATCTGTTGTATCTTTACTGTCTTCACTAGGTCTTTATCACAAGGGTTAATCAACTGGTGACCTGTTTCTGGAATAAATGGACTAAGAGCAATCAGTTCTTTTAACACCTGTCATGATTTTCTTTCCCACTTCATAATTTAAAAAGATACTACTACCATTGATCTTGCCAGTGAGAGTTTTGATACCGATTTAATTGAAGTGGAGCTCAAGCTCTGAATAAGTATATATGGCTTCATCATGCAAATGCTTAATCTGTCCCTACAAGATGCAAAATTCTTTGAGGTGCTTTTAAAATCAGTGGGAGCTGAGAAGACTCAGTACTTTTCAGTATTTTTTTTGTAACAATGTTTCCTATGTCACAGAAACTGACCTTCATGACTCCCTCTAGTGTAAAGCTAGGACTGAGAAGATAATAAACAGCAAAGTCCTGAGGTAGGCTTGCTAAAATTGAGTAATCCAGACTTGGATCAGCTTTTTCAGATTTCAGCAAATATTTAATGAATCAACATGGCACTTGGAGCTCTATCTCCTCCTTCTCCCACAATGAAATTCTTACATGCGGATACTTAGAAAAAAGCTCTTCTAAAAATCATCAGTCTATGTCTGTAATGCTAATTCAAAGAAAAACAGGACATGTGTTTGAGCAGTGGCATGTAATCCTGCATTCTCTGTATTGTTACTGTGCTCCCTACCACTCTCCCAGACTATGTCCCAGGAGTTTTACCAGTTTGTGAAATTACAATAATGTATGCTAAAGATGATAAATCTTAGGATAAATGGGGTTTGTATAAAGCCCACCATAGAGAACAGAGATATTTGAAAATTCCTATTTTGTGCTCAGACCCACATCTCATACTCATGGGAGACTCAGTGCCACCTTCTTCGTTCACACTTACGTGGTGTTTGAAAAGCTGAGGTGCTGAGAAAAGAGCTAGCTGTCCTGGAAATAGCTAAGACGAATTGAACTTAAATCTGAAATTTTTTTTGCTCTTAGCTGCTTAAATAGTATCAGCTTGTACCAAAGATCCTTGGGAAAAAAATGTCATCTGACATAATCTGATGGCAATTTATGCCAAGAAAGATTTTGGCCCTTATTTGGGTACAGTATAAGTTTCATTTCAGATTCATTGTGACTTTAAACAATTAATCATCTGCACACATTAATGGAACTTACGTCTTACAATAAGCCTTGTGTAAGCAGAAGTAAAGAGGTTTCCTCCTATATATCTGGCAGAGTAAACCCCTGCATCCTGTGGTTGAACTTGAGGATAGGAGACTTCCAGCTCCCCTGGCACTTCATGCCTGGGCACAGAGTGGATGAAGGAACCTGGGGAAGGAGCATACAGGTACAACATACAGAAGTCATTCACCCTCTACAGACAAAAGTGAGTTTGCATTGGTTACTGAGGAAGGACAGCTTGGGATGAGCTAAGCAGCAGATTCTGTTTATTAGTTATGAATTTGCTAACAGCTCTTTAGCTATACTAGTTTTTGATAACTGGAGAGGTGCAAGTAAAAAGGAAGCTAGATCTTGAGGAGATTTAGTAGATGAATGTGACAAACAACTTTGTGTTCAGTGTTGCTTCACAGGAATGTTGCTAAGAGTAACCACACCAGTGGTTAAAAGTGTTTGTTTTGTTTCTTGGCCTTTCCTGAAGTGAGGGGTGCCAATCTGTAAGAAGCCTAGTGTGGCTGGGAGGAATCAAACAGCAAATGCCAGCCAGGTCCTATTTAATCTGGGTAGCACAACAATTTACTTAGCAGGCCAAAGCACGAAGAAGACAGCACAGCTTTATCTTTTCTTCCTAGACTTAACATGTTTCTGTCCCCTCTATTTTTTTTCACCAAGGGAGCTTATCTATGTTACTCTAGGTTTGCTACAGTTGGTCATACATGCTTGCTAAGTAAGGCAATAGCATTTGGTCTTCTCCCATCGCTCTGTATCACCAAGAAATAACATTTGAACATTGGTTGCTGTCAAAGACAAGCTACATCCAGTGGACTTCAGGACCCCGGGGAGTCCCTGCACTCTAGTCTGTTAGAGCAAGGCTGCTGCAGTCGGCTAATGCCAAGTCCAGCCAGCTATCACCAAAACATACGCGCACATTCTCCCACACACTGTACCGACAAAGCCAGCCACCAAGAAACGCACACAGCAGAACTGTGCCTTTACAGGTACTACTGCATGTGAACATAGGACTCACAAACACACGAACACCCAGACAGCCCAATCTTATTCTCACTTGCCAGCTAGTCGGGCTTGCTGGCAGATCTCATACACTCACACACCTCAAACTGCGTCTTAGCTGGCCTGGACCTACAGTCTTTCTAATAGCTGGCTCTCAGACCCCTTATCCTACTTGCTGGTTAGCCTGACTTGAAATTCACTAGTGTCACACACACACAGAGTCACATGCAAATGGGTCCCTGACATAACCAGCCTTAGACACTTAGTCCCTCTGGTTGCTGGCCCCAGACATATAAGATGCTTTGAAACCTGGCATATGTTTCCAGTTACTAGGAGTCAAAACTGTTGTGCCTTCTAGTCTGGCCTGATGGTCACTAACAGATTATACATATGCGTATGAGGCAGAGAGCACACTTATGTTGAAGAACAATTAAGAACAGAGTTTAATAAGATCAGATCAACTGTATTGCAAAGCTTGGCAAGAGCAGTGGCAACTTCCACCTGCCTCCTGCCCCTTTTTCCCATGCTTGTTCCTTTGCTGTTCACTTTGAGCCCTCTCTTTCTCCTGTTTGGCTCTGCCTCTAAATATCCCATTATTCCACACATGCTCGTGGTCCCCCTCAATCATGCCATAATATGCTTATTCTTTCCCTCTGAGACACATGATAATCCCGTTTCCTGCTTCTTATACCTACAAAGCTCTGGCTGAAGGTACTCAGGGCTTTGTATTCCCTCAGTGGCCCTCAGAAGCTGGACAGCTCTGCCCTTTGACTTTGTCATCTGCTACTCCTTAGGGTTTGTGTGTCTATTTATTACTTCTCTTGTTTCTTGTCTCAGTCTTTTATGCTGAATGACCATTAACCAGATGATACTCCCAAAAATCAAATGCCCTTAGCTTCTACATCCCCTTACAGTTACAGTGATAATGAAACACCTTTTTTCACTTTGCCAAAATAATTTAGAAGGTAAGCAGTGTCAGGCAGAACCTTTACTGTCTGTGATCATACATACCATAATACTATCAATATGACTATAGTCAAATTTCAGGCAGCCTAGAAACGTAAAACTTTTCTGAGGGTCGTAGCCAAAACAGCAAAATTATCTTAGGTCAGTTTAGTCCATGACAACACGTAACAGTTCCTCAAGAAAACAGGGACTAAGAAAAAGAGCAAAGAATGAAAGGGATTAGTTCTGAAATGATGGGGCTTTTTTTTTAGTATCTTGAGTTACAAGCTGCAGAACAAATTTGGCAGCAAAGTATTAAGAAAGCCTTATGCTCACAGCCTGTTAGCAAGGTTCAGTTTTTGTGGTTTGATTTCCAGGATGGCATGTGTTAATCCAATATCTTAAAGCAATCTTGTTTAGCAGAACAGGTTCGTTCTCTAGACAGCTTTTGTGAGGGTCTGCAAGGGGCAAGTGGTACTGTAAATGGCTCAAGTGAAAGACTGCAACAGTTAAATATAACAGGACAAGTATTTTCTCTTCTTTGCCAGCTGCTGTATCAGGAATCCTTAGGGATACTATTTTAGCTGTAATTGCAGGTGGAGAACTTGACCTACTGTCCAGAGTCATGGTTAATTTGAGGGGTTTTGCCAAATTTCCAGCTGGAATCCCAGCTAAGGCAGCACCATGATGTAAGCACTCCTGCTCCAACATACCAGCTGATTCTTGTATGAGAAAATGCTGACAGGAGATCACAAAATTTCCCTGGGGACCCTGAAAGGACAAGTGATGGCAAACATTCTCCACTGTGCACTGCCATGGCTGAATCTCTGAAGAATGAAGAAACAGGTCTTTAAGAAACTCTGCTTTGCATATTGCCTTTTTAAAAGACATCTTTCTGTTATTTTGCTCTTCCAGTCTGTAGTGAAATGTTCCAAATATTCAGTAACTGGGGTTGATGCTGACCCACTGCATGCATTCTTTTGCAGTGTGCTGACACTTCCTTCCCTCATTCTGCTCTATTTACTCCGTTTCCTGGTAGTAAACTGTAAGCTTGACTATCAGTAGACAAAGATGGACCAGTACATTACATATGCTTTCCACACATATATTTCCACACAACATATAATTTGTTGGGGTCTAACATTCTGATTAAGTATGAAGGCACTGTGAGTTTTAGTGACCAGTATTTTACTACATTTCTACAATAGGTAGATGGCAAACTGCACATTCTTCCAAGTGTCAAGCAGAAGCAACACACAGCTGAACAGTGAGTTACATGTGATTTAGGTGACATGTTAGATAGATAGAAAAGTTGGTGTCGTAAATTTTACAACCTGGCTAATTTTTGTAGTTGAATGACATAAGGATTAGATTTTGTTGACAGTTTTGCCTTTCTAATAGCAGATTACTAGTGCTTAATTTCTTAGCCTGAAGAGCATCATAAAAGAGGGGATATAGAAGGAAGTCAAAAAGGAAAATGAGAAACAGAGCAAAGGTATAAACAGAGGATTTGGCATTATGGTGGAAGAGAAACAGGTCAGCTCAATATATCGGATATGGCAAATGGCTCCTTTAGGGAACATTAAATGCATGACAAATTATGTCTGCTCCAGTTGCACAGCATGGGCATCATCACCAATGATTAAAACAGTTACATGGCACTTGGCTAAGACAATGATAGCAGGAAGAGAAAAGACAAGAGAGAAAGGTTAAATACCATTTTTGTAGATCACTGCATCTTCCTCTTTGGCTGCCATTCTGATGAAGGAAATATTCACATGCTCTCCCTTATTTGCTGTAACAGTTAATGCCACTGGGTGGAATGAAGCTGAAAACAGAACAGCACAGAAGTGTGGGATAAATAACAGCAGTTATTGTCTCTATCTGGTCTCTGGGCTGAAAGCTGAGAACAGTTTACAGCATGACCCTGACTCAGATTTTGACATTTAAATTTCTTTAGAGCACACACTGATTCTTTATCACCAGCAACCTCAACTCTATGTTTTGGCAATGACAGAGGACTCACCTATACCCTGAAAAAACTGACTGCCACTAGAACCTGGGGCATGAAATAAAAAAAAAAAAAAAGGATTTTGGCTGAGTAACTGGAAACACTTCCTAACTAGGAGCTCCAACTGGCTGTAAAACATTCTCCCAAGTTTCTTCATCCCTTGAGACATTTTTAAAGCAGACTGGATAAAGTACTGGAAAATGTATTGTAGGGAACTAGCTGTCATTGGCAAATACTCTGAGTGACTCAGTTCTCTTCTGTTTAAGCTTTATGACGCAGAACAGTCAAGATAGTTCAGCACACCACAGTCATGCAGGGTCTGGGGAAGATGCAGTAAGGTAGAGTAGGTCTGTGCTTGTGTTAGTTCACCATGCCCTCTATAAATACTGAGTGATGGCTTGCACTAAGAAAAAAAGAAAAAAACATATTCACACCCAGTAATACTTTTACCAAAATATTCTCATCTGAAAATGTGGCTTAATTAAAATAAAGATTCTGTGGGAGGAACTGTCTAGATTAGTGATATTTTTCAATTTTCCAGTTGGGAAATTGAAATTCATTTTTCCTGCTTAAACAAAAAAGTACTTTTATACATGTGTTTATAGTTCTTGATTTAAGAAAAAGAACAAAGTAGTAGATAGAGGGATTTTCACAAAATTTTTGCCTTTTTCTTATTATCACTAGTGGAAAAAGATCAGAAGATAACTGGGGAAGGAACAGAAGAATCTCAAGAAATAGTACTTTTTGAAAAGGGTGAAATGATAATTTTAATGGCAATATTACTTAGAAAGAAGTTAGAAGTTAAGGACACTTCCTTTCATTTAGTTGGAAAATTCCAAGGGAAGGCTGTGAAGCTTTTTGAAGACAAATTCAGATTTTCTGAACATTTTTAGCTCTGAGTTTTTATGTCATACTGTCACTGATAAGTCTTATGGCAAAAAAATTTCAGAAACACTTCTAGGCAAAGTTAAATTCCAAACTATTCAGCTCTTTATCTGAGTAAGAATGTTACACCTTTGTACTTTCCCTTTCAGAGCACCTAGGGGAGTGAGGCATTGATTTTCACCAGTCCCTTTTCTCTTCTGTTTTGGAGGCTGTTTAGCCTTAGAGTTCCTCTTGTGCAAGTTCCTCTTGGGTAAATCTGTCCTACATCTTGTTTTTGTTCAGCTCCTGGGAGCCCAGTTCTGCTGCCATCTGCCTCCCCAACAAGGTAAGTAAGTGGGACCTTTCCAACAGAAAGACCCACCTGAGCCTCAGCTAGAAGGAATCCTTGAAGAGCCATTCATGCTCCTAGTCGGCTCTGCATTTGCACAGGTTCCATTTCTATTCAAGTCACTTTTATTTCACGTGGAATATTTTGCTTAAGGAACACACACAAGTTAGTATGAACTGCTAGATAACTTATTAATAAAAAAATTGCCATTTATCTATAGTCATGTCTCTTTTTCTTGGTTCATTTTTAGAAAACTGCCAATAAAGTATAATTTGGTTCATACCAATGGTTGCAGAAAACAAATTTGGAATCTGTGGCTGAAATTTGTTGGCAAAGAAATACACAGTGATAGGATCAGAAAGCAGAGAAAAAATGATGAACGAACTTTCTGTTATATTATATATGAATAGTGCTGTGAAAAATGAGTGGGTAAATGCTACATCAAAGTCTGTATGAGACTGAAACTGTATTAGTACCTCCACAATATTATTTTGCAAAATCCAAGGGGGAAAAAAAGGGTAGTATTCTTGCAATATTTGAGGAAAGAACATTTTAATACTTCCATTTCAGAATGGCATTTTAATTAAAAATCAAAATGTTTCTATTATGTTATGTCATGTGATGTAAAATTAAAGAAAGAAAATTTGAGTAAAAATGAAGATATTTTTATCAATCCAAGCCAACCTCTCTCCCAGAATTGTATTTCCTTGAGAAATTTGACATTTTTAATGTTTTATTTCTTATTGGAAATAAGACAGCTATTGAAAAGTCACAGTTCTTTGCAGAATGGGATTTCCATCCCCTGTGCAGTTTTAGTGTTTATGCTCTGAGCCTCTGTCATGTGTTTTCATTCCTTTGTAAGTGCTACCCAATCAATTTCAGCAGGACTCTTCCTGCGCGGTACTAAGAACATGCATGGGAATCTACTGGGCATTTGCCATGTTACCTAGGCACTGGTAACTGAACTTAACAACTCAGAGAAACAGAGATTTCTAATATAGAATAATGAAAGAAGATCTCATTAGAAACAGGCAAACAAAACCTGAAAGCAGTCCCAACTTACTGTCAGCTCCCAAGCTAGAAGTTATTTATGAATAACAAATGCATGGTGAAAATAATGATCTATTTAGGAAAATAAAATTCAACAGCTTTCCCAAAAATGAATTGCTAGTTACAAATGATCCTAAGTGTTTCAGCTGCAGTGATTTTTGGACCAAATTTAGTGAGGCATTACTAACTGTTTTAACAAGATATTAAACTTTTGTATTCCCATTTTCTTTTATGTTATTTAGCTTAACCACAAGATTTTTTCTTCAGAGTATTGTTGCAATGGAAAGGAATGTACACTCCCTGGTGGGCTTAGTTCCAACGTATTTTTAGATTGTGACTTGTATTTCATGATTTCACATCTCGAGTGTGCCAATTCCTTATAGAGACATAATGAACTGAGTTGCAGGGCAAGTGCCATAACTCTGTCACTAGCATTTCCATTATTGTCCCTTTGCCTGCTCTAGAGAGTTTCTGTGGGGGAAACTCAATCATATATATGAAAATACACATTTATTGTGTAGAGAATTGCATAAATTCTATTTGACTAGATGCAGAACAGGCTATATACTGTTCTATTCTAGATATGTATGCTGTATACAGTATAAACATTACTCTGTTCCCTCTCATTACACATTATGAATATTACATGTGTAACCATAATGCTACAATATGAAGAATTCAGGAGAATGGACTCGTTGATTTCAGAATGGCACATGTGTAGAGTAAAACAGGAAAATGGACCTGTTATCTTTCCATTTTATGCAGCAAAAATCTTCACTGTATCTGCATATCTGATAATGGGTACATAATCAGGCAGCTGACAGTTCCCACTAAAGTCTGTGGTGCTACCCAAATGATTAATGCTTAGTGAGTGTTTCAGCAGCTTCTTGCCCTGAGGCTGCAGAACAGTGGTTCGATTTTCAGAAGTACTGCTCCTTCCCATGCCTTTTGTGTCCTCAATGGGAAACTGCACATTTCAACTCTTCCTCAATTTTTGGTGTTGAAAACCAGGTTGTCTTTAAAAATTATTCAGACAACAACAGTAAAGGGGAAAAAGGCCTGTTTTCCAACTACAGATGCTTTACCAAACCTCACAGTCCCTCACTGACCTCTTCTTCCTCTTTTTCCGTACTTTAACAGCTTTAAGAATTTCTGTTGAGCCTCTTTCTCACCCATCTAGCCTGATTATGTTATACGTGTTCACGGACGAGTTGCTAGCACAAATGTTGTCAGTGTAAGCTTTTGCAGAGAAAATCTGAGAAATGGATTCAAACCCAGAAATTATTCAAAGGAACCTACCTACTGCTACTGTGAATGTTGTGTTACTTCTGGTTAGAACAACTTCTGTCACATAGGAAGCTCTCAGAGTTTGATTACATTAAATTCTCTGCTTCTAGGTCCACAGATACCAAGTGCAAAAAAATAATTGATTCAGAAGACATTCTTCCACCCATGGAGGTTTTTCTACAGGACAGCTAGAGATGTGCTCAGCTCACAGGCATTCTGCCACAGGGTCGCATTGACTTTCCATGGACTGTTATCTTATCCCCTCCTCATTGCAGCCTACTTTGAAACAATGGAGTTGTCAGCCTGCATCTGCAGAGCTTTCTTGGTGATCCATCCAACCCTTCAAAGACCACATTGGTTCAGAGAAAACGTAAGCCAAGGAAAAATGAACTTGTCCTGCCTACCTTACTTCTAATGTTCCCGTAATAAAAGAAACAAATACACACTAACTGTAGCTTGGACAAATGAAAAAACCTCTTTTTCTAAATTTGCTATATAATTTCAGGAGATACCAACAATGATAACTGCTCTCACTAACCTTATAAAGAAAAGGTGTCAAGTCTCCCAACAGACCAGCTGCCATGGCACAAAACATTAGCAATACAGTGGAGTCTACTAAAAATTGGCTGAAGTGTTGAAAACTTGATTTAGTGCAGAAAACTAGCCAAAATTTCTTCCACTTTTCTGTAGTTTATGGTGATCTCTGTCTTGGAACTTGTCCCAGAAGCCTAATGAGGTCCAGAGACAAGCAAAATTTTTCACATAAAAAAATCTAATTTAATGGCTAGAGTGCTGGACCTTGGAAATCCCACCTTCTCATCCCAACATCTCCCTGCCATATTTGCTTTTTGTACTGTGCATAGCCTTAAAGAGAAAACCAAGTCAATAGTGAAATCCATAGTGGATTTTTGTGAATAACCTTCTTAGATTTTGGGAAACTTCTCCAGAGTTTCTTTCCAGTGCTGAGCTGGAGTGGTTTTTTCATATTGACACAGACTGTGCAGATCCAATGTTGCTGACCTGAGGTTTGACTGAACCTTAGGCAAAGCAGTTATTTTCTAGGCTCAGGTTGCCCATTTACTAAAAAAAAAGGATAGTGATGTTTACCTGTCTGCATCTCAGACCTGTCAAGACTTTACAATGGAAGCATGTTTAGAAATCAGGGGTGTGGGATGTGGAAAACCCAGTGCAGCAGTTACTGCATGAGTTATTTCATGGGGTCAGTGAGGCCAGTACTTACCTTATCTGCCACCTGACTTGGTGTTCCTGGCCATAGCCAGATACAGGCAGAATACCTACAGGTGCCTGACTAACTTCCATGAGGAAATGACTAGCAGCTAGTATCTGCGAGTTTCCTCTGCATTTTAGAAGAAAAACACAGGCTTGAGCCAAGTCTATTTTGACTCCAGACTGCCTTGCCTGCTCTGGAGCCACGTTTGTGCCCACCTGTGTCAACTGGGAACAACTGCCAGTCTGCAAGCAGTGACATGCAAAATTCAGATCTGACCACCATACAGTACCTCGCAGCGGCATCTTCATGGTATGTATCCTTGTCACCTCATCCTTGAGTTTCCCTTCACAGTAATATGCTCCAATAGTTTCACTGGCCTGTTCCCTCTTCCACACCACTGTTTTGGCTGTCGCTCTCTTTGAATCTTCATTAACTTCCAGTGGTTCCCGGTGCTGGTTTGTCACATCCTCTTGGTCTCTGTCTATTGTGATAGACTCACGGGAACGCCATTTGGAAGTGATACAGATAAGTGATGTCTCGGAGTTGCCCACTAGAGGGAATGAATTGATCAGTATGAGGTCCAGTGCAGCTTCCACTTTACCTAGGGAAAAAAGCAGCAAGTGAAAAAATTTTACTGCAGAGTTTGAGTACGTGGCTGATCAAATCACCAGGTAAGCTCTTTCACCCAGTACTCAGGGTTTCTCTGGCTGGTGTCTTGCACAGCTTTTATGTAAAATAGAAAGACTGTAGATTAACTGTTCTAACTACACTGACTTCAGGATTTACTTTTTATGTCATGGACAGATGGAGTTTGTTCTTCTCAGAAGAGGAAATAAGCCTTGCAAACTTGTGGAATTTCTTTTAAGAGCTGTTGCAGAAGCCCAAGGAAAACTGTGGGTTGCAGAAGCAGATAGATCTTTGGATAGTTAGACATGTACATAAATGCCTCAAATATGGTGCCTTGCTGGTAACATTGTCATTAGACAGTAAGTTGTCAGTTTAATGGTGTCCTTTGCATGAATTTAATACGTATGAATTGATGTAAAGCAGATATGTCTTTCAGTTATAGGTTTTGGAAGTACTTTGAATACTTGGAGTATTTTTTTCAGCTGTTTTATGAATTTGGATTAATGATTTCATAATCATTCATATGTTAACCATTTGAAGTGCTAACAGACAGCGGCGAGAACCATGGCACAAAGAAACGTTCCCAAGAACAAAGAGCAAGTTGGCGGCACTAGTGAAGCCATTTTTTATGAAGTTAGGTTTAAATCAATTTGAAATGGCTCCCTTTGATCAATAGAACTGCCAGAAATACATGGAAATCAAAGTTCTTTGAAAATTATAGAAGCAAGCCTAATTTAAACAGTCTCTGGCAGAGTGCTACAAATTTAGTTGTTCAAATGTGCATAGCAGGAGGGAAATACAGCTCTCCTATAATCAACAATTTGCAAACAACAGGCGTTTCCCTTTACTTTTGAAATTCAGCGTAAGGAGAAGGGAAACTAACAGTTTTTCCATCTGAAACAGGAAGAATATTTGATTTCTTTTATTCATCACATCTATTTTCCTGCTTTGGATACAAGAATATTTTGTACTTACACAAAGAGACTCAATATTTAGTGCCACTCAGCTTCCAAATGTTCCTCTGATTGGAAGGAAGGGGGTATAGTCTTAGATAAGGGAGGTCAAAAGGTCTTGGTGCTGACTGCAGTCTTTGCGTGTGTCTCAGTAGTGCTGGGGCCAAGGGAGGAGGTCCTCCTCTGCTTTCAATACCAGCAACCACTCTGGGGACTGAAGTATCTCACAGCACACTGACACTCACCACACCCAGCCAGCCTGCCACAGCTACCACCCTTTCATGTGCCAGCCCAGATAACTTGCAGTTACATAATGGAGAAATTAAACCTTCTGGAAAGGATGCAACAGCTGTTAAAGTAAATATTGCATAAAGGTGCAGGTCGGAGAAGTCAATTCATCCTGCTGCACATTACAAAAATAAACCTTTGAAAAAAGTTAAAGAGGTATGTGATAGAAATGAGGCCAGACTTGTGCATTCATTTTATAGCCATTTATCTCAACATTTTTAGTTTTATATGAGGAATGTTTGTGCTCTTACTATAGGTATGATGTATCAGCTGAAGGCAGATGTTATGGAACAGTCCCAACACTGAAAGCAGAGGGCTTCAGTTTATATCAGCAAGGATCACATCCTAGGTAGAGATATTCTTAAAATCATAAACTGCAAGATCCTGATTTCTGCGAAAGTTTGTGAAACTCAGAATCAAATCTCGATCCAAACTTTGTGATTTGGTGTGATTATCTGTGTTGAGGTCAGGCAGGGTGCTGCAGATCAGAACTGAAATATTTTGATGTTTCTGCCTAGCATCCACAGGGCACAAAGCTGCAACTACCTTTCCAATATGGAGGTACGGGCCCAAGTCGCTGGGGCCCTTCAGAGGATGACTGCTCATCCAGGGCTCCAGCTCCATTTCTCTAGCATTTCTCTGTTCCTCTGATTTCCAACACAGATTGAAAGGTGAAAAATAACACCTCTTCTCCCCCCTGCATCTCAACCTCTTAATACCCTGGGAAAAAGTAGTAGGAGAAGTAGGAGTTTTGGGAACTAGCTTTCATGTTGTCTTTGATCCCTGTGCAAGACATAGCAAAGCAATATCATATCAGATTCAGGGCATTTGCTACATACTTTTCTGTTTCTTGGTGGTAACACAAATTGTGTCATCAAGGTGTAGAACAACCACAGGCATATTGCTTACTCACACTTGTGATTATTCCAGATGAATCAAATTCTAGCCACTGGTGGATGGATAGCGTGAATCAAATTCTAGCCACTGGTGAATGGGTAGAGTTCTGATTGTCTAAATATAGGTGGGGTTTTGTCATATTAAACACTGCAGAGTAACCCAGACACCTGCATGAAGCAGATGGAGCACAGATGGAGTTTCATGTCTTCCTGGAGAAACACTAGAAGGCTTTTCTGCATCTAAAAGTGAGTAATATCTATACATAAGTGTGGAATCATATGCCAAGCATGATTTGGCAGCTAAGTTTTCACAGCTGGAATATAATGCAAGCAGAAATTAAAATATATCCAAGTGAAAGTTTTGCACTAAGAAAAGCTATGCTTTAGGTGTATTTTGAAAACAAAAACAAAAACAAAAAAACAACCAAACAAAAAAAGCACCCTATCAGCACATTGACTTGAAGGCAACTCACTCGTTCAACTCAGGATCTAGCAGGACTGGCATTTAAAGTCAGCCTAAGGCCTCTGAGGTGATAGGAAGGCTTTCTTTGACTCCACTGGGAGCTGCTGCCCTCAGACTGTGGAAGAGAAAAAACCAGAAAAGTGTAAAATGCACATATGCTTTATGCTTAGGGATTCCTACAACATCTCTTTCTGCTAATGCAACTTAGACTAACCCAACTGTCCTTGCTAGAAAGGAATTTACCTAGTCAGGCAAAACTTTGGCAAATCCTACCCTTGATGTTAATAAAGACTTTGAGTATATAAGGAACAAATAAGGACAACAGGATTTAGCTCTCTGAGACAAGCACAAAAAACACAGACAGGAAACAGCCTGTCTCTGTATCAGTGATAATCCTCTATGCTTCCTTGAAAAAGTCCTTTGACTCCTGCCCTGGTCCTTGAAGGACTGACCTTATCAGGAAGGCAATTTGCTGTGTGTGCAAATAGATTTTGAGAAGGGAGAGCACTTGCAGAAGGCTAATACTGGAAATGGGAGATACCATGAGAAGAGGATTCATTGCCCAGTATTTATGACAAACACTCATTGTGGTGCAGTGCTTTGAGCCCTTCCAGCACAGAGAAAATGGCATCCTCTAAAACAGTAAGTTTAAATAATAGCACACTCACTATAACTCAGACAGCAAAATTAATGCAGAGAGCTTTGCTCTCCCTCTTGGCCCACTCGTAACTACAGGATTGTGCTCTCTCTTGCTAGGTGATACCTGGCTGTATCTTTCACAGCTTCTCTAGTACATATTTGCCTGGGGAAACAGAACAGGGAATAAGTGTGTATCACACTGTCTCTGCAGTCCCTGTGTGTTCTCATTCCCTACCATAATGCCATTCATATGGGCAGACAGTCATCACACTTTCTGTGCTGTGCTACCCCAGCAAAACTCAACCAGGACCAGCTGGAAGAAACAGTTCTCAGAAATTCCCTGGAACACATCCCAGACACAGGTCTGCTCAGAGAGCAAGAAAGTCTCCAATAAAGTTTAAAACATCACTTCCCTAGATTGGAATTGATGCTAGACATCAGTTTGGGAATAAAACAATGCAGCAATCTCAAGCTGAGATAGTTTAATGCCATAGATGAGTACACACAGCAAGTCTTACGAGAATAGAAAAGTGTTATGACTTGTCCTTTCATCTCAGAAAGTCCCTGCTCAGATAGTTTCAGATTTACACTGTTAACCCTTATCTGGTCCCCAGGAAAACTTGGAAATAATCAAGACAATTGCTGCCTAATGTGAAGCCTTTGCAAAATTGTCTGTTAATTGGAAAAGTGTTAAATACTGTGGAGTGGCTAACACTCCTCTACCATAGCAAGCAGCCAGAGTGGTCAGCTCCATCAAAGTGAAGGATAACTATACCCCACCACACCCCAAACACATATTTAATCATTAGTCCATATTTGCAAGGTGTATTGAGAATGCAAAGTTCTGAGTAACTCTTTTAGCTATTAATTAATACTGAGTAGTAGTGGAAGGAAAGAAATTGTTTAGACATTACACATCTAATGGTGTATTTATTTTCCTTATATTTGTAGAGCTTTATTATTAATTGCTTGAAGTGATTATAAGCTGGAAGTCCTTCCCTTGACATTTGGAGCATAACAGAGGAAAAAGAAGAGCTGTCGTAAGAGGTAAGCGGAAAGATCAATATTTTTGAAGTACTAATTATTTAGAAGAAGAGGAGAGGGTAGAAAATTCCAGTAAATTCAACCCCTTTTTTCATCAGGTGAAGCAAGGGGAATAAAAGTTTTTGTAATTTGAAATGTTTAGGCAGTTCCTATTTTTTTTTTACAGTTATTGCTTGGAACACAAATTATTTCTGCTCTTAACTACCTGGGAATATGAATGTAAAACATATAGATACTATGCTAGCAGGGAAAATATAGAATCTGTGCTTAGATTAGGTTTGGTGTTATGTTGAAAGTAAAACAGTCAGTTGCATATGACACCCACTGCAGGATTTAAAAATAATTTTGAGACTGATGGAAATGTATGTCACAGACTGTCAAGTCATCAGCCCCTCCTCCTTCACATCTCTTAAAAAACTAAAAAACAACACCAAGCATTCTCTCTGCTTGAAAAAATAAGGTTCTGATTTAGAACAAACCTAACTTACTAAATAGCCTGCACCTCAACATTTCTCATTGTGTCTTGTTTTGTAGTTACAAGTTCAGCTGTACCCCCCTTAATTGTATTTTTCACTATAAAATCACACACCAGATTAAAAAACTTTAACTAATCTACTTAAGAATACAAGTGGCAATCATGTAAGAAATTTTGCTGAGAAAGCATAGCATTTGATTAATTCTTAGTGAAGTACTGAATAGATTACATTGACATTATTTTAAAATTAACTATTTCACCAATTTTGATGATAATCAGGATGGAAATAATTCAAGTGAAATATGAAGAAATGAACAAAATAGAAACCCAATCCTCATATGGTGTTTCCCTTAAAAAAAAAAAAAAAAAAAAAGAAGAAGAAGGAAAAATGGAGTACTTCTTACTTAATATTAAAGCTAGTCAGAAACTAACTAAAACATTAGCTGTTTGGTGATATTTTTCAGGTGGAGAGTGGAACATATACCCCACCACAATTTGGTAATCTTTATTTCCTCTTTTTTCTGTGCACTCAGCATTTCTCTTATCAATCTTGGTTATTTTTTGTTCATTCTCCAAAAAATTAAATTGGGTGCGCTTTGAAATCACATATTCATTTTATGGGCTCAGTAGTCTCTTAAAGTCCTGGAAACTTCATCTGGGATGCAAAGATAGAAGCAGCTCAGGTAGTTTCTCCCCGTGAGTCAAGTTCTCTTCTGACAGATCAGTCCTCCACAGAAAAACAAGGCTGAAGTTATTACCGAAACAGATTAAGATTCTCTGCCACACGGCAGCAGCAGCAGGGCAAAAAGGGAGAGAGACAGAAATGCTGCTGAAAAACAGCTCATAAATGAGGAAAAAGTCAGGTTTCCCAATAAAACCTTTCTTGTTGTCCATGGAAAGAATCTTACTGCTTGTGTCTTATGTGATGCTACTGGGCAGCTGTGGGACAGCTCAAATACCGAGACCTCATGCCCTTAGAAACAGGGCATTATTTGTGGAAGGAAGGTAGTGTGAAACTAATAAGAGACAAAAAATTAGTGACAGAACATCACTTTGCTACTTTGCAGTGGTAGGAAGACCAGAGCACAAGTGTGAAAAATAAAATAGTCTGTCAAAGCTACTAGGGTTAATGGTTTCTTACGGGCCCTTGGGTACCTCTGGAGCAGTTGAAGGAAACACAACTGCCTTCTTGTAAAATAAAGTGTGATTTTCCTCTACATTTCAATTGTTTCATAATCCATAAAAGCAATCTTTTTAAGATGTAAAAGCTAGAAGAGAAACACTGGTGCAGCTTGGTTGGGGGTTTCCCAGCAAGGGTGCCTAAATGTGTGTGTGTAAGCAACCAAAATGTAGAAAGACGCTTTCTCATGACTTCTCCTTAGGCCTGGTTGACCATAAGCAAGTAAAGCAGAAAACAACATATCAGCAGAAATTGCTTGTTGAACAACCAGCTGATGATGTGCTAGGCAATGCTGAAAAAGGATGAGGAAAAGTGGGAAAGCTTAAGTAGGATAGGCTTGTAGTTCAGCTACAGCTGGCTGGTTTTGCAGCTTGCCCAATATGGGTATTACTGTCAAGAAAGTACTTGCAAGCAAGAATAAATATGTCCATAACAAGGGTGCTCCTTGTAAGTTGCATTATGAAGCTACTATGTACACTGTATATGTGTAATGTATGTTGTTTATGTGTAATGTATGTTGTTTATGCACATGTGCCAAGATGAAGTATGCAAATTAACATAGGTAATCAATTAGTCTTCATAGGATACATCAGTGCATACAACATGCACAAGGTTAACTGTCTGGAAGTGTCTGTGAGCATTGGCTGCTGGATGAGTGTACTCTTAATACGTTCTTGCCTGTACAGTAGCGTCCCCTCACTTTGCCACTTTCTGAATTTTCTGAGCAGAGTGGTGGGAGGTGTTTCTGGTGCTAATCATGCTTTTTGACAAATGAGGCTAAGGTTCCTGACCACTGGGAAACCTTCTTGTTCAGAGAATAATACAAGAAAAAATCACCAGAACTATCAGAAGTGCAGATAGAACTGTGTTGTTGAGGGAGACTTGTTACACTCCAAAGGGGAAATTAACCAAGCCACTTCATTAGACAGGCTGACACAATGCAAAAAGTAAATAAACCCCAGGCAATCAAAATATCAACCTTGAAGCAAAAAGTTTACATATATTACCCTTGAATATAGAAATGTTGTTTGTGACCTGTCTTTCAAAAATCCTTTCAGAACTTAGGAAATGCCTAATATATTCACACCCTAAAAGTGTTTGCATTTCCTAGTGATGAATTTAAAAATGAATTTTGGTGGGTTTTTTTACTTCTTTATGATATGACCCTTGTTTAAAATTATTAGTGCATGTTCTTAGTTTGGGTGTTAGTTGGAGAACAGTTATCAAATCTGCACCCTAAAAAATGATCAGCATTTTAAACTCCTTACAGGAAAGTCTCCAGTTCAGACTTGGGCTGGTTCTTTGCTATGTGTCTCCACTGAAACCACAGCCGAACAGCATCCTAAATGTGATCTTGCCACTAGCACAGGGTAGATAACGTCTCTGGAAGACACTTCTTCATCTAAATTTCTCTAAGATTTTCATCCCTCCAGTCCCAGATGATAGATCTTGCATCACAGTGGGAGCTGACCATGGAACTATATGTCTGTCTCATACAGGTGGTAGGTGCATCCATTTTTGGTTCATTTCTTCTGTGCCTACCCAATGCCCTCCACACCACAATGACTTGGTCTTCCATGGAGAGCCGAGCAGGGGGTTTTGTGTGTTTAAGAGATGGGTCTGGGCCAAGCAGGCTCAAGTCTATGTGACCAACACAGAGCAGGTTTCCAACCCAGGTAATTCTCACTGTGGGCACATGAAGGACCAACTCCACATCTCCCCTGTCCTAAAGCCAGCTGCTCAGCTGCAGTCAATCTTTCTGACTTCTCTGCTCCCTCTTGTCCACCTAAAGCCTTCCAGATGATGAAATTTTTGTGGGTATCAGACCATCTCTGCAAAATATAACAGCTTTGTTTTTTTCCCTGAAATGAAATTTCAGCAAAAAACTAATCCATCCAACCAGCTTAATTATGACTAAATACCCAAAAAAATCTAGTATACATGTGTGTATATATATATATATGAAATATGTATCTAAAACAATAGCATATGTTAACACTTGTGCATGTGGTGTGATTTCATTTCACCCTTTTAGATTTGATTCCTCTGGGTCTGATGCAATGCCTTTTCACTCCTGACTATTCCCAGCTGCTGAAATGGCCTTTGGGAGCACAGGCTTCCTGAGAGCTACTCTACCTCTCACTATGTCTGACCCAGGAACACACCAAAAGCAAGCTCTAAAGCTAAAAAATAGAAGAACTGGAGAGAATCAGCCCACTTTTGTAATTCCACTTAGGGTAGGTACACAGAGCTGTCTGCACAGGCTGAAGCTGTTGGTTTTGGATTCTAGCTGCAGAGTCAGGGAGCGATGATCTAGGTCACAGCTGGAACTTTTTTCTTTGCAAACGTATAGCAAACAATGTAACTAAAACAGAACAGCTTTCTTTCTCCCATAAAACAGATCCATCAATTTTGTAGTCTTGATTGTCGTAAGAGAACATCTCAAGAAGAGCTACATCTCAAGAAAAGTCTAAATTCCATGTAAATTTCAGACTCATGAAAAAGGCACCAGGGTACTGTTCCCTTTGGGTAAATAACCTACGTGTTGCAGGCAGATGCAATTGCTGTGTCTCACAAATCGAATACACTTCAGGAATAAGGAATGAAATCCATTTTCAAATTTCTCTTGCAAGTCACATCAGTAGTTTGATAATTCAAGTGTCTGAAAGGTTGTGTGTCAGTGTAATGTCTAATCAGCATAGTTTTGAAATACTGGAGATTAAAAGTTCCAACGTGGTTTCTGTCCACTGCTTTGGCTGTGGGAGGCTCAAAACCCCAGCACTGCAGCTGTAGAACAGACTGTTTGAACTTCAGGTGCCATTTTGGTCTGAGAACAGCATATTTGAAGATAATCACACAAGCCTAGTCCCTTTAATTAGGGAAAGGATGACACTCATATTCACTGTCACAGGCATGTGTTAGCCACAGGTTAATACAGGTTTTCTTTAGGTTAAGTTAAGCTTCACAAGAGAAAAGCAAGTCTTGAAACAGAATTATTAGAACAGCTGAGTCTAACTAAAAATTATGATTTCTTGTAATTTTGAAGAGCCTACAACATCATAATCGTGCTTGTGTTAAAAGCTGCTTAACTTTCTAAATATGTAAATGAGTCACATAATTATGATAATAAATACAGTTTATGGTTTTTTTCATAACACCTACTGAGCCCGAAGAAAACGCAACCATCAATAGGGATGATAGAGAGCTACTACTGGATGCCACTGCACTGTTAACTCCACTGTTACCCTTCTTAGAAGGCTAATATAACCTTTTGAGTCTTTTACCATATATGGTTCCAACAGCTAAATCACACACACACAAAAATAATCCAGCATTTTTAGAAACCCACTGGATCTAAGATTATTGGTAGAGCAAAGCTATAGCACAGAAGATTCTTTCTGTCTTGGAGAATGGGGACATTTGACAATGTATTTGTTTCCTGCCAGAAATAGTCAAAGAAATGTGCTTAAAACTGGTTTTAATTGTTGCTGGTTTCCACAAATCTCTTACTGATGGTGGCCATCTTGCTAAAATAAGGCTCACACATGAACATTTCTGAGTTAGCCCACTGTGAGAAGCTGCAAACAAATTTTCAGACCATCTGAGGATGTTGTTAAGAGGGAAAAGGCAAGTTCTGACACTCATTACTTGCTTTGTCCCCAGCCTTCCAAGGGAATAGGTGACTCTGCAGCTCTTCTTTGGTCAGGACTTAGCAGACTGTACCTAGCCACAACCTTGGGGTTTGAATACATACTTCAGGATGGATACCAGGATCATTTTGATTCTACAAAATGTTGACTGGAGTAGAATCAACCAAAAGAAAAACATGTGGTGATGCTCAGTCTAGTTTCAAGAATCCCAACAGGATTAAATTCAACCCTTTGTCAGTTTAATTGAACATTTGCTGGGGCAAGCAGTGACCATCTATACAGTGCAAAAGTGAGCATTTGTATATATTTCGAACATTACCATCCAAATCAGATCTTTAGCTCTAGCTGCAAACGAAGTACTGTTATTAGAAAAAAAACAAAAACAAAAACAAAACACAAAAAAGACATTAAATCAAAGGCCATTTCTCATCACAGGAGCCAAGCCGACGGTCTTCACCTTGGAAAAGGGTGGAGTGGAGTTTGTGCCTACCCAGCACCACACCCAGAGAAGCCTATGATCATCGGAGACAAGGTTAAGCCAGTTCACTGCCTGTGCTGAGTGTAAAGCCTCCCTGCTCAGGGAATGTCATTCCTGCTTTCCTGAACTCCGCCTGCAGTATCTAGAGGAAAGCAGGCCCGCATTGTCTTCCACAGCTCGCCCCAGGAAACATGATATCATTCTCGAACAAAAGCGGGAAAGCTGACAGATCTATTGAGACGGGTGTGACTACGGCACACACCTCGCTGGTCAGCCCCTGTGGAAAAGGCAGTGACTGGCAGCTCTTCAGTGCCGAGCTGTCCGCACTGTCCGAGTTTATAGCTCATCTCTGCAGCTGACTTTTGTTTCTCCTCTGCTTGTGGCTTAAGGAACGTTGCTTGCTTTCTGTGTCAGTTAGGTGTATGTTACCACACAGAGAGACAGGAGACACAAGGAAAAAGAGTTGGGGTCACTGGACTTTCTTTTCTTCTCCATCCATGATGCTTACAGCACCAGATATGTCCTTAAAGTGAAAAGCTGGAAGTGATCTGAAGGCTAAGTAGGTTGAATCAATGTGCAGCTAAACAATCAAGAAACTTAAGCCACGAAAGAGGAATTGGTAAACAATATGCAGCCTATTACAGCAATGGCTAGATAAGAGTACTTCCAAACACACATTCAACAGATTTTAAACCTTTTTTTTTTTTTCCTTTTATAGATGCCAGAAGTAACATCTCAAACTCATTTGTCCATAATTTCACTTAGCTATTAACATGCTGCTAATCAAGAAGATCTGGAAACTGTAAAGCAGGTTACACAGCAATGAGGACTTCTGCCTTTTCTTGCTACTTTCTGGTTTTCATCGCAGCACAATCTGCAACACATTGCCTTTTTACTGTGAAATGGACTGGAACAACTTATGCATCTCTTAATGATATGGTTAGAAGTGAGTTAAGATTCTAAGGTTACTGTGTGAGTTGTATTTCTCTGTTACAGATTTTGCTTGGTACGTTACCCAGAAGAAACTGTGTAAAAAATCAAAGTATGGATGGTGAAAGCAATACTCAAATGCTGAGGAACTAAGAATCTGGTGGGAAGAGCACAGGCTTCCTCAGGGCTCTGCTTGTGATAGCGTGAGAAAAGCATCTCTAACATTAATGCTCTGAATACTATAAACTAAATTTGCATTAGTATAATCTTACTCTGTACCTTCCCATAGATGTCTCTTATGACTAACTTCTGACTTGTTGATCTAACGGCATTTGCTGATAATACTGAATCATTCTTTAGCTGCATGTGAAGTGTTATTAATTGATCTCATATAATATGCATTTTTCTGTCCTTCTTGTCCACTGACTTTCATCTAGATTTCTGTTGTGGAATCTTGCCTAAAAACCTGTCTGAAATCAGATACTGGAATACCTAGAAACAGCAACATTTCCTGCTGCACAACATAAAGTCAGTCAGAGAAAAACTCAATACTTAGTATGTATTTAGAGCAGATATTCTTGGGGAAAGACTTCAATGGTTTCAAAGTAATGAGATTTATGAAAAAGTTAATACCATTAGACAGAAGACAAACCCTGTTGCAATGTGCGTTATGTGTCAACAGTGACTTCAACAATTAAAAAGAGGTAGCAGCAGATTCTACATGTAGCTAAATCCTCCCCAATAGCTTGGCCACAGTCCTGCCCTCACTCACTGTAAGAGCACTGCACAGAGATAAGTGGACTCACTGAAACAAACACAGGTACTTAAATCAATAAATATAAGTGCTGGAGTAAGGAGTAGGGAGTCATGCGTTTTGTCTGCACATTGTGTGAGAAACAAGAAAGTCATGACAGGTCGACTACAGATATTAAAGCAAAGGCTTACCTGAAATCATCAGGCTGAATCCATAGAGAACTAGATGTGCTAAAGGGTCCATGCTTTCCAAAATATATCCATCCAGTTCCTACAGTTGCTCATGGAGTATCCTTTTCTTGGGGCACACGTTTACCAGTTACTCTTCTGCATGGTATGCTGTTTACAAGTCACCGGCAAGAAATTGTAGCACTGGCACAGACTGGAACAGTCTCATTGCTGTCTGAGTACAGGGAGTTTAAGTTCCTTTTTCCTGTTTCCTTTGTAGATTAGGATGGGAAAGGCAGGATCTTAAAGGCATTTTTGTATCAGCGGGACTGCAGGGCAGTGCAAATCCCGTTCATCCAGCAATACATCAAACCAGTTATCTGGAGCTGCTGGAGAAGCAGGGACTGCTGTTGGTCACAGTCAGCAAAATAGGAACAATGATGGCATCCTGCAGTAGGCGGGAGAGTGCAAGTAAAAAGTCCTCCCTCCACCTAGGTACAGTAGGTGGAAATTGTCATCCCCTTCACAAAGGGCAGATCTGCTAATTTCTCAGGGCACTATCATCTTTTCCCTTATTTATTTAATCCACGTGTGAGCTGCTGGCTGCAATGCATCTCAGCACACAGTAATAAAAATATGAAGTAAACAGTAACAAACCAACCAGCTGAATCCAGTACAGACCAAAGCCAGCCACAACCCAGCAAACTACTCCATTAGTTCATGTGCTTTACTGGAAACAATTTTTCTCTACATTTGGCAATTGGAAACAGACTGAAAACTTGTTGCAATAATAAATTGCACCCAGAGTTATTATGACTTTGGTGGGACCAAAATGCCACATCACTCAGGGGGTCTCAAAACTCAGAAGCTAACACAAAATATGAAAAAAAAAAATACAAAGAAGACCACAAAGAATTAATGAAATAAATGGAAAGGCAGCACTCAGCTATATAAACAGAATTGCATATAAAGGGTAATCTTATTTACCACTTGACTAAATATAACTCATGACAATGTAGCATTTGAAAATCCTGTAGGTCTGCCAAGATGCTAACACCCAGAATGACTTTTACAGAAGTATAAAAAAGCAAATGTTCAGCATAATTTTGGAAATGGGATATGGGTTGATCCTACTTTGATTTAATTTCCTTAGGAAGACCTTTTAGCCTTTGATTGGTGTAGATTTCACAGAGGAAAGCCTTTACACCCAACATCTATTGCTGTGTGGACAGAGGGTGTCACCTACAGCAGACTTCAATGCATTAACCCAGAGCTGCTCCTTTCATGCCATGTCCCCCCCCCCCCCCCCCCCCCAAAAAAAAAACCCCAAACAACCCAACCCAACCAAACCCAAAAACCAAAAACTGAAAGCCAAACCAAGTAGGAACTTAAACTGAAAATACCCTCTGGGTGCAAAAACACAGAGTGAGGTCCAAACACCACTAAAAATCCATTTTGAGGCTTAAAGGAGACAGAATGTAAGATATTTACCTGGTCTGGTTCCAGACCAAAATGCATATGTGTATTTTGTCCACCTTTGATTCTTGAGAACATTTTCTTCTACTCCTAGGCACGAAGAGGCAGTGATTATCCACACTCCAATGGCATGCTAGCCTTTATAAGCCTGATGGTATAGGCCCCTCCAATATCAGAACACGTAGTGTATTACCAGATACTAAGTATTATCATAATTTCTATCTAGTGGATAACTCTCTTCTGTTACTCATTTAACCTACTTCTAACATGGCCTATCTTTAATTTTTTTTCAGTGTCTTTTGATGTGCTCGGGGGGGATTATGCAACTTCAGTCAAGGCTGGGGCTCTCCAGATTGTTATCATGAGCTTAGAGGTGTTTTTAAACTTTTCCCTTAAATCTCACTCGCCTGGGCATAAACAGGTCACTGAGGATAAATGCATCATTTCTCCATTTTTGATGCACCTAAATGCAAAGCAATGCGTATGGACTGCTGCTGATACTGACTTTGCAGTATAACAGGCCAGGTCAGCTGTTCACTATTTTTTGAAGAATCAGCTTGTGCCTACTGATCATTTCATCTGCCATGACAAGCTAGCTATCTCCAGGATGAGAGCGGGCAGCCTAAATATACAATACTCCACAAATACAAGAAGGTTGCAAAGACTTGCTTGAGCCAGAAGAGAGGAAATACATACTTACTCAAGACAGAATTTAGTTGGAATACAGCCTCAGCAGGATCACGTATTTGTTTTGTGTTTCACTATATAATTTCATTTTTGAAGAAATAAAGAATAGCATCTATGATTCAGCAAATATTTAAGTACTTTTTTATGTGTAATAAGTGTTTAAACTTAGATCTGTTTTTATTTGGAAAGCTTTTAAGTGACAGTTGGATTATTGCTTCTACTGATCTCAAAATTAACCACATAATAAGTTTTTGCGAGAATGTGGAATTTAAAGGCATTCACTGTTCTGGCTTATTCTTACTCATATTTAAGTGTCTGCCAGCCCTTCCTTCCACATTTTCATCCTCATATTTCACATTATTAGAATATGAGTCTTCCTAAAAGTAGGTCGTATCAATTTTCTGTCCTGTGCACTAAAAACTGTATGATCTGACCAACCCTCTGATTACTGAACAATACAGAAGTGCAGTAGAATTGTTTGTCCCCTCCACCAAGCAGCAACAATGTCATAGCACGATCCCATGCACAAGCCCATCTCTTGCTATCTAGTCCTCAGATTGTATTAACAGATCTACAAATGAGGATCATAAATCTCAGCCTGCATTCACTATTAAAGAGCAGAAGAATTGGAAAAAGCCTTCTGGGAAAACCAGACTGCCAGTGAAAGAAACCAGGCTAAAAGTGAGGATGGCAGGAATGGTAAAATACAATACCAAGTTACTCTAGCATCTGTGGCATGTGGGGCTAATAGAGGCTGTTGTCTGCTGGGCTGGCCAATGATCATGTCCATGGCATGTCCTCAGGTGGGTATGTAGCTGTATTTGGGCCCCACAGACTACACCCTTTGTCTTTTCTATAGGTACTTGGAAATACTCAGAAAGACTGTCCAACCCCATGTGATTTCTAAAGTGTTCCCCTCAGGAACATCGGTTTTGTTGGTGGTTAACTGCTGATTAATACATATCAGCATTCACATCTAACTTAACACCCATCACAATGGCATACGTGAGTTTTAAATTAGCTACAGCAGGGAAACATATTATCTTTCAACATGTAAATATAACCCTAGCATTAAACATGGCTTTTCATAACTCTGTTTGCTGAAGGTTAATTTTATGATATGTCAAGTGCCCTAAACTCCTGACACCAGGCTTTCCTCTTTAGATAAGCAGCATGCTTGTCTCAAGGACAACCCATTCATACACGCTGCAGTGCTTGGAAATGTGTGAGGAGGAAAAAGAAACAAAGCCACTCTGCACTTCTTTAATCAGGTAGATGTGTTAGCAGAAAGCACATATCCTCTTGCAATGTCTGGCTGTATTATGCCTTTTGGAAACAAGCCATTACTTTGGCCTTGACATGGTGTTAATATGTGTTAGTAGGAGGCAGTAAAGGAACTTTAGGAATTATTACTCACTGCACTCAGCTAATGTGAAGCAGAGGCTCATAAATGGCAGAGTTTAAGCTTCTTTTCTTAAACAGATCCTGTTCTCCCCTACAAAAGAGCCTATGCCACTGAGGCCAGCCACAGTTCCTAAGCCATCTATTTTGGATCACCTGGAAGGGAGCAGCCAGGTGACCATTCAGAGGACATGTGCTGTTGCTGGTCCAAGCAGTCAGGGTAAGGAATTACCCCTAAGCAATGCAGTGGCAGTGTAAAGGTTTCTGCGGTACATAGTTAAAGCTAAATCATACTAACATGGAAGGGACAGTGTGGAGGAGTGGTGATAATATAATAGGTATTTGTGAGAAACTTTAAGGTGGGGTAGAAAAGATAACAGACTGTTTTTTGTTGCAGCTCATTCTCTTCACTTGGCAGCCGATGCTGAGGAGGTGCAGTTACTTCTTGATTTTCTACTGCCTCTCCTGCATATGCATACTCAAAGTGTAACTCAGGATTGCAAGCATAGCTATGACCAGGGTTTTTTTCTCAGTGGGTTTTTTTTCTTCTCAAAAAAAGAGATCTTCTCTTGGATTTTCAGGAGACCATAGCCCGGGAAACGGCTGAATATTGAGCCGTCTACAGAACAGCCTTAGCCAAAGGGTGCTGTTGCTTTCCTGTCTTCCTTGCTAGTGAAATGAAAAGGAATTTACTACAATGGACTTAAACACAGGATCTCATGGGAATCTCAGGTTTCTTTCAAGGGGAAGGTTCAGCTGATGAAACGACACAGGAGTACTTCAGAGCCTCTGTATCAGTCAAGTCATTGTGAAGGACACCAGGCTGTTTGACTAAGGTCTATACTCTGGAAACTTTTACTTTGTGAGTCACTTGTATTTTGCTGAAATACACTTCATGTAGATTTTAGAGTGGCCTGTTGTCACCAGAATGACAAAAAAATAGTTTTTGTTTCCCAACTCTTTGCTGACAAAAGGGACAGAGAATATTTTAAAAAATGCTTGGAGGAAGAAAGTGTGAGAACTGAAGTTAAGAGCCAGCAATGGTGATGGCCACTGCTGATGTCAAATGTGTATATGAAGTCATGTGAGTGAGAAGTAAGCAAGCTAGTTATATTCCACTTAGTTTGTATGAAAAGGACAAACTGCATCCTTGTCATTGCTTTTTGAGCCCATTGTTTTCCTACTTTAGAGCATGTCTGCTCTGTTTTATAAAAGATCTGCTAAAGATTCTGAACATGTGCTAAATTAACAAAATCATGGTTTTGTTTTTCTGCCAAGATTGGATCAAGTTGTGGGAGCACAAATGTAAGTGATGTTAATACTCCTGCTACCCCAAAGTCAAAAGCAGTCTGGAGATAAATGAGATTCTCCAGCCTGAAAGAGGCGTCATCCAACAGAAGGTAAGCAGAGCTCGTACAGAAGCTACAGAGTTCACAGTTTTTCTCCTCTCTATTCTGTTACTGCTTTTCTACTTAATTTTACTACAATACATTTTGAAGGATGAATAAGTCTGTGTATTTATGTTTAATGGTAACAACTGTATACCCAAATGTCTTTAAGATATTAACATTGAATCACGCCAAATGATGCACAGCAATAAAAATATGACTGCCTAAAGTAGCCCAGCATTAACAAGACAAATTTCATATCTGTGCAATTTGGAGAGTTAAAGACTAATTGCGTAAGCCACTTAATGCACGTGAAATTTGCAGATCTGACTATTGCTTCCAAGGACCAGGAAACAAGTCATGCCAATTAGATCTCAGGGTTAGTGTTTTCATCCATTAAGGTTACAAAAATTCATTCTTAAAATCCTGTTTGCAGGACCCACTATCTTCCACTGAATCAATCTCACACTGTTAATATGATTCTAATGGTAATTTTTATTTGATGACTGCATCATTTAACTTTATTTAACTTTAATCAGCATTCAACAAGTGCAACTTAGTGATAAATTTGCTATCATATACCTGGCTGCACTTCCAAATTTATAACACACTGGGATTGGCTAAAATCTTGTACTGATATATGAGAGCCACATGCGCACTGTTGGTGAGCTGCAGTGTAAAACAGTTCCTTCTCTTGAACACTCCAGCTTTAACTTCAGTCTTCTCTCTGTGTGAAAGATTTCTAAATGGCATTTTTTTTGTGTGTTTGAACAATATAATTTCAGCAATTCTTGAAATATGGAAGTGTGAAAGACATGCGCGTCTCATCTTAAGGTGAGAAGTTAAAATGGAGATTTGCATACAGCTAAAGAACTTCAGTAACTTTCAGCTCAATAATCCTAAAAAATTATTAAATACAGCAAACTTGAACACAAAACCAAGCCAATAAACACCCTCTCTTCATTTAATTCAGAAGATGAACAAAGAACAGGAAGGATACTGAAAATTTGAAGGCTTTATTTGGAATTTTTTTTCTCATGTATAACTGTTGGGGTGACTGATACTACTGATAATTTCTGCTATAATCATTAACTTTTTTTTTTTTCTTTCTAATTTTCAGAGATGCTGAGTACCTCTCACCCCACTTGAAATAGTATTTGTGGCTAAACTCATGTTGTATGTTGGAGACAGAGGTCTTGCACCTTACTCATCCTTTGCTGCACAGCAGAAATCTTGGGCCTGATCCAAAGATACCAGTGCTCAGTGAATCAAGCTCAGTCACTTTAAATGAATGTAGCTTTCAAGGAATTAGCTCTACAAGAGGAAACAAGAGAAGACCATTTTACATTTCTGGTGCCTTTTTTTTTTTTTTTTTTTCAAATGTGGGAGGCTTCCTCCATTTCACACATTTGGCATATTGTCCAGTTAGTGCTCCTTCCTGAAGGGAGAACCTGCAAGCGTAGACTGCATGTCAGGGTAAGGAACATTTCTCTGCTCCAAACTTCTGCCAATTCCAATGAATGACTGATCACAGCTGGGGGTTGAATTCAGATCATCTCTGCAGTTATGAAATGCTTAAAGGCTTCCTTCCTCTTTGTCAAAGAAGAAAAAGTTGACAACTATTTTGTTTGGGAGTAATTCAGTTCCCCTTCCCAGTGATTAACCTGGGAAGCATTGCTCTGGCTGGAGTTGTCACCTACAAAATATATATAGCGTTCAGCATTCAGCTAGTATTCACCACTGTGCTTGTGTTCAAGTGAACTCCCATTTTATGATCTCTTTCAGAATCCAAGTTTTTTTTTCACTCCAGACAATTGCTACATCCACCCTACCCAGATACCTTATGGGACATGTTTCCAAGCAGTTCACTCAAAGCAGATACTTTGCAGAATAGTTATAAAGTAAGCTTTTTAATACCTTTCTCTTCAAAGATAAGATAATCCAATGGCTAGTTCCTCATCATAAGGTCTGCCTTATGCCTTGTAATTTTGTTTTACACTTGCAGCAGAAAAATAGAACTCTACTGAAAGACTTTACAACCACTTCACTTTGGAAAAGTATCCCTCTGATTCTGAAACAGCACATACCAGCACAAAGAAGCATTAACGTTAACTACTGTCTTCATGCAGAAAGAACTGTAAAAGAATCTCAGTGATCTGCCTGTCTGGAATTGCTCACAGGAATGCTGCACGTTGTCTTTTAAGCTCACTAATACAAGGAAAAATATCAACTCATTTTGAAAGAAAAGTAAGGTTTTTTGGTCACAATGAAGAGCAGTGAAGGTAAAGATGAAGCAGGAAGACCAACAAGAGGATTAAACTCTTGCCTGCAGCAAAAATAGTTTGGCTGGAGATATGATGATATCCCTGAATACAGGAACAAGGCTGGTGCAGTGTCATCCCATCAGAACGGGAATAGTGACAGTCATTCCTATGCTCATCCTCACGCAAAGGACAAACATAACATAGAAACAACAGACCCTTTGGTTGAAGAATTTCAACCGAAATGCTTATTCCCATGCAGTGTGCCAGTGAAGTGGGATTTGGAGTGACAGACACTGCCAAACCTGATATCCTAATGCCTCAGTGGCATCTTCCTGGAGGACGCCCAGGTTAGGGGACTCTTAAACAAAGTGGACATACGTAAGTCCATGGGGCTTGTTGGGATGTACCCACATGTGCAGAGGGAGCTGGCTGATGGCATTGCAAGGCTATTCTCAATTGTCTTTTGTTCATGGTGATAGGGTGAGGTTTCTGAAGACTGAAAGAAAGCAAGTATCGCTCCTACCTTTAGGAAGAGCAAGAAGATCAAGCCAGGGAACTACAGGCTGGTCAGTTTCACTTCGATCCCTGAGAAACTGATGGAGCAACTTACACTGGAAACCATTTCCGGACACATGAAGGATGGGGAGTGATCATGAGCAGAGAGCATGGATTTATGAAGGGAAAATTATGCTTAACCAACCTGATAGCCTTCCAACATGAGGTAACTAACTCGGTGAGCAAGGAGAGAGGTGTGGATGTTGTTTACCTCAACATTAGCAAGGCATTTGACATCGTTTCCCATAAAATCCTCATAGATAAGATGACAAGGTATGGATTAGGTAAGCGGACAGAAAACTTGCTTGAGGGTCACTGTGTGATCAGTGGCCCAAAGTCCAGCTGGAGGCCTGTCAGTAGCAGTGATACCCCAGGAGTGGGTACGTGTGCCAATAATGTTTAACCTTTTCACTAAAGACCTGGATGATGGGTCAGAGCGCACCTTCAACAAGTTTGCAGATGATAAAAAGCTGGGAGGGGAGTGGCTAGTAGCACCAGACGGGTGTGCTGCTGTTCAGAAGAATCTCAGGCTGAAGAAGTGGGCAGACACAAATCCCATGAAGTTCCACAAAGACAAATGCAGGGTCCTGCCCCTGGGGAGAACAACCCAGGCATCCATACACCCTGAGGGCTGAGGGGTGGGAAAGCAGCTTTGCTGAGAAGGACCTTGGGGTCCTTCCTGGTGGACACCAAGGTGACCAAGAGCCAACAATGCACAGCAAAAAAGGCAGGCTGAGGGAGGTGATCCTTACCTTCACTCAGCCCTGGTGAGACAGGTGAGCAGAAAAGGTTTTAAATTTCTCCACCCCATAGATGCTGCCACTTAATGTCCTTTCAGTTTTAAGTCATAGCAGAAAATGGATAAAAGATTGCCTGGGTAGAGAGACCTGTGTTAATGAATTAGCGTCTTGATATGCACAGGAGCTTTGGTGAAAAAATGCTGTGTGTCTGGTACTTAAACTTGTATAAAAAAAAAAAAAAAAAAAAGAAGATGAAAAGAGTTAAAGAAAAGGTTATTTTCACTGACACTTAGGAGCTAGGTATCGATACAATTTACTTAGCTCACTACTGGGAATGAGTTATTAATCTCCTGGAGGGAGATTAAACGCCTGCTGCATAGCTCACCATTTAGAATCCATAGTTCTTTTCAGCCACAGGTACTATGACCATGATAGGACCATAAGGATGAACTTATGGAATGATTGACAAGATTCTCAGACAGAAACAGGTAATCTGGAGATCCTTCAACAGAATAAGGAAAAGAACAGCATGCTAGAGAGAGGTCTTTTATGATAGGCATCTCCTGGGAAACACAACCTGTAAACTTTACCATGCTGTCTTACAGAATCACTGCCAAGGAATAAAACCATCCCCTGCCCTGAGTGAAAACGAATTTAAAGCAGTCTGTTTATTCAGTCTGCAGCTTTTTTCCACTGTTCATTAAAATCTGTTATTGTAGCACAAGTGGAACTCAGGAGGCAATTTCTCTGGCTGATGATTTGATTGGTGAGAATATTAGACTTCAACTTTATCTCCACAAATAATGGGCTCTCTCTGGAATAGCTGAAACTTTGACAGGAAGGAAGAGACATTAGTGGGAATTTCCCCTAGATAACAGTCCTTGGTTTATAGAAATCCTGTTCCATTATCTCTAAATATTATACGGACATAAATATACAGAGCAACAGCATTTACTGTGCTGAATTGGACACACAGTGCTCTCTGCAAGAATCTTCAGTATGTTTGTTTTACATACCTCTTTATACTCCAAATGACAATCATAGATTTGGAGAAATTTAGTGATAAAAAATAAGAACTTCTATTTTAACGGACTCAGCGCATTTTCTAATTCTTTGTCTACTGCAGTTCTGTGAAGTGGAGCATATAGTCTACTTTTTCAGAAAACTTTTCTAGGAGAGCAGAACAACTATAAATGCACGCCCTACCATTTTTTATTATTTTTTGTAAAAGGCTAGATTACTGTCTGGCTAAGATTCCTACCTATAGTCAACTGTGCTTTTTTCTCTTTGATCAGGACTAGCTTGCAACATACCAGGTGGAGGAAATTATCAATAGGTTGTTTATAATTACATTACCTGTAGAATGTGAGGGAAAAATATACATGGAAATTTTGTTTTATGTAAACGTTTTCTGAAATTTTTGTATCATAAAGCACATTGTTATTTCTATACCAGTCCTGTTTTTGTTCTCTGTTGAATCTCTTTCTATATATTTTTGTTGAAGTAGAGGTTGCATATGACACTGCAGCTTGAAATCTGAGGAAAAAATACATTGCAGAAAATACAAAAAATTTTCCCTGTTATTTCCTTTATTGGTGAATACTACACAAGTAAAATGCTCTGCACAAAGTCAGTATTAGCTATGTTTCACCACTTTTTATCACAGTTCTCTCCTTGTAATTACACTAAAAATATAGAAAATAAGGAAGTTTATCAGTTCTCCATTGGGAAATGAAAATTTGCTGACAGATCCAAAGTACACTTGCTTTTATTATAAGACTTTATACTATGATGCAATTCGGATTTAAAAGGATACTTGTCATCCTTAGATGTCTTCTTTACTTGTTATAAATTGCTATTTAAATAGGAATGGTATGCTGATATTACCATCTCTCTTATTATACACTTCATTTAAGACAATGCATATGAGAGCCTGTCAGACAGTCCTTACTCAGGCAAAACTCCTGTTCTGTTTGGCAGGGATAGGACTACAAGACAATTAAGAGATTCATTGTGTAAAGCAGACTGAAGTTTCACATTTGAGATGCAATCCAGCAATGGGCCTCAGTAAAATGTTCTGATGATTTTACACTCATTGTGCAGTATTTCCTTTTTATTTCTGCAAGTTTCTAAAATTCAGAAATTTATTTCTAAAAATTTTAAATGTTGCAAAAGGAGGCATACTATTAAAACCCATGACTTCTGAAAACCTGGAGAAATACTTTTAAGAATATCTGTCGCTGTAGTGGTGAGCGAATGAGCTCAGTAGTTCAGCTTTCCATGCTGCCTGTGCACATCTCTCATTGTTGGTCCATTGGGGCAGGAAGGAAGTGCCTGCGTTCAGCTCTTGGTGTTCTGTAAAGCTTCTATGAGAGCTTTGTTGTATTCTGTGACCAGCTTTCTCACGTTCTTCATTATTGGCTGGTAGTCACTCTCCTGACTTTTTGTTGCTATGACTGATTAAAAGAATTAAGGAAAAAACCTGCCAGTATAAATATTAGCATAATTAGAGATCATAAGGGAACCATAATACAGTAAGTTTCCTTCTGTGAAAACTGTCAAGGATTGCAAATAATGGAAAAACTCAAATTGGTTCTAAGAGATTTACACCAATTTACTAGCTACCATCTCATGCCAAGCATGGTAAAAAAACCAGAGATTACATGCCTGAGTCAGTTTTGTTTTCATATATACAGGCAATAGGTCCCTTGTGGAAGATGCTGCCCATTGTTACATCGCAAACAAAACCACTTCAAAGCAGTCAGCTATTTACAGCCATACAGTTTGGCACTTTGGAACTCCAGCTACAAAAGTCCCAGCCCAAGACAGCAGGGCCTTTCTTTCCACTAGCCCAAGTAGACATAAAACTCTGAATAAGGGCCTGCACTTGGATAGGTAATACATTGTAGCAAGTTAGGAGATGATTTTAATATCCTGATCAACTTTTTCTCTTGGTTTGTTTTAGAGTTTTTCCTGTTAGAAAAAATAGAATCTAAGATTCTTGCCTTAATAAAATATTCCTGTAGAGCCTTCTTCATAGAGGAGGTGGCTCCAATTATATTACACTGACCAAGACTTTTTTTCAGATTTTTCCAAGAATTAGAGCACTTATCAGATACAAGAAATGGGATATTTGGTATATGAAAAAGATAACACTATATGCAGTTCCCTTTTTTTTTTTTCTCCCTGATGGCTAGGCTATTACAGATTTGCCTGAAATACATTTTTGTCCCATCTTCTGAGACATGTAGCAATGTCCACTGTCCAACACACAGCACTGGATGATACAGTCTAGTTTTGCTGTTACTTTTACCAATTACATTTGTACTATAACCATATAATGGTGATTCTATGCATCTTTGATATTTCAGATTTTTTGTTTCCTAAATCATTTTAAAGAAGAGAATTTATTGCAGTGAATTCAATGTCCCTAGAATATAAAATAAAAGTGCAACTGTGGCCTACTCAGATCTCTACAGTAACTACGGAGAATAGTACAAGATAAGAAGAATCAATTCTAATTAAAAAAAACTCCAGTGCTTTTGCTAATTTCAAAAACTATCTTATGAAAGTCACTTGAAGCAAATAAGATTTTGCTGATGTTTTGGAAGGTCTTATATGATTAGTGGAATGTGACTCTTTAATTAGCATCACATATTGAGACAGCTACAATGCAGTTCCCCCATCCCCACCCATTTTGCAGCTAAAGCATCTCATTGTCATATCTTACCATATTTATCTTTTTTTTTTCCCTCTAATATGCAGTTCCTCTTTTATTTGATAAGATGGACATTCAATGCATACAATTTGTTGTTTACTTTTTCATCATTGATATTTACGGTGGTTTAAAACTGCAAAATACCATGCAAAGTCACCAAGCTGTACAGATTTTCAAACAATGCTACACTTGCTGGATAATTTCAGATAAGACTGGACAGATGTGAAGATGATCTTCCTATGAAACCTAATGGCAAAACTACCCAACAGGAAAAACTCCAGACTGCAAGACATATCTCATGCTTTAGGACCCTGTAAAATTATTTCAGACAACACATGCAAGTTTTGCTATATATAATATCTATCAGCTAACCAGATATTTGCAGAGCATTGCCTTTCCCCTCCTCCCCTGTCTCCTGCTTCCCATTCTGTCCTGTCTTATTCTGCTGGAGGAAACAGACTTCTTCCTCAATTAATACAGTGCATGAATTTTACTGTATTTCTTAAAGAAAAGGATACATTCCTTCATCATAAAGTTATTTTGCTCATGGTGCTGCCACTTCCTCTCCAAATTTGTAAGCTGAAAACACAAAAAGAGCCAAAAGTGAAAATGATAATTATTACACACATACTTAATACAAAGAATCTCCCCAAACCTGTTGTATCAATATCTCGTACTTTATCACCTGGTAAGATCAAAGTTACTTCACAAAAACCCACAGAAATGAGAAACAATGGCAAAATTATTTTTGAAAGCTGCTAATGATTAACCTGTATATAATTAAGCGCTTCATACACCTGTTTATATAAAAGCACTGCATGCAGCTGCAATGGTAGATGGAAAAAATCAGATGAGAATTTGAAACTTGTCATATAGGGAAAGGTGTAAGCAAGTGAGAAGTAAAAAGGTGAACACTGCAGGGATATACTAATTCTCATTATACCTCATATCATTTTAAATGATCTCTTCTTAAAATCAGTAAGATCTAAAATCACCAAAGATACAATATTTCCTGACGCTGTCTTGGACTTTGAGCTATACAGAAGAAACTTCCTTACTTCCATAGTTAAGTTTCCTGTCTGATGCCAGAAGCTGTGATAAGAACAGAGCTGCAGCAAGAAGATTGTAGGAGTGTGGGTTCAGTGCTGGCACTTCTTCAATACTTTCAGCATCAACAGGAAACTAATGTGGACATTATATCGATGGCTGCTTCCTTACAATACAATTTTATATTTGTTTTTCTGATGCTACTGTTCAAGGTTCTGCATTTCAAGATATGCAGATGTTATTTTTAAATGCAAAAACTGAAAATCATTCTAAGACTAAACTTTCAGTGGAAACTAAGGTAATAAATTAGGAAAATATTGCACCATTTTACTTAAAAGCTTATTCTTAAGCTAGGAGATATGAAAATAGTTGCTATATTACTCAAAATAAATCTTACAGTGAAGACTCAGTTACCCAGTGTACTGGTTCACAGCAAACATGGTAGTCATTTATTTCCAAGATATGATATTTTGACCAATTATAATTTTTATTGCCCCTTTGTAAATGTTGCTACATGCAATACAGCTGGTAAAGGAGCCTAGGTTTAAAATACTGTCTGATATATATCTAAGGAACTATTCGGTGCATTTTTATAGTAACTCCTTGAACTCATACTCCTGTGAACGCCACAACTCATACAGTTGACTGCTTGCAAAATCGCCCAAACCTTCAAGATATGTAAATGTTATTTGTACTTCAAAATGCTTCGATGTGTGTCAACTAATCAGTTATTTTAAGATATACCTATATTTACCCTCATGACATTTACACTCATGACATAAAAAGCAAAGAAACAAATGCTTTTCACACACATTGAAGTAGAACTGCCACAGCTTAATGAACTGAAGAAATGCTGTACAACTACTATTTTATATAAACTTTTTAACATCATTATACAAGTATCTTAACACTGGCTGGGTATCAATTTCTGATTTACATAATCTCTAGGAATAAGAATCTGATCTTGGTATAAAAAAATATACAATATCTGAAGTCTTGCAGACTCTGGCATGGAGCTTTGGGGATTTATATCACCCTAGAGTTAGTCCACAATAATCATATGCTATGAATGTATACATATACCTTCTCATTTAGAGCTATGCCCTCTCATCTGCTCCATACAGTTCACTCCAGAAGAAAGTTAACTCAAACATGTACAAATATCACCTTCAGCTTTTAATTGAATTAGAAAAAAGTAACAGTTCTAAAGGACAAAGATCTCAACAACCCAGAACAATAAAAATCAGTGAAATAGAAAGAAAAAAATAGATTTCCATTTTTCGGCTTATTTTGAGGTTATCCTTCTGTACATTCTTCTGTACATTTCCTTCTGTACATTCAAACCTATATGCCAGTTCCGTTGCCAAAATGACATCAATTTATGGGTGTTTATAATGGAAGAATCAAAGCTGTTCAAGAGTTTATAAACATCTTTCCTGATTCACTTTTGAAATGTAAATGTAAATATATTCATATACCAAAGTTCCTTGGGTTTAAAGATGTCTGAACAAATCCTAAAACTTCAGTGGTCTGCAAGAAGCAGAAGGATTGGAAAAAGGAGATGGAATTAATAGTACAGATTGCAAGAAAAAAACTTACCACCATAACTTTAAAAGCAAAAGTCATCTTATCTAATGAGTAGTGACTTTTTCTTCCTGTAGTTTCTTTCTAAGTCAGTCCTCAAAACTCCTCAAGCAAAGGAAGGGCAAAAGGGGAAGAGTTCTGAGCAAGACTAATACAAACACTTAAACAAAGTATTCGTACAATTTTTAAGCTCAGAAAGACCTCTGCCTAGTAACTCTGAAATACAAAGCTTACAAGAAATTTATTGGCACAATATTAACTTTGTTTGAAAACAGAAAATATGGCTATACAATTACAACACATAATTTTGAAAACTCCCTGAGAAGGAAAAAACTGATTCCATTCATACAATGTTTCATGTGTATGAGAAAACCGAAACTGTGATAGAAAAAACTGAAGAGATAATATATAGCTTGAGCTATACCTGAGAATGTGTCTCATTCTCTTGCAGCTCTCTCTTTAGTGTCTCATACTCTGTGTTCAAGTGTTCCATTATTTTCTTGAAAGCATGGCTACGTTTTGTTAATTTTTCTTTGTCATCCTGGAGTCTCTAGGTGGAAAAAACCCAACACAAACTGATTAATGGATGAGTTCATTTGCTGTGGGCTACAGACAAATTATTTTAATTCAGCTTTCAAGATGCTACTTTTTCTTCCTTTCAGAACAATATCATATGCATAAAGAACTCATAAGGCTTTTCTCTAGCAATGCATGCTCTATCGCAAAGATAATATTCAACAGTTACAACCAAGTTGTAAGCTTAGACTATATTATATCAGCACAAGTGGGAATGCTGATGTTAAGAATTTGTAGGAAATTTATCACATGTGAAATGGGAAATGCTCTAGATGGAGTTTGTCTTAGAGCAAATACATGCAGGATAGATTTTTCTTTTTTGTTTGGGTTCTGTGGTTAGATTGCTAAGTTCAAACTTATGGGTAGTCATAAGTTACAGCAGAAAAGTTCAGATGAATCACTAAAATAAATGGGAAATTTTGTGGAAGGAAGTTATCAAAAGGCATCCAGTGACAGCCTGCTGTACCCAGTTATTTAGTCACATATATAAGCAGAGAAGCATTTGGATTCATTTGCACTGGTGTGCAAGCCCAGTTTTCAGCTATCAGTCAGGATTCCCAGTCTTGGACCTGGATTCCCCTTCGCTAGGTGCTCAAAACCACACAAATTCTGTATAATCCAAGGTTTCATTTCTTTCATTACCTTTTTCTTCTCTTCTCCTGATGCTTTCAGAGCTGGCAAATTATTGTAGACCTCCAGCTCCGTTTTTGTTTGTTCAATTTTGTCTTTAAGAGAAGCCAGTTCATCAACCATCTTGCCCTCCAAGAGTTCCATCTTCTGTAAGTCCATCTGCAGTTTTTGACTCTCTAGATCACCAGATACACAATCTCTAATTGACAGTACTTTTTATTTCATAATACATTGCCCAGTATATCAACATTTATGCTATACTTAAGCAATACAAACAGCTCCTGCCTATCTTTCTGATTCTGATATTCATGGGAATGTTAATGTGAATGAAAGAAAAAAAATTGGTTTTCACAATCATCCTGTAAGTCAGACTCCTATATTACTATTACTGTATTATACTCCAAAAATGAAAAGTAATGAAAACATGGTGATTTTCTACCTCACAGTGTGGTATTTCTATAGATAAAGTTATTTATAGCATCAGTCAATTTCAGGTCTTAAAGCAGTGGTGATACCTTACAAAAAGCTGACTGCAATAATGCAGACAATTTAAAAAAATTATTTTTGTTAAGTTTTTTAGCATTATGTTGTTTTTTTTTATGTTTCTTGTATATGATAAGACTTAGTTTTATGAGCGTAAATAGCCAAATTTGCTTTAAACATTCACTCTGTACAGGAAAACACTTCTATATCTCCACAGAATAAGAACTGTCATAACTGACAAAATGAGCATGTGCTACAATATACAGCATTTCCTTGTAGCAATCCATTAAAAAGAAACAACAAAGATACAGGTAATTAAGGGAGTTAGAAGTATGGATGGATTCTTATATGAAGACAGATGTAAAGACTGAAACTGTTCAGACATGAGATGCTTAAGAGAGGATATAAGAAAGATACACAAAATAAAAAATACACTTTGATCCAGTTTTGGAAATAAGTCATCCACCCTGAGTGTGGAAGGACTAGATGTGGCTAGCCTTGTTTTGGGTAGTTTTCTGACCTGCAGCCTTGTTATTGTATTTTCTTCATGTTCCTGAACATTTAAACACATGGCTACATAATCTTATGTTTCAGACCTTTGTCTAACTCAGAAGAATGATACAAATAATGCAGGGTTTTTTTCTACATTCTAAAATATCAGGCAAAGTGGGCTACTGGGCAGGATGAGACAGCACAAAGAAACTTCTTTCAGCATAGACTGTATATTTTGCTCACGCACTCAGATTTGTGCTGAACACCTGGAAAATGGGTAGGAAATTTTCCCCCAAACTTAACCAAGGCAGTATAGATCTTTATGGCAGAAGGGAGTGGATGTGCACATGTGACAGAAGGAGAGTTCACCTTTCCAAAAACTGTGGGTATGGTTTCCTTGGTGGAATTATTTGGGAAAATCTCACCTGATCAAAACCCTGTCATAGCAAGACTTTGGTACTCATCTCACCTCTTGTGTATTTATGCAATATACTTATTTTTTAGAGTGAAATACTGCGTTTAATCAATGTTTCTGTCTTATTACAGAGTGCTTTGGTGATTTCTTTAGGAACCTCAAAATAAAAAAAAGACAAGACAAGATTTTTGTGTAAAATATGCAGTTATCCTGAGTAACACACTGCTATAAGTTAAGATTGAAAGGGTCCTGTATGTGCAAAGAGCATTTATATAAATACAAAAAAATTCCATGCTGGTAAAAAGAAGGGTTTAAAAATAAAAGGTTTGGAACTGCATTGGATGTCTGTGATTCAATGTTATGCTGCCTTCTACCCTAAAGGGCTTAAGAAGACACTTTCCCTGTGCCCAGAATACTTCATAACTGCCCATAGTTTCACTTTGAAGTTCCTGGTGTTGGTCAATGTCAGATCCTAAAACACCACTGAACAGACCACAGCTCTACTTCTTGTGTTCCTACAGCACTGTGGCTTAAAGACAGACAAATGCTTAAGGACCTCAATAAATCAGGGCTTTAACACTAAAACCAGTAGAAAATTTAATTATAAAATAAAAAAAATTCAAATTGGAGAGAAATAGCAGAAAACAACCTTAGATTTTCTTAAAGATTTGTTTAGGCCTAATCATGGCATCTTCACTTGTTATCTTGTTGTTCTAATATTTGTATTTTGTTATTTTAAAATGATACATAGTTGACTAATTGGAATTTATTTTACATGTAAAGAATAACAACAACATAAATGCCAAAAAGCCAGAAAGGATTCTTAGGCTGTTCTATCTATATACTGATAAAAACTATGGTGAGAAAGCAATGGGCTATTCCTATCCATTCATACTTTCTGAAGAAAAGGGAAGAAACTGGAAGGGGTGAACTTTATCCTTATCCAGCAACAGCCTCAATGAAAAAAACTCAAAACTGAAAAAACTCAAAACTTCTCTAGGTGAAGAGACAGGAAGAGGATGCAGCCCAGTTCCTTCTGATACGCCATGAAGTTGCAGTGTCTAGCAGGCAGTGTGTACACAGGAGCAAACTCTCAGACCAAACTACAGTGACCCAGGGAAATGTTTTTGGGAAACTATGCCATCAGCACTTTTGTTTACTCTTCATGGTTTCCTTTCCTTTTTTTTTTTCCTTCCCCCCCCTCCTTTTTTTTTTTAAAGGGTTCTGCTGGTGGACTTTTTATATCTTTGTTATAATCACAACAAAAAATTCCTGAAGATAGTTATGCTATAATTCAAGGTTTAGGAAGAACTTCAACTGTGCAAACTGACCATTTGCTGTATTTTTGAAAGAAGCTTAAGTTTTTTATTACAGTATCTGTGACACCTTGCTTTCGGAAGTTTACTTATGAATTATTTAAATGATCTGCTGAAAATTATGTACTGTAACTTCCTTCTCTCCCATTGTAAAGAATGAAATACATCTCTCAATAATGTCTCTGTAGTGCTATGTGCGTCCAGAACATCCTTATATTGTAGAGTAGTAAGAATTGATGCTTACACAAAAGAAAAAAAGTTGTATTTGAACTTGTAATGTATGGCCCAGCTTTTTAAACTTTGCTAGAACTGCAAAATGAGTATCTGCAGACAAGCAAAGACTAAATGCTCAAGCACACAACAGAACAATCAATTTCTGTAATATTTTGTGCATAACAACTTCTTATTTGCACATAACTACTTTGAAGTTGCAACACAAGCTCCTATTTTGAAAATTACTACCAAGTACAGCACGTAATAGCTTTCTAACAAAATGATTTATAGTTCTTAATTCCTGCCCCTTCCTTTCAGCCAAACAAACAGGGAAAGAATTGCTGAACCAATAATGATATTGGCAAAGGCTTAGAATTATGAGAACAATTCTACTGTAAACAGTGCAAATAAAGAACTAAACAGATACTTGTTATGGAAATGAAAGAAAAATACTGTCTGCTTTTTGAAATTACAAGCAAGATCCTGCAGATTCTTACACTTAATTTTAAGTATTTGAGTATTTCCAAAATTAAGTCAAAATGAATATTCACTTTGCAGAACCAAAGCCTGAGAATTTGAAAGCTATTCACTGTTGTTGCCCATTATTCTCCCATGGTACACTCCCCTTTAAGAAAAGCACAAACCATAAGTAAGTGATACTAAGAACTACATTTACAAATAATACATAATATTTAGATAACTGTGGAAGTCTCTAATTCAATTTATTAAACACTATTTTAAGATCATGAAAAACATTTATTTTGAGGTGAATATTAGTAAAGCCAAACTTCTATCTCAAACAACTTTGTATTCCTGTATTAAAATACATCTGTTTAATGTGTATCTGTGCAAGGAAGCAGATCATTTACTGATAGTAAGTGAAATACTCCTGAGGAATATAAATAACTTGTTACCCACAAGAGTTTCAATTTGTCAACTTGCCACTGTGTTTCCATATTTGGAGATCACTGTGTTTCCATATTTGGAGATCACTGATCTTACACTTGTTATTAGTGTAACAACTCAGGTAATTTTAATTTTTATAAGGAATGAATTTGAAAATTCATTGCTGATCTCACCTGTAATCAGATTCTTAGCAGTGCTCTGCGATTTCTGCATTTCATTTGATTTGAAAGTGAGGTCTTCCTGCATAATCTTCAGCTCTTGATTGGTAACAGATGAAATTTGTTTCATATGATTCACATTCTGTGTGTGACAGAATATATATAACAATAATGAGAACACGCTGCATCTTAGAAACAACAAATGGTTAACTGGACAAGTAAAAAACTCTCCTGTCCTAGTACATTGTCTATTATTTGGCTTTTCTACTACAAAGACTGAAAATACTGGAAGTAGTCTGAAGTGTTTTAAATGTGAGTGATTTTCATTCTGCCAACTTTTGATAAAAGATGTACTGACAGGACAGTGAAGATGAAACAAAAATGCAACAAGTCTAAACTGTGGTGCCATATTGATCTTTTCTATAGTAAGTGTCATTGCCTAAAATATACCCTATGGTATACCATACTGAAAAAATTTGAAGACAATTAAAGTGATGATATAATCAAAGTATTATTCAGCTGAAAGATTTCTACAAGATAAAAAAATCCACAGGAACCAAATCTGTTAAAAGAAAAAATGTTTTTAAAGTGCCAAAAAATTGGTGGACTGCAAATGGGAACAATTTCTAAAGTGTTTACTTTAAATATTACACAGCAGGGTATTACAGACATAATTTTAGTAGGTCAGAGAGACAACTGGAATATTGTCAGTTACTTAACAGTAGTGACAGAATACCTACCAACTGAGATTTGCAGACTTTAGGTAAACAAAATATTGCAGTAGTTTTATCTGCAGTATTCTGAAATGTTTATCATGAATGGAATAATGTTCATTATAGCAGTGATCATGAGTTACAGCAATTATGCAAACATTTCTTTTATTCTGGTCACAAGTATTATCAATATTCAAAACTCTTTCCCAGAAATAAAGAGAAATCAAACAAATTTGTTTATTTTTTTTAAACTGCAGCTGTACATGGCTTAATGTTTAACCCTCTTAAGAGATAGTTATGCAGATACTGACTGGATACTATATAACACCCAGCATCCTTCTTTATCCATTCATTCTCCTGTTCTGTGCTTCTAAATTCTTAGCTTGCTACAGGAGGATGGAAATGCACTTACCCTGCTTGAGTGCTCCAGGAGTGCAACAATGTTGGCTTCTATTTGGGCCTTTCGTTCCAATTCTTGATTCTTCACCTCTTCAAAAGTCTCAAGAAAACCTAGAGATCAACAAACATAATAAAGATGGCTGCTATTTGCATGGGTACAGCACAAGCTCTTGTAATTTCCAGTCAAAACTTTGTATTAAATTGATAAGCTGTACAATTTCAGGGTTCTTTATGATTAATAGTTTGTTTAAGAGACAGGTGGTAGAGTCCTTGAAACTTGTCAGTTTATGGGTTGGAATGAAGAAGAGGACAATTCTTCCAGACATGTATTTGACTGATTAATGACATGAGGTCACCACCTTCTGGATACTGTTTAGATAAGGGTTGCCACCCAATGGGAAAGGAGTTTCATCACCATCATTTCTGACACGTTTCTGAATTCTTGTCCCAGCACCTGTTGGTCTTAATTTTTCTGAAAGCTATCAAAATGGGCTACTAAATAAAGGAAACATGTGACTTCACTATCTCTAGTAGCCTGGGCTAAATGCCGAACACTGCTAAGGACCTGAGACCACTATTCACCTGGTATCATCTCTTTCTTTCTGTATGATGTCCTTTTGCTACACCTCCAATTTATGTTCATTCCAATAAGTATTCAACTGAATCTGACAAGACACTTGTAATGGTGGTAGTAGTAGTAATAGTCTTACTACACTGTATTTCTGGTGACAGACATACTGAAAAAAATGTGCTGGATGCATCACATGAAAGCCAGAGGTCCACCAAGAGCCACCCAGGGCTACAAGTTATGATTATCCCTCTCCTGGTGGGTCTCCTCCTGAAACATGGCTTATATACACGGGAGCACTCAGGAAACTGAGTTTGTAAACTTTCTAGCTGGATGAAAAAGCAGAGAAGTGCTTGTTTGAGCAAGAAGGATTACGTAATAGTAAATTCAAGATGGATTATTTGGGAAGCGAGAAAGAAGACAGGAGGAACTACTTAATGGAATACTGACAAATCCTGAAGGGATGAAGAATGACTAGACAATTGTGGATCCCAGAGCATCCTTTTTTTTTTTAAAAATACCTAATTTTAAAATTATTTACTAATAAAATATTTATGGATAAGAAAAATATTGCAATATCTGACATGATCTGCAATGCTGTCCATGAGAGTTAACAGAGATGCTTTACATAGTACAGCTTCTAAAACTTTTAGAGTGGAAAATGTGCATTATTGGAGCCAGAGAACAACACTAAGATACTACAAAGACTACCTCTGAGACAGAGATATCAGGATGAAAGACACTTGGAATTCTTAGAGGTCAGTGAATGGCATTAGACAACACATTTGTAACGTGCACAGCTGATTGCTAAAAATAATGACAGTTCTGATGCAGATTTGGTTGGCTCAAAAAGTTGAAATAAAGTTTCTGTCCACCTGACGCTGACTAGTAACTGTAGAGAACAGCATTTGGCAAGAATGTAAGAAGGTTTACCTTTTGCCAACACTGCTGTGAACTAGTAACCAGAAACATAGTTAAAACCAAAGCTTAAACAGCCTGCACTTGAAAAAGCTAGTCAAGTCCCAAGTGCTGAATAAGACCATTGCCAGGCCTGTTTTTCTCCAGTACCCGGGCTGCAGATTAAGCTATCCTTAGAAACTGAAGTTTTGTTTTCTCTCCGTGATGTTCTTTTCCTTCACAATAAACTTGTCTTGTTTTATCTTAAAGATATCACAATTATATTTTAATAGGAGGAGCAACAACGACAACTCCAAAAAGAGCTCTTTCCTCAAAGGGCATTCACTGGGTATTTCATACCATCTGTTGCTGTGAAATACAGACAGGAATTTTCTACACTAAGAAAATATCTGAGCACAACAGAACTAACAGAAAGGCAGTAAGGAAAGTAATAGTATTGAAATTCTCACATAATGTTTTGTGTTTAAAACATTTGCGCTGTTCTTTCCTTTTGTGTTTAAAAAACTAAGTGGGTAATTTTTACAAAAAGAATCACTCAGATAACCTAACACAAAACTTTCAATCAGATTAACTGTTTAGTGCTCTAGTGGTAAGTAAAAGCTTCATTAAAATCTGTTTCTTGTGAGCATCTGAGCCACTTCTTTTCAACATAACAGATGATGCCATGGACTTTGATGAATCTTAGCCAGAGGTCTTAAACAAGTTGATTGCAGTATCTTGATAAACCTATCTATTTGCTTCCAAGAAAGCTGTAGGCAATGAGGATAGTGAATCTTCCAAAGCATATATGTAGGGAAGGCAGAGGAGTGAAATGAAAGCACCTTCATGAAAGAAAAGCATTCTCACACATTCATAAATATGCAATGAGAACAAAACTAAAGTGCTTTACAACCTCATATACATAATTTTATAAAACTGAGCCCAATACAGTGGAATTAGGACCTAAGAATTGTACCTATATGATTTTACTAGTATTCTTCCCCTTTGGCATTCCATACCTTTTTAGGTGTTTTTTTTTTCCAAACCTTCTTTAAATTTATTTAGAAACATTAAGCAAGATCTGTATTTACAGCTCATTTCATTGTCTTTCTGCAAGCAACTCCCCTTTTCATCACATCTGTCTGATTGACCTTGTTCCATGTGAGTGCTATATGTTTCACGGATTCATAAAAAATTGAAAGGAAGAGACTGCAAGAGGTCATCTAATTAATTCACTTGCTCCAGGACAAAACCAACTGTATGTCAGCAATTCAGATGTTTGCCTATACTCTTCTTACACACAGCTCATGACAGATACTCTACAATCCTCCTGAGCAAACTATTCCAATGCTCGGTGAGTATTAAGATTAGGAAGTTTTTTCTAATATCCAGCCTGAAATCTTTCTGCAACTATTGGTGTATTACACCTTTTCTATCCTCCATGTTCATACAGAGATATAGATAATTCACTTACTATTTGAAACAGCCTTTCTACACATTTGGCAACTGTTATAAGTTCTCCAAAATAAAAGACTTGTGCTTTAATATTTCCTTGCGGGTTATGCTTTCCACATCCCTCACCAGTATCTCTTCAGGACTGCCAACCTCTTTCTTTATGCATAGAACTAGAGACAATACTCCAATTGAAGCCTTCCTCAATGCTCAGAGAAGAAGATTACTTCACGTGTCTGGCAAATCACACTCCTATACATATACCTACTGCTGTGGTATTTTCTCTTCGACATTAGTGTGATACCGCTGAGCCACATTCACTTTGTCTTTCACTGTAACTCTGATCCATACCACAGAGCTGTGCATAATGAACTGCTCCCTGTTCTGCATTTTTGCTGTTGATTGGTCTGCCCAAGTGTATAAACTTAGACTTAATCCTTTTTGAACTTTTCGCACTTCATTTATAATCTGCCATATGTATTTTAAATTCTGACACTGTCCTCCAACATGAATTCAGCTTTTCCAACGTAGCATTTTCTGTGAACTATGTATTTACTCTCTCTCCTGTCATCCAACTGATTCATAAAAATATTGGCTAACCTGAACATCCAACACACTGCAAAACTCTACTCAATACATCCTTTCATCTTGGCAATGAATCTGTCATAATTAATAATTTTTTAATCAAATGCATAGTATAGGTTAATAATGGACAATATTTCCCTACCTTGCTTCTAAGAACACCATGAGACAGCAGCAGCAGATGTACTGAAGTCAAAGTACACATCATCTGCTGCTCCTCCCTTATTCTGCAATATTTTTCTGTCAAAGAAGGTAATTATTTTTTTGTTCTTGACAAATCAATACTAGTGTTATTCATATTCCTGTTTCTATAACGTTTACAATTTGTTTGCTTGCTTATTTTTCCTATAATCTTTCTGGAAATTGATACTAAGCTGAGTGGTCTGTACTTTCCTGGCTTGCATTCTTCAAGACATGTACCATACTTCCTCTTTTCCCATTTTTAAGACACCTGAAAGTTCCCCCAAATCTCTCAGTTAATCTCAAACAGCTCTGGAACTGCATCAATATCCTCTGATGAAGCGCAGAAGCAGAACCCAAAAAGTCAGAAGGATCATGAGGCCCTGCTTTCACGGTCTGTATTCATACTGAACATCAAGATCAAGCAAGCTTTTGCCCTTCTGCTTCTCAGGAAATCAGGTAATTTCAAAACACAAAAATTCTCTAAGTACATTCTTAACTATCTTCCCTCATTGTCAGCTGAGACCTCTCTTTCAGTATCACGCTAGCCATAAGTTATACTGAACATTTTTACAGAACACTGTTACAAAAAGGTATTATATACTTTGGCCTTCATGGCATATTTATTGATCATTTTCCCCTTTGGCTGAGTAACAGACCAACTTTTTTTGTAAGCTGCCTACTACAGTATATTAGCAATAGCGTATATTTTAAAAACAGTTCCATTTTCATCCTCTGTTAGTTGCTGTCGAGGTCTCTACAACATCGGAACCTTTTAATATGGAAGAAAGCTTTAGTAGCATTCATCTTGAACAAACAGATATGAGAAGCTTTAATTTTAAAGAACTACGTGATGTCTATGCTTGTCCATTTTGAAGTTCTGCTTTTAATCAACCTGAACAGCTGGTTTTATATATCTTTTATTTAAATTAATTTAAAAATTAATTTCAGCCTTGCTTTGATAAAATAAAGTTGTGTTCCTAAGACCTTTAAGGTTTGATGAAAAACCTTGAAAGATGCTCCAAATATTTGTGACTGTCCTATAAGTCCTAAGATATCAATTATCCTGTCCTGAGGTAGATCACAAAAACTTTATGCTAAGATCAGGACATCATTTATTTTCAGCTCTAAATTAACTGAGTGTTAACAATACAAGAAAAGCTGTATTTTAGTAGAATTAGGCCTAATTAAAGTTTATTAGACAACTTACTGTCCATGCTTTCTTCCCTCTTCTTCAGTTCCTTGTATTTCCAATTTTCCTCTCCTGCAAGAGACGTAACACTGATTTAACTTTATATTATTTCAGTCCTGGATTCCTTTAGGTAGGCAAAATGTCAGTTTTAAAAATAAAAACTCCAGGACCCATCCCATCTCATTTAATATAGTCACTTCAACTGACTATGTCATACACGCTTTGATACTAAAAAAAAAGATAATTAGCTTAATAAATCAGCCTCAATGCAATTTTTAGAACCTTTAAGAGGTTAGAATTTTTGATAAATAAGAGTGGGATAAATACTTCATTTGAACAAAGGAAGTCAGGTGAAGTCAGGTGAATTTCAGTAACAGAGAACAAATGCTTTTGTGTATTTGGGCACCACGGTTAGTTAAAACTTTCAGCAGCTCTGTTTAACCATTACCATTTCAATGGTACTTGCACGTATAAGAATGGACTTTCATACGGATACGAAGCTTGTAAGCAACAATGTGACAATCTCAGGGAAATAAAAAGGAAAAGCGTACATGCGATGGTATAGGAAATTAAAATGCTCAGAAAGCTTTTTACAATTAAGTTTAAAAGAACATTTCCATACACATTCTTTATAGTGGTATTAGGAGTAATGAATAACATACAATACATAATTTACTCCATCTTTAAATCCAACTACTGACTATAAATAGCTCAATTAAAATGTACTAGTAAAGTGGGAGACCTGATATATTTGTCACAAGAAGATGAGACAGTTCAGCTCCTAAGAATAATTTTAAGTTTCAGACATCTACATTTTTAGTTGCTTGAGTCTTCGTCATTGATTAATTTTCAGCATAATCTTGTAACTTTAAAGAATACAAAGAAAAAGAATGAAATAGATATAGATATAACTAAGCAAGCAAATTTCTCCAGGTCTTTTTACTTGTACACCCCCATGCTTTCTTTTTTATCTAGTATATCCAAACAGTAAGAACACCCGTGGGCCCCTAAGGGACTGTGATTCTGCTTCAGTTTCCTTGCAGCTGTGGTTTTGTTCCATGCTGGACTCTCTCTTTCATTTTGCAAGGCAAGTCTTCAATCCTTAATAACTCAGTCTGTTCTACTCTTAAAAACTCTTAGTTACAGTGAGCCATGAAGAGAGAGCTACATGATCTGCCAAGTGTTTAGAGAAAAAAAATATTTGAAATAAAGACCATAACCTTTAAAATGTCTTTACAGATAAGTTTTTTTTAAAATATGGCACTATTAAATCTGTATCTTAGACTTTCATGCAATTTATGAAGTGTTAAGTCTATTCCATTAAGAGTTAATGTTGATTTTGACTAATCTGTTAAAGGTAACTGCTAATATATGGAACATATAATAAGTGTGTAAATTTTTTACTGATTTAGATTTTCTTAAGTGAAAACTAAAACCAGTTATTTCTATTTATGGTCGGTTTATTTTGCTCAAAAATATTCCTGAAATATTTATCCTTAAACATTCAAAAAATACTTAATTGTCATTTTTCTTTTAGTGGCTATTTTACCTTAAATTTAACTAAAAACTTCAGGAGCTGAAGTTTTGGGAATGCTTTGTAATAAACAGTTTAAATACTGAGCCAGAAGTAAGCTCACTAGGGAGGGACTGAGGACAGGAATCTCAAGGACACACCAAGATGCTGATTTAGAGCAGAAGTATGAATGCCCCTCTGGGATTTTCTCCCCATTCACTAAAGAGAGTGTTGGAAGTGTAGATTTCTGTGTCTTAAAGCTACTCCTTACGAATAGCTTCTTTATTCCCTCTATGTTATACCAACAGGTGTAACTCCCTCTGTATTATGCCACAAGGTTACTTTATTCTGAATATCCCGGGTGATCTTGATATGTTGACAGAGAGTTTGTGCTTTCTCCTACACATGCTTTAAACCCTCTTCTTCAACAGAGGTCTTTTTCTAAAACAGTGAAAGATATACAGTCCAGCAATGAATGATTGTGTCTGTAAACCTAACTAAAAAATTGTCCTTGTTTCAGCTGGGATAGAATTAATTGTCTTCCTAGTAGCTGGTATAGTGTTATGTTTTGGATTCAGTATGGGAATAATGTTGATAACACACTGATGTTTTCAGTTGTTGCTAAGTAATGTTTATATGCAGTCAAGGATTTTTCAGCTTCTGATGCCTAGCCAGCAAGAAGGCTGGAGGCACACAAGAATTTGGGAGGGGACACAGCCAGGGCAGCTGACCCAAACTGGCCAAAGGGGTATTCCCTCATCATGCCCAGTATATAAACTGGGTGGAGTTGGCTGGGGGGGGATCGCTGCTCAGGAACTAACTGGGCATCAGTCAGCGAGTGGTGAGCAATTGCATTGTGCATCACTTGTTTTGTATATTCCAATCTTTTTATTATTATTATTGTAATTTTAATACTGTTATTATTATCATTATTAGTTTCATCCTTTGTGTTCTATTAAACTGTTCTTATCTCAACCCATGAGTTTTACCTTTTTTTCCCAGACTTTCTCTCCCACTGGTTGGGGGGGAAGTGAGCAAGCGACTGTGTGGTGCTTAGTTGCTGGCTGAGGTTAAACCATGACAAAAATGTGAAAAGCAACTTACTTCTTACCTTCTGCATTTCTCCAAAGATACAAAAAAAAAAGAGTTGCAAGCCAAACAAAAAGGAGAAATTAAAGCAGAATAGTAAAGTTGGCAATGATGTTATCTGGAAACAAGAAAGCTAAGAAAACAGTCTTAATAAATTATTTGCACAAAAATAATGAGATATCTGAAGAACTATGAATTACTTTGTAATGCAAAAGATGAGAAACAGCTGTATCAAAAATTTAATTAGGGCCAATTTTAGAAATACTTGTTCAACTTGAAGAAATTTACAGTTAAATTTTACACTGATCACCTGAGAAAAGGTATAAACTAAAAAGGACACAAACACATTAATTTATCAGTCCTACAGAATTTAAATAACTTGTTACAAAATTTTCCAGAATGTACCACATATTTATGTAACTCCTATCTAAACAAGATTCCTTATAATCAGAATAAGGTTTTCTGTGGGATGAATTTCCATTTTAAGGACGATCTTCCACAGCTGTTGAGGGCCTATGCTCAGAGTAAGTTACTTCTTCTAGAACCATAATTTCCAGTGCTAGGACAAATCCTAACCTAACCTAGCCTAATGTACTAGAGCAGGTGTTTGCTGGAGGTAAGCTTCTAAGCTAATGCCATTTCTAGGCAGCTCCCAAACTCTTCTTGCAAAGATCAACCCAAGAAGTTTCAAAGACAGATAAAAATGGTACTGAATTCTGTCTGCTTTAGACATTATTATTAAACATTTTCAATTCCACAATCACTGACAGTGTATCAGATCATGTAAAAGGTAAAATAAATAAAAGCTTTTCTGAAGCTGAATTGGTTCTGCTATGCTGGCAGTAAGAGAAACTTCTATTCCTCAAGTAGTCCTAAAAATAAAATTGGGACAGAAAACCAGACAGCTGTACTATTATTTTATCTGGTTGTTTTACTACTCAGTATGAACTTTATGAACATGCCACTAAAGGTAGGTACTCCCCATTTCTCACATCTGAAAAGAGAAGCCTGTACCCCTAGACACAAAGCCTTCTTCTGATGGTGAATAATGGACATTTACATAAGCCTAAAGGTTTCAAGCAACTGATGTCCATAACCATATGTGTTGTAATATGAACAGATACAGCTCTGCATAGTCTGCTACAACTCTAGTCATATTACCTTGATGATTCTCCAGATCCATATCAAGTCGTTGAATGATCTTTTTAAAATGGTTTGTTTTTTCTCTTACTTCTGTCAGCCTGACAAATAGATAATGAAATCCAAGGTTAAAAATGTATTGTAAAATACTTATTTTTTTACACAAAAATGGAGAGAAAAATCAAGAATAAAAATAGCAAACCCAAATTTATCAAAACCAAAAGAATATCAGGAGGATTGCTTTTATTATAAAAGGAATATGTAAAGCACCTGCCACTTTAGTCCCTATATCTATGAAATATAAGTACTGGTGCTCTTTTTTATTAAAAACATTTTTTGTTGAGTCATCAGTAGCTCTTAACTTACTCAACTGGTCCCTCTGCTGGTTGCTATACAGCTTGCAAAGGTACAACATAATTGGTAAACCGCAACAAGGAACTGTATTCCTTAAAAATTACCTATGTGTTCACTAAAATCCATTAAGAAATTGCCAAGTAAAGTACTGTATTACATAATCAATCGAAGTGGGGAAGGAAATTACCTTCAAAACATTTCTATGTAAATTCTCAAAAATAATTCTCCTTTATTGTTTCTTTCAAAAAATTCTGTTAAGCAACTTATTATCCAATCACAGGTGTCAATATATTAAAAATTAACCAATGATTACAGTTGGCAATACTGCTTAAAAGAATTTAAAATTGTTTCTAGGAGATCTCAGGAATTATCTCAATTTTTCTGTAAAGACAGAGAAGTCAAAGGGCTCAAAATCACAAAAATACTGTATTGTTTTATCTCCCCACCTCAATACATTACTATTTATTAGAACATTTACCAGAGTTTCTGGCAAATCTTCAGAAAGGTCCAGTACGCAAGAAGGAAGAAGCAATACCCTGTTACTCTTTAGAATTGAGCTTTCTGTAAGCAACTTTGTAACTCTCAGGTTTTAAGAACACCTAACAAATTCCTCAAATGTGACTGCAGCGTAAGGTAGGCTAAACTCCATACATGTCCCAGATAAGTAGCTCTTACAGACGTCTTCTTCAGCCTTAGAGAAGTTTATGTCAGTGCTATTAACAATTTATATTCTCAAGCCATGTTCATAAGGATAGGAAGTATCTTATTACACAGAGCTAAATGCCCTATCACTATAAAAATTGTTTAGCTGAAACAGAAGGATATATTGTGTTCTCTGTGGAAGGTAAACCCAAGCAGAGGCTCAAAAACGTGGTGATGTTCTAGAAGTCCATAGAAACGTGTGATGGAGTTCACTGTCATTAGGGTCTAAATGCAATATGTAGCAACAGTATAATGGGATTACTCACTGTCTTTCCATGCTTGCTATTTCTTGACTATCATCCTTAACCTATAAAAAAGTATAACAACTTTAACATATGAAATAAAATCTACAAATGAGAAAAGGAAAATCAAAAAAGATTTCTTAATTCGGTATACAGGGAATAGAAACTCAGCATATGAAATCACAAACTTGCTGTCACATTGTCAAACAACAGCTCTTCATTGAAAAGAAGTGGTATGACTTGCATTATGTCTTCCAAATATTCACCTGCCTTCTCAATACACATTTAAAAATCAGACACACTTATCAGTGTTGTTCAGTCCAATAATCATAGAGTATATATGGATAACTACATAACACAGCCTACATAGAGCTTTGTAAACTAAATTGTCCCTGGATCTGCTCAGTACCCCACAAAGATACTGTCTGGAGTTAGGTTATAGAACTGTTCAATATGATCAGTTTTCCCATAACAACATGGCTGATGTACTAGAACAAGTCAACCAGCTGAAAAGTTGATTGTGCCAATTTTGTTTTGCCTGAACCTGAAACATCCCATTCAGCCAATGCAATAATTGTTCTTAATTTCAGACTATTTGTGCTGCTTAAAGAGCAAATAAAGGCAAGATTCAAACCCAAGTCTTCTCAAATATCATCTTCCCTTAAAATACTGACTGAGAGAATCTTTCACATGATTAACATTTTAGGTTCTTGCCTGCTTTAGTAATCTCTCTCTTTCCTCCTGTGGAGATTCCATGTTCTTATCCTCAGCAATCATTTGATTTCGACGTTCCTCGAGGTCATGGAGCTTTCCATACAACTGTGCAGCCTCCTGTTTCACCTGGGAGTGTGCTATTTCCTGTTGGGAAAAGCAAACACCTACTAGCTATTTTCAGCTGGCAAGAGAGCATTGCAGAAATTATGCTTTAGTTAAGTAACACTTATCTATACATTGAAAGTGAAGCTTATTTGTTACAAACAGTGCAGAGACAGTATAAGCAATAAACCTTATAATCCATATTCTCAATATTGCATTTTCTGGAATGGAATTTCCCAGTCAGCTATTTCTTGATTTATGTGTTCATCCTCAGGCCAATTTTCTGACTAGATTTACCCTTTCATTATTTCTAGGGGATCACAAACCATATACAGTATTCAAAAGGACTGGAAAAATGTCAGTAGTATTGAAAATTATACTTTCTCAATATATATATGACTGTATGTTTCAGCTCATAAATCCTTTTATCCATGAAAGACCCAATATGAAAAAAATTCTCTTCAATCTACCAATATGACAGTGTATTAGAAGTGTGTGTTTATGTATGTATGTGGGATAAAAAATATCTTAGCAGGTATCACTTTGAGCTTCAAATGCCAGTTGCTTCTGAAATGGAATAGGGAACCAGAAAATCATTCTCACACATCCTGAAAGTGGAAAACATATTGAAAAATTAGGTCTCACAAATCCTTGAGAAGGATGTGAATGGTAATTTCACATTTATCTTCAGAGAGTAATTCCAAATCAATCAAATGTCACACAAAACATTTGAACCCACATGAATAACTGAAGCTAGAAAACCTTACTATTGCTATCAAAATTTTGTACTTGGCATCTAGCAGAAATAATTTTTACCCAAAACTTGTAAGAAATTATTGGTGGAAAACAGAGAGGCAGCTTTGCCTTCCCATTCTAGGGCATGATCCTACAGGTATCTGAAAATTTAAGGAGAAAGATTATAGGTATTTTTCTACTGTATTACTTTTTACACTAGAGCTCAATGAAGATCAGTACAGAGATCACTTATTGTCATACATACAGCTCTTAGAGCCTCTTCCTTTACATTTAGTGCATCCAATTCTTGCTGTCGAACAACCAATTCCTAAAGAGGAAAAAAATGCAAAATTCAGATAAAAATTACTACTTGGTGAGATTATTTTTTTGTATTGCAACTTAGTATTTATAAAATGCTATAAAACATCTCATTGCTGCTCTTAAAAATTTAAAAGACAAGACCGTGTCCAGCTTCTACAAGTAACTCAGATGCAATACCTACTTACTTTCAGCATCCAACTTTTCCAATAAACTCTTATCATTGTTATTTGCAGTTGGGCTATAACAAAAATATGTTTGCCCTTTTTCCACTATTTTCCTTAAAATCAGTACTGAGGATGGAATTTATCATTTCTACTTCCGAAGTTTAAAGTCAGATTTTAAGATCTGAACTAGCCACCACAGTTTCTTCATAGTCCAGAAAGAGACAGGTAGGCCCTGTCTACTGATTCAGCTCATCCTAAAACAGCTGGGAAGCACTGGCCTCCAAAGAGGCCTATATCTCTGGACATACTATACAGAGAAACTTTCTAAGACTGTATGCTGGAAGCTACATGATCCCAGAGAACCTAGAAATCTCTCTGCTTTTCTTAACATTAGAATTAGTGAAGTCGCAAAAATTTTACAAAGCGTGGTTAGTTTTTTCTGATACATTCAGACATACAACAAGAGCAACAAGAAACCCCAGTCAGATTCGCTTTTGTGCACAGTTCACTTTTCTACTCAAGTGAACTACAAAAATTGCTGGGTTTTTTTTCGCTTTTGCTAGCTTTTCACACATGATGAAACATCTAAGCACTACAGTAGCTTTTAAATCTGCACGCCAGTCCCCAAATTTAAAAGGAAAATTATGAACATCATTTGTTCTTAAAATAAAAAATACAAAAAGAGAGAGTATTTGGGTTTAGTCAATTGCTCTATTTATTTTTCAGGCACTTCCACAAGTGATTAAGATACCAGCAAGCTTTTTGATTGTACTGTTCTGTTCTCAAGCTCTTTAATACTTAAATTGTATCTGGAACCAATGGAGCCAGATTGAGAAACATTTTAGGTAGGTACAATGAAACAAACCAACCTGGGAGAGTTTTTCATTTGCAGTCTTCATCTCCATATATTTAGCTTGATTTTCCTGTGACATGTCTTTTATTATGTCATCTGCTACAACCTTTTCATGTTCAATATCTTCTTCTACAGCTTGAATTAACTTTTCTGTGCTGTAAAAATAAACATTTTTGTAGCTTCTACTAGTTGATTGTTTATTTTAAGCACCCATTTCAAACTCTAGTATTCCTTCAGCCTCACTGAAATGATCCTTTAACACAAAAACTGCACAGACACTAAAAAAAGGAGTTACCTACTTGTATCTAAGCTTCTTGGAGTTGGATTAGCTACATAAACATTCACACCATGGAATGCAGATGAAGGATTCTTTGCCCTTCCAGTACCCACATCATACTTTCCAACACTCCAACCCTGTCTACCTGCATAGTCCCCAACACTGGCAATTGCAGAGTACTCTCTCTCAGTTGCTCTCAATCAGTAAATTCGTGGAGTAAGAACAGGTGGTTTGAAATAAAGAAGCTGGTATGTGATTTGTGAATGCATAGGAAGAATACATATTATATGGATACCAGGACTTGATGGTACTGGATAATGATGATAAGATGACCTTCCTTTAGCAATGAATTGATCAATTCCTTAAGAATGGAGAGTGGCTTCAGAGTCTTGGGCAGTGTGGAGCTTCTTCACCATGCAAGAACTAAGAAATTAGCCATTCCTGATGTTCTTGATTCATTACTTTAATCTTGTTAGGAAATCAATGGGATGCAACCATAAAAACTTCTCTACCACTGCAGCTACAGCGAGCTACAAGCAAATGTATTAGCAGATTCAAGGAAGGCATAAAGAGTGGTTCTCACTGTTTCATGTAGTATCTAGTAATTTCTGTGAAATTGCTGAATCCTACAGAGTCAATTTGAAAACATAGCTAAAGTAAATCAACAAAAACTCCTGAGACCATGAGGAGTATACCTTCCTTCCCTTCACAGTTCATGAAAGATATTTTAAACTGTTTGCTTGTTTCCAGAGTAACTTCTGCTATTAAGAATGACAAAATCAGCTGGATACCTTCCTTCAGGATTTATTTTTCTTCCATTTTTCAATAACTCTTCCTGAGTTGCAAGACGCCAAACATTTTAAATTGTGTAACTGACACTATCAGATCAATGATTGCAGCCAAGAATGCCCTCAGGTTTGAAAGATGATGCAAAATAGTGGAACTGCCCAAGGATAATAATCTCAGGGTAAGGGAATAATGAAAATTTCATAGAAATGGAGTAGATCTGAGGGTGGAATGGACTTTTGAAGGTCATCTAGTCCAGCCGCACTCTCAAAACACGGTCACCTACAGCAGGTTGTCAGTGTCTTGTTCAGGCAGGCTTTGAGTAGCTTCAAGGATGGAGACCCCCACAACCTGTCTGGGGAATGTTTCCACGTTTGGCCACTCTTGCAGTAAAAAGTTTTCTTTTACATGTAAATGGAATTTCCTGTTCTCCAATTTGTGGCCACTGTCTCTTGTTCTGCCCTTGGGCATCACTGAGAAGAGAGCACCTCCATTTTCTTTACTCCTGCCCATCAGGTATTTACTTTGATAAGGTACCCACTAAGCCTTCTCTCCTAGAGATGAAACAATTCCAGGTCCCTCAGCCTTTCCTCATAATTTTCACCACTTCCAAGGAATTCTCAAAAGAAATTCAAAAGTGTAACCAGTCTTCCAACTGGCTTTCCAACTTTCCAACTTTTTGTCCTAGTTTCCACTGGGATAGGGTTAATTTTCTTTCTAGTAGCTGGTATAATGTTATGTCTTGGATTCAGTACGAGAACAGTGTTGATAACACACTGATGTTTTCAGTTGTTGCTAAGTAGTGTTTAGACTAAAGTCAAGGATTTTTCAGCTTCTGATGCCCAGCCAGCAAGAAGGCTGGAGGGGCACATGAATTAGGAGGGGACACAGCCAGGGCAGCTGACCCAAACTGGCCAAAGGGGTATTCCATACCATGTAATGTCATGTCTAGTATATAAACTGGGCGGAGTTGGGCAGGGAGGGATCGCTGCTCAGGGACTAACTGGGCATCAGTCAGCGAGTGGTGAGCAATTGCATTGTGCATCACTTGTTTTGTATGTTCCAATCCTTTTATTATTATGGTCATTTTATTACTGTTATTATTATCATTATTAGTTTCTTTCTTTCTGTTCTATTAAACTGTTCATATCTCAACCCACGAGTTTTATTTTTTTTTCTCTGAGTCTCTCCCCCATCCCACTGGGTGTGGGGTGAGTGAGCAGCTGTGTGGTGCTTAATTGCTGGCTGGGGTTAAACCATAACAGGCTTCAAGAAAAATCCATAATCTCCAGGAATCTGAGGATGTTAAGCAGAAATTCTGTCAGGTTAGCAACCCATGCTGCAAAGATGCTTTGGAGCCTGATGATGAAGAAACAGATCAAAGTGATGATCTCCCATTTTCTGTGGCAAATTTGGAGTGCACTGGGACTGCCCAAGAAATATTGGATGGTTGTAACGTGACATTAAATGGAACAACCTCTTGAGAGTAAAAATGGCTTGTTCGGACCCAGTCCAAAGAATGAGGCCCTCACTTTAACTACACCAGTTTATGAATGGATAATTATGTTACACTTGGTAGTGGAAAGGACTAATTTTTTAAGTGAAGCATGTTCTTCTTAAGCTATGAGAGTAGTTTGATTCAAGACCCTCTGGAAGGCATGGAACTGGGAGCTGGCAGGAAGCTTTCATGTTACTTCTTTTTTGGAGGCTCTTCATCTCTCAGTCTGGGCCTATGAAAGCTCAAATTAAGCCCAACTGAAGACATCACAGAATTAAAACGAAGAAATTGCAATGAAGAATTCAAGAAAATGTTAAGGTTGCTGTTTTCCAGAATAAATCTCCACCCTAGATGTAATTCACCTGGAGAGACTGTCAGTACTGATCATAGGGAGCTTGTCTTTAAGTACAAACAGGGTGCATTTTTCTGGAGATCACTGGGGCATTTAGGGAGGGAGAGAAGAATACCCCTTGCTACATTTCTCCTGTGTTCCAAAACACAATGTGGAAGCAGCTGCCACTGTTGAGGGCAGTGGTATCTCCAAGCTCTACCGAATTTTTCTCATCTATGCCTGAGACTGCAAGTATGCATGGCAGAGTAAGGACAGAAAGCCTATTTTTCCAGCCCCACCAATGTAAAGTGTGTGTGGATACATTCTAGAGTACCCTCTTTACCTGAGGCAAGTCTCTTTTTCTTATGTGATATGGACTCCTGGCTAAATAAATATTTCAAGGTGATCCAGTTATGTCCTTGAGACTAAAAATGTCTGACTTCACCGTCATGTGTCTTCTGTGGTAGAAGCATTTTGACAGAAGGTTAAAACTCAGTGATTTTCTAATAGACAATAAAAATATCAGCAATGGCTGTCACAGAGGACAATTCATTACTACAAGTAATTTGAAGGCTATTGATGAAGCTGAATCAGGGATGAGGCTTGGAAAAGTTGCAGAACGTTCTAAGATACTAAGCAAAAAGTCAAAGTGGCAATAACATCAAAGAGGATAGTGAAGTAAAATGGTTTCTACAGCTACATATTTGAGAGGATTGGAGAATGAGAGGAGTCTGAACTGTTTTGTAGTTTGATGCTGTGCATTGGATAGAATGAGCATCAATGCAAGAAAAAATTTATTGGATGTAGTGTTTGTGTATCAATATGATCCCTTTTTCAACATGCATATAGACAGGCTCTCAAACCAGAGCAAGTATAATTTGTTTTTAGAATTTCTTCCTGAAATATAGCCCATATAACAGATGTGTTTAAATGCTTGTAATTCTTTGTAAACAATGAGTTTCATGTATCACACTCCACAGCTCCTCTGATAATGATGTTTCCAAAACACAAGAATTAACACAGATTTAACTGAGATCTTTACTTCAGTATGCAAATACCTTGAAATTTTCTTCATTTGATGACTGATCACATAAAAAAAATGCAAGTCTTTTTCTGTCTCCAGCATTTCTTTAACTGATTATAACTCAACTTGCTTGTAATTCCCTGTGGCATTTTAACTCAGTGCTTCCTATATGATCTGGAACTTGACACTTGAGCATACTACTATTAGACTTCCCTATTGGCTGCAGATCCAATTAAATCCAAGATGATTATAAGAAGTTGCTCAACTTAGTCAATCTTTTGCTAAGGATTTTCTAGTTTGTTTTTTTCTTTTTTTTTTTTTACACTGGCTGCTTATTCATCAGGTACAAAGGTTGAACAAAACCAAAGTGCTGTTGCACCATATTATTTCTTGTCAGTGCATTGAAAAATCTGCATGTGTACATATGCTGCCTCTAGGAAGCAACAGAAAGGTAAGACACTTGGCACATCTTTTTCAAAAAGTAGGCAAAGATTTATTAGTATAACTTTGTTGCTAGACTGGAAACAAATACACCTTGAGATACATTAAAAGTTCAGGAATTACTATGAACCTTGGACATGCCAAGTTGTTAAGTAAATTGTAGTTCAGTAGAAAGACAGGAAACAGTCTGTTTCTTTTCTCTGAAAACGAGACTACCTGATTATATAAACTCCACTACCTCCCCAAATCTGCCTTTTTGTTTACAAATTTAAGAAAAACAATAGGAATTACATTACTGTTAAATAATAAAATCTTTAGAAGTTTTCCAAGGGAAACGTTTTAAGAAAATGCTTCTAATTACAAGGAAATGTCAAGGTATTACCAATGTGTTCAGTTTTTGGGCCCCTCACTACAGGAAAGACATTGAGGTGCTGGAGCGTGTCCAGAGAAGGGCAACCAAGCTGGTGAGGGGGCTGGAGCACAAGTCTTATGAGGAGCAGCTGAGGGAGCTGGGGCTGTTTAGTCTGGAGAAGAGGAGGCTGAGGGGAGACCTGATCACTCTCTACAACTACCTGAAAGGGGAGTTGTAGTGAGGTGGGTACTGGTCTCTTCTATCAAGTAACTAGTGATAGGACGAGAGGAAATGGCCTCAAGTTGCGCCAGGGGAGGTTTAGATTGGATATTAGGCAAAATTTCTTTACTGAGACGGTTGTCAGGCATTGGAACAGGCTGCCCAGGGAAGTGGTTGAGTCACCATCCCTGGAGGTATCCGAAAAGCGCGTAGATGGGGTACTCCAGAACATGGTTTAGTAGGCATGGATGATGGTTGGACTCAATGATCTTGAAGGTCTTTTGCAACCTAAATGATTCTATGACTCTATGATTCTATGTTTTGCCAGGCTCAGTTTCTTCCAAAGCAATTACTTTAAACACCAATTCTTAAAGTCTGGTTCTAGTAAAAAGCTAAACTGCAATTTAAATTACAGATTCTTTCCTGTTGTTCTACTGATGAGACAGGTGCCCATACAAATTTGATTCCTGCCATTGTGTGTAAGAAACCCCCTAATTTTTCAGTAGAAACTAAAGTAAAAAATAGGAACTATGTTTTTGACTTAGACATATGTAGAATGAATTTTTAGACAGGAAAACGATTTTTCAAGTTAATGGCATCCCCTTCATTCAGACATCTTAACTTTTTGCTTGAAGTTCTGAAAAACTTTAAAATTAACTTTCATTTTCAACTTGATTGTTACTAACTTACAAACTTAAAATAATATTTTAATACATTTTCCCCACTCTGCTAAAGACAGTATTTTTCTTGAAACTTGCAAACTTCAATAATACTATTAATCTGTATTTCTTGATTGCCTGGTTAAGGCCCGCTCTATTTCTGAACATCCTGGAAGCACTATCTTTAAGGTCCAAGCATGCCACAAGATACAACTGTTAACATAGCCTACATCGGGAGTTCTCAAACCGCATCAAGTTTTTCACTAGCAATATACAAATTGGCTCCCAAAAGTATGCAGGCCACCAGTACGATCACTGACAAGAACAATACCTAATACAGAACATAATACCACAGTGGCTGCTGCTGCTAGTACCCCTTGTCCCCGCCACAGATAATGTCTAACAAAAAGGTTTATGAACTCTTTTTGTACTTAATGTAGATTTCGAACAGCAGTAGAAATATACAGTGGATCAGAGCTGTATAAGTGGCATTTATCATGATTTTCTTTTTAAGAAGTTAGTAAGTTTCCAGGACAATTCAGTTAGGTGAATGAGGTCAGTCCTTAGATACACAAATGTACAGAAGCAATCAATTAGACTTGACCAATTTGTTCTGTGACCTGATCTACTCCATACTGACCAGCAAAGGTGTCCTGGCACTCTTTTTAAGGATTGGTGGAGTCTTTTAAAATCTGCCTGGCTGCCTATATTTAGCATTGTTCATGCAATTGAGCTTCCTAATGTAAATTCCCTCACTCTCTGTTAAATTCAGTGAATATTCACTACAGCTCAAGACACAATAGGCACTTTAAACAAGTATCTTACACCTTATCTTTTGGGTCTTTTTTAATCTGGAAGATAGCAATCTGGGAAAGAGATACTGAGATTCACTTAGCCCACTGTCTTTTCTCTTCGGATGCTTAAGAAAAAGTGTAAAAATGAAGGGATAAGCTACCTTTTACATAATATTTTAATTCGAGTCTGGCATAAACAGGGACTGATTTAACATCTGACAGAGATGTTTTAACACTTCTGTTCAAAATGAGTAGATCTTGCAAATAATGCCTGGGGATGGATGAGTGACACTTTCTCTGAGAAACATTAATGTCACAGTGAATACCATTTATCAGAACAGCTTTCCTGACTCAAGAAATAAGGTTCAAATCTTTACAAAAACTCCAGCACAAAAGACTGAACCATGTTTACTTAGTTCCAAAGATCAGAGCAACAATTACACCTTCGTAATACAGAGGTCCAGGTTTATGTCATATGATATATGGTATGTTATGGATAAGAAAGAGATTAGAAGATCAATCTACTAATTAAAAATTCACAAAAAATGCTTAATAACTTATGGAAGAAACATAAAACAACAATCCATCTAGTAGAGTATTCTGCAACTGTCCACAGCAACAAGCGAAATTACTTGGGGAGAGCATGCAAGCCTGAATACTTTCTGCAGTTTACCCCTATTGTAGTCTTCCAGTACCCATAATTGCTTTAACAGGGATATTAATGAGTACAACCTTGCCTATTCATTTTATTCATTTATGAAACTTGTCTATTAACTTGTCTAATCAATCCCTTTTCTATTTACTGATACAGTCTGCTCACTGGATTTTAGGTTTGGCTCAATTAAGTGAACGCATTAATTCTGATAACCTATGTTTTTCCTCTTAATTTTACATTTTGTAGTATTTATGTAGAACAAAATTTACTAAATTATCATTGAAATAACTATATCTATTCATTTGTTATACTACCACTACAGAAGACACTGGTATTCTGGTCTTGGTGTACAAAAGTGTTGTTTTTTACTAGGCTCTAAACATGAAACTCTCTTGGCTTGTGATCTGGGCTGGAACACTGTTTTTGAATCCAGCCACTGCTGACTGCAACATTACTTCCCAAACTGTAAGTTTTATATGTTTGTAAATTACCCTTATTTTTGAAAGATACACTAGAAGCTAAAGGCATTTTAAAAACTACCTTGTAAACATAAAATTCCTGAAGAAAGAAGCACATAGAAACAAACAAGAAGACATGGTTTTCTGTGAAATGGACAATTAGCTGCTGGCAGTCATTTTAAGTGGGTGAATAACAGTGAAAAATATTTGAGATGGTTTTATATCTCAGTCAAATCTCTCTGCAGACAACAGGAGTGACTCCTTTATCTTCACATCATTTTGGAATAGGCCTAAAAAGCAGCAGTTATTTGGGCAAGGCTAACTACTACTCAAGTTAGAGACATTTATTGAGATAGCACTTGCCCAAGTCAGGTCCAAACGTATGTGAGACATTTTAAGTTTTTTTTCAGAGATTAATTTAATGGATTTTCTATTTGTTGGGGAATGGGATTAACAGTCAAGTGATAAAACTGGTATTGCACTGTTTGCTTTGACTCACTGCCTACAGGTCTAGTACTTTATCTACTGCTTGTTAATCTTTGGGACACACATGAAGAACAAAAAAAAAACCCCACACAATGGGGTATATCCAGTGTAGAAAAGGTACTCCACCTACATTCATTTTTAAATAAACTATCTAGACTCAGTCTAGTCACAGGAGTAACAAGCTGAACATAGGCTACTTATTTAGGAAGAGGGATAACCCAACCAATCTGTTTCCAGTATTTAGAATCTCCTTTAAAGCCAGTTCAAGTACCTTGACACTAAACTGTAATCTGCAGTGATGCATACATATACATATAAATAAATCTACTCTTTTCAGAAATCAAAAATGTTTCAAGGTATTGAGAGTAAACATTCCCAAACCTGAAAAGCCTGCAGCTATGCTAAACTTCAACCCAGAAAACCAAAATGAATTTAAGTTCTATATTTATAAAATATATACTCAATGTTTTGTTTAAAGTCTGCTCCAAAGATGTTCTAAAGAATAAACATAGCTGGTTTTGAAACAAAGCAATACATTTGAAAAGGCATATTTGAATTAATTTTCAGCCTTGAATCCACTTCCTCTATGACATCTTCTTTCCCAATTATGTGGGAAAGAAATCCTTTTTCTACCCAGCCAACCTTCACACAGAACTCTAAAACAGACAGCTCTACTAATTCCAAAATAGCATGCCAAACTGGTTATATTTTGGATGATCATCACACAAAGAGCCTTGCATCTCAGAGTTTAAGCACTAAGTGGTATGGAACTTCAGGTCTCTATACACCAGGAGGATTCATTCCCCTGTATCACCAGAACATGAGTATATTAAGAAATACATAAATAAAATTGCATGAAGAGCAGTAGCACTTTTCTTCTAAAGTGCTGGCATTAAAAAAATACAAGAAAGATTTTCCATGCCCTTAATAGTCATCACTGAGACACCTTCATCATCTACAGTATTTAATTGTTGTCATTCTCTTTTTTTCAACAGGTCACTTGTGAGGAGTCTGGAAAGAACCTCTCTAATATCCCCACTAACCTTTTCCGAAACGTTACTACAATAACCTTCAAAAATAATAAAATCACTTTGAAGGATAGTGACAAAGAAATTCTTCAAAGTTTTATTAACCTCACTGAACTTTATCTGAATGAAAACATGATTACTGTACTGTATAACAACAGCTTCTGCAATCTGACGAAACTCATAATTCTGGATATCAGCAACAATCATATTAGCACAGTTCATAAAGCAGCATTTGCAGGATTAAATCAACTGTCAGTGCTGAATCTATCCTATAACAGGATTACTCAGATAGGTTCAGATGTATTTACTTCTCTAAAAAGTCTGACAGTTTTAAGTCTACAGTGTAACTTTCTGAAATCTTTTCATATAAAATCGTCTTTTAAATTGATTAAAATTGCTTTAGTTGGAAACCCATGGACCTGCTCCTGTGACCTCCTTGATTTACAGATATGGCTAACTGCCTCCAATGTGACAATGGGTAAGTTTTGCAAAGAGCAGCATTGCATACTTGTTTACATCAAACAGCCTTATCTTGTTTTTTCCTGATCTGGATAATATTTTCCATCAACTTAACGGTATTTTGCAGTAATACATTAGTTATCCATGAAAAATTTTTAGAGTGCCAATTAATTAACAATATCTCATAGTCTTTCCACTGCTCACGTTCACAGAAAATGAAGACAACACTACATGTACATTCCCAAACAACAAGGAAAAATTCTCCATCAAGACAGCAGCTATCCAATCAGCTGACTGCAAAATTGAAAAAGCTTCTTTAGAAAACACTGTAACTTCCACTTCTACCATTAAGCTTAAAAGTATTGCCTTACTAACAGCTCTGACTCCAAACAACATCACTGGAAACAATGGAACCCATGCAGGTAATATACTGATGTTTTGCTTTACTGTTTACAAGCTGTTTGATTTGCTGTTCCATGATTTCATACCATTTTGTATTCCTAGTACACTGTAATACTTCCATAAAAGCCAGGGCTATGGAACAAGTGTATTTCCAGGTTATGGTAGACTGTACACACATTATGGTGAATGTTAAGCTGTACTGAATAAGTGTTCAAAATGGATAAACCACACCTGAATTCTCAAATGATATAAACTGATGATGAAATTTTAAAGGCTTGAAATTGAGGTAATTGCCCAGATCTCTGTTGAACAGAACTAGAGAAGCACCTTTAAAAAAATTCAATTACTTCCTCCACACTAACTGCTTTCTAGACACAGCTGTCTTCTTAAAATGTAAAAAAGTGACCCTATTAATTTTACTCCTGCTCTCAACTGTGTTCAGTGCAAAGGACACAGATGTGCCCATCCCATGTTCTTTGAAAATTTCAGTGATAAGTCTCCTTAATTTTCTTCACCTTTTGATGTTAATTCGATCATCACTCTGTAATAGTCTGGCTTTTCTTTTGGTAAAGTCAATTTTTCTTTTTCTTACATGCAAATTAACGTTCTTCTCCACTGTTCCATACTGAAATGCTTTACTTCTTGCTTCTGACTAAAGCAGAAGAAATACTAGTCTCCAGATATATACACAAATTGTAAGCCACCACTGCCACACACTGGGGTTTTTTTTGGTTTTTGTTTGTTTGTTTGTTCGGGTTTTTTTTCTGTAGCAGCTATAATCTATTTTAGGACTCTGGCCAGCATGAAAAAACAGCTTCTACATAAAAATTACCAGCAACTACAGTCTATCGAAATTTTTATTATAATGGAAATACAATTGAAAGGATATGCCAAAAAAATGATGTAATATTTTAGGGTGCAGACATCATCACCATACAGAAATTAAAGCCTGGGAAATAGAATTTGAAGTCAATTACTGATTTTTTTTCCAAATCCCAATCTTGGAATTTGAATTTTGAAAAAATGATTTTATCTTTTATATATCCCCAGAACTTTATCTGACTTTGAAACTATTATTTTTGATAAATATGCATACTTCATTTATATTGCTAGGAAATACAAGATGTACATACATTTTTGGTCTAAGTGATGTTACTGACTCCCTAATAACATAGCAATAACATTCTACTAAAGCTTTGGAGACACTCAGTAATTCCTCTACCATTGTTTATTTTGTGAGTTCTCAGTTTAACTATGAAAAAATTCATACTAGACTTCTTGCTGGTATTCCTCAGGAAGATGACTCTTCTTTTTTCCCTGTCTGTTTTAAAGAGTTACCACTTCTTGGCAAAAGTTGGACCTTCCTAGCGGGTGTCCTAGGGTTTGTCCTAAGCGCTACACTCCTGATTTTTAGTGCTATAAAATGCCCGACGTGGTATCGCTATTTGATCAGCTACAGTCACCGTCGTCTGGAAGAAAATGACTCAGAGATGTTTGAACAGGAGTTCTCAGCTGACATGAATTCTTTTCCTACAGTATCAGGTACAAACAATGAAGATCCCATAGTAATATTTGAGAAAATTCATTCCTTTGTGCCTGGGGAAGATGGATTTATTGAGGATAAATACATAGATTCTTATGTAACTGAGGGGAGTTAATGTCTTAAACAATGGATTATGAACTGACTTTTCAAAACTGTAGTACATTTGTACTTCCATATTATGCTCCTTATGTACAATACAAAATGAAGCTAAGCAGTCCATCTCCTTTCATCTCGTCAAATCCATAATGAGGTATCGCTGCATGAATCATGCAGCTAAAAAATGTGGCGAAGTGCATGCATTAGCGTCACAACAAGTATTTCAAAACATGCAAAAAATACTCATAATCCACCTTTTATAAAAACCTACTTGGTTACTTATGGCGGGGGTAGGGGAGAGCTTACTGTACATTGCTCAACATGAACAAGTCTTTACAAAGTAGCTTGTGAATCTGGCAGGATCACTAATGCTTTAATTGTGAAGAAGTCCTGAAAGGAAAAATAATTTCTCTAAAATGTCAAAGCAGACCACAGCCAGACTGGGGACTGAATCCAAATCAATGGTGTCACAGCTCAGTAGTCTATCAGGCAAAACTAACACAATAGGAGAACAGAGCATTTGGGGTTATTTTACCCAAATTAGCAGAGCAAGAAAGACCAACTGCTCCATTCCCTTAAATGTGTCTACATACAGTACAGTGATAAATTATCATTACTGCATATCTAATGCCTTAGTTTGCTGCTGAACCAAGCTTTTTCTTTTCTTGTTTTCTTAACACTTAAGAATGCATTCAGGGGTAGAATAGACACATTTGCGAGCTGTTGAAAACCACAGTATTATTGGAAAGTGATTTATTATTAAATGGTAAATTGTTTCTTAAAAGTGCTTATTTATACATAAAACCTCATTGTTGAGATTACTCTTACTGGTAACAAGCAGGATCGTATTTCTTTCTCCTGCATATCTCCTGTCCCTAAATTAAACATCTCAGAAACACCCTCTCAGCCTATCACTACACAAGCCATTCTCATGGCTTACAAATTCTTACTACATCTCGATGTCCTCATCTTCCCCTCCACACAACCTTACCCTACCAGACAGGAATCTCAGTTCTAGTTCCCACTTTCGCTTGCCTTCCTCACTCTGCTAATCCACAACACCACCTCCAAAATTCAGGACCTTGACAGCAGGTTGCCAAAAGACAGGAGTCTCCACCGCCACGTAACTCCTTCTTCATGACATGGTAAGTATCTCCACAGCAGTTACTCAGAAGAGTTTAAAGCTAGGAACTCCAGCTGCAGCTTGGCACTGATGTATTGTATGATAGAATGATAGAATGGTTTGGGGTGGAAGGGACCTTAAAAATCATCTAGGTCTAATCCCCCGCCATGGGCAGGGACATCTTCCACTAGACCAGGTTGCTCAAAGGCCCATCCAACCTGGCCTTGAACACTTACAGGGATGGGGTACCCACAACATTCACAACGTCTCTGGGCAACCTGTTCCAGTGCCTCACCACCCTCATCTTGAAATTGCTCAGGTATCACTTGTGGCATGCATCACACTGTTAAGGAACTTCTGAATCAGATAACACCTCAATTTTGCCATGTTCAGTTATAACAGCTTTGGAGAAGCATACACTTCATGTACTTACGCTTGTCTTTCTGTGAAAATTTTATCCACACTCTGAGCATCTCGGTCATTCTGAACCTTTAACTTAAAAAAAAAAGAGAAAGATATTTTGATATAATACATAATAATAAAGATATAGATTTTATACACAAGCCCAAAGTTTCCTTTAAATGATCAAGAAGCTGCTCAGAGTGCAGTAGAGAAAGGAGGAGCAGAGGCCACCTGCTCCAGAGGCTTTTCGCAGTCGATACTTAAGGAAGACCTTCTGAAATTGCAGTCTTCCACTGGAAACCAAAGGAAGTAAGAAGGCATCTCTACATTTGAAAAAGAAAAACAATCAAGATTGTAACAAATCAATTCACTTACTATTACTGTGGGATCTACTCCTGAAACACTTAGTAAAATACTGTTTAAGCCTACAGACAGAATGAAAATGTAACACTTGCAAAGCATTCTTCTCTTTATGACACATATGTTGTGACTTTATTTTTGAATCAAATGCAGGGAAAAAAAAAATTGTTTTGACCAAGAAATACTCAGGTGGTTTTTCATGTTACCAAAATAACCTTTTCTAAAACTAGTTTCTTTTGCTTATGGACAAAGTAATCATAAGAAATGGAACATGCTTAACACCACTCACACCTTAATACTTACAGGAACACTATATCTGTGCTAGAAAATAAAGAAAGAAAGTAAAGGAAGACCAAAGCTCATTGATTTTGTGGTTGGCCATGTCAGAGTGCTATTTAATATATATTACACTGGAGTCATTTAAAAGGCAGAAGACAAAAGAGAACTAAATTTCCAGATGACCAAGCAGCTTTACAAGGCAGTGCAGTCTGGTGAATTTGCCTTTCATAAGACTAGTGCTCTATGCTCCCAAGTCAAATAAAGAATATATTTTAACACTCATAATTTGGGTTGGGACAACAGCCGCCTCAAATCTAAACCACAGAAAACTATTGTGGACTGTTAATGCAACACCTCAGACAGATGTCTCACTACAAAAATGTTGCCAATATTATAGTAAATTTAACTGGAAAAAATGGGTAAGTTTTAAATTAGTGCTATGCTTTTTTTAGGTATGTCATACGTTCAAAGCACCAAGAAAGTAACACACACCATGTCACTGTTCAAACATAGCAAATATCCCAATTCTTACCATATTGTAATCTCGAATCACTTCTGCTATATCTGTATTGGTGTTAAGTATATCCACAACCTGAAATGAGACAGAATTCCATGCTGTTATTTCTCTCCTTTTTTTTAATTACACAAAAAAATCAGACAAATAGGTAGCAACTCACAAAGCGCTCAGGAAAACACAGCAATTTTCTATTATTGCAAATGGAAAAAACCAAGATTTCAGAATCTGAATAGACTACATGCAGTTTTCAGAAGTAATCATCATTATATGTGGCTGTACAAAACCCACATATAATACACAGCAGTAATTTCTTAAACCCATATGCAACTGCTTCTCCTAATGTATAGTATACTTGGTTATTTTTCTTTTATGTTTTCCTTAGTTTCCATCTTTTTCCTTTCCAATAACTGAATAAAAGGCAGTATTAACCATCAGCACATTTTTACAGACAAATGTCAATAACAAAGCTGCTGAAGTAAAGCAAAAGCAGCATAAAGTAAATGAGAGAAGGGAGAACATTCAGTACCAAAAGTTGACAGCAGCATACCATGTTGTAGTCTGCTAGTTGACCTTGAAATTCTTTGATTTCACCAGCTAAAGCCTCTGCCCTAAACACAAAATGAAAAGCCAAACTTAAATGGGAAGATTTGTATATGCAAAAAGAAATTAATGAAAAAAAGAATTATTTAATGGTTCCTTGAAACCTGCACAATACCTGAGAATAGTCTTGTGACTGAGAAAGTTAGCACCACATTAGCTGCAATACACCTCACCTTTTTTCATATGACAAATAGACAGATTTCTCTTGCTTGTACATTTCTACTTCTTCCTGCAGCTTGTTAATTTCTGTTGTGAGTTCATTTGTTTTGCTTCTGCAAAAAAATAAACAAAAAGGAATCATTAACATTTGAACGTACAACTAAAACACAGATACAACAGAAACTAGATGTGCAATCAGTATCTCTTTCTCACACTGCACTGTGTTTCAAATCAGTATTTCAAAGAAGAGCTGGATAAGTGGGGAAAAAACCCCATAGTGGTTCTATCAGACAAAATCATAAGTAGTTGTTAGAAAACCTGTATATGAAATAAAACGTTTTAATTAGCTTTTTGTCCCTGCTGGTGAAACAGATGTGAATTATTCTCAAACGGACAGGAAAAAAAACCCATAGCATCATTTCACAGAATGTGGATATCATCCATATTTAAAATAACATCTTTTAGGGCTGATTATTCAATACTGCAGTATGATCAACTGACAAAGTAGCATATGCAATACAGTTTCCCCAAGGCCTTGCCTTTGTCAGTGTTAGCTTAATGCATAATCCAAGTAAACCACCTGAAATGTACACTAAAAAGTGCTTAGTTAGTGATGCTATTTCTTACAAATGGAACTATCAGACCTATCAAGTGTTACAGGTGGAAGCTCAGAATCGCTGATGCTCCTTTTACTAATGCTGTAGGAATGCATTTAAGTTAGCAAGCCTAGTAACAAAATGTCAAAGGAATCTACCTATACTTGGACATAAGCATAAAATTCCTTTCCTCCTATAAACTATATGCAAAATGACCTTAACTCTTAGAACAGATTTCATTTTAAGTGAACATCACTTATCCCACACTATTGCTAAGCACAACAAACTTCATGTCAGAAAAGGAATAGAGCATTAAACCTTCTGCAGTTTGAATGTGTTGTTAAGACATACCTCAGCAGTCCAAGGTAGTATGTTTTATCCATTATCTGTCTCTGAGGACCTGGCAAAGGAGGGTGAGATGACATTTTGTTAGAAAACAAACAACTAATTTTGATGAACTGTAAACTACGAAAACAATCTGCAGAATTTGCAGGCAGAGAACTGCCATCTTTTTCATGTTCTTAATTAGATTTTACCTCATTAAAAGAAATGAAGGCAGAAATTCATTTTAGGCTGTTGTGGAGATAAACATTACTTTTTCAGCTATATGAATAGTTACTATATAACACAGTATTTTAATTATTCTGCAGTGATGGAAAAAGACACAATTTATCTTGTTCTATTCTTTTGAATTATTTTTAAAGACAGCTCAGGCACAGAAAAGCCTTTGTCTTCTCTGACTGCCAAGAGCAAAGAAAATAAGAGGGATGCTTTAATCTTCCTTTCTTTTCTCCTACTCCTACTAATGATAGCTATTCACTCTGCAATTTATACAGCGATGAAAAGTTTTCCTTCAAAATCCTAAATATTCCTTTAAAATGTCTGCAGACACCTTGACAGCTAATTCACTTAAAAATACCTTTCACTGCAGTTTTCATTCCACTTAATCCCTGCTGAGTCACTGGACGGTCTGCAACTTTAATCTGAGATGATAGGACTCCTCCAGTAGTTGAAGAACCACCACGAGAACCAGGTCTTGATGTAGTAGGAGGCATCTATTAAAAAAACCCCAAACACAAACCTCCCAACTCTGAATTATGAATTTATTATCCATATGCAATTGCCAAAACAATTAAAAACGTAAGTTAGCCTCTATACTGTTCCTATAAGAATCTCTTAGCATTTACATCTCTTCAGGGAAACAAAGCTTTGGTCAAATGCCTGCTGCAGAAGGGTAAGAGATTACCTTTGAGCAGCTGCTCATTGTTCCCTCTGTCTGCAACATTAATGCTATTAAGGTCTCCCAGGTGAACTTGGTGCAAGACCTCCTTGACCACTTTCAGTCAAAGTTAGAAAATAAAACTCTACAAAATTAAAATCTTAAAATTCTTCCTAAGAAACTATCACTCCAGTCATGGTACTAAAAAAAATTACAAAAAACCCCAGATAAAACCCTAAATATATCAAAGTTAATGCTAATTTTTTTTTAACATACCCCTGTTCCTATTCTGGTTGCTGATGGAGTCCTTGATGAAGAGGCAGGCCTTGCAGTCAGCCCTACTCCTGCTCTTGAAGAGGGACGAGCTATTGGAGGTCTGTGACTGCTGGCCATGTTTGTTCCTTTTTGAACTTCTCTCTGGAAAGAAGGATAGAAATAGTCCTTTAATTTGCACAAGTTCTTTAAAACTACCAGAGATCAACTCTTAATTCTTCCCCCTACTAAAAGTTTAGTTTTATTTAGAAATCTGCAAAGCGCTTCCTTAGCGCTTCCTTACTGGAAAAGCATGGTGCAAGACAGAGACAGTGCTCACAAAGGACCAATCAGAAGGTCCACGAGGAAGGCGAGACAGCAGTCCCTTTTCAGTGCTTAGTCAGCCCCCAGTTTACGTTGTTAAAACAGGTAACTCCTGCTAATTCTCGTGGCATTTATTGTTTCAGCATCTGCCCACAGAATTCAAGCCTCTCATGAGACAAACTGGAAGCGAGCAGCTTCCAGTAACTATCCACTGTAAACACCCACTTGGGTTATATGGAGACAGTCCTTCAGGCACCGCCAGGCACCAATTCAACCCAGGCCACGGCTACCCCTGACAACCCGCGGCAGCTTTCACCAGCCCCGTGAGGAGCTCCTCCCCAGCCGCAGCACACAGACAGCGCTTTTCTAACGCTGAAGTCGCCCGGAGGGCCCTGTCAGGCGGGGGTACCGCTGGCCGTCACCTAAACAGGCGGGAAGTACCCCTGGTCCCCCGGGGCGATAAAAAACCCGACCCCAGAAAGGCTGAGGGCGCCCGGAGCCGGGGAGGCCGCAGCGCCAGAGGTTCTCTGCCACAGAGCCGGGCGGCCCCGCAGACAGGCGCGGACCCCGCTTGCCAGCCGCCGCCTCCTCCTCTCACCGGACTCCCGAGCTGCCATTAAGCCCCCGCAGGCAATGGAGCCGGTATCGCAGCAACCACTCCGCCACACAGCGCCGGCGCCCAGCTATCGTGAGATTCAGAAATCTCGTCCCGGCCGCCCGGGGGGGGGCTTCAGCCGGCAGCGGCCCGCGGAGACTACAACTCCCAGAGTGCCTCGCGACGGAAGCGCGGCGGCTCTGCCCGGCTCTGGGAGCGCGGTGCCTGCCGGGACGCGGAGTCTGACCGCCCCCCCGCCGGCATGCCCCGTGACGCGTCTTCCGGCGCGGCGCTGGCCAGTTTCCGGTGGCGTCGGCGTCGGCGTCGGGGATAGTTGCTGTGTCAGGACAGCTCGGCGGCCTCCCGCCATGGTGGGCGAGGGCGGCGCCTACCGGCTCCGCTGCTCCCTCGTGGGCCACGGGCAGGACGTGCGGGGCCTGACCCGCGGCCTGTTCCCCCAGGGCAGTTTCGTGTCCGTCTCCCGGGACCGAACTGCGCGGCTCTGGGCTCCTGACGGGTGAGTGCCGGGCCGCGGCCCTCGTCGGCAGAGGCGCCGGCGCTGGGCAGGCCCGGGCGGCCGCTCCGGATTGCGCTTCTGCGGGGAGGAAGGGCGCGGGGGTGCGGGCGCTGGGGTCCCGCCCGTGTCCCGCCGGGCTGATCCCCGCGGCCGCGTCCCCGTCCCCGTCTCTCGGGACTCCCGGCGGGGCCCGGGGAGGCGGCGGGCCTGAGCGTGGCGGCGGGAGTCCGTTCGGTGGGGACTAAGGCACTGCCGCTTGCGTGCCTGCTTTTGGGGAAGGGTGTTTTTGCCTAGACAGCTGTGCGTCGGCATTTTTAGGGTTCTTTGCAGATGTTGATAATGTCTGTAAATCCGGGCGTCTTCTCTCTGGGTGGTATTAACGTCGTTTCCTTCTCTTGGTATTCGGTACCAAAGTAATCCTGCTAAGTAACGATGCTGCATTTGTGACAGTAATGCGGTATGCTTTGAATATTTTTAAAAAACTCTTTTCTCATTCTGGCTGACTAGACTTCTTTGAACATAAAACGGAACATGAACCAAAAACTACGCAGAAATTTAAGAGACATTGGAAAAGGCAAAAAAAGCCCCACATTATTTTCTCTGATATTCGTGTTGTACGGGGTTTTCTCCTACTGGATTTTTCCTGTTGAATTCACTCAGTGAATTTTTCAGCATACCATTATGACCAGAAGAGGTACTGCTAAGCATTGTGAATAGGAGATGGTGGAGATGTGGGAAGCCACAGGACGTATCTCCTCACTTGTCTATAGTTTCAAATTGTGAACTGCATTCTGAAGTTGTTAGGCATGGGTTTTCTTCCCACTGTCTTCCAGTGAAACAGAGATAATTGGCAAATTTGCCTGAATGCTCACATGTGTGTTTCAATTGATCTCTGTAGCTCTACAATTGAGGGGGAGGAAGACTAATCTCATTAAGTGTGTCATCTTAAATCTGTCATCACAAGGGGAAGAACTTGTTAAATTGCTTAGAAATTTATTGCAGGAAAGGAATTAATCTTCAAACCCACAATTTTTGAGGGCCCTGTGAGGAAGACACAAGTAACTTAAGCAGAGTCATAGCATCAGTAATGGTTATCTCTGCTTTGAAGATTCTGGGATTACAGTAGGCAGGGTTCAGTGGGTAAGCAAACTACTGTATGTTAATTGTGTTATTTAAATTTTACAGGAAGATATGTTACCTTCATTTGTTCTCAGTACCTTCAGTAGAGAAGATGTTTTAGAATTTAGAAGAGTATCATGACTTCCCTACATATTCCAAGCTTCCCAAACATTAAAGTATGAAGGAGGACAGTGTGATATGATACATTATGGGTTGTTTGTTTGTTTTTTTGGGGGGGGATAAACACAGAAGGGGGGGGGGGAAACCTAAACCGAACAAACACCACCACAACCCAGACATTTATTGTGTGGGGATAAGTAGCTTTTTCTAGTTAGTGCTGTTACTATTGAGGCTGGATTGTGATGAAGATATAAGGGTGCTGCTTGAATCAGTTATGATCTATGTAATAATTAAGCCTCTACAGTGCTCCTAATTAAGAGTGAGTGAATAGATTTGGTAGGCAGTAAACTGTCTTCATTTACATGCTCTGGTATTTTAGGGTGTATTGGGATACATATTTGAGTCTTGAGATAGCAAAGGATTTCAAAAGGTAAACCATAACTACTTCTAATCAAATTGGGCACAGTGTTTACCAATGAGGAGGGAAAACCAAAACTAAGTCCTTCCAGGCCTACCATTACTGAAAAACAAGTGGAAAGCTTTAAATATTGCTTACTGGGTTGAAATGCTGGGATATAGTTTTTCTCTTAAGTTTTTCATTCTTTCTAGGTCATCCACAGTATTTACATAGCACAACATAAGCATAGTTATTAATTCAAGAGTTGGAGTATAAAACATCTGTTGTAATTCAGTGCCTCAGATAAGTACTGTTTCTGTCATGACTTTGAACTGATTATCATATATGTTTAGTCTTAACAGGGGTTTTACTGAAATGCACTGTATGAGTGGCCACTCAAATTTTGTATCTTGTGTGTGCATCATACCTCCAAGTGACCTCTATCCTCGTGGGCTGATTGCAACTGGTGGCAATGATCATAATATTTGCATTTTCACAGTTGACAACCCAGCTCCTCTTTACGTCCTTAAGGGTCATAAGAACACAGGTATGTAGTAATTTTACTTTGGAGTTTGTTTCATAAAAGTTAATGTTATTTGTTAGAGGAGAAATTAAGTTGAAGTGACAAAACTCAATTTTGATTTCTTTGGCATTTAATGTAGCAAACTATTTAATTATGGCCTTTGCAAATAGGTTTTTATAATCTCAATTCTCAGTGACAGTTCATTGCAAGAACTTCCAATTTACACTGATGAATGCTTGAGCTTTTACTGTATATGTGAACACATGGCAATTTACAGAATGATTATCATTTTGCCAAGAGTTGCATTTTTAAGAAGCACTTAGTTTAGTTCTCCATGTATTAAGCTTAGTTTTTGTGTAAAAGTTGATAGAAGTAGAAAGAGTCAGCTTCCTAAATAAAAAACTTTCACTGCCCATTTTGTTACCTAGATGGGGATCTAATATTAATTGGTGCTTTAAATACATAGTAAAGCCTAAAAGCTCACAGCAGAAAATTCATCTCTCTTTAGTCAGGTCATTACAACATGTGACATTAAACCAACTTTGTGTACCTTTTCTTGAGCTATATGATGAAAAGTTCAGCAATTTTCATATTAGCATACTAAGTTTTTCTTTTCGTGAGCTGATGTAGTATTTAGTAGACCTTTGAACAGTCTAATCATGTAATTTTAGGGTGTCAAAAATAAACATTTCAAGTTTTGGAGGTTTTGGGACTTTTTTAAACTGTATTAAAGAATGGTTGTGGAGATGTCATGGTTTAACCCCAGCCAGCAACTAAGCACCACACAGCCGCTCACTCACTCCACCCCACCCAGTGGGATGGGGGAGAGAATTGGAAGGAAAAAGGTAAAACTCATGGGTTAAATTAGAAACAGTTTAATAGAACAGAAAGGAAGAAACTAATAATTATTATAATAACAGTAATAAAATAGTAATAAAAATAATAATAATAAAAGGATTGGAATATACAAAGCAAGTGATGCACAATGCAATTGCTCACCACTTGCCAAACGATGCCCAGTTAGTTCCTGAGAAGTGATCCCCCCCAGGTCAACTCCCCCCAGTTTATATACTGGGCATGATGTTGCATGGTATGGAATACCCCTGTTGGCCAGTTTGGGTTAGCTGCCCTGGCTGTGTCTCCTCCCAGCTTCTCGTGCCCCTGCAGCCTTCTTGCTGGCTGGGCATCAGAAGCTGAAAAATCCTTGACTTAGTATAAACACTACTTAGCAACAACTGAAAAGGTCAGTGTGTTGCCAACATTCTTCTCATACTGAATCCAAGATGTAACACTATACCAGCTACTAGAAAGAAAATTAACTCTATCCCAGCTGAATCCAGGACAGGAGACCAGTTTGAAAATACCCTGGACTGCTAAACAGCACCTAAAATTTATTTTTATATTATAAACATCTTGGCTTTCTCTGAGAAAGAAAATAATGTCACTGTGTAAGGAGGCATGGAATAGTTACGTACTTCATCAGAAACCTGGGATGGATGAGTAGTTAAAATAATATGTGACATGCTCCCTCCAGAGGTTTAAAAAGGGATAAGGTATTCTAGACAAGTTATAGATTCTCCTACAAAGAAGTATTTGTAGCAATTTTTACAGTAATGTTTTACAGCAAAATGTTAAAAAATGTAAAATTACATTAACTGTAAAATCTGTTTTAAAGTGCAGAAAAAGTAGGGCATGACAAGTGACAGTGTAGAATACTGTCCAGTTCTCACTATGGAGCCACAGAAGCAAGAAATAGAAGGCCATACTTTCCTTTTATGAATGACTACATGGACAGGGTACTCTCTGTTTTTGACTTAGCTCTTTTGTAAACTGATTAGTAAACCATATTAGCACTGTGTGTCTTCAGTTTTATGCCTGACTGTTAGTGGAGCATTTGCAGATTATCTTTTTGCTAAATCTTTAAATGTCACCACAGTTTCTTGGTAATAGTATTTTTTGTATGAAATCTTGCTTCTTGAGGACATAAATTAATACATGTTGATGAAATCTTGGCTTTCTCTGTAATCTTAAAACTAAGCCTTTGCATTAATTCTGTGTCTTGACTAGTTATCTAACCTGCTTGTCAACATACTCTAGTCTGAGGAGAAGAGATCTGGTACTAAGGGAAACTTAAAAATATGAATGCCAAAAATATGTGAAATTTTGTAATCTGAAGTAAAGAGATTTTTAAGCAGCTCATTTCTAGGTTGCAGTGCAACTATAGTGCCACTTAATTCTTCCCCAACTCCTCAACACTAAATATGCTACTAATACCAAGGAAATCTCCTTAAATAAATCTCTTTAAATTGCTGGTATAAGATTGGTGGCAGTGCAAGAAACTTGTCAGTGCTGATTTGAATGTGCATTGCAGTTTGCAGCCTTTCATCTGGGAAGTTTGGCACATTATTAAGTGGATCATGGGATACAACAGCCAAGGTCTGGTTGAATGACAGATGTATGATGACATTACAGGTATGAAGTACCTCTACATGAATATAAAATAGGGACTCTGAATTTGATTCTGACAAGTCTAACAGTGTTGGTTTTTTGCAGGGTCACACAGCTGCAATATGGGCAGTGAAAATACTTCCTGAACAGGGATTAATGCTGACTGGTTCAGCTGACAAAACTATTAAACTGTGGAAGGCAGGCAGATGTGAAAGAACATTCACTGGTAAATGTTGCTGCAGTTGGTAATTCCATCAGGGTCATGTGCTCTTTTAAAAAGAAAGAAAAAATAAATCCCCACAAGACCGTAGATAAACGGAACCATTTTTAGGCCATATTTGTAAAGTTTCTCAAGTTGTGTGCCCAGAAGTCGCATCACTTTTAAAAGAATCAGATTTTTTTCGCAGAATAATGAGCAATTCACTGCTTTTTATTTTTTTTAAACTGCTTCCATAATGAAGATTGGTTGCCAGGATTTAGATGTGAGCTAACTAGAAATGGTATACTGCTGCTAGTGGAACGAAAAGCCACATTAAGTTTTCCTTTCTTTTGTAAAGGACATGAAGATTGTGTGAGAGGTTTAGCTATTCTCAGTGAAATGGAATTCCTTTCCTGTGCTAATGATGCTAGTGTTCGAAGATGGCAGATCTCTGGCGAGTGTCTGCAGGTGTATTATGGACATACAAATTATATATACAGCATCTCTGTCTTCCCTCATTGTAAAGGTAAGATTACTTTTGTGACTATTACCCAGTGTTCTTCCAAAATGAAATTACAAGGTAGGCATTCTGTAGTTTTGTGGAGCTGCCACAACTAAAGAACTCAGGTATCATTTAATTTACTACTTCCCTTTAGTGTAAATAGTTAAAATAAATATTGCGATTGACTGTGAATCACACCTCCAGCAGAATTGCTCTGACTGTAGGTAAGATGAAAGGTCCTGGGTTAGGCCTAATTGTAAGGCTTAACTGTGAAACTTTGGTGAAGCGATAGGCAAAACTATCATCTAGGTTGCCAGCTGTATTTTAGCACAGTTGCAGAGTTCTGAAATGGTAATGCATGGCTTATCAGTTTGAGATAATGTAAATTTAGGTACTTCCACAGGAAATTTTCAAAGTACATTATAAATAATTTAGGTTAAGAATTTTATGTGTGTGGCTTAATTGTATTTGTTTTCAAGGTTAGAGGTTTAAAGATTCAGAACTAGCTATTGCAGACAGTTGCAGAAGAAATTCCAAGTCAGTGACCTTTGTGTGGTGTATGGGACACTTGCGTGTTTGTTCAACAGGTAAAGTGCATGTATATTAGTGTTGTGGTTTAACCCCAGTCAGCAACTAAGCACCACACAGCCGCTCGCTCACTACCCGTCCCCGGTGGGATGGGGGAGAGAATCGGAAGGGTAAAAGTGAGAAAACTTGTGCTTTGAGATAAAGGCAGTTGAATAGTTAAAGCAAAAGCTGCACATGCAAGCAAAGCGAAACAAGGAATTTATTCACCACTTCCCATCATCAGGCAGGTGTTCAGCTACGGCCAGGAAAGCAGGGCTCCATCACATGTAACAGTTACTTGGGAAGACAAATGCCCAAACTCCAAACATCCGCCTCTTCCTTCTTCCCCCAGCCTTTTATATGCTGAGTGTGACATAATACCGTGTGGAATAGCCCTGTGGTCAGTTTGGGTCAGCTGTCCCAGCTGTGTCCCGTCCCAACTTCTTGTGCCCCCCCAGCCTGCTCGCTGGTGGGGTGGAGTGAGAAGCAGAAAAGGCCTCGACTCATCCCCGTGTTACCAATGCTCTTTCCAACACAAATGCAAAACATACTAGCTACTATGAAGAAAATTAACTCCCAGCCAAACCCAACACAATTAGTGTATGTGTATGTCATAAATCTCTTATGCCTTAAAATTTCTCATTGAGGAGTTTATAGGCTTTTGTGAGTGCTTAATGCATGTTTCCTGAAAAAGCAGGCCTACCTTGCAAAAATCTGAATTTAAAACAAATGTGAAACTGTGCAAGTACAGTGTAAGCTAAACCAGTGGTGGTTACAAAATTGTTCAAAGTTCTTTTTTTAAACTCTTGAAAGGAGGAAGGAATCTTTTGTTTGTCTTGAGCATAATTTCATTCCTTGTCTGGCTGGTTAGTCTGCAATTTATGCACTTTATTTTTTTTTTGAGAAGACAACTATGTGGTGGCTTTCTTTTAGCTCTCTTCTTGCAATTGAGAGATGTATTAAATTGTAGAAAGGTTCTTTCACTGTTCTAATTTTTAGGTACCCAGTTGCAGAATGGTATCCAGTATTACAGTACACTAAAAATATACATTAGAAGTTTTAATATTTTTTTTTGTCTTTTCAGATTTTGTAACTACTGGAGAGGATAGATCTCTCAGAATCTGGAAACAAGGGGAATGTGCTCAAACAATTAGACTCCCAGCTCAGTCTGTATGGTGCTGCTGTGTGTTAGACAATGGTGACATCGTAGTTGGTGCAAGGTATCCAGGTTTTACTCTTAGCATATTTTTGGATCTAAATCTGCAAACCCTTGACGAAATTGAAAGCATAAGTTTGGATATCAGTTTCATCTAAATTTAAAAATTAGATAAAAATTAGATAAAAATTGCCATCAAAGTGTGTGTGTGATTAAATTTAAACATCATTGTTACGTGAATCACAGAGGTAGAGTGAGTTCTTTGTGAATGTGGTAAACCATGAATAGACTGAGAATGGGCTTTTAAGTACTGTATAAAGAACCCTTTTGATAGGCATACCCTACCTTGATTTTAAAATTATACTACAGATGGCGTTACCTGCTTAAGTCCTTCTCTGGGTGTTTTTAGCATGAGAGCTAATTCCTTTCATAAAAATAATTGGGATGGGTTGTTAGAAATAAAGATGTTTTCTCATGACATAGAAGTCACCACTGGAATGTATGTAATCATTTTGACATTTAAAATAGTATTTGTTTGGATTTTTTCTCTCCATTCAGTGATGGAATTATAAGAGTGTTTACAGAGTCTTTAGAACGTACAGCAAGTGCTGAGGAGATTCAGGCTTTTGAAAATGAGCTTTCCCAAGCATCCATTGACCCTAAAACTGGTGACTTAGGAGATATTAATGCTGATGACCTTCCTGGAAGAGAACATCTTAAGGATCCTGGTAAGTTACTGTACTTTTGTCATGTTAGAGAAGCCTCCAAATCTTGATTCTGAGGTACTGAAACTTTCCATTGTTTTGAAAATTAAGGCTTTGATCAATTTCAATAGAGCTGCTGAAGAAAACAGCTTGATTTTGCTCTACTATCCTCTCATTGATTCTTTTGGAGGCAAGACTCAGTAAGTTTAAAATAAATATATACATTTGTAGACTAAAATGGTAAAAAATATTTCTCTTACGAGATAATTGAGAAGAAGGTGGAATTCAGCCTGCTGCAGTGTGTTCAAGATGTTTTGGATCTGTTACAGTAGCTGTGCCAATAGTATATAAGACAGTTATGTAATCTGCAAAAGAGCTACTGAATGTGGAATTTCTTTACTAAAAGAAAAGTAGGTGCAAAATTTCTGCTTTAGCTTTCGGCTCGAAAAATAGTTTGTCTTGACTGACTCAGTTCACGCTTTCCAGGTACTTGGGAGATTACTGAGAATACAGCGGAAGCAGTAGTAGTTAAGATTACTCTTAAAATAGACAAATAGTTTTTCCCAAGGTGAAGTAACCAGTGACCTCAGCACTTGGCTCTGATCAGCAAGTGGCATAAATCTTACAGTCATATGAAGCTTTCCATCTTGTTAGACCATGGGAGAATATCACCCTTCTTGATTGTCATCTCCCTGGGAAAATGGTAAATTTTTGAAATATTTAAGGATGCTTTTGCAACTTAGTCTGGTGGCAGATACTATTACTGTAAAATGCTTTTGTCAAGATTTCTGCTATTCTTGTTGCAACATGTAGTAGCTAGTTACTTCCTGTGCTGTTGTCCTGGTTTCAGCTGGGATAGAGTTAATTTTCTTCCTAGTAGCTGGTATAGTGTTATGTTTTGGATACAGTTTAGGAAGAATGTTGATAACAGGCTGATGTATTCAGTTGTTGCTGAGTAGTGTTTATACTAAGTCAAGGAGTTTTCAGCTTCTCATGCCCAGCCAGCAAGAAGGCCAAAGAGGTATTCCCTTAGGCATGGGATGTCATGCCTAGTATATAAACTGGGGAGAGTTGGCTGGCAGGGATCGCTGCTTGGGAACTAACTGGGCATCGGTTGGCAAGTGGTGAGCAATTGCATTGTGCATCACTTGCTTTGTATGTTCCAATATTTTTATTATTATTGTAATTTTATTGTTATTATTATCATTATAATTTTCTTCCTTTCTGTCCTATGAAACTGTTCTTATCTTAACCCATGAGCTTTACTTTTTTTCCCCAATTCTCTCCCCATCCCACTGGATGGGGAGTGGGGAGTGAGTGAGTGGCTGTGTGGTGCTTAGTTACCAGCTGGGGTTAAACCATGGCAGCTGTGACTTTAAATGTTGGTGAACTGTCTTTTCATCTGTAAATTTGAGGGCTATTTGAAGACTTTTTTTCTCTCCTAAAGCAAATCATATTCTTGAATTTGTTCAAACTCTTAAACACTCCCGTCTACAGGAACAAGGGATGGACAGACACGGCTTATTAAAGACAATGGGAAAATAGAAGCATATCAGTGGAGTGTTAGTGAAGGAAGATGGATCAAGATTGGTGATGTTGTTGGTTCTTCTGGAGCCACACAACAAACATCTGGAAAGGTTTTATTTGAAGGAAAGGTATATGCAAACTTTAACTGGTTTTATTCCTTCCTAAGTAAAATGCTTAATTTCCCATTAAAAATTTATTCCAGTCTTTGCTTAGATAAAATATAATTTAGAAAGTAGGTATTTGTTGGTACTTTTTTGTCATCTTTGATCTATTAAAACTCAGGGGTATAGATAAGTACTACTTGCTTTATTACTTTTGAAACACATTTTGTAAATTGAGTAAGCCAACGGAGACAAATTATTTTGGAGACAGGTAAACTATCAGTAGAGAAACAATCAAGTTCTGTAGTATTTATTGCTAATACCTTGAAAAGTTACTTTTAACTTCCTTTCCAAAGAAAGTGAACCGTACATTTTATAATGCAAGGCTTCCTAAAATATTAGGTACGAGGCTTTCTGTACCCGTTTTCTATAGTAACTTTTGAGCCTAAAGACAGATAAGGTGAAAAATGCTTCCTTTACTGACATATACATAGAAAAGTCTCTGTCTAGTGCCACCACAGAATGCATGCCTTTGAGATACTGATTTTATCTCTCACGTGGTTTAAAGAAACCCAGGAATTTGTTGTTTTCTAGTATTAGAGGTGTGCTTTTAAGACTGAAGTTTTTTTCAGGTATCTGACTGCCCTATAGCTTTGCAGGCAGCCAGAGCTGTCCATGAGAGTTACCTGATGCGTTTGTGTATCTGCACACGTGTTATCATGGTATGTTGTTCTACCGTGCTCTTCTTGAGGCAGAGAATTCTGGAAAACACAGGGTATGGTTTAAGTACGTTTTTTTTTTTTTCCTTGCAGCCTGTGTAGGAGAGTATTATTGATAAAATATGCAAGTAGCGGTATCAAATTTTTTAAGCTTAGCCCTGGGCCATTATTATTCTGCATTTGGTACATCCTTATATAAAAAGTGCTGACAAACTTCCAATTTGTTTTTATTTTTATTCTGCTTAAAGGAGTATGACTATGTTTTCACTATTGATGTAAATGAAAGTGGGCCTTCCTACAAACTGCCATATAACATCACGGATGATCCTTGGCTGACTGCATACAACTTCCTGCAAAAGAATGACCTAAATCCTATGTTTCTGGATCAGGTGGCCAAGTTTATTATGGACAATACTAAGGGGCAAACACTGTTGAGTACAAGTGCTCAATTTTCAGATCCATTTACAGGTAAAAATTTTAAACTTAAATGATGACATCAGTCACTCCTCCCAGTTTTGTGTCATCAGCAAACTCGCTGAGGGTGCACTCTGACCCATCTTCCAGATCATGAAGATGTTGAACAGGACTGGACGCTGTACTGACCCCTGGGCTACACCACCAATGACTGGCCTCCAACTAGATGTTGTGCCACTGATCACCACCCTCTGGGCCTGGCTGCTCAGTCAGTTTTCAGTCCACCTCAGTCTCTGCTTAGGCAGATTTCAGTGTTGTAGCTCCTGCACTTCTTGTACAGGGTTTTCATGTCCTCAAATGATTGAGGGCAAGGCACAGATAGATCTGACAAGAAAAACAAGAAAACTTGACAAATTTCTGAAGTATTTATCAGAACAAATCTTCAACAAAATTTTAATCAAGACAGTTGTATTTTTCAGTCTAGTCTTTTTTTTTCCAGTGGAAGAAAAATCCACTTTTCATATTACTCTAAGAGGTGGCCAGGTGCTGTTAAGGCACTTAATATAATACAAAAATTTAGCTAGAGAATGAACTGTAACTGAGTGAAATACATAAAGAACCCTTTTTCAGGCAGGAAATGGAACTAGAACAAGTTAATTACTCGTAAGCTGAACCATGTTAATCAATTACATCCTGCTTACCACATTTACAAAATAAACCACTCTTCAACTAGTTTCACAAAGATGAAGTTAGGAATAAAATGTCATTAAAATAATTGAGCTAAATCTTTTTCTTGCAATGAACTAGAAATGAGAATAGAGGTTCAGGTTCAGATGCAACTCATGGAGCTGCAGTAGTGTGAATTGACGCACATAATTTTGATTTGGCTGTGTCTGCATATGTAATGCGTATGGCCCAGAAAACAAATTTCTGACCTCAGATAATTAGGAAGAATTTGTTCAGCATCGGGGGACTTTTGTGTGGATAGGATCAGATTTCGTACAACACCACAATAAGATGTATTTGTTGTTTGGCTTTATTTTTGAGCTGCTTCTGTCTGAAAAGTATTGACATTTTAATAACATCAAGCTGTGTATAGTAGTCATTGCTTTTCTTACTGTTTCACTAGGTGCTGGACGTTATGTTCCAGGCTCTTCATCTGGATCAAGTATGATGCCTGCAGCAGATCCATTTACAGGTAATGTAAAATCCATAATCTGTCTTGCTAGTATTTAAGATGCATTCAATGTTCAGTTGCATTCAGTGTTCGGCTCTAGACTACTGTTTCTTGCAGTTCTCTATGTGGGACAGACTGGTAAGGTGGACTCTGCTACTGTCAAAGCATGCCCAGGTCTGTTCAGTAGAGAGCACTATGCTGTCTGGTCTGCATCATGTCACCCTCTCTTCTACAGCAGAGGAGTAAGGTCTTAAACCTTATGTTCCGTCAAACTCTCAGACACATGGCCAACACAGGAATCGGTATATTCATAAAGTAGTTTTCTTTTCTTCCTTATTCCTTTTTTCTTATTATGTGCCCTTTATTGGTACCTTCCACCCTGAATTTTAGATTCTAACAATCCCTGGCATAGCTAGTTTAAAATCCTCATCAGTAGTTCAGCAAGCATGTTTGCAAAGACATTACAGCCCTGCTTTGCCAGACTTATCCCATCCCTGAACAGTAGCTCTTGCTCCTCAAAGAGGGTGCTGTAGTCATTGATGCCAAAGTCCTGCTTGCAAAACCTGCCATGCAGCAAATTGCTGACCCTGTTGATGAGTCTGTTTCTACTCAAGTGTTTTTGCTTTGCTGACAGCATCAAAGAAACTCCACCTGGGCCCTTCACCCTTGCCCCCAGAGCTCTCTAATCATTCTTGATATTGCCAAGGAAGTCCTGGAGAGTATAATTGATGCCCATGGGGAAGAGTAGTGGGGTAATAGTCTGAAGGCCAGGCAAGCCTTGGCAGTCTCTCTGCAGTATCCTGGTCCCCGGCAGACACCAACCTCCCAAGATACCGGGTCACGTTAGGAGATGGATACCTCCATACCCTGCAGGAGGAAGCCTCCCACCACTGCTGCTCGCCTTTCCCCTTTTTGTGGAAGCGAGGTGCAGTCTCAGCTGGCTCTGATGCATCTCCTGTTGGATGTTTGTCCTTACCAGTGCCAGGGCACTGTGCCTGTTCTGCAGTTGCAGGTGGAGCAGAAGCCTTTGTGCTGCTGCCAAAAGCCGCAGCCTTCAGCCTTCCCCATCTTGGCAGTCTTTCTCCATTCCTATTCTACTGTGGTCTCCAGCTGTCTCTCCTCCTTTGCTTCGTATGGCTAAGGCTGTGGTCTCTGCAAATGCAAAGATCCTGCAGTTCCTTCATGTGAGGCCTCAGTGCCACAAACAGAGTCCACCTCCCACAGGAGAGGCCACTGCTGGCCTCAGGCACAGAGAGAGGCCAGGCCTGGGCAGTGCTGCCCTCCCTGATGCTTGTCATGGATGAAGTATCTGCTGGCTGAGGGCCTTTGCACCTGTGGGTGCCAGAGACCATGCCAGAATGCCTCCCAGCTGTGGGTCACTTCGCATGCGAGTGCTGTCATTGCCACCAGTACTGCCCTCACACATAGGCATAGATGTAATCCTTAAATTTCAGGAAGTGTTGAAGACTTTTCAATTCCTTGAGTGCAAAATAACACCTTTAATAGTGGTGTTTGAAAACTAGTAACTAAATACAGATATATATTACTTCTTTACCAGTGGTGGTGTTTAAAAAGCCTGATGTCTCCGTTCAGGTGCTGGTCGCTATGTTCCTGGTTCAGCATCAAATGCAGTAGCTCCAGTGGGTGGAGTTGATCCATATACAGGTAAGAGATGATGCCTGCCAATGAAAAGCATCCCTGATTTTTTTGCTTCATTTTTTCCTTTGAGATGGATTCTATATTGATGCAAATTTATACTTAATTAAAAATAATGAGCAGATTGAAGCTTCTTATACTCAAAACTATTCAGAAAATAGGGATAACGGAGCCTTCTTTTACACGCAGGAATCTTGTAATCATCAGAAGCTTTAAAATATATGATAGTAACCTGGTTTTGATCAACAACATAACTAGTAGGAAACCAAAAATCCTCTCAAATAAATGGATATATGTAGTTAACAGAAATCACACAATATCAGCCACTAAGTCACCTGTGATTCTAGGAAATCATTATAGGTCATGATTAAAGCTTCTCATTACTCTTTCTGAAGAGATTTCAGGGTACTATTGCATGTGACATAACTTGGTCATATCTGCAAATCTTCCAATGTATAAAAACTTTGCCTATTCATTATGAAAATAATCAAAAGATAAGATTTCAGGGGCAGGAGGGATCTTTGTTCTAAAATGACCCTTGTCATTTTCATGTCTTAACTGCAATACCCATTCCTATGAAAGACTATATTTAGTTCATGTAATTCAGAAATCACTGTTAATAATTTACACTTGTAAATTTTTACATGGGGAGAACAGTTTGTGAAGGTATTGCTTTAAGCTTTAACCCTTGAATGTAAAAATAATGTAAGGAATGACAGCTATTTGCATAAGCATTCAATTTTTTTAAAAGAACCTTTTCTAAGAAATGTCCAGCAGGAGAGACTTACTGGTGAGATATTGTTTTATGTCAGACACTTTGGTACACTGTTGAACTTTTCGTATTTCCTTTATGTAGGAATGGGTGCCTACCAATCAGCTGTGGCTAAAGTTGAAAATATTTATTTTCCAAAGAAGGATGCTGTCACCTTTGACCAGGCCAATCCTATGCAGATACTGGGTCAGTGTTTTAATTTCAAGGATGGTTTTATTTTTCATTTGTTTGAAGTAACTTCGCTTTTCATCTTTTCAGAAAGCTAAGTGATTTCCCATAGCTTTCCTACTGTTTCTTAGTTTTAACCTTTTAAAATTCCATTTTTTGTTTTAATGGTGCATGTATCTGAAGGCTTAGGAGTATGAGTAAATTTCACAAGAACTTTAATACAGGATATCAATTCTTTTTTTCCCCTCAGCTTCTATCTGCTGTTGTTTGGCATCTTTTTTATCAAGCTGGTACATTTGAATACTGTACTTTTTTTTTCATGCAGCTGCTGGATATGCCAGTCATGTGCAATCCCTTTTTGATTTTGCTCATGAAAGTTTTAGTTCACCAGATAGCCATACAATGTAATCTATGAAGTTTTAAGGTAAGGCATTGTGGTGGGTTGACCCTGGCTGGATGCCAGGTGCCCACCAAAGCTGCTCTATCACTCCCCTCCTCAACTGCACAGGGGAGAGAAAATATAACAAAAGGCTTGTGGGTTGAGATAAAGACAGGGAGAGATCACTCAACCAATTACTGTCATGGGCAAAACAGACTCTACTTAGGGAAAATTAACTTAATTTATTGCCAATCAAACCAGAATATGGTAATGAGAAATAAAAACAAATCTTAAAAAACCTTCCCCCCACCCCTCCCTTCTTCCTGGGCATAGCTTCACTCCTAAATTCTCTACCTACACCCCCTCTTCCCCTCTCCTTGCCCCGCCCCCAGCAGCACAGGCGGATGGGGAATGGAGGTTGTGGTCGGTTCATCACATGTTACTTCTGCTGCTCCTTCCTCCTCAGGGGCAGGACTCCTCACACTCTTCCCCTGCTCCAGTGTGGTGTCCCTCCCATGGGAGACAGTCCTCCACAAACTTCTCCAATGTGGGTCCTTCCCATGGGCTGCAGTCCTTCAGGCACAGACTGCTCCAGTGTGGGTCCTCCGTGGGGTCACAAATCCTGCCAGCAAACCTGCTCCAACATGGGCTCCTCTCTCCATGGGTCCACAGGTTCTGCCAGGAGCCTGCTCCAGCACCTTTTTTCCACAGGGTCAGAGCCTCCTTCGGCCATCTACCTGCTCTGGTGTGGGATCCTCCATGGGCTGCAGGGGGACAGCCTGCCTCACCAGAGGCTGCAGGGGAATCTCTGCTCTGGTGCCTGGAGCACCTCCCCCCCCCATCCTTCTTCACTGACCTTGGTGTCTGCAGGATTGTTTCTCTTGCATGTTCTCACTCCTCTGCAGTTTCTGTGCCCCAGCAACTTTTTTTCCCTTCTTAAATAGGTTATCCCACAGGTGCTAATCACCATTGCTGATGGGCTCAGCCTTGGCCAGTGCCAGGTCCATCTTCGAACCAGCTGGCATTGGCTCTGTCGGATACAGGGGAAGCTTCTAACAGCCTCTCACAGAAGCCACCCCTGTAGCCCCACCCACTACCAAAACCTGGCCACACAGACCCAATATATTCCACCCCTAATTGCATTCTGCAGTTTCACAGGTTGCAATGGTCACTTCTATATTTAGAAAGAACATTCTGCATAACAGAAAAAGAAAACAGTGTACAATATTTAGTAATTATACACATCTTTAGTAATGTTATTATTGGTTTGTTTTCCCTCTCTTTTCCTGTGCTTTATTCCTATTCTACTATCTCTTCCTCTGTATTTTCTGTTCCACAGAATCTCTACTCTATTTGTCACCAGTTTATTTCAGTGTGTTTCTGTAGAGTGCCTTAGTACATTTAAGGGTTTTGTAAAACTAGTTTATATTCACAATGTACCTGCCTTGAAGATCTCCAAATTAAAATTCTCTTGCTTCCTTCCCTCCCCTTTCTATACAGAGCTTGGAGATGTATTTGTCTAGATAGTGTGATAAAGAAACTTAAAACAAGAGATTCTGCTTTTTAGAAAAAGTATACATTCACCTTTATCCTATTTCTTGAAGAAAGCAAGCTCTTGGCCTTAGTCATGGAATTGTTGTCCTTCAAACAGGGTTCATTTACCTGGTGTGCAAGCCAATAACGCACAGAGTGGAGATATTTTGAAAGTAATTTCATTGACGCACATGAATGGGTGCCTGTCTCAAGATGCACACCTTTGTGTCAGAAATTCCCACATTTATATACTTAACTAATACATATTCATTATTATTTCCCTTAATGATTGTTTTTTTCTTCTTCACCTCTTGTGTAAATTAGTGTGCAGACTCTGTCTTCTTCCTTCATTGTCATCTTTTGAGTAGCTGGTCTCATTTGAGTAGGTGGTCAATGAGTTGGTGGTCACAATGTCTCACTGGTGAAAGGAATTACCTTTTACCTACTTCTTCCCTAATCTTGGCAGTTCCAAGTGGTTATTTGAGGTTTATTGACCAGACCACAATCCATTACCTTTTCTGACATAAACATAAAGCTTCATTTTCTAGTAGTTAGTTCCTAAATGCTAAATCATGTCTAGGTATTGTTTACCTATTTAAAATATTAACTGATGGGGGCTGTATACAGGACTTCAGCAGTTCCCTGGTTATTTCAATCATATTATACATATTAATTGATAACAGAATCATAGAATGGTCTAGGTTGGAAGGGACCTTCAAAGGTCACCGAGTCCAACGGACCTCCTTCACTAGGTGAGCTGCTGAAAGCCTTATCCAACCTGACCTCAAACACTTCAGAGAGGGGGCATCCACAGCTTCTCTGGGCAACCTGTTCCTGTGTCTCTTTCAGTTTAAAACCATTAATCCTTGTCCTGTCACTATAGGCCCTGGTAAAAAGTTACCCTCCCATTCTTCTAAGCCCCCTTTATATGTTGAAAGGCTGCAATAAGGTCTCCCTGAAGCCTTCTCATCTCTGGGCTGAATAACCCCAACTCACTCAGGCTTTCCTCATAGGAGAGGTGTTCCAGTACTCTGATCAGTTCTGTGGCTCGCCTCTGGACCCACTCCAAGAGGTCCATGTCTGTGTTGTGCTGGGGACCCCAGATGGGCGATGAGGTACTCCAGGTGGGGTCTCGCAAGAACGGAGAATCGTTTCCCTCAACCCGCTGGCCACACTTCTTTTTATGCAGCCCAGGATACAGTTGGCTTTCTGGGCTGCAAGTGCACATTGCTGGCTCATGTCCAATTTTTAGCCCACCAGTATCACATCCCAATTTCTCAGGATGATGACTCAGATTTGCTGATTCCCAGCTCAGGATTAAGGTGAAACGACACCAGGGATCCTTTAACTCACAAAACTCAACTTTTATTCACTCACAACAAGAATTGGTGTGCTCACCACCAAAATTGGTATGCTCACAACAAAATTTGGCATGAAACCATGTGAGTAAACTGTGTAACACGTGCTAACCATACATCACCAAACATATACTACAGGCCTTGCTTATTTGGGGATCAGTTCAGGGAAGACAAGGAGATCCCTCCCATTGAGTCACAAGGTTCAGAGCGAATCCCCTTGCTTTCTAGACTGCCTCTCAGAGAGGAGCCCAGGGGCAGCTGGATTCACTCCTAGTCCCAGACTTGGTCAAAGGTTTTATGTCTAAAGGGATAAGGTGTAGGGATTATGGAGACAAAGAGAAAGATTTCACCAGTCCTGGGTCCAGTGTTAGTTCAGTCAGCCAAGGGGTCCAGTCAGCCGAGGGGTCTCGTTCCAGTGGGTGCGTGCATATGGGGCTTCAGTCTCTGCCCTTTTATCATCCTTGCCCCTCCTTCAGGCAGGCACTTGAACTCATTCGGCTAATTAGGTGTTAGGTGCGGTTTGTGCTTCCGGAACCTTCGGGAAATGGATCCGTGGGCTTGGAGGTTGTTTGGGGAGTAACTTCTTCCCTGCAGAATTATGACTGTTGTTTGATCTTTGGCCATGCATGGTGAGCTGCCCTGCTCAGCGTTATCAGAACAGGGAGCTAGCCTCTGGTACACCCTCCCCATCCTGTGCTGATCAGTGCTGATGCTTTCTTTTCACCTGGGGTTCATTGTTATGCTGCGTTCATTGTTATGCAGAGTTCATTGTTATGCAGAGTTCGTAGTTAGGCATAAGTTGCCCCACCCCAATGTTTGAGACATTAACTCTTTCAGTCCCTCACAACCAGTATCCCCAAGTGCTTCTCTTCAGGGCTGCTCTCAATCCATTCATTGTCCAGTTGGTACTGATACTGGGTGTTGCCCAAACCCAGGTGCAGGACCCTTGCACTTGGCCTTGTTGAACTTCATGAGTTTCACACAAGTCTACTTTTCAAGCCTGTTAGGGTCTCTCTGGGGCATTCTGTCTGCAGTATTGCACTTCTGTGTATTGCTTACGTTTCACTTTTGTTGAAAAACATCAATCTTCAGTCAACCTCATCATGTTTCCCTGAATTTTCTTGTGCTCTGGTATTTGTTCAGGGAGAAAATAAGGGATTCACAAACTAGAATTTTTTTTTTTCAGGAGGTTGGCACTAGTAAATAGATTTAGCCTCCTCTTAGTTTTGCACAGATTTTACAGTCAAATTTTGTCCAGAACTTCCTAGGAGGGAGAATGGCAAGACTGGCTTTCTTTCTCCTATGTTATAGCAAAACAGAGACTTTTAGTCTTAAAAACATTCTGCATTAGTTTGTATTTGTCCAGTATTCTTGAAGGATGACTGTATTAACCACAGGCTTAGTGGGTTGTTTGGTTTTTTGAAGCTTAGAATCTGAAAACTAGGTTTACTGAGTTTTCTGCAGTTTTGTAACAGTACATGGTTAAATATACTTGTAAATATTATGGCTGGACTGGGTTTTAATAGCTGTTTGGGGTTTTGGTTTCGTTTGGTTTTTTTTCATAAGAGGCCCACAGTTGATTTTTGAGTGTACTATAAAACTCATAAGGGTGTACTAATGTAATTCTGCCTGCTTGTGTGTTAATTGCCATGGCCCTCATCAATTCTGGAAGAACCATGATTGGCAGGTGCTTAATGCTAGCTCCATTTTAAGCAAATTCAGTAATAATTTTTCCAATACTTTGATTTTTTAAATTACATTGAAATTTGAATATAGGATGTGGTGCAATCATATTTTGCTTATGGCACTTAAATAAGTAAAAATACAAAACCTGGGATCACACTAAGAACATACAGTTTCTTTATTGTTTCTATTACCTAATAGTAGAAAAGAGCAAAAAAGGAATCATATTTCAGTTATGAAAACTAATGGTCTTGTGATTATTTTCTGCATTTTTGCGTGTATGTAGGCTAACATGATGTGAATTCTGAATCTTTGTGTTGCAGTATTAGAGGGGGCTTAATAGTAGCAGTCATTGCGATGATTAAAAAAATCAGAAAATGATGAAACTGGGAAAAGTAATGTTTAAAAATCTAACAAACCCCCCAACAATTACAGTAGTTGTAACTTGTGTGTAAAGTATTTTGTAGTATTACATTCAAGATATGGATTTGTGAAGCTCTAATGTGAGAAAGCCATGCCTCTTCCATTGTTTTTACAGGCAAATTAAAGGAACTTAATGGCAGTGCAACTGAAGAACATAAGCTTACAGAAGATGACTTGATAACCCTAGAAAAGTTATTGTCTGCAACATGTAACACCTCTGCAGAAACACCTACAGCACAGCAACTTCAGACTTTATGGAGAGCAGTTAACTGGCCAGAAGGTAGATAACTTGCAATTATTTTTCATACCGTCATCATCAATACTTCACCATGCACCAAAAGACTTGTTATGCTGGCTGTTACACAGTGTCTGTCGCAAAGAGTTTATAGCACAAGTAGAAACCAGAAGATGATGAACAGATGCTAATAGCACTGATCAGTAGCAGGGGCAGTGGCATGAATTGCCAAACTGGTAATTGGTTGTCAGGTTTTGTTGTTGGCACAACAGTAAATGTAAAGGAGAAACCTGATGTAAACATCAGTCATGGTTATTTCATTAGCAGGAGCATCCTTAAGAAAGAAGTGTAAGGCTTGTTTGGAAATAGAGCAAACTAGTGTGAGGTTGGAGTCCTAAGCTGTTACTAAATCAGAGATGAAATTATGGAGATAAATTATTAAAAAAATCTCAAAAGTAGCTCTTGTTTAATGTGGTAGAAGAGAAGTTGTTACTGAAGCTAGGTTATGTGGTCAGAACTGCATCAGTGAAATGACATTCTGAATGAATGCAAGGGGAGGTGATATAATTTCATCTGATAATGTACCATTGTCAGCACTAATGGATTGGAAAGGCTATTTTGGTTGTTACTGCACATTCTGGAAAAAAATGGATACATTGCATATACAAATATCTAAACATGCAGTTAAAATAAACTGCTTTCTTGAAATTGCAGTTGAAGATTTATTAATGGGAAGAATATTTTTGTATTAAAAATTCACGTTCATTATATAACATCACTTAAACTATGTTTTGCACAGCTGGGAGCTGTTGATGGCTAATGTCTTCATACCTTTCAGGCTCTTTGTACTGGACAAAGCATTAATTCTCAAGATTCTGCATATCTACAGGAAAATCTTCTCAATAAATAGCTAAGCAGGTTCAGCTTTGATTTGGTGATAAGTATGGGATACTGATAGTAGACCCAAGGAGCCAGATACATTTGAAATTTGGGAAAGTGGAGGGGAACTACTGAATGAACTCTCAGTTCAGTTTCCTTACAGTGATTTCCAACTGATCAGTTGAGGACATCTTTTTTTTTTTTTTTTTTCCAATTTGCAAATCATGTCTGAGAGTTGAAGGTAGTCTAAAATTTTTTTTTCTAATTTTTCTTTCTGTAAGCAATTTTGTAGCTATACTAAACTGTAAGATATGGAATTCGGACAAAGGGAGATGCTGCCTGTGTAGGGGCGTTCAGCCACTGAGAAGCTTTCAGAGACCTTTTTGGATTAGTTACCATGGTTTGTGTTGCCTTCAGTGTTATCAGTTAGAGCTTTTAGGAAAGATTGTAAGATTTTTTTTTTTTTTTCCTGCAAAGCACTGTGTTTATCCTAAATTCAGGACTATGGTTTTTGTAATTAACTGAAGTGTTACTAGAATGGGTTTGTCAATACTTATCTTTAGGAATTTCAAACAACTTGTGCTTTACCTGAATCTCTTTCTGGAGGATACTGTTACTGTCTGTTCCCAAAGCTAGGGGTTTAAGAAGGTCTGTATCTGAAAGAAACTCACCAGCACATTTGCACATAATGCAATATTAATACTAAAATATTTTTTTGTTTTGTTTCTTAGATATTGTCTTTCCAGCCCTAGACATTCTTAGACTGTCTATCAGGCATCCCACTGTGAATGAGAACTTCTGCAGTGAAAAGGATCATGTACAATTTATCATCCTTCTCCTTAAATTTCTGAACCCCAAAGGAAAGCAAGCAAACCAGCTGTTGGCACTTAGAGCTCTTTGCAATTGTTTTGTCAGCCCGGCAGGCCAGAAGCTTATGATGGAACAAAGGGATGAAATAATGACACAAGCAATAGAAATGAAATCGGGCAATAATAAGAACATCCACATTGCGCTTGCCACGCTGACATTGAACTATGCTGTGTGTTTACTTAAAGTCAACAACATTGAGGGCAAAGCTCAATGTTTGTCAGTAATCAGCACAATTATGGAAGTTGTTCAAGATCTTGAAGCCATTTTTAGACTGCTTGTGGCTCTTGGGACGCTAATCAGTGATGATACAAATGCTGTGCAATTAGCTAAGTCTCTTGGAGTTGACTCTCAAATAAAAAAGTATGCCTCTGTATCAGAACCAGCTAAAGTAAAGGAATGCTGTAGGTTTGTTCTTAATCTGCTGTAATTGTTTTTTTAGCACTTGGGAGACAGTGTATGCAGAAAAAAAAGATGCTTTTATTCATATTTTATGACAGACTATAATTGAGAAAATACTGTGGATTAATTACACTTGATTTGTTGCAAGATACAGATCAAATAAAACTTTTTACATTGTTTGTCATTTGACTGCTTTTCTGAAGTCTAGTGCACAGGATCTTTGCAAGAAGTCCTTCTGACATAGCTCAGATCAAAATAGATCACCAAGAAGTCAAACAATCTCAGTACTTAAAAGGTCATATAGATGGGAATGTAGGAAGCAGTTGATTCAGGGACTGTCAACTCTGACACCCACATCAGCCACATTTCTACGTTTCAGCAAAATGAGTCTTTCTTGACAGTGCTTTTTGTCAGTAGAGAAGGGGCCCTGAGAACTGTTAAGTTCAATGGTGCTTTTCACAAGCTTGTTAGTTAACATTGCTTAATAGTAACTCTTGTCAAATATCTTGGTAGGGAAACAGCATTTACTTAAAATTTTCTGTCAGCTTTTTTTCCCACTTCCTTTTTGAAACCTAGCTGTTTTATGGCTCTTACTGTTTTTAACCTAGAACTTAGGTGACTTTTTGAGGGGTAGAATCTTTAACTGCCATATAGATGTCATGCTTCACTGATAAGCGAGTATCTTGTAGGTTGTAAAATGGCTTGAACTTCTACAAAAGCTTTTACATGACTTTTAACTTTTAATGACAGGAAGAACACTCCACCAGTTGATAGGAAGTGTCTTACTCTGAAGTATGTCATAAAATATTAGATGATTTTAAAAACAAGTCATTTTGAAGAGTGGGAGAGAAATTTACATACAGAGAACAGACTGAGCAGCTGAAACTGGAAGAGGCTTCCTAGGGAGATGGTCAATGCCCCATGCCTGTCAGTGTTTAAGAGGCATTTGGACAATCCCCTTAATAATATGCTTTAACTTTTGGTCAACCCTGAAGTGGTCAGGCAGTTGGACTAGATGATCACTATAGGTCCCATACAATTGAAATATTCTATTCTAAACTGTCTAAACATGAAGTCAAGTTTTATGAAGTAGCTTTAACATAACTCTGGTGACTGCGAAAAGGGAAAATATTTTACAGCTAATCCAGTAGATCTAAGATGTTCAGCTCAAAAGGGGAATATTGTTTCCTATGACTCCTGCAATTGTTACACTTTGATTTAGACTTAAGATGAAGTCAAGATGATCAATGTTCAAGTTACATTTTTCATTAGACTAACAGAACAGAAAATATGAAAAAAAATGGGCAAGCTTTTCTGGCATGTGAGTTCATCATCACATGATACCCGTCTGCCTCATATGTGTCAGATGTGAAGGATTTTGTGACCAAGACCCCTTAACTTTTTTTGCTCCATCTAACTGAACTGTCTGAATTACTACATTACTTCCAGCAAAGCCTGTTTCTCCAATCCTTAGTTGCACACTTGTACTGTTACACTTCAGATGAACTTTGAGATACATATCTTCACAGTCCTGATTATGGCCTTGGTCACAGGTTTTCTTATTTGATCCATTGCAGGTTCATGTATAAGGCAGTCCAACAGATTATTCAGGATTTACAGTGCTTAACAACAGATCAACCCCTTCCTGAGAAAACATCTAAGAAGCTACCTTTAGGAAACATGTCTGTGAAATAATGTGCCTGTCTGTTGAATTTTGGTTGCCTACTATACAATTGTTCTTGAAGCTTTAGCTTTTTAACGTTGTGCTCTTTAACTGTGTTTGTACATGTGCTATTTTAAGACATTTATACTCGCCTGACATTTTGGTTTTGTTATTGTGGGATTGCTTTGTTACAGATTACCTCTTTACGTGAAAATTGTCATGAATTTCCCAGACCAAAAATTAATGTTTAAATTAATAAACATACTCTGGTAACTCCAAGAAATGGTATATTAAGAGATTACAAAGTTTACTTGTATTTGCAGGGAGATGATGGGGCACAGCAAAAAATACTTCATTTGGGGACTGCAGCACTACATGTTAGGCAAGATACACAAAGCAGGCCAGGAATATTTGGGTAGAAAGACAGCTGCTGCTACAGGGTACTATGATGCCTGACCATTCCATGATGTAGCGTTGTCTGAATGAACAGAGGGCATGGGGGACATCGGATTCCATCCCCACAGGAATTGTCCTTGGAGGGTCTCTCCCCATAGAGAAATGCAGTGCCGGCATAGGCAATGGAGGTAATGTGTAAAGGAGGTAAAGAAAAAAAAGTACAACACATAGCAAGATCTTACAACAAGTTTTTTTGTTTTTTTTTAATTGACACAAGCATCGTGGCATTCTTAGGCCATCATGCATTTGTGCAGTAGCTTTCAGTAAGGATTTTCCCAAGCTAGCAAAACTGTATGTTGCTAACACAGGTTGAGTGTGAAAAAGGGAGAAACATCTTTTACAATGCAGTGGATGTTTTTTTTCTGTCTTCTGACATAAAACAACTAAATATCCTCTTTTTGTCAGTATTATCTTGAAAATGAGTAATTGCTATTGCTCATTTTAAATGACACTGTTCTAAAACTGTTGTGGTACATGTTGAGCATGTGTGTACATAAACACACAGATATATTTGTGTACTACAAAATCTGCTGCTGAGATCACCAACACCTAGAAAACCTTAAGGATGTCACCAGGATGAAGTTTCTGTTTCAGTGAAAGGATGTTAAATCTATGCCTGGGAAACATGCCAGACAGGTCCATGGGGTACAATCTTTTGAGACCAGAGATGCAGAAAACAAGTATGTGCCTAGCACAGAACTCAGAGCTGGCTTGCTATCTACAGCAATAAACCTCAGATACATTGATCTGAGTGCTAAGTGCTCCCGATTCATCAGGGAAATAGTAAAAGCATGTTAGAGATTTCAAGACCCCCTTGAAGAGAAATTGTGTCTTCTGCTAAGAATTCAAAGCTGCTCAGTAGATAATACAATTCTTCTTTTGGCATCTTTTTCTATGGAATGGAAGCCCTTAGAAAGAACAGCAAACAGCATGTAGTAGCACTTCATATTAAATCTTTGTTGTTAAGCCTGTCTTGGGTTTTATGAAGTGCAAGTACTTGGGATCTACTTCCACCAGAACTTGGCATACAATATAAAATGCCTTACTAGGGAACTGAATGAGGGATCAAAACTGACTTAAGTCAGCACCAACTGCTGTACTTGCCAAGACAAATGGAGACTATAGTCACATAACCTGGGTCACATGAATCACAAGATTTCTGTAATGTTTGTTATTATGATGTACCTTGCTCTCATCAGGCCCTGACCTTAAGCAGACTTAAGGAACTACCGAGTCATGTTCAGGTTGCAGACAGAAAAAGACTAACTTCAGTCTGCAAACCTATTTCATTAAAAGCACTGTACATTGAGCTATACATTCATGAATCGTTGGATGCAGTCACTTCTCTATAATGTACTATGCTGAAGTAATCTACTAAGGAAGAGTAGTCACATAGATCAGTACTAAAGAGGTAAGTGTAAAAGCTTTAGGAAATGTTATAACCTTCTGGTTCCAAGTGTGTGAAGTTTTTTTGTTTAAAGAACAGATGGTACTTAGGTAGAAGGGATACTTCTAACCCTTTTGAAAACACAATGTCAGCCACTGTGTTACCTATCTGGCCGCTGCACTTTTTATCACCGCTAGCTTTCTATAACTTGCATTCGGTGGACCTCTACCTAAATGGGGTAGTACCACCAGTGCTGTTTGAAGACCCAGCACAACGTGGAATATATCAAACTGGAAGGCAACATGTTTGAATCTGGGAAAAAAAAACCCAGACCCAGAAGAAAAACAAATGGACACTGTGGTGCATTAAATAAAGAAGAAAATTGTTGCATATCTCTGCACAGAAAAGGAGGTTCTTCATACAGATTCTTTCTGTGTAATGATGGGCACTTGTTTACCCTGGTCTTTATTTTCGGCTAACTCTCCTCTTAAATGGGCATTTCCCTCTGTCGCTAATCTTGGTGTTGCTGGCTGAAGGCTGATCAGTGTCTTACTGAATTGTACAGTGCCTTTAACGGGCTCCTCTGCTGTGATTCCTACTTGTTTGCATCCCATGAAAAATTTGCATCCCATGAAAAATGGTGCGTGTCACACTTATGCAACACTCATGAAATAACACAGGAAAGCTGTGATTAGCATTCACTGGGATATGGATGTTTGATTTTTTATTATGGATATTTTCATGCTTGCACCATTCCTAATGGAGCATGTGTCTAGAAGATAGCAATACATCCACCAAATCATGAAGGACAAATTCCTGGGGCAAAACGTTACCTGAGGACCAAGTTAAGGTGTTCACTGTGGTGTGTAACCTGTTGCTTAAAAGCTTCATTCATACCAGGGGCTCAGAACAGCAGCTGTAACGATTTTTAAGCATGTCTGAGAGGACACTCTCCGGGACAAAAGAGAATTAAGTCGACTGTCTCTCTGCTTGGCAGACTATGTGAACTATAGCAAAGACTAGAACGAGACTAGTCAAATCAGCATTAAAGATTCCCCCCACCTCACCCTCGCTCCGGCAGAACAACTTACAGATCTATTCGGATGTTTTGCAGGTGCCGCTGAGCACAAAGGCAGTGTTACCTGGATAACGCAGTTTGCTGGGATTTCATGTCATCTACTTCGGACAGGCTCTCTGGTTCCGAAGAGCTGCCACGGGCAGAGAATGGAGGCCCTCACGTTGTCCCGGCCAGGATTAAGCAGTAATTGCGGAGGATCAAAGGCACTTGTACAAACGGGTGGATTGCCTACGTCTGGCAAGAGTCTCATTCCCACCTCGCCACCCGAGGAGAAACCCGCAGCAGAAGTACGGCAGATCCCGAGACCGCTCCGAACGCAGCAGGCGGGACGCCCAGCTGCGGAGCGGCTGCCGCCCGGAGCCCGAGGCGGGGGAGCGGCTCGGCAGACTCCGGCCGTCCAGCGGCGCCTCGCAAGACTCCCGGGGGGCGAGTCCGGACGTTGGGCACCACCCGCTGCCGCCGGCGGGGGCGTCGGGGCGCGCAGTCCCGCGGGGCGGGGCGGGGGCGGGGGCGGGGCCGGACCGGGCCGGGCCCGCCTCACCGCTAAGGGACGGCCTGCGGCGGCTCCCCGCCGGAAGGGGCGGTGTCCCGTCGCCAGGCGGCCTATCAGGGCTCAGCCGGAAGCACGCCTCGCCCTGGGCGCGGGCCTGGCCGGCGGGCAGCGGCGGCCGCCGGCGGGGCGATGCCGGGCAGGAAGTCCTCCAAGGAGAAGAAGCGGCGCCGCTCGCGTTCCTGCTGTCCGGAGGGAGCCTCGGGGCCGGGTGGCAGCGAGAGGAAGCGGCGGAGCACGGAGTCCAGCCACGGTGCCCTGGAGGTAGCGCGGGAAGGAAGGAAGGAAGAGGGGCGGCCGGCCGCTGCTTGCCCCCGCCTCCCGTGGCGGCCCGGCGGGCGAGGCCTGGCCCTGGCCGCTGTCACGGCCCTGGGGCGGCTGCGCGGAGGGCGGGGGGCAGGCGGCCGTGGCTGCTTCCCAGCCGGCTGGCCGCGGCTGGCTCCGGTCCGGAGCTGCGGCGCGGGCGGAGGGAGGGAGGGGAGGGGAGGGCCGGTCACGTTGGGGCGAAGCTTGTCAGCGTGCGGCTGTGCGGGGCGGGGGGGGGGTCGGGGTCGTGGTGCTCCTGCTTGCGGGCCTGTGGGTCTGTCCTAGGAGGTGCTGGGGCGCGAGTACACAGTTCCGCGTGACGCGCGCTCCTGAGCGAACGGTGGGCCTGTCAAGATGCGTTTCCAGCCGGCTGCTTTTTTTAACCGATGCGTGGAGGATAGGTCTTCTGATACGAAGCCCGCTTTTATTCTAGGAAGACTGTGCCGCGCGGGGAAGTGTATGCCCATTTCCTTCCTAGGAGGGTAGCTGTAGACTGTGAGATTAGTGATTTAATTGCGCGGCAAATCAGAGACACGGATTTCTTCAGCCTTAAAGCATGCTTTCATGTATAGGCAGCAGCTAGCTATTTGCAGATAATGTTTTCTGGCTAATATTTAAAAGTACTTTTTGCTTCTTGAGGCTTTTAAAATTTCCCCTAGCATAAAAATGGCTTCAGTAACCAAAAATGTAGCTTCTGTAATGCAGCTGCCTTTCAAACTAATACACTATTTGGAAGCCCAGAAGTCCGCCTTAAGATATACTGTATGATTATGAAGGGAAAACTATTGCAAGTGCAGGTGAAGCTGTAAGTTTCCTTCTTCTCTAGTTCACTAGAAAATGTGAAAATTGTACTTGCCTTCCTTGATTTTAGGAAGCAAAATGCAATGTACTATCTGGAGAAAAAGTGGAAGAAGCTGAACAACCCAGTGATATAGAAGAAGGAGGATTAGATCTCAGTGTGTCACTCAAACCTGTCAGTTTCTACATCGCGGACAAAAAAGAAATGCTTCAACAGTGTTTCTGTGTCATAGGGGAGAAAAAACTACAGAAGATGCTGCCTGATATTTTAAAGGTACTGAAATACACTTTCCATTTATATACTTTTTACGAGCTTGAATGCCTGTGTAACAAAGCACATTTATTTCTCAAGTGTAGTGGACTTCCAGCTTAAAACCTGCCTGTTATTTCTTAAAGGAAGATTATATCAAGCCTCCAAAAGTGAAATTTTTTTGAGATTTGATATAGTTATTCCAGTTCAGTCCTTTTTGCACTCCTCAGCCATTGCTGAACTGCAGGCTGCTTATTTTTACACCATCTGTCCGTACTGGTTAGTTAAATGCAAAAGAAGTTTCATAATTGCGTGGAGTAAATTCACTACTGCTGTTCACTAATAACTATGCTGATTTGTTGATAAAAGTTTGGTTTCTGTTTGTGTCAGCTGAAGTTCTTTGTATGATATTAAGTTAATGTCTGAGATAAGGCAGTAAACCCCCTTCTTAATAAACAGCTTCTGAAGCTGTAACTTCTGTGGACTTTAGTGGTAGTATAGCTAGCGCTTTACTGGCTTAGAACATTTGCTTTTTGGGTCTTGTGAACTGCAGGACTTGGTAAAAATAAATTAGGCTAGCAGCCTGTACAGAAGAAGAAATGCTATTTGTGTGATGTTTGTTAATAGTTTAAAAATCTTTGTCTTTAATTTTTATCTTTGAGTTATACTATTAAAGTAAGTAAGGCAGGAATTCTTAATTTTATACACGTAGTGAACGGCATACAGTCTCACCCGTTTCTCACCTCTGGGAGAAGAAAAGAGGTCTGGAGTAGCTGGAGGCAGAGGCATTACTGAGTTTGAAAGGAAGCTGCCTGGTCATGGTAGAACCAAACCTACAGTACGGTCGTGAATGTTACAATAAGTTCAGCACTTCCTGATTTTGGTACATCTATGGGGTATCATAGTTCATTTGAAAGTGTGAAATTATCACTTTATTTCACCAAGAGGACACCAAGTGGTGTGAAAGATGTGAAGGTAACTGGAATACCCATAAAATCTGTGGCAGTGTGTGGTATGTATCAAGCATAGAAATGGATCACAATTTACATATTTTTTATGTTTTCTTTATTATGATATACAACTGTTGGTGTGTTGTCAATAGCAGTGTTTGCTTCAGTTGGTGAACTTGGATTCAACAGTTGGCTCTGATCTTTACAGGCTTAATTATGTAATCCACCTGCTCCCAAGTGATGGAGAATTAGGAGTAATCAGGGCTACAGTTGTTTGCTGTTCCATGCTTCACATGTATGGCCGAGTATTTCTGCTGCTCAGTGTTGCAGCTGCAGTGAAAACTCCAAGCCATAGGTCATGTAACTGATAGTGTGTATTGCTTAATTTTTCAGAAAAAAACACACACACGCTGTTTCTGGTAGTTGTCAAAACTGAAACACCTACTTGCTGTTCTTCAGCAGGTGCATCACTGCAGGTCAGAATAGGGAAGGGACTTGCAATCTGAATTAACCCTTTATTCAGTACAGTTGGAGTGCTACTTACTGTTCATAATTACTCTGTCCTCAGAAATTTTTAGTAGCTTGTGGTCTGTCTTATTTGTCTTCTTAGAACTGTTCCATGGATGAAATCAAAAGGCTTTGCCTGGAGCAGTTGGAGCTGTTATCTGAAAAAAAACTGTTGAAGATACTTGAAGGTATGAATGAAACTTAAGCATCACTGTATACCAGAGAACAGTCTGCCTCTTAACTGGATCTTCACTCCATTTCTAGCTACTAATACATATATTGTCATGGTTTAACCCCAGCCAGCAACTAAGCACCACGCAGCCGCTCACTCACTCCCCCCCATCCAGTGGGATGGGGGAGAAAATCGGGAAAAAGAAGTAAAACTCGTGGGTTGAGATAAGAACGGTTTAATAGAACAGAAAAGAAGAAATTAATAAAGATAATGATAACACTAATAAAATGACAACAGTAGTAATAAAAGGATTGGAATGTACAAATGATGCGCAGGGCAATTGCTCACCACCGAGACCCAGCTAGTCCCCTAACGGTGATTCCCCACCCCCCCTTCCCAGTTCCTATACTAGATGGGACGTCACATGGTATGGAATACCCCTTTGGCCAGTTTGGGTCAGGTGCCCTGGCTGTGTCCTGTGCCAACTTCTTGTGCCCCTCCAGCTTTCTCGCTGGCTGGACATGAGAAGCTGAAAAATCCTTGACTTTAGTCTAAACACTCCTGAGCAACAACTGAAAACATCAGTGTGTTATCAACATTCTTCTCATACTGAACTCAAAATATAGCACTGTACCAGCTACTAGGAAGACAGTTAACTCTATCCCAGCTGAAACCAGGACATACATGTATACACACTAGTAAGTATATATTAGTGTGTATATATATTAGCATACATATGTATTAGTATTACATATGTACACGTGCTGACAGTATATATAGTGTGTGTATATACATATATATATATACACACACATGCTGGTTTTTATCTTTTAAGCTTGGATGAAAACATCCGTTGATTTAGAAGCTATTAAGGACACATTCAGAAAATGGTAGTATAAGCTCCTTTTCCTTAGTACCCAAACTAAGAGCAAAACTTTTGACTTGGTGGAAAAAACAAAGATAGGAGTGTAGAAGTATTGTTTGAAATCTGTTACTTTAGGTAAACTGACATTAAATTGCCTCCTGGTTCTCTGTGGGGAAGGTCTGACATACTGCAATACCAGTTCAATTGTATGAGCAATTGCACTGGAGTATTCGGTGTAGTTAAAGGATTCTTGGTGGATCCTCTGTTCTGCTGAGGCACATAGTTCATAAACTTTGATTAAGGATACGACATTCTAGCTTTTCAGTATCTTGCTGAACTTCCACTTGATATTTAAGGGCTGCAGAATTTATTTGTAAACTTATTGCTGTCTTCTCAATTAAGTGGAACTCATCAAATCTTGAACACTGCAGAGTACCTTCTATTAATTCTGTCTCCTGTGCTTTATTTTAGTGCCCATAGTATTATACTAGCAATAGTTATTCTGGTTTTTTTATAGTACAGTGGAATTGAAAAATGCCAACCACGTGGCTAGCAGGAAGCTCAAAAACGAAGGTTTTGGGTTTTGACTAAGTCTAATGTTTAGAACATCTGCTTTAACTGGGAAAAAACCCCTCTCCTGCTGATTGCAATAGAGTTAATCGTTAAGAGTAAGCCTAACTGTGTAGCATTAATTATATAACCTGCCTAAATTTTCATGTTTGAAACTGTATATCTAGGCAAGATTGGAGCTGATTCTGATACTGACGAGGAGGCAGATGAAGGAGACAAGACTGGAGGTGAATCAGTCAGTCAGTGAGTAAAAGACAAAACATTTAAAACTTAAGAATACTGAACAATACAGGGATTTTTCATGAGAAATTATCAAATGTAATGTTGACAGACCCAATTGCTATATCCTTAATTATGTGCTTACTTTAGTGGGATGACAATAAGCTGTGACTGCTAGCAAGTACTGAACTTACAAATGTGACTTTGTCACTTTATAACATTAAATGTCTTGAGCACATAACTGGGTTTCATAATGGTGTTGCCACCCATCAGCTGAGTTGTGGTAATTGAACATGTGCACACTCCTAGCCTGCAGTAGAAGTGAAGTAATATGATTTCAGTTAACCCTCTTTGAGTGAGCTAAAGCAGATTGAGTAACCCATTCCCACTTGGGTCCGTGAATTGTGTAAGTGTATTTTCAATTCAGCTGAGATGTATCTCTTCTCTTCCTCTCTTCTTTCTGGTCCTTCATTCCTGCCTCGGTTGAGGCAGCACTGACACTCACCTGTTCCCATGTTCTCTGTTAGGGATGCTGTAGAATGTCTAGAGTTTCAAGAACAGAGACTTCTGGTTTCTTATTTTTAGGGTGGTGTCTGTCAGTTTTGTAAAGGCCAACACTTTTTAACCTTTTCTTAAAATACTTGTCTGTTTTTTAAAGACAGTCTTATGTAGTATATTACTAAGTCACTTCTATATTGAATGGGTGAACTCTTTCTGACAGTTTCCATGGAAGTAATGAAGGGGAGAAGAAAGTTGCTAGTTATCACCCATAATGTATTGAATTTTATGAGTAACTTGCCTGTAGAAGACAAAATAAAAAGCTTTCCTATTTTCATTGCTAACCTGATACAGCTGGTCTACAGATTCAATACACAAACTTAATAAACTTCTGAGACAATACAAGACAATACACCAGTGTTGGGCAGATTAAAGTACCTCTTAGTTGCTGGTTTGGTTAGTTCATCTAGACCTAGTAAATGGGAACAAATGGATGGGAAAAGTAGTGATAGTTATCAAAATTTCACATTCTCATCAGTATTTTTGATTTCAGAGACCTGGTTTCTGATCCTGTCTTTGATTCAGAACAAGTTATGAAGTTACTGAATGAAGTAATTTTCTTTGATCACATCTCATCATACATCATACAAATATACTAGAAAATGGAGTGATACTAAGTTAAGTGATGTTTCAGTTGTTCTCATGTGATACAGTTTTAATATCCTCTGGCACTATTTCTTCTAGAGTTCCATGTAGAGCTGGTCTGTGACTGTATCCTCCCCTTTGCTATTTGTTGCCTACATGATCTGTGAATGGTGTCAGTGCACCCATTTATGTGGATTAATTTTCTTATTTTGGATATTGCCCTCTGGCTATTTAAAAAAGCAAAATAAAAAATTTAAAAAACTACAAAATACACTAAATATGAGGTCTTTTTACATAAAGGAGTCTGTTAAGTGATTGATGTTTTGCCAGGAAACTTCTAAATAGAATGAGAAGACAAAATTGTTGGCTAAGAAAACCATGAAAAATGCCCCAGGATTTTGATGTCTGGAGAAATTACGTGATTTTTTTAAAGACCTAATTCACAAGCTTTTTACTGTTGCAAAATACATGAAATGCTCTTCATCTAAAAGAGGTATGGCAGAATTAGTGCTGCTAGATTTCAGGAAGGTAGTTCTGTGGCTGCAAGGTGTTTCAGAGCTACTGTTGAGACATGTATTTATGACCATCAGCTACAGTAGATTGAGTAAAGTCTTGCTTATATGCAAATAAAGTAATGATTTGAGCTGGTAGAAACCTAAGCAGAGGAAATTGTTATTGTCAGTTAATGAATAAAACAACAAAATAAGGAAGGCAAGCAGGATTTACCATTTTTTAACTAGCGAGTATCTGAAGACACTTAACAACCCATTTGCCCATGGCACGTAGGAAAGTTTTGGGAAAACAACATCTATAGTATATAAATTGCAATTTCAAAATCTACTGGTTTTACACTGTACAGATAATATTCCAGGCATAAGCGGTGTGTAAACCAAAGTGAGTTGGTGTTGTGTACCCTTTCTCATAGCTGTGTTGAAGTACAGCAGAATTAAAACTGACCAAGTTCCTTAACCATTGCTGCAGTTACCAAAAGTTGACAAAGCTAGGTCACCTGATGAGAAAGATGTGAGCAGTAAATGAAAGCAAAATCAAGAAGAAATTGTGTTTTTTAAAAAAGTAGAAGGAACTGAGAGATGTTGATCAGAGTTACAGAGCAGATTGCTGCCTTTGACGAACAAAGTGGTTGAGATGCCCCTGGTTCTTGTTATCTCTATCTCCATCCTGGTACTTTAATATTTCAGACTCCTCCAGACTGGCCAGGTAAGACATGTTGATGTAGGAATTGTGGCTTTTCTTCTCCTTTTAATGCAGTGGATTAAAAAATGGTATGCTACACACAGGGGTGCTATCTTAGAACCTTGACTCATAGGTTCAGCTGTGTGTTAGCTTTAACAAAAACCAAAAATCGAAAGCTGTTTGGATGATAGAGAAATAAAGGGTTAGGAAGAGGTGAAATGAGGAATATTAAGGGTTTATCTTTATCATTAAGCCCTGTGCTTGGTAAGGAGAGCAATATTATGCTTTTAAAACTGTAAAGTGTCACAAGTCCTTTTTACCCAATAGGTCTAATCTTTGGGCATTTAGGTTAATGTTTTTGCAAGCTGTGTGTAAATAAGTATAAAAGCAAGTTTGCAAAACTTCAGAAAACTTATGTTTCGACCAGAACAGCAACAAGTCAGTAGGCAGGGAGGCTAAAGATGCAGCAGTGGAGAAACAGTGAAAGCTACATTGCTCAGCTAAGCTTTGGTTGTTTATAATCTTTAATATGTTTTTAATTATCATCTCAGTTTAAATGGGTGAATTTGTTTGCCCTGAGAAAAGGTTTCTCAGAATGAAAAAAACAGTTTGTTTGTTTATATTCTTGCTGTTGGTTCTTCCTAGTTTGTCTTCATTACTTGTCATTTTCTTATAAATGACTACTTTTTTCTGCATTCTGTTAGTGATGCAACATTAAAGCTTCTTTGGTTTAGATCTGACTTGTCTTAGTTGTTTTCATGGACACATAAACGTGGGAAGGGAAAATGTCAATAGCAAGTCTTACTCTAGTAAAAAATTTACTGATTGGAACCATGTTTTTTCTTTCATCCTTGTTACTTTAAAAAAAAGAAATTGACAAACTTATACCTTCAGCAATGTCCATAGAAAAGAAATAGAAAAGAAAGCTTAAATCAATACATCTGAAGAAATTTCAAGTGTATCAAAATACACAGGGTTTCTTAGAAGGGTATAGTTTGTACTGTCTTTTTTTTTCCCCAAAATAGGCAAATACTTAGATGTCTCTAAAGACCTGTTTCCTGTCTGTACTGCCTAAAAGTATCAGGGATTTAGAGAAGTTTCTCCAGGTACAGGGAAGATTGCAAAGTTCAGATCTTTATCTGAAGCTTTTGGATGGCATTGTACCTTTAATTGTAAACTGAACCTTCATTTTTCTGATATACATATCCTCATTCTGCCACCAGAACAGGAAGTTCTGAGGCTTTTCCTAAATTTCAGCTCTGTAAAAGCTTCACATGCTTCCATTAGCATGTCAAACACTTGCTCTTATTTTGCCACCAGCTGCTTCTGATTTAAACACTAGAAATCCTAGAATAAGCATGCAGAAGAACTGAAGAAGCAGGGCCTGTGTTTGCCAACAACTGGAAGTTGCTATTACAATAGATACACTTCATTACTTGTGAGCTCTGTGTAGATTTTTTGACTATGCAATTCTCAGACTTTTGTTACTGTTCCTATGTTACTGTCTGCAATGGAATACCGTTAAACCAAGAGAATTGCTGTATGCCAAGCTTCCAACTAAATGACATACTTAATTGAAAGGCATTAGCCAATTAATGTCCTGCAAAACCAAGCAGGCTTTCTTCCCATCTCACTCAAAAGATATTAGCATGTTCTTGAGCTATTTCTTTCCTGTTCCCTGAATTGGCTCTTTAAATACCCTCCAACAGAAGAACTGAAAGTAAATTATTTGCCATAGTAATAAAACATGTATTAAAAAACCAAGCATGCTAATATCATTATAGTGATCATATGTTCATGTGTATAATGTGAATAAATGATCTTTGCTTTAAAAATCAAATGTGCTTATTTTTCACTGTGTGAAAATTTGTGGTTTAGTATTTGCTCTTTCAAGAGTTTTATAGGCTTTTTACAGCTTTGCAGTCATGAGTGCAGTTTTCACTTGTTTTGTTTTAGGAAGGCTAGCAGTTTAAAGGCTTGCCTTGTTTTAACATGTTTTGCTTCTGGGTACTGGGCTGTTCACAAGCATGCAATTGCCATCTGCTATTTACCCCTCTAGGACAATTTGGTTACCTTCACCATTTGGAATCACTGGAAGAATAGGCTATGTGAGTCACTGAACAGATACATTAGCATTTTGCATCTGTTCACTATCTTCTGTTCTTGTGGTGTCCTCAAACTTCACCTGTAATTGGAATGATGGACCTTTTGTAGCTCATTAAACTATTTGATTAGCATCTGTCACTTGGGATACCTTTCCTGAGGAGTGCTACTTTGTAAGGACTTTTTTCCTCTTTAAAAAAAAAAAAAATGCTTACTGTTAATTATTTTAGTTCTTATTTGTCATGGAAAACTACCCTTGGAACAAAAATTTGCTGGAAGCTTACAAGGACTTGGGACTTCTAGAAGTATTTTTTTAGGCTTGGAACTGCAAAGGCAAATTTTAATTTAGTAAGGTACATCATATTTATGTCAAGAGTAGCAGAGGTACTGATCTCAAGCCTCACTCCAGAGATTTAGGTAAATATTTCTTAACAATTAAAAACCCTGTAAGGAAAGTGTCAGCATGACTGTATCTCATGCTGTCAGACTGTCTTCTAGTCCAGTACATGAAGATTTTTTTCTGTCACAAAACTTTTCTTCCTGGTCTCCAACCCCAGTTACTACTGAAGCTTGGAATCTGAGTCACCAGTATTGCAGTGCTATTGTCTTAATCCTTAGCCATCCACTCCTCTGACCGTAACCCTTTTCCTAACCTGTGCTGCTGTTTTACCTCACTCTTCATAATCTGCTGGAGTTGTGGTACCAAATCACCCTCAAACCCAGATTTCTTTGACAGCTATGCAGATTCCTGAAAGTAATAGGTTCTGTATAGAAGCCATGTGCATAAGCTGAGGTAAGCATTGTACTAATGTGGAGCATGCCAACATGAAAAGCTAGCATAGGGTAAATTGAAATTTACAGCATTTGTCACCAACAAAATGCAATGGTTAGCTTCTTTTTGCTGAAAAGAACATACTGTGCAAATGTTGTTCTATTAAAAAAAAAAAAAAAAGCTGACTTTATCTCTTGGAAGACTGACTTTGAACTTAACTGTCATCCTGAGGGAGAAGTGTCTTTAAAGACTGATAAAAAGAGGGAGCTCCAAATTACTGTGGCCATGTACTAGCATGGCCTGAAGGAAGAGGGTATTAAATTTGTATACTGTGCCCTAATTTTAGATTAGCATATCTCTGCTCCCGTTGTTTGGAGACATGATGATGTGCTACCCTTTCTTAAATCTATACTGCAGTATAGATAATGAGGAGAAAAATATTTCTTATTAACAAAGAAATTAAACAAGGTTGACAAGCTGAGAGGGAAACTGAACTGTGAACTGAAATGCTTCTGCTTGGCCACAAGATGGTGCAAAGTGTCCACCTATGAAATGAAGTAGTGCAGTTTCACCAGCAATGCAGTCCAATCCAATCAATTCTGAAAGAGTAGAACGTGCTGTGTAAGTACTTTTGGGTTCTAAAAACTTTTTTGCTGACAGTAGGTAGTCTTTAAAAGAATGTGGTTTTGCTGTAGTCAGTGATAAGGTCAAGGCAACAGGTGAAACTTTACAACAAGTTTTGATGTGTGATTTTTTTCAGTTGATAATTTCTTTTTATGTAGCATAACCTAGTGGACAGGACAATACAAAGGAAACCTGAGTGTGATAAGCCTTGGCAAGTGGCAGGAGAGCAAAACCTGAAATTTCTGAGAAGGTTTGCTGTGACAGCATTGTGGACTGATTTAGCTGGTGGTCTGTGCTGGCATCTGGCCTAACGCCACTCAGTAATAGAGGTGGATGGGGAAATGTTGCTACCCAGGAGTCTGGCACTGTCTCAAAGCAGAGGTCCATTTAGGCTTTGGTCCTAACTGGTGGCCTGGAGCCTGGCGCTGAGAGGCTGTTTCCCCTGGGCTAGGCTGTGCAGGCGCGCTGGAGTGGTAATTGGGGTGGGTTTCAGTCAACTCTGATCATATGGGTGTGTGTATGAGTGCAAAACTTTTCCTCACAGCCTGTCCTCTGCTCAGTCCACTTAAATTGAACGTGGTAATGTCATGTTGTCTGGTGTTCCTTTTCTCCCATGACAGCAGGAAGTTTGAGACTCTGGTTTACATGTCTAAACCATCACATACAGCAGACCTAATGTTATTTGAATTCCTGGGCTTATTTTACATCTAGCAGGTGAGGGCTGTAATCCATCTTTCAACAGCTCTGGCCAACACCAGCCACAAGACTGATGACTGGAATAGAAAATAAATGAGCAAACTCTCTTTGTTTGTGAAGGGGTACAGTTTAAATAATTTTCTGAAGGGATTAGCCATGTGTACGGAAATTCCCACTTAGCATAGCTATTTGGACATCTAGTTTGTATCCATTCCTTCTCTATCAGCCCTGCCTGGGAGTGGAAAGTCCAACAGGAATTAAAAGGTTGGGAGAATACTTCTTGAGTTGACCAAGTAGGAAAGCAAACTGAAAGGATAAATACCACTGAGTTCTGAGGAAAATGCATCATTGTAAATAGTCTATTCCAGTTTTATTATAATGGCATCAGACAGTACATTTCTCTATCATTACTTAAGGAGCACAACACTTAAATCTTTTTTCAGGTGCTGTGTGCATATGAAAACAGCTACACGTTCTCCTTAATTATTGCATGCTACCATACACTTCTATGTTGCAATGGGTACAAAAAGTGGGAGAAACAGAAGATTCTGTTCATTTGTAACCTTTGCTACTACAGAAAAGGAAATAGCAGTCAAAATAACTGTCTCTCAGACCAAGGTGGCTAGAAGTATAACAGTATTCTCCTTCCTGCAATAGCCATTGGACACCTGAAAAAAACCACACATATCTTTGAGAGCATGGGGAAAATAGATCTGTACTCAATTTTAGGAAAAGCCTTCAGGCCATTACTGAAAACCAAGTTGTTAAAGTCATTATAGTTACATCTGTGATACCAGAATACTGCTATCCTTTTTATAGTGCTGTTTAGCTCCCACAGGCAGGATAGTTACATTGATTCCATATTAATATGTATGAAACCAATGGCACACTGACATTCAGGGTAGGAAATTGGCAATTCTACTGTCAAAATGCTCACTAAACATGGCAATTGAACTCTTCCTGTGATTCTGGGTCCTGCTGCCTTCCTTCTTCCTGTATATTTCACAGTATTTTTACAGTTTGTATAACTAGTATATGCAAAATGTGTGAAGGACATGAACTTTACACAAAAGTATCACTTCCTCATCCCTTCTATAAAGCAGTTGAAACCTTACAGGTCAAGAGTAGAAATCTTTAAATGGAAGAAACAAAGAAATGTGGATACTGAATACAATTTAACAGTTGAGTTGCATTTAATTTTAAAAAATGTCTCCTTATGAAACTGAGATTGTGATGTAGGAGAGGTGGATGGTGGTGAGGTGATGGTAACTTCATGAAAATACCTGTTAATTTAAAAAGAAAACAGTAAATAGTATTTGAATGCAACTGAAACTGTATTTTTTTTTCAAATTGTTTAACTGTGTGACAATTTATTCTGAATTTTAGAGAAAAACTCCCAATATTAGGGAGGAACTACCAGTGAGGATTGTAATTCGGAAAGGTGTAGTGGAAATACTTTATCCTTGTGTATTGCTAGGCAAAGAAAAAAACCCTCATTCTCAAGTGCTTAGTTTAGCACTCTGTATGTTCCTTTATGTTCCTTTTGCCTTTATTCATACTGTAGCTGGCCTATTGGCCTACCAGCACATAATTTCTGTAGTTAAAGTAAATGTTTCTTAGAAAAGTTCTCTTGAATTGTGAAAGATGTAGATTAATATGTTGTCGTCTTTGTTTCCAGACAGGACAACAGTATAGACTCTACTTCTTCTCTCAGAGAAGACAGCAAGCTGGAAGGTCAGGAATCAAAACAAGGTATGTAGTGGAGAAAGCTGAAATTTTGTTTTCTTGATGTTGGGCAGTGACTAATTCTAGATAACTGATAACTGTCTTTTGAACGGTAGCTGCAATCACAGAGAAGCATCCTCTTAGAAATGAGCTGTGTAGGGTTATAACCTCTCTCTTGAGCCCCATTCCAGAAAAGGAGAGGGGAGCATTGAAGAAGACAATGTAGGAACTTTGGCCTCTTAATTCTGTGAGATTGGAGAGTTTTTCTGTGGCAAGAAGAAAACTGCAGCTCTTCAGAGTTTGCTAGTTTAGGTTCTGGAACATGACTGAAGCTCTTGCAAGGCTCATTTGGCTCTCATGTAGTTTTTCAGCTGAAGAGGATCTTCAGTCATTTCAATTTCTTGGTATATACGTGATTGCTAGTACTCCTATTACCATTTGCTGAATTATTTGAGAGCCAGTTTTACTTTCTGTTGAAACGATCATAAGAGGCTACAGTACTCTCTCTGTTTTGACATTCATAGAAATCCATTGTGATGATTGTTTGCCAAAGGACTGTTTGTAATTTAAACATTTTGTTCAGTCTTGGTATATGATACCTTGCTTGCTTTGATTGTGCAGAGCTGGGGTCCAATGGAATGGTGCTTAACACCCACCACTCCTGATAACTAGCATATTTTACTTGAAGTCAGTGCCAGTGGAAGTACACACTCAAATCTTTGAATCTCTGAGGATGAACGTTTTGTCTTGTATATTTTCTCTTTTTAAATGCAAAAATATAGTAAGTGAGACATTCAGGTACTACAGTGATTGGCAGAATAGAAAGTGCAAAAGCAGGTAAGTTAGTGATGCACATTTGAGTACCTGCTGCATAAGGAAACAGTTTTCTTAACCTGCAGCAGTATTTATTTTATTCCAATCATTAAATCAGCACCATATAACTACTGCCAGTATTTTTGTGCATGAAGCACTAGAATTGTAGTTGTTTCTGTCTGTCTGTTATTTTCATTTGGACTATCTGTATGCAGTAACATTGGAAATAGCTTTTCCAATCAAAGAATGTTGCAAATTCTTAGAAGCTATATTTCTCTTCTGCAAAGATCTAACATTATCTGCTTCCTGCAACTCCTATTTCCCAATTGAGAATGTTGTCTAAAAGATGTCTCTTGGAATAACTTTTTGAAACATGTTTTTTTCTGAAGTTACTAGTGAGGGGAATTAGATGGAGGAGGAAAGACTCATAATAAAATCATCAAAACTTTTAGGAGCAGGTTGCTATGGCTTTGTGAGGAATGCTTTAAATGTTGCTTGTTGTACTATATGAAGTGACCTTAGAACAGACAGATTTCCTGCAGATCTCTTTCACTTTCGTGTTATCAAAGGGACTTGATGACTGTTGCAGGTGATTGCTTCATTGTTGTTTTTTATGACTTAATCAGAATATCATGATGGCTTTGGGCTATAACAGTGGCTCCACTCAAGATGTTAGCTTTAAAGAGCTTTTGAGAATATCAATATAAATTTAAAAATATAACTCTAATCAATCTGCTGAGCTGCAGTCTGTGATGCTATGGGAAGAAAAAAGACAATGAGAGGATAAGCAAAAGTGGATAAAATAAAATTAAAAAACACAATTGAGTATGCTAAAATGAATTTCACAACTGTAGCTGAAGGAAAAAGTAGAAGTTAACAAAATGAAAAAAAGTGAGAAATGCCAACCATGATCTTTACTACTGGGTAAAATCACAACTGCAAAAGAGGGAAGTAAAGCCATCAGCTAATTAAACATCTATAGGCCAATGAGCTTATATGAACACTGTATTACACAGTTTTAGAGGCTCCAGATTCTGAATGGGAACCCAAGGCAGCTTTGCCACACTTCCTGGTCCATACTAATTCTGGGACAGACATGAATGACTTCTAACATTTTGTTTCTGCTTAATATGTGACCAATACTAAAAGGAATCCTGTGATGGGTTGACACCAGCCAGCAATAGCACCCAGCAGCCACTCAGTTACTCCTCCTGCAGTGGGGTGGCGAAGATCAGAAGAGGAAAAGTGAGAAAAACTTATGGGTCAAGATGAAGACAGTTTGAACTATGATCCATTGATGCACCTATTTTTTTGATCCATGGAATGCTGCTTGGTTGAGCAGAATGTTAAGTAAATACTGACTGATGCCATGCAGCAAGACGGAAGAATTTTCACTTCTTAATCCTGTTGATACCCATTTCTTTTGATCTTTCACACACTTTGTGTCTTGTAAGGTAAAGTTGAAAAGACAGTGTTCAAAGGTAATTTTATAGTATGAGAAGCAGGTAAAATTGCATCTGAAACTGAAACACTAATCTTGAAGTTACTGTCACAGTAGGAACAGGGCAAAACTACTTAGGATTGAAGAAGGCCCTGGTATGTTCTTCTCTTCTGAATACTTTTTATACACACTGCTGTGAGGAGGATTTTTTTATAGCTTCAGAATCATTTATGTTTTAGACTTTCAGTTTTTATTGCTTGCAAATTGTGATTTATCTTACAGAAAACAAAGATCAGAAGTTCTCTCTAAACTTCATCTATATGGCTTATCGTACACTTAGGGGAGTTGAATTTGCTTTCTTGTCAGCTTTGATTAGAATGTTGGAGGTGCCACATACATTAGCTATATATGTTCCCATGTATGCTGTATTTACCAGTAGGATGGCCTGTGTTTACAATACAGTAAAGTAGTGTTGTTAGGTACTTGATCGATGCCTATGTAAGATCCTAAATCAGGAGTGCATGTCAGGGTAACATGCAATATTCCTAAATTGGGACTTAAATGCTGTGACAAATCATAGCCTGTGATCAGGAGTGAATATCTGAATATCTTTTTTTAAGTGTATATAGTAAGAAAATCTTTAATCCTGAGTCAATAAAACCCTTGGAGTTAGTTTTAAAATGTTACTGTTGTTTATAAAACCTATTTGAGATTTTTTTTTTACCAGAAGAAAAAGAATTTCCCCCTTGTTCCCCACCTTGCTCCTCCTTTTGTTCCGCTTGTTTGTTTGGTTTTTTTTAAGCACAGAAAGCGCATTTATAGCTTTCTTAGTAGTCAGTATTGATTTTTTTTTTTTCCCTCCACACCCTCAGGATAGCAGGAATGTCATAAACCCCAAGAAAAATAGATCTTTCCTAAGGTTCTTCTGCACTGCTCATGAATTAAAACCAAACACATGCATGTACCAACAGGTGTTTAAAAATGTTTTAAAAAAGATTAATATTTTTCTAAAACCTTATTTGTTTTTCCTGTAAAAGTGGTCTCTTTAATCAACAAACCTTAAAACTGATTTTGAACAAGGAACAATTTAATTTTTCTAATCCATACTCTACTGCTAAGCTTTGTACAGAACTCCCAACTAGCATGAGGGGGTTGCACAAAAACTCAAGAAGAAAATAAATCACTGTGTGGATGGGGAGTTTTTTTACACTTCACACTTGTGTTTTCAAGAAAAGTCTCACATTCTTTTTGTTGCATTTTTAAATCTTACCTGTATAATAAGAGACACTGAAACATTAATAGTGTAAAACAAAGATGCGTTATTCTTTTTTGAAAGGGGAGAAAATTGTTTGTATTGGATCTGAAACCTATGTCAAAGGAACATTCTGATTGAGAAGAATTATTAAAAAAATATTTTCAGAAGTTTTCCAACAGCAAAGCATTAAATGTGAGCATCTTGATCAAAAAAGCCAGTGATAGGAAGATGTTGTGGTTTAACCCCAGCTGGCAAATAGGCACCACGCAGCTGCTCACTCACTCTGCTCCTGCTCCAGTGGGAATGGGGGAGAGAATCAGGGGGGAAAAAAAAAATAGAACTCATGGGTTGAGATAAGAACAGTTTAATGGAACAAAGGAAGAAACTAGTAATTATAATGATAATGATAATAAAAGGACAATAATAATAAAAGTCTTGGAATATACAAAACAAGCAATGCACAATGCAATTGCTCACAACTTGCCAATGGACACCCAGTTAGTTCCCAAGCAGTGATCCACACCTCCAGGCCAACTCCCCCAGTTTATATACTGGGCATGAGGTCACATGGTATGGAATACCCTTTTGGTGCGTTTGGGTCAGCTGTCCCAGCTGTGTCCCCTCCCAACTTCTTGTGCCCCTCCAGCCTTCTCCCTGGCTGGGCATGAGAAGCTGGAAAGTCCTTAACTTAGTCTAAATGCTACTTAGCAGCAACTGAAAACATCAGTGAATCCAAAACACAACACCATACCAGCAACTAGAAAGAAAATTAACTCTATCGTGACTGAAACTAGGACAGAAGATAATTAGTTCAGGGTATTAAAATCATAGGTCCCTGCTGTGTTAGACTGCATTATCAATGTGGGGAGGTTTTTTTCATTGTTTGAATGTCAGTAAGATGTTGATTACCTAATATTAAAAAAGAACAATTCACAGAGGAAGTACTTGCTTGGGTTTCCAGTATATTGGTTTTTTTGTGGTTGATGAGCAATCCTTGCAAATCAGTACTTCTAGCCCTGCAGATTTGAGGTTCAGGAACCAAAAGTATGGATGCATGAAACTAGCAATTAAAAAAAAATAATTAACAGTTTGGTGAAAGGGAGCCTTTTAAAGCCAGATGTCAACATCCTAACTTTAAGAGTCAGAGTGTCACAGAATTGTTTAGGTTAGAAGTACTGTTTTGAGATCATCAAACACAATGACCCTGCTCAAGCAAGTCAGCCAGAGCAGGTTGCTCAGGGCCACATGCTGTTGAGTTTTGAATATGTGTGAGGATGGAGACTCCACAGCCTTTCTGGGAAACCTCCTCCAGTGTTTGACCACCCTCACAGTGAAGAAGTTTTTACATGTGTTCAGGTGGAATTTGCTGTGTTTTAATTTTTGCCCATTGCTACTAGTCCTGTCAGTGTGCAGTACTGAGAAGAGTTTGGCTCCCTTGTCTTCATGCTCTCCCGTATTTTTAAAGGAGAATTAATGTTAAAAAAAAACAGGTTTGCAATACTGTCTGAATATGTATTAAATAAAGAATATTTTTGGTATATAGAAGATCATTATAGACTAAAGTAGCTTACATATGAATGTAAACTTTCTTTGAATCTTCATGGTAAGAAATTACATGTATTTCAAACCCACAGATCTTGAACACAGCCATACCTTTGGATAGTGATACTACCAAGAGGGATTATAAAGGCTTTAGAATCAGTAACTTTACCATCATCTGACTATAAATTGTTCATTTTAGGCAGTAACCAATCCTGCTGTAAGTTTCCACAGATACAGAGGTTGGAGAAGGACTAATGATTTCTGAGGCCAATGTGTCAAAAGCAATAGTCTCTCTGTAGACAAATTGTAAGAACAGTTACTCAGGTTCTGTTAGAGTTTTCTTTTATTTTGTTGCACTGCCTTTTCCAATTTATTTTTTTTTAAAATGAACTCCAACTTTCAACCAGCATTAAAAGCCACTGCCATAACTTTCTCCATGTTTTTACTGAGTTAAATACGTCTGAAATACTTGTGATAGATTCTGAATAGTTGCACTAGTAAGTGGAGTTTCTATTAATTTTTAGTACTGTGCCTGGCTATAGTGTCCCACTCCTTTTAAAATACATAAAATAGTTTTAAAGGATCATTTTAAAAACTGTATTTTGAAAACAAAGTTTACTTTATAGATAATAAACAATAATCAGTTTTGCACTGCAGAGGCTTCCTTGTGATATAAAACCTTATGATATTTTAATTAGGAAAATAGATCATGTAACTCCATAGGATGGAATAAATTTTCCTGGTAGTGCTGCTTTGCTATACTGCATATTCTTCTAAATTGGCATAAAAATGCATTAACACTTGTCTAAATTAGATCAGCCTTAAAAGTTGGAGGAGAGAAGGAACAGGAATTAGTTGTCTTAAATTCACAGATCTTTTTGTCACTCTTAATCTATAGAGAAACACTTTAAGAAGAAGCAGTTTTGTAAGTTGAAAGAGAAATGGTTCTGTTAGGCAACTATATGATTGTTACATTTGTGTTACAGGCAAGGGAGAAGATAGTGATGTCCTCAGCATAAATGCAGATGCATATGATAGTGACATAGAAGGCCCATGCAATGAAGAAGATGGCCCAGATGGGCAAGAAAACACTGTCAGAAGTGGAGCCAGTCAGATAGATGACCTTGAGAAGGATATTGAGAAAAGCGTGAATGAGATTCTGGGGTTGGCAGAGTCCAGCCCAAAGGAGCCCAAAGCAGCAACCTTAGCCGTTCCTCCGTCAGAAGATGTTCAGCCATCAGCACAGCAGCTGGAGCTTCTGGAGCTTGAGATGAGGGCCAGAGCTATTAAGGCTCTGATGAAAGCTGGTGATATAAAAAAACAGCTCTGAGATTGTTTAGATTTAATTTTCAGTATTTGTTTTGAAGGATGTGATGTCTGTTCTCTTCAGTGCTAACGTATATTTGGGTTGGGTATGACATTCCTCATTCAAACCCTATTGTGTATCCTGACCCGTGGCTTAAGCCATTGATAGTTGATTTCATTGCCTTTAGTGTGCTGCTTCCATGACGTGCACAAACAGTGGTTTGATGCTTCACTGAGATCAAGTCTCGCTGTGCCGAGTTATCTCCTCAAGGAGTCACACAACATATAGAGCTATGCCAGGAACCTGGTGCCTTCCAGAAGGGTTAGAAGAATCAAGTTATTTATAACCCCATGGTTAGAAATTACCAGCTGTTTTATTTATTAGGAACTTGTTAAACTACTTGAGAAACTTGATTTATATGTACTTCATTAAAAATACCATTTTGAAGAGGTCTTCCATCGTGTGACTGCCTTCAGCAGTCTGTGATGGGATTTGAGATTGCTTATTTCTCCTTGGGGCTCTCATAATGTAGCTATTCTAGTTAAAATGAATGATGATTCACTTAAAAGCATACTTAATTTTTAGTAAGTTGAATTCCTGAAGGGAGGGTTTTTTTCCTTTCAAATAAACAGTCGAACCATGTTATTTTCAGGGTTATGAAAGTGCCTGAAAGTGACAAATACCAGAGTTTTTATACTGTTGGTCATGTGTTTTTGTCACTCTTCTCCACTGATAATCTTCTGTGTCATAACTGAAATAAAGAAAACAGAGTTTTTTCCTGACTGTAAAGCTTTTTTGTTGAATGTTTGGCATAATATTTAGGGTAAATCAGACTATTTAGAAGACCTTGAGTTTTTAACATTTAACTGATGTAGTCATTTCATGTTCCTTATAAATGGGAAAATCCACCTAATTTCAGTATAAATGTTTTTTCATAAAAGGCATTTAATTTATTTATTATATAAGATTTTAAAATAATAATTGTACTTTAATCCATTTGAAGTGTATTTCTTTGTAAGTAAATTGTATTATAGGATTAGTTTTCCTGCTATGATTTCTTACAATTAAAATAATTCTAATTTTGTTTAGAATTAATGCTGGGTTTATAGATGGCTCCTAATCAAATGCATATTAAAATATTTGTGTGTGTATTTACATACACACACACACAAATGGGCTTTTTTTAAGGTATGAAGTTTATGAATATGGTCCTTGTTAAGTAAAATGATGTATTATATGTGGTTACTCCTGATTTTCCCTTGATTGTTACTTAGAAAGCAAAGTAGATACTTTGCAACAGTTGCATAGAAAATTTCCATATGCTATTTTGCAATATTCCTGCAGACGTTTTTCTATTCAAATACTATGTCTTGAATTTTCTTGCAAAGTTTATAATTTTCTTTTTCTCCTTCCTTTTTATTTCCTTTCCTTTCCCCCCCCTTTCCTTTTAACCCATTTTCTACCCTTTTACCTTTCTTTATTGTTAGTCAAGTGCATTGTCTTTAGTAGAAAGCTTTTTATGTATTTCTTAAAGTATGATTGATTTCCTCTAGAATCAACAGTATTATGAGTAAAATGGTAGCAAAATAGTTCAGTGTCAATTTGTTTATAAACTAAAACCTTCATTAAATACAGCTGAGAAAATTGCAGTGTGAGTTCACTAAATGATGGCAGTGATCTGAGTAAATTTTACCTGACTGTAATCAGTTATCCATGGCAACAACATTTTTCTATTATTTTTGAGCAAATGGAGGATGCAAGTTAGAATATATATATCCACTTCAAAAGGTAACTTAACTGTCTCAGAATATATGTGTGTTGTTTCAGTTAATTTTATTTGGCTGTTTGGTGAACTTGTGATTTATTTGAGTGCAGAAAAACAAAAGCAGGTAATGAAAGACAGACAGTTGGCAAAACCTAGATGTCTTGTTATTTGTAAAGTCATAGGCTAGTAGAAATACGTTAGACTGTAAAAATAAGTTTTACTGCTATTATACTTAGATCCTTAAGGCACTGAATATCTACTTTGCCTGCTGTGGAAATGAAAAAGCTGGCCTGCAAGGACATTTGCTTCCTAGTCCTGCTGTGCAGCCCTGTATATCTCAGCCAATAGGAAAACTTGTTCCTTATTGTTTGCCTCTCTTCTCTCATGTTGAGGTTCATTTGCCAGTTTTACAATCTGCCGTAGCATTGATAAGGCTTGCAAGATCCCAAGCGATAGGAATAAACAAAAATCAGTCCTTAATATTGAAGAAGGATGTACAATACAGTAATAGCTGATTGATAGGAAAACAGTTTATAGACCTGTATCTTTCCTTTTTTTTACTGGTACTCCCAACACCTGTGGTTTTATCACCCGTGGAGATGATTCCTGGTGGACTGCATACTCCTGTGTGGCTCCCATGTATTTCTGCCAACCACTGAACAGCAGAAGGTTACTTCATGCAGAAGCCATGCCTTGGTAAGGCATAAGTTAGCATGTCTTAGGAAAGCTGAATGTAAATCAGATTTAATTAGAGATACATTTCCTATGCCACCGGAAGAACTGATACAGTCAAATGTACAAAGTCCATTCAGTGATGTCGCATAATGATACATTTGCAGTTGTTTGGCAACAAGGAAATCTTGCTAGAAGTATTGATAAACTAGAACATAGTTCTATTCTGCTGCCTACTTGCTAGAGGTATATGGCATTTATTTCTGAACTGACCTTCATTTTCCTATTGGTTTTCCAGGTCACCTTTAAAAGTTCATTTTGTAGTGTGTTGAACTGTCAAAGGTCATTATTTCAAGGTCCATATCAAGAATTTGCATATGCTAACTTTAATATGTAGTGTGATGAAGATGAAAGAGGTTTACTATGCATATGACAGAGAAGATTTGTAATTATAGCCTAATTAAATTTGAAATTAAAAGAGGAGAAGGATTGCAAGAAAATTAATCTGTTTACAAAAATAAAGTAATATATATATCATAAAAGAGACTTCATGTGATTGATTACACAAGTGCTAATTCATTTTTAGGATACTGTATTATTGCTGCTTAGGTTAAAAACAGATCAGCTAAATTATATGGGTTCCTGCATTGATTCATATCAAAAAAATCCAGTGTATTTAAACTATTTATTACACAACCGTTTTGTTGTTCACTTTTAAAATCTCTTTGCTTTTTTCCTTGAAAAACAGATTTAATATTTCACTTGGAGGAAGAGGCAATTTGTATGTAAAATGCAGTCATGAATTATTTATGAAACCTTAAAATAATTTTAGTGGGTTTTGATCAAGCACTTTGTTGGGGAAAAATATACACTGGGAGTTGGTCAGCATGAGGAAAAAGATCCTGATCAAATTCTGAACTGCAACAGGAATATTTTCTGATGAATTTTGACTGTCCTTACAGCTGAAGCACAGTGCTCTTTTGAGGAGGAGGGTTGATTGTGTTTGTATTAGGGAAATAAAAAGGTGTGACTCCCCAGAGAGCCAAAAGTATCTATTATTTCTGTTTAGAGCCTTTAATGTTATTTTTACAGTGATTTCATAGAGAGTAATAATTAGACCTCAAGATGCCACTTTTGAAAGACAAATCACAGGCATTTCCTCAAAAAAGCATTAGTTCTGTTTGTAACACTCTTTTCACTGCAGTATTTGCTCTCAAAAATATTTTGGCTAAGAGATTTAGTGCCTTCCATAGCTTTTTTTTAAGCTATGTTATAAAACGTGTTCTTTCTGTTTAAAATTACTGTAATTATTAATCGCAGTGGATGAAAGTTTTGATCATTGACTTCAGGTTGCTGTAGCACCTAGGGAATCAGATCATCTGTGTAGATGATTTAAGATGCTGCTGTTGTAACTGGATACTGCTGAAGTGGCACATTAAACATGAGCAGTGTGGCACAGCATTGTGAATCTCACCAGGCGAGGCAGCTGGGTAGCCCTTTCCTGCAGTGTTGTCTGCATTTGAGGGAGCATGGTTTGACAAACAGCAGCCACCGCGGGGGAGCCCTGTACTGGGACAAAACATCTCTTCACCAGCTGTTTCCTTACATGGTCAGAACTTTAAGGATCATAAATGGTTCCTCGGTGATTACTATTACTTTTTAAATATTAGTCTACAAAAGCAGTTGTCTTAACAAATGTTACTTCGTTTTCATCTGTGGATAAAGCATGTCAAGGGTTTTCTAAAAAAACAGCAGCTGAAAAGTGGTTCTGTGCACATGAATGCGTAGTAGGTTGTTACATGGCATTTTACATGCCCAACTTAAAATTATAAGCACTAATTTAGCTTTATGAGATCACTGACACTGGTAAATGTGCCCTTTTCACAGAAGATAATTGAAGATTAATTGTGAAATAGGCCCTTTAGTCAGGAAGGGAGATGAGGGGGTTAATTGATGCAAAAACATAAAGAAGAAAGGCATAACTTTAGGAGCATAGACACCAAATTAAAAACTGATTATGAAGTCCTGCAATTTAGTCCCAGTAATATAAACCTTCATGTTTATTGCTAAGTCAATCTGCAATATATGGAGAGACAAAAATGTTTGTTTACCTTACTTATGGCTAAATTTAAATGTTAAAATACTGGGGGCCGGTTGTGAAGTCTAATGTTTCATGGGCCTTTCTTGACATTAATATTAAAATATGTAAACAGAATGCATAAAAGGTGAATAAAAATCTGAAGCTTGTAAAAAGGTTTAGCCGCATACCAGCTAGTCAAACTGACTCTGTAGTCAGACAGGGAAAGACCCCAAAAGCATAAATGTAAATATTGCATGGTTAGTAAATTGTAGAGCACAAGTAATCATCTCTATTACAAAAAAAAAAAAAAAAAAAAAAAAAAGCATTTTTATTCAGTGCATCATCACTTTCTTAAGCATATGTGAAAATGTCATCTTTTTTCATGGGATCTGTCTTGATTGTTGTCAGACTCAAAACTGAATTTTCATCTTTTGTATCTAATGCTTCTGCAAAGTTCTTCTAGATGAGTATCTTACACCACAAATTCTCAAATCTTGCATCCCATCTTCCATTTTCAGACTCCAGTCAATCTTACTTTACTTACAAAATCTCAGCTTTACTTTCCTGGAATACTGTGTGCAGTTCTGCATGTCTGTATCGAAGATGATCAGTTGGGAGTGGAACAAATGCAGACAAAGACTCCTAAGGTCACGAGAAGAGCAGAGGACATGAAACATGACTAGAAAAGCTTGTTTGGTCTAAACATGTTGAAACTTGCATGTAAAGACAGGCAGAAATAGGGTACTGGGAAAGACTTTTAAGCTGAATATGAATACTGGTGAGGAACTATGAATATATTTTGGTGAGGTTTCCAGGCTGTTCCCAGGCTGTCTCCTCCCTCCCGTACCACTGTTGTGCAGCTAGTGTTTATGTGAGTATGTAGAGAACCACATCAGGAAGCTCATTTGAGCAAGGAATCCTGTCCACTTGCTTCTCCCAACCTGGATCAGCATCCTGATTGAATTTGCTGTGTTGGCACAACAAATTTAGTAGTGAAAATCCAACTGCTGAAAATGGTGCTGGATAGTCTTACACAAGTAATACCCCAGGTTCTTCCAGTCCTTGAGATATGAGGCACCAGAATTAAGGTCCGTGATATAATTCCATCTTGTTGAAGTGATGCAGGTCTTCACTCAAAAATAGCTGTGCTGCTCCAAATGTAAACTATTTTAGCTATTAAATTTGCCAATCTACATACTTATGATTATTGGTATTTTTTTTAAGCAAAGTCACTGTAATGTTTACCATGTGTAGTGTGGTTAAAGTTAGTGTCTCATAATTGTGTGGAAATTAAACTCTTGAATTGCATCCACACTAGGGGGCTGTGTTGCTTTAACAATGTCTGTTTCAGAGAGCTGTATACTAAGAGCAGAACACAGTCTGTATAAACAAGATGTAAGCACTGCTTTTCCCTGCATAAAAAATGGGATGGGAGCAGAATAGTAAAGGGGAATGACTTGCAATTTAGAAAAATATAAGGTAGGAGCAAGGAAATTTTGTTTTATATATATCCTTAGATGAAATGTTGAAGGATGAAGTGATGCTCTCATCGTCTTGAGATGAGTGGAAAGGCTGAGACCAGCACCCTGGTTACTTCAGTCCTAACATGGCACTTCAGACCTAGGATGCAGAACACAGTTTGCTGGAATTGGGCACTGGTAGGTTGCTCTTCATTAAGATTTAGCAACCATATCGTTTTCTCCTCCATAAAGGGGAATTTCTATATACTGCATATCCCAGTGCTTCTGCTTTAGTGTCCTATTTCTTTGGCTGCACCAGTTTCTGTAACACTACAGGTTGTAGGATTGCTTTGTTAACAAATTGCTTTTTAGGAAGCCGTCTGCTGTATATCCCAAGCAAAATTAAGATTAATTGTTTGATATCTTCTCACTTGGTTTCCAGGCCTCATCAAGACATTGACATAGAGGTACACTGAAACTCGAGTGGATCCAGTATTGGAAAATTAACTGAAGGGACCTCCTGCTGTTGTGAAGGCAGGTAATGTCTTTTTTCTCTTCAATTTCTACTAATCCTTTTAAATACTCAGTGGATCTATGCAACTCTATTAATGGATTGCCTTCTTGTTGAACTGTATAAAAAAGGGTATTTTAAAGAAATGGGTTTCTTATGGAATTTATCTTTGTACTAAAGTGCGATAGAGCTATTAATATTGTTCCCAGGAAGTTAAAATAGGTAGCATCTACCATAGTAGGGCCCTATTTAGACAATCTTAAATTCCCTTTAAATTCCTGAGCTTATTCTTTTATATTGTGCGGTCACCACTGAAGAGCTAGTACCCACTAATAGAAAGAGTTAGGTATCAGGATTTAGGTAGAATTTAGGCCATTCAAATATGTCTCTTCTTGTCAAATATTGGTGTCATGTCACATAGTACTAGAACTTCATCAGTTGTTTCACTAACTAATCTGCATGTTCTTTTCAAAAATACAATAGTTATATCTGCTTTGCAGGAGAGCCCATTGCGACAGTTTATGTGTTTTCATTGTTTTAAGAATATGCCTCTATACGGTCTTGGCATGATGGTGTTTATCATCAGTAAATTACTCATTTGGTGAAATAAACTGATACAGGAATTGGTAGATCGTGATTTTACTAAATCTCCAATTGGTAAATCTTGGTCCTGCATTTTCAAGAATAATGAGGCTCTGCAAGCATCTATGTCTGTTTGCAGGCTAGGGTCATTCCAGTCTGGTGAATCCTGTTCCTTGCACTTTTGCTACATTGGGAAGTTTTATTAAAAACATTGGCTGCCTGAGAACTGAGAAGTTAAGTTTATTAAGATTTTTATTGTCTCATGAAAAGTATGACATGTCAAAGATGTAAATGACTGAAACGCTTTTTAGTGGACCAGTTTTTGAAATACATTACATCATTGCTGCAGCCCTAAATTAACACTGCAATTTGTATTGGGAAGCCAAGCCATGAACAACAGGGGGAAAACAGGAAGCTACTGAGTCCCTATACCTCCACTTGCAGAAAAAGGCAATGTTGCCTGTATTGTTCACTAAATATCAACAGGCCAAAGGAAATGAACTTAACTGAAGTGAGAGCTGTAGTCAGTGAAGAATGACAGCTCCTAAAGCTGTTGGGGTATAATACATGCTTGTCATTGAAAACTGGAATCAGGGTCAGGAGTCAGCAGGCAGTGTTTGACACAGCTGGCATGTAAACCTGGTTAGAATTGCAATTCAGACTATCCCTTTAATGCTGGAAAAGGGTCTTGGGTAGAGCAACTTTAATTTATTGTTACTTTAGCAATGATATGTATTAAGCAAATCTCCAAATGCCAAATTTTCTGTGGACCCTTAGATTTTATATTTATATTATTTATTTTATGATTTATAGTTATTTACATTTATATGGAAGGCTTTCCATGTTAATTGTCCTGTTAAGCATAGAACAGTGATTCCTCTTATGATGAGCAAAAATTCTGTTATCTACCCCCATCATGTTTTAAGCAAAGAACATGGATGCAGGAGGAAAGGCAGTACTGAAATGTATGCAAGCTTTTTTGTACATCTGTGATTATATTGTGATTATATTTACTACTAACCCTATAAATGACATACATGCCTATATATAAAAATTAGGAGTTTTCATTCCTTATTCCTTTGTATGCAAAAGGCAGAAAATGTTTGCTGTTTGCAGCTCCCTGTATTTTCATTGATAAAATGTTGTAATCAACACTTTGTCTCACTACTTCATTTCATTTTTTTATGTGTATCTCAGTGGGGAACTCTAAACTGTACTTTTATAATGTCCTCTCTCTCTGCTAACTTTTATCTTTAGCTGCTGAAGAAGATTAATAATCCCCATACCTTAGCTGCAGAAGTTTAATAAACAAAGCTTAATTAAAACAAGAGAGGCACAATAAACCCAAAGGGTACTGCTTTAGCACTGAAGATTCATGTCATTTTTCTTGTTTGTTGTGTGTTTTTAAAAATTGGGGTGAGGGAGGGCTGGAAGAGAACTTCAGGTTTTTATATTTAATTGAACTAGCAGCATGTGCTGATAAGTAATAAATAACAGCGACACAGACTGACTAAATAAATTGGTTTCCTCAAGCAGTGATTCATTTGCTGTCTTTCATTGCCATCAGGTTAAGAGACAGCTCCTTTTGTCAGCCTACAGGAGAAATATTTGATAGTGTAAAATCCTCCTTTCCATTCCAGCCACAGCAGCCTTTTAAATGCATTGAATTAATATAAGTAAAAATGCAGCAATTAAACAAAACTTGGGCTGCTCATTGACTTACAAACAAAATCCCTGCAGAATCAGTTATCAAGAAAGCATCTTGCAGTGATTCAATGCGCTTTGCAGGAGGGAAACACTGCTGATGGGCAAGGTTCTTGTACTTTTGCAGAAGAAGAATTGTTGGTATTGAACCATGGATAAAGTCCCTGATCTTAGTAGGCTTCTGCTAAGCACTCATCATTCAAGGATAGGATAAATACAGACCAAATTCTTGCAAAAATTCTTTGCTGTCAGACCTATACCCGCTTATGAAACAGATTGGTTAGTTCTCTTAAGTGTGCACCGTATGGAATATTTTTTAGTAGCTTAATGTATTATGTCATTTTATTAGCCTTACATGAGGTCATTGCTACAGAGACTGGAAAACAAGAAACTAAGCAGAAAAACTAAAAATCAGCTTTTCTGATCTTCCCATCACATAGTCCAACAGCAGGATGATAGAGTAGCCTTGGAGGGATTCTGCCAGAGTGAAATTTATGGGGCTACTGTAACTTGCACATATAATTCAGACTGAAGAAATCACTGCATTTGTACTGATACTCTGCTCATTTCTTTAACTGGATTCCCTTCAGGATCTGGGGTCTGAAGAGCCTAGCTTGTGAAAAGACCATTTTCCATCACAGATAATTGGGGCAGCTGGGAGAATATGCTTATGGAGGAGATGGTTGCAGTTCAAGAGTTGCTCATACAGCACACTTCTTGTTGCTTGGCTTTGTTAGGAACCTTACCATGACCATCTGCACTGGTACTGCATGGCATCTGCAACAGCTCAGCCTCTGGCCTGCTAGGTATCCATGCAGCACTTAGGAAACAGGAAACATTGATGAAGAGGAGGGAATTAAAATGTACTAGGCTTTTTATATATAATGAATCTTGCCACTTGGCTGCTTAAGTGTTATGAAAGGCATTTTCAATGTCTGGAAGGCATCCTCAAACTTTTTCACACTAGAATCCATGCCTACTAGGAATTAATTTTTTTGGATCAGCTCTACAGTTTCCTTTGTCAGAGCTCTTTTCTCCACTCACCATACTAACACACCCTAATGTAACTAAAGCAATGTCCAACATAGGCTATAATGCAAAGTGAAAAGTTTGCTAGTTACTTTCTATGTCTTTTAAAAGAGTGAATCTGATTTGATCAGGAAGTACACTCCTGATCACACCGAAAACTCACTGTTTATAATATATTTTTAATGCCACTATGGTATTAGGACAGGTGTTGACTGTAGCTTCTGCTTCTAGCTCAGCACTAGACCTGCATGCAGTATTGAAATTCCTCATTAATTATGCCATTTCTCCCAAATGCCTGTGCTTTATACCTACATGTATTGGTACTGCATTTACAGCTAATTATTGCTCTCTTCTGTTGTGTTTGTACTACTTAGAAATAAATATTAACCATGTACAGGCTGTTATCTGTCTCTGTCATTTATCTAACCTTCTGATTCACCTTTCCATCCAGTTGTCATGGAACTGTAAAGTGTGGTTCTGCCCTGCACAGCATTGGTTTAAGTCCAGGACACAATAAAGGACTGCTCTGCTTATGCATCCGGAGTTGAGTGTGCTGCTGTTACACCTGGACAAAAACCATAAATTATACTCCTGTAATGCTACTGACCAGCGGCAATACAAGTGGCATAACACCTTCTCAATGCAGAAAGATGGCTCCTGCCCCATATGAATTTCCTTCTTGTTATGCACTGCAAAGTTATAGATCCAAGGCCTGATTTGCTGATGATTTGTGTTTTTACTAACCCTGCAGAGCTATCACAAGAAAGCCATAATGAATGAATTAGTGCAAGTCTCTCTTTTTTCAGTATCTTCCATATGATGTCAGCTTATAGTTGTCACCTGTGCAACTCCATACTTTTGTTTCCTTTGGGCTTAGGTTTCTTTCCCTCCATAGGCTTTCATCCTATACTTTATTTTTGCATTTTCTCAGTCAACAGCTAATATGCATGTTTCATTTTTTTTGGTCAGAAAAACATCTTATCCTGTGTTGATCCTTTTTGAAAAAGAGATGTTATTCAGTGCTCAAATTCTCAGAATAAAAGGGCCAAATGGCAACTATAATTGAGCCTACTTACATTCTGTTGAGACTAGTGGATTTCCACAAATTAAATACTTAATTATGTTCATTTTAAAAAATGTCTGTGTTTTTTCATTCTGGGACTTTCTTTGGCTCAGTCACTGGACCCTGCTGTGCCTTCTGCTGGCAGACTAAAGAGCCCTCTGTTACCAGGTTTGTGCTTCCAAAGTGGTACTTAAGGACAGTGATCAGCATATCGACTAACCTGCTTCTAATGAGGTAAAAAGATTGAGATCCTTAAAATATTCCTCTGCACTGCACCTTTTCCAGTTACTTAATTCATTCTTAATTAGGTCTTCCAGGAATCCTCTCCAGCATTCTGATGTCCTCCTAGAGCTGAGAACATTGGATCATTGTAAGAGATACTTCAGGCCATCAGGGACCTTGTGTAGTCTCCACTTCAACCCCCTGCCCAGAGCAGGCTCAGCCACGGGGTCGGAGCCGGTTGCTCAGGGCTCCATCCCGCGGGGGCTGGAAACCCTCCCAGGAGGGAGATGGCAGCACCTCCCTGGGGCCGGCCCCACTCCCCAGCTGTCCTGGTGGGGGAAAAGCTTTCCCTTGTCTCCAGCCTCTCGGGCTCTGCCTAGCTGGCTGCCCACCAGGACCCAGGGCCTTCTCCCCAGAGCTGCCCCAGGCCCCACCGGCATGGCTGCCAGGCCTCGGCCTGCCCGCCGCAGGGCTGCGCGGTGCTCCTGCCCCCAGCGCGGGGGGGTCCTGTCGGCCCCTTCCTCCTGCTGATCCCAGTCTTTCTGGGAGGGACATCAGGACTAGAAAGATTATTTTATTATTGTTAGCACTCATGTCAGCTAAAGGGTACATCTCCTTTCTCCGCTTCTTGGTAATTTCTTGGTTTTACTACTCAGACATCTCCTCCTGCAGCAGTGACCAACATTCTGAATTACAGCGGTGCTGGATGTGGGATCCCCAGTATTTTTTAATCAGCTTTTTGGTCTTACTTTTGGGTGCCCATGGTGCTCACTCTATGTAATTTCAGCCTCTTCATTTAGAAAGAATGAGAATCTTAATGAACTGCCCTGTAGAGGAGGGCAATCCTATGATCTCCTTTACTGAGGTGGGCAACTGAGGCATAGCAATTTGAAGTTGAGTCCACAAAGCTACGCAGGCATTGTCATGCTATTAGAGTGACTACCTTTTTTAGCTGCTGCTCTGAGTTAGGCTTAAGGTTCCCATCTTACTCTATTTGCCCAACAAAATGGGCATCAGGCATCCTCTTCACTGTTCCTTGTGTGATCTCTTGCTCTGGTGTCAGTCTAGTTTATGGTAGTAAAGGTACCTCTTTCATATCTATGGGAGGAAACTGGCACTCTGTTATGGACAAACTCTGATAATTTATAAAACTTCTTGGTTCAGCCCATTAATTTTGGTCCTGCAGAATTACCTTCAAGGCTAGAGCTGTTGTGCTGTTACAGTAAATACTAATGAGGTTTTCAGAAAGACAGAACTTGGGCACCTTCACAGGGTGGTTGTCTCTGCACTCATGTTATCATGGAGGTTATCATGCCTCCTTGCTTCTCTCTCTCTGGTTTTAGGTTGTTGCTTAGTCTCCCTGTGAAGGTTTCTGTTTGCAGTGTTTTGCTCTCTTGCACCACCCTATATCCCTTCCCAGATAACTAGAAACTTCTCTTTTGTCTTTAAAAATACAGACAGTTCTTGGGGTAATCCTGAGGCTTATATGGAGGAAAACAACTACAAATAGCATCCTTACCTGCCAGATGCTTTTCCTGACCCTGTCCCTTTCATATCCTTTCTCTCTTCCTTCTCTGCTTATGAAGCACAGCCTAGTTTTAATGAGCCCAATCTTTCCTTCAGTTAATGAGAACAGAAAGGATTTGTGTTGTTCACAGCCAACAAGTGTTTTATTGGCAGCACTAGAGGTTGTTAACATACTTTTTGGTCTGTAGGGAAAAAAGTATTGAACAAGTGCCTTATATATATTATGAAAAGAAAGAGGGAGGATATATTATTTTATACAGAGAATTGGTTGGTTTTGTGACCTAGGTTATTACAACCAATGAAGTTGGTAATCTGATTTTTAGGTGTTTTAATATCATATTGTGCTTAAAACAAAACTGGCAAAATCCAATATGCATTTACCTTTGGAAAAATATACTTTCATAAGTTCTTAGGGCAATAGAGCTTTTCTCAAAATCGAGTATAGAAAGTTTTTCTGCAGTGGGTATCTGACTCGACAGTGTTCAGAACATGTTTCAGTACCCAGATGATGCAAAGTTCCTATCTAAGAGAAAAGCTGATCAGGAAGTGCATAGGTAATGAATAACATTAAAAATCTCTTAATTATTGAGGGGTCTACATTACTATTAGTAAAGAATGGAAAAGTGAGGGGGAATGTTTACAGCAGCTCGGCACCCTTCTTTTTGAAGAACTGCATGCTCCACGTTAGAGTCTTTGTATTATGTCACCCCACTGTAGCATGTCCTCTTATTCCATGTGAGACTAAATATTTCCAAATGACTAGCATATCATTTTCCATCCTGTATGTATAACATGCCTTTAAAGATTATTAAATAAAAATTAAAGAATTGCCTGAACAGTGTTGTGCCTGTTTATACCATATGATACTCTAATTCAATATTTCCTTTTAATTTGTTTTATTTTTGTTAATGAAAATATGTATTTTGCTAACACTGTTAATGAATGCACTTCTGTCAGATACAATTTGCAGGGGCCATCTGCAAAGAATGAGGAACAGCTCTCTAAATAGTTTATTAGACTGCCTAAATTTGTATGCTAGTCATACTGCAAGATTTAATTGAGGAGTGATTTCTTTTGTCAAGTTTTAGGCCTGCTGTTATTGCAGGACTGCAAGTTTTTCTGACTCAGAAATGCAGCAAAACTGTTGGCTTGTGAATGTTTTACCATGTATAATAGGCTGTTTCTATGTTAATAATGAGAAGTAAAAGCACCCTGCTACTATTTCCTGTGTGTGCATATATGCACAGCATGTATGTACGTACATAAATAAGAAGCCTCTCTTTCTTTTTTTGCCAGCAGATGGAGGCAACAAAGGCCATCCTTGGGAAATGAATAACTCGAAAACAATGTGGGATACTGGATGGATGAGGTCTCTGCGCAGAAATTCTTGGAAGAAAAATCAGAGATAAATCATGGCAAGTATTGATGAAATCAGTGGCTGTCAGTGTTTTCCTCAACTAAATGTTTGCATTCCATGAAAAACCACTGCCAGTGTACATGAAGGCTGAATGGACTCATTCAGCAAATGTGCCTGAACTAAAGGCTTCTTGGGAAACAGGGTTCTCTTCTGAATCCCTGCCTTTTGGTCAAGGAGTCGGTGGGCATTGTAGATTCTATGCCAAATTCTGTTTTTTCCTAGCTGCTTAATGTGAGTCTCTCTATAGCTGTAGTATTGGGGTGAGAGGGCAGTATAGATAAGGCATTACAAGGGACTTGGTGGACATTTTAATTTCTCCATTTGTAAGTGGAAAAATTCTAAGTAAGGGCAGGAATGAAGTTTGCTTATGTATTTTTGATGGGAGGACATAGGCAAAGCGGGATGTATTTATTTAGTAATAAAGTAATTTTATGCCACACAAATGCATGCCTAACTTTTTAAGAGCTAATGAAAGATTAAAATAGTGCTGAAGTCTTTCTGACAAGATGAATTTTTCCCCTGAAGTAGAGACCTAGGTTAGCATAACCATGCAGCAGAGCTCCAGGTAGCCTCTCCTTGGGCACAGCAGTGGCTGAGGCCCTTCTGCTGCTCTGAAGCATCCCCCCACCTGAAAAGCCAGGCTCAGCAAATTACAGTAGGCATGTTAAACTGGTCAGTGAACTAAGGAGGCTTTGAGGTATACAAGATTTTCCCTTTTGGCAGGGTTGCTTTTAACCCAGGCACTGCTCACTGTATAGCCTTATTGAACAGTTGTGTCAGTGTAACTGAGGGGCAGCACAGGTGAAGAATAAGACACAACATCTGGGGCAGGAACTCCTTACACTGACATTTCCTCTGAGACAAAAGCCCATGACACTGTGTCCTAATATCTGCAAAGCTCTGTTAATACATGTGTACTTCATGGAACATGTACATGCATCTGTCTTACCCGATGCCAGCTTTTAATGGAGGAATTGTTAGTCCTTTTCTTGCACGTATCGTTTCTGCAACATACCAAGTTGCTAAATTATGGGTACAGTTCCTTGCTCAGGTGACCTGAGTGATAAAAGTGACAAAGTCACTTTTGTGAAAACTCTGAGGTCATTGAGGTCTTTGGAAAATGATACTCCTGGCCATGCATTAACCAGGTCAAGTCTTGATAAAATTTGCATAGCAGTCTGTTGGTATCTGGTCTGGAACTGACTGAGCTTTCTCATTAACCACAAAATGGCAGCAGTAGAAACGGAAGTAAAAACAGAAAGAGAAAAATGGGGAGAAGAGCAGGCAAGTGGCCAAGACCCACAGATGCTGAACTGCACATATTTGATGTTTAAATCCTCTGTCTGGTGCTAGAATCAAGGAGATATGGATATGAATCTGTGCCAGTGCAACCAGTTGCTTTCTGAAAGCAAAGCAAAACCAGTGTCTGTTCTCTGAAGAACTGCTAATACAAGGAAATAAAAAGTGCTAGAAATCCCCTAGTTCAGCGCTACTGATGAGTACTTTGCACACAGAAGCCTCTATACTGTGAACCGAGACCTTGCTTTTTAACCATCAGTTCCTGAAGTTTTGGAACTGTCTGCATAATTTTTTTTCTCCATTTTTTTTCCACTAATCAGGTTTATACATATGAGATGGTGATTGGCAAGACAGCTTTTTATCCTGGAGAAACAGTATGGCATTTGTTAGCTTGTCTGTCCAGGAGATTTGAAAAAGGAATGAAACTGAGCTCAACCATGATAAATCAAGATTTCCAAAATCTTGAAACTGACATTCCTTAAAATGGTTAGAAGTATGTTTTTTAAACATGAAGTTCTTTTTATTTGCTTTCTGCTCTTTTAACCTTGGGCTGATGTCTTCAATCTTTTCTCCACAGATGTGAAGATGAAAAGCTTACTTTTGAAATATGAACACAAAACAAGAATTTCCCTCTGTCACCTGGCTCTGGGAGCAGAGTCTTTATGAACAACACATTTCGTGATATTCATGATAAAATCACACATATTCCAGCAAGCTTAGTGCCCAGACTTGCGTATCAATGTCATTAGGCTGTTACCCTGTGCTGAAAATCGTCTGGCCAGCTAAAATCAGTGAAGATTCAGGAGAGAGTATTGAAGGCAGCAGTTTGCCCATCTGGCTCTTACCACTACTTTGAGGGCTATGTCTATCTTTTTTTTCCTTCTCACAGTTTTCTTTGTTTCTGCTTGCTGAAGGTGCATGTTACTGGCCAAAGGGGTATTCCATACCATGTGACGTCCCATCTAGTATAGGAACTGGGGAGTGGGGGCGGGGTATCGCAGCTGGGGGACTAACTGGGTGTCGATCGGCAGGTGGTGAGCAATTGCACTGTGCATCATTTGTATATTCCAATCCTTTTATCATTACTGCTGTCACTTTATTAGTGTTGTCATTACTAGTTTCTTCTTTTTATATTCTATTAAACCGTTCTTAACTCAACCCACGAGTTTTACTTCTTTTCCAGATTTTCTCCCTCATCCCACTGGGTGGGGGGGAGTGAGTGAACGGCTGCCTGGTGCTTAGTTGCTGGCTGGGGTTAAACCACGACAAGCTCTTTCTCCCATGTTTGTTTTTTTTGTTTACTTGTTTTTCTTCTTGAACTTTCTTTTCTCTGAGCAGTTCATCCACGGCTCAGCTCTTGTGTTGACTGCCCCTTCCCCTCCTTTTTTTTTTTTTCTTTTTGCATTCTTCTTTTGCAGAGAAGTTGGTGTCTGCTGTGTTATAATTATAGAGGTTTTCCGCATCTGCATTCTGCACACCCAGCTACCCTCCACCTCCTATGAGTGTCTATGTAAGGTTATCTTGCTTTACTTAGAGTATTGTCTACTTGACCAACACCATCTCCCTCTGGATGCGTAGTCATGCTCTCTGAAATACTTTCTGTAACAGAGGTGTGGCAAGGTTGGTTTGTGCTGTAGCCTGTTTGGGGGACTTGACATCCCTGGTGTCCTTCTGACTGTTGCAAGCAGAACTGATGGGGGCAGGGATGGTGAGGCATTAGCTATTTTATGCTCTTACTTGTTTGTTGAGCATTTACCTGCATCTGTCAAGTCAGGGCTGTTGAAGGTTGAGCAGGATCACAAGAGGTTACACTAAAACCACCAAAGGAGAGGAATAACATCTAGAGGTGACCACATCTGGAGTGCTGTGCCCTGTCCTGGGCTCCCCAGTAAAAAACGAGGCATGGACATATTGGAGCAAGTCCAGAGCAGAGCCACAAAGATGCTGAAGGGACTGGAGCATCTCTCCTATGAGGAAAGGCTGAGAGAGCTGGGACCGTTCAGCCTGGAGAAGAGAAGGCTCAGGGGGTGACCTTATCAATGTATATAAATACCTCATGGGTAAAATAAAGAAGATGCAGCCAGACTGTCCTCAGCAGTGCTCAGTGACAGGACAGTTATGCAGTGAGCACAAGCTGAAAGACAGGCAAGTCCATTTAAACATAAGAAAACACTGTTTTACTGTATGGCATTTTGAGCACAGGAAAAGTTTTTCCAGGGAGGTTGTAGAATTTCCATCGCTGGAGATACCCAAAACCCAGCTGCACACTGTCCTGAGCAACCTGCTCTAGGTCAGCAAGGGAGTTGGTCTAGTCGATCTTCAGAGGTGCCTCCAGTCTCAGTCTTTCTGTGGTTTAGTAACATTTCTAAGCATCCTCACAGTGGGATTTGTCATGTTCTCAATTTATCACAGTGAAATCATCAAGGAATTTTGCTTGCAAGCAAAAGGGGGTTCCCAGCTTAACTTTATTATATCTGCATGTTGATCTCAGACAAAGTCCCTTTGCCCTGCTACCCTGATCTGCTGTTCAGGTATGCTGTAAGTGATTCCTGCACATTTCTCCAGGGAATTCTGAAGTCCTGTACTCACATTAAGCCTCGTGGTGAGGAGAAGAAGAGTCCACAGAGCTTTTGCAGGAATGTGAGGGTCCCTTCTGCATCCTTTTGAAAGCAGCTAAAATGCTTGGTTGGTTGGTGATCTTGTTTTTTATTCAGTCCCATTATTGATAATGTTCCATGTGGCAATAACTTCACCAAGAGATACTTAATGAACTTAAAAAAAGTTTTGAATATAAAGGTTATATTATCAACAAACGGTGGTTTGAAAGAACTAAATAGGATTATGAAGATTATCCTTCTTTAACAATGCCTTAAATTTTTATCTCCTTATCCCTTCCTCATTGCTTTCTCTCTCAAGACATTATGGTTTATTGTATCTCCACTAGGTACCTTGCATATGATTTACACACTGAATGACTCTGCTTTCAGAGCAAGGTAATGATATAATATCCCCATTTATATTCAGAGCAGTCAACACTTTCTAGGTCTCTGAATAATAAAACCACCTGCATTTAATATACATGGAAAAATGGGAAGGCAAATAGCAGATATGGCACAATCAGATAAGTGTAATCAGATAAAATATCACAATATTATAGCAGATCAGCATCTGTTAATGACTTGAATTTTAAAAGACTGACAAACAGCATGGCCTAAAGCAATCAGGCATACCTCATTCAGAGCTACTTATCCCAGATTTGATTGCTCTTCTCAGATGTTTCTCACAGATTAAACATTCAGGCTTTCTTATTTTAACTATTCCTGTGCTGTGTCTCTTTAAGTGGAAAAACACTAGCTTTTTACCTTTTTCTCCCACAGGGAGAAAGCAACATCAAATCACATAGTGGAGGAAAGACCCAACTCCCCTCAAGGGCTGCAGTAAGCTGAGCCAAGCAGCCCTTCTGCAGTGTGCGTGCAGTTGCACATCAGTCTATGTCCTCTGTCTCTGCAGCTGCTACCAGGGCTTTGGGATCTGTCCTGGCTACTGGAGAATTAGCGGAAACTGAAAGGGTTTTTTTTGTATCTGACAATCCCTGGATGAGTGGCCTGTGGAAGACTTTATTCTTGCATCCCACTGCACTCAGTGGGACCCTCGGCCCTTTGGGGCATCCTGCAGTTGCTGTAATGCAAACAATAAAAATAAAGCAACATCACAGTAGACCTGGTGGTCTATGGAGGTGGGACATCGCCTATCCTCTTGTCATTTCTATGTCTCTGTCAATAGCAAGTCTTAGTTGTTAATGCAGATGCTGTAGTAGCACCCAAAAATGATGTTAGGAGTATGTTCCTCTCTCATCCCCTCTCCCTTGCCTCCTCCCTGACCTTTTTATGGTGTATTCTCCTCTCATTTGGACAAACAATCCTGGTCCTGTCAGGACTTCTGATTATTTGCAATAAAATATAGCTGCAAGGTCTTGTACAGCTTGGTTTAATGCAAGCATTGGTGGTGAGGAGCTGTTCTAATTTCTTCTTTCTGATTTGGTGTCCCAGGTGATGCTACTCCTGGAAAGCATATCCCTTGCCTCACATCTTGGGTATGGGGGGTTCATTTGCTCCTGATTACTGAGCTTGTGATTGGGCTTTGCCTGCTGCAAATTGAAACTGCATCTCCAGAGTATATTGGGAGCTACATGCTTGCACTTGAACTAAGTGTTTTGCAGGTCGGGGTTTGTTTGTGGTTTTTTGTTTGTTTGTTTTGGTTTTTTTTTTCTTTTACATCACAGGACTCTGTGCTTACTGTAGCACCAGAAAACTTTTTACTATAGCTAAAAACATGCAACAATAGAGCATCTGAGGAAAAAAAGGGAACATCCTACAGCCATTTTTTCTCCCATTTGATCACACCTGAGATTAAATAATATCTCAGATATTTTGCATTTAACTGTGAGAGAGATTCTATGGTGAGAGGATTTCAGGATGCTTTACAAATGTAAAAACTGAAAGCTAAATGGTGCCATTGGGCCCCATGTACATGGTTAATAGTAAGCTGCACCAGCCCTGGAAGAAATCACCTCCGAAGAGGGTTGTGGACCTTGGAGAGGGACCTATGGAAGATACTATCTTAGTAAAGACAAGGCACTTTTAATATCAGCACAGTTAAGTGCTCATTTTAACTCGCTAGTCCTCAATAAATAGTAACAAGAGTTACATTGAGCCTTCTTTTCATGAGGAACTGTCTGGGCATCATTTTGGCTCCCATGAACTGAATCATGTGAAGTAAGAACACAGGATCCTCACCAGTAACTCTGGAACTAGAAAATTATGCCTTCCTGCCTTTGTTTCCCCTCCTGCTTTCTGGGTATTAAGGGTGGAAAAAGCAGATTTTAGAATGGCATATACAGCTTAGACCCAACGTACCTCTTCCTGTAAAATCGTGCCCCATGGTTCCCTCCCCTCTTTGAGAGGCTGTCTTGTGTCATCCGCTGCCTCCTGGAGAGTGAACAAAGGGTGAGTGGGGATGAGGCACTACCCTCTCCCTCTACTGCTGGTGTACACATACAGTATCAGCTAGAGAGGGAGGAATAAAAAAACTAAACACGTGGTCCAGATAGTTCAAGAAATTGGTACTCACAGAGCTTGGTGTATCCTATGCAAGCTCACCTCATCTATGGGTAGGCATAACCAAAATGTCACTGCAAATCAGGAGCAGAGCAAGGAAAGAACATTAAAATGTAAGTGTTGCTTCCTGTCATATGTTTAAACTTTTTGAAACACAAATATAGTTATTTTTTTCTTTCTTTGTCAAATAACACAGGTTTCTTCAATCTGGAGAAGGACAGTCAAAGTGTTTCTGCCATTATATTCACTTATATAATATATACATATTTATGAGTGTATATTCTTGTATAGCTTCATTACTGCAGGGGATCAGTGACCAAATATATTAGGCATCCATTGTGTATAAGGAAAATAAATGAGGGATAATTTGTCATGAGTTCTTTCTTTGTATTAATAACGTGTGGCACAGAGATAAGATACGATCTGTGTTTTCTTTTGTCATCTATGCCTTAATGCTTCTGATTCCCGTTTCATTGTCCTCACATCTTTATTGGGCTCTTTTGGTTTGCAGTGTTCTGTTATAATGATTTTGTCTTTCACAGGTCAGTGCCGTTGATTGCATTACAGCTGGCCTGGACTGCAGCTGAATCAGTTTTGGGGGACCCAATATAAACCTACTGCTGTTACTGGCCACAGCTTGTTCTTTGGTACAAGTATATGTTACTGCTGCTTAAAAATTGACTAAAGGACATACCAACCAGAACACTATATGTGCTTGCCAGAGGCTACCAAAATTAAGAGTGTGAAGCCCTGGTCCCAATGCAATAAGAGACAAATCTTTCACTTTTTCACTGAACACAAGACTTTATGCAAAATGTGTGTCTGTCAGTGTAATGTGGCTTGAGAAAGGTGGTCCAATGAGTATCCCAGGGATCTCATCCCCAGGGGATGAGGGGAGTAACATTTTGATCTCTAACAAGTGAGAAGTTCTGATTTTCACTCTATTATTTTTGTCTAAAGAATGGAAAGTGAGTCAAACTCAGTCAAACTCCAGCAGCATTTTTTCTATTTCTAAGGCATACAGGGGGAATTTCTCCCCTTTCACAAGAGTTTGTCTTTTGCCTGTCCTTTATCAGTTGAGAAAGTGAAGTATGTGTTTAGTTTTATACACAGCTTGGGGCTAGCTTTAGGTCTTGAATTAGGGTTGATTCAGAGGTCCAGCAGGACCACTCATGGAGGGAAGTCCCCCAATGGGGCAGGAATCTGGGCATAGGTTTACCAAAGGCATGGGACATGAGAGACCTTCTTGCAGCATCTGATTCAAGCTTTATTCTTCACCCAGTGTTGGATGCTCGCTGTCACTGCACAGTTAGGCAGAAATCTTGTTTGAACTCCACGTGCAGTATGAATGGTTCGGCCCTTTTCAGCAGGAACCAACAAGCAATTTAAACTCAATTTCAGATCAACTTTATAAGAACCTCTAAGATATTTTCTTGCCCAAGCTAAGGCATAACAACTAGTAATCAACAGAAGGATGCTACAGCTTTTCAGATATAAATCACCAGCACTGTCTGGTTGGGCTTGGGAATACCCTTGACCACACTGCTGTCCAGCAGCTGTAAATTCATTAAATCTAACTGTCATGACCTCAGATTGAACTATCTCAGTCTGCTGGGATTGCTGCTAGTCTAAGACCACAGGTAAAATTGCCGATTCCCTCTTTTTCTCCCACTTTTTAGGAATTTCTTCTTCATTCAGAGCAGTACCATATAGTGCTATAAATATGCATACTTCTACATGGACTGTAGTATTTATACATGTGGACTTTCTGCCTCTGTTTTCTGCTAAAAATAATGTTGAACTCTAGGCTTATTTTCACAGACATGCAGAGCATCCCTTGTCTGTCATAATATGGAGAGTTGTTGAGAGCCTATTGACGATCTTATATGCAACTTGGTAGGATTTGAGTACCAGATCACCCAAAGGTTTCTTTGAAAATCTAAGCCTAAATGCTTAAGTCACAGAGAATTTCTAGGTTATGGATGCTGATTTCCTTTGAGAAAAACTTGCCGGAGCAAAATTCTCCCCTTTTGAAATTCTGAACCCATAACGTCCTCTTTCATCTCTTCCTCAGATGATTTTTTATCTTCTTTTTCTTTGTCTTGTGATCTGGAGTATTATGTACATGAATATGTGCAAAATGAGTGTGGTTTGGTGTGCTAAGAAGTGAGATTTATCTGCACCTCTTGGATAAATCATTTCCTCAGTGTCAGAGAAAGGTGAGGTACAGAAACTTGGCAAGAAGTAGAGACAAAGGAGTTATAGCCCATAAGATGGTTGTCACTCATTTTAAGGAGAGTACAAGTGGCAAAAAAAGATCAGCTTTTGCACCCGCAGGCATCCCCCCACCACCACCCTCACTCCCATCTCCTTTGCCCCTCTCGCTCACATTCACTCTCAGGGCGACATTTCCTGATTTATTACTTGAAAGGCTGCCATGTCTCTTCACCACTTGAAAGGGAACTTTTTTTTTTAAATGTGTGTAGATAAGATCTCAGGCAGTCCAAAAGATACTGCAGCCCGTGAATGAAATATCAGAATGGGGAACTTGACATCTAAATGTCAAAAGAGCTATTACTCCATATACATCCAAAAAACCCCCACTCACTCAGTGTCCTCCCAAAAGCTAAAATGGAGTAGGACCCTACAGTATTTCAGGTTTCCATAGAGAAACTGGAAAATGATGCAATAAATCACAGTTAATATTCATTATGTTTCCTTATACATACTGATATGCTGTAAGACTGTTGATCTGCAGTCTGAGGGGAATATAGTCATTATTGTACAGGCATGCCTATATTAGCATTAGTAAGAATCACTGAGGATTGCTGGGGAGAAAAATATACTCCCTTGCTTACTTCCCATATTACAATTACAGGAGATATTTTACAACAGAAGTGTGTCTGAACTGTTTGCAGCTGTTCTGAACCCAGGTTGAGAACTGCTAGTACTGAAAGGTAGTTAGCACTTCTGCTGAGTTCAGATAGCTAATTTTCATTAGTAATTGAGGTTGAAAAGCAGTCGACAGTGTGTACCAAATGTACATTAACTTCTACATCTGATTGGTGATTTCTCTACAAAAATCCTCATGAAACCTGTTTTTCAATTAGTAGGAAAACTCTGGCATTTCAAAAGAACTCAGATACGGTTTTCAAAATGTTAAAATATCTCTCATGACTTATATTTAGGAAAGTAGTATTGGAAAGTAGCTAAGTAGGCTGAATAATGAGAAAGACAATTAACATATTTTCAAATGCATCAGTATTATGGCTTGGCATGTCCTTGTTCCTGTTTAAAATTAACAATGACAGATACTGAGACCCTATTAATTTCTTAATAGGCTGATAGGCACAGCTGAGCATGCAACAAAGAATAATATAAATTAGTACTTGGGTTTATAAACCTGCAAACCCTATTGGGGATGATGTAGCATAGAGCAAGATGCAGAAAGAGAGAAGACATAGGTTGAAGTCAAAGCCCTGTATCTCAACTTTCTGTTCTTTTTCTTCCAAACCCTAGGGACATTGGAATAAAATTCCAGAATAATTCCCTAGTTTTTCCCTAAAAAATAATGTTAAGCCAAATCCAAACCCCATGTTGCAGGACTATAAACCTAAGTTGCTTTAATTTTCTGTTGTGAATTGAGCCTCAGGAGATGTTAAAAATTTAGAAGTTCCTGAGTATTTTTGTATCCCTAATTCAAGATATGTATTGTGATGTCACAGTAGGAAAGCATGTGCTTATGGGAAAAAAACATTCACATACTTTATAGAAATTGTGAACATACTTATTTTGGTTTTCATACTGCCTGTGTGTATCTGCCTCCTCCAAGCTGTTCCTCTCAACATTTAGCAAGAATGTTTAGAGAAGTGAAGGTGTTTTAGTTGTTAATCTTGTCGACCTGCAGTAACAGGTGAAGAAAATTAAGTCTAAAGTCTTGTTCATGGAGACAGTGAAGGGGCTAATTTCATCAGCTTACATTCATAAAAACCCCTTTATTTCATAATAATTCTTCCTTTTAGAACTCCTAACTTTTTTTGCTTTCAATATATTTTTCAAAGTACAATGGGGAGGGGAGAAAATGTTTTTAACAGAGAGGAGTGGAGGAATAAAATTGTGAACAATGCATCAATTATTCCTGGGTCCTGGTGGGGTCATGTAACCATGTGCCCTTGTGACAAAGGTGGCCAATAACATCCAGGACTGCACTGGGAGGACTGATGCCGGCAGGTCAAGGAAGATTACCCTTCCCCTCTGCTCTGGAGTGCTGTGTCCAGTTCTGGGCTCCACAGTGTGAGAGACACCAGGCATAGTGGAGTAACTCCAGAGGAGGGCCACAAAGACAATGAAGGGACAGGAGCACCTCTAAAACGAGGAAAGACTGAGAGAGCTGGGACTGTTCAGAAGCAAAGGCTAAGGGGGATCTTTTCCTTTGTATAAATATCTGATGGAGGAACAAAGAAGATGGAGCCAGACTCTTTCCATTGATGCCCAAAGACAGAACAAGAGGCAACAGGCAGAGACTGAAATACACGATAGTCCATCTAAATGCAAGACAAAACTTTTCTACTATGACTGTGGTCAAAGGCTGGAGCAGGTTTCCCAGAGAAGGGGTGGAGTCTTTGTCCCTGGAGATATTAAAAACCTGACTGCACAGAATCCTGGATGGTCTGCTCTAGCTGACCCTGCTCTGAGCTGGGAGAGTTGGAGCAGATGATCTCCAGAAGTGTCTCCAACCTCAGCCATTCTGTGATTCTTCATAGTATCATCCTTTACTTGCCTATAAAAAGAAGTACATGATTGAATCTTCACAATTTTTTTGAATTAAAAGAAATCATGTACAGCAAAGCTCCCCAAATCCTAGTAGTCTAAAAAAACTCCAAAAATCCTAATAGTAAATTTTCTTTTGGAACTGAGGGTAGTTTCTTAACAGAAAGAAAAGTTCTAAAAAGGGATATATATATATATATTCCTGAAATGTCCACAATAAAGATCAAGCACATATGCAAATAAGTAGCTTTAATGAACAGGTTCAAACCAGCATCTATTTCTAACTGGATGCAAGAGGCTTCTATTTATTTTAACTGGAGATTTCAGGGAGAGTCTGAAGGTAAAGCTCCTTTTACCTTTCACTCTGAGTAGCATAAGCCAACATTAATGACATGATGTAGCTGTAATTTCATTCAGTTATTTAAGAAGAAATCTTAAGAGTTCACTTTTTATCTTTTATGTTCTGTTTTTTTGTTATAGGACTGGTGGATATGTTTCATTCTTTTGAAAGCCTGTTCAAGCCTCAGGTCTGTTTTCAACACATTTTTGTTGCAGGGACACAATGAGTACCTCTATAATTTTCTTATATTTTGACTTCAGTTATTCCAATTTCCTGTAGTACTGGACTTAAAATCAGATCAGCTAGACAGAAAGTATATTTGAAAAGTGATTTTGGGTTTTATCTTCTTACTCCTGAATCTGTCAGAAGATGCTTCTAGCAGGCACAGGACAACCCCCATGCTTCATTCACAGGGGTATTGCCTCTTTTCAAACAACCAGTGTAACACCTTTTTCTCTGCAGCAAGATCTTCCTTTTTTTTTTTCTTTTTTTTCTTTTCAGCACAAAGTAGCCAGATGCATTATGCAGAATGTGAAATACAGCCACTGAACAAGCAATAAATTAACCTTACCATCAATGTGAGTTAGCTGGAATACAAGGTAATTCTGCTCATTTTTGATTTGGGTACCTCTCCAAAAGCCTTCTTCCTTCTTTCAGTGCTTCCTTTCATGCCTTTAATGCTACCACATGGGAAAAGCATCTGATCCTGGATGAATATCATGTGTTACACTATTTTACTACATATTTATCTTAACTTTTCATTCACTCGATACTGACCTTTGTTCTTTTTTTTCTTGGCAGTGTAAGAGCCAAATAGGCTGGAGGCCACATTCCTACTCCTCATATTGACAAGTGACTAATTCCAAGGAGAAGATCACCACTGGTCCAAAGTGCTACAGAAAAAGGTGTGGCCCAAGAATAATCTCCATAACAGACTTGTGATATAGCCTTAGGTAGTAACATGATATCGTTTGTGCTTCTACTCCTTTTCTGACCCCTGTAAGAGATTTGGATTCATAGCGATTCATCAATTTCTCTCAAGAGCTATGCCCTGTAATTCAGCAAGGTGTAGACCCCTTGTTTCATGAAGCTTTTCTGAGTTAAAGGTATTACTAATTAAGGAGGATTAGCAGTCACGTGTGAGTCAGTGCTTTATTTCAGCTGTGGTGAAACATGAGGGTATTTCTGATGCCTGCCATAAAGCTGCTTAGGAGTTTAGTCATTAAATGCAGTCACTCTGATCCTGTTTTGTCCATTATTTGTATCCTCTCATTCCAGGTGACAGAATAATTTTTTAAAAGTATATGCCATGTGAGGTGGTTGAGTGGAGAACTGTGAAAGACTTTAATAAATTATAGGTGGATTTATGAATTCTGCTCAGGGCGATGCTAACAGGGCTGAATTGAAGGGAAATTGAACTTGTCCTTTTAGATGGGAAAGCACAACTGGTTAAAAAAAAAAAAGAAAGAACGTGAAAGTCAGGTCCATTTTGGCTGCATCCCAATTTCAAGGCTAGAAAACCTCATTTTCTCATCTAGTGAGCAACTATAGTTACCCTCTCCCTCAGTAGTGGCAGCCTTTCAACAAACTAAAACAGCAGAGAAAGGAAAGATGTAATGGGCCTGACTGAAAGCTAATAGAAAATGATGTCTTGAATATTGTAAAGTATCATACAGTTTCTTAAAACACTTTCTTCTGAAACCCTCTAAGGTAATGATGTTCTACTCAAAAAATAGTCAGAGGACACTGGTTGTGAGGGACCAAAATGAAAAGCTCATATCCCCTTACCAAAGTGTCTGCCAGATTTGAACAGTGATGTTGCACTTTGCTTGGAGTAGTGAATTAGATGAGATGTATAATCTGAGGTGCTTTTCCTACAGGGTATAATAAGCAATTTATTTTCATTTACATTAATTTCTCTACATGAGTAACTACAAGATGCATTAAACTGTTAAATACAGACAATTCCCAGCTGATTTGTTGCAAAATAGAAATGCTGAGTGAATATATATGTATTTATCTACCTATCTATCAATCTATCTTTATACCTACCTATCTACCTGCCTTCCTACCTATGTGAATATATATAAAATAATCCACTTAACATAGATCATATTGCTTTGTCAAATAGTGGAATTATGTTAATGGGCCCTGCTATTGGATTTTTTTCAGCAGTCAGCAAATGTTTGAAGGGTTTTTTTCAACTGATGATGTGTTAGTGACACAATGACTGAAATATTAGGAAACAAAAACCTACACCAAGGTAATCCCATTGCAGGACTGGGAAGGCAGTCAGAAAAGTCCCTTTCATTTGGTTCTGAAACATATTTTATGAAAGCCAGCAAAAGGTAATGCTCTGTTTAATTTATGCATCTCATTGCAGTATTAATTATATCTGTTTATACTTAAGCTGAATATTACTGGAGGAGGCAGCTAGGGAGCAGTGTGCTGTTGTAAAATAAAGTAAGTAGGTGGTGAACAGATTTAGTAATGAACCTGTCATCCATGGGAAAATGACTGTTACAAAGTCTGTGTTTAAAATGACAGATAAGGTTAAGCCACAGAGATCAAACCAAAATTACAAAACTTCTCAAGGATTCAGGGTGCAGAATTTGTATTGTGGAGGTAGGCTTTCCTCTATTAAGATACATAGCTTATTAATTGGGTTAGAAGGTACAGTCAATGAGATTTCTGATCTGGTTTTATATTTGTACTTACTCTTGCTTAAAGAGTAGCATTAAAACTCTTTGAGCCACACATTAATTCCATGGATGCTGCTATAAATTTTAAAAATGTCTTTGGTTTCATTGCCTTACTCTGAATTGACATCAAGAGTGGAATCTGACATACCAATTTTACCAAATTCATTTCTTACCTACAGAGAAACTAACTAAACATGAAATTGGCTTTGAATTTGTCTATGAGTATTATTTATCTATAGACCAATAAAGATATTTAAGTCAGGATCTCTGTGGGACAAAATGTGTGCTGATACAGTTTAAAATTAGTCTGAAAACATGTTTACATTACTAATATTCATTGAAGGAAACTAGGGGCAAAATTAAAAAAACCCTGTGTCTCATACAATTGAAAGTCTAAATTCTTGTGCAAATCTGCAAATTGGTCCCTGCTTTTAAAAAAAATAGTCTAGGGGAAGTCTTTTCCAACATCACAAGTTGAAAATTAGTTATGTTTTACACAGAAAAAATACTGCTTGAGTTTTTCAATGCAGCAAGTAGAAACTATGGTCATACAAGGCTATTCTATGTTTTGGTGCATATTTTTATTAGAAATAGTTATACTCTATTGGATACCAGTGGAGCTATTCTGATTTATGCTTATGTAAGAATATGATATGTATTTTTTTTCTTCTTTTAGTAGAAGTGGCCTTTCTCTTGTTAAAGAAATGACACAGGTTATTCAACTAACACCAGACCTCATCTTTAATTAAGGAGTTCTACCTTAATGTGATCATTATAGGTGGATGTCATTCACCTGGAAGCTATCTCCTAACCTAATAACACCAGTAAGAATGAATTGGCATGACATTCTCCTTTGGAGACTAGGGTATACCTATAGGGTAGTGTCTTTCTTTTTAAAATGTAATAAAATGTAACATTTTGGAATAAGAAGAGCACACATCTCTTTTGTAATTAAATTATTACCCTCTACTGAGTAGAAAGTATTACTTTCTGAAGCAGCACGTAATGATTTAAAAAATGATGTTCATACTTATTGTCACACCCACTCTAATATTAGCAACTGTGTATCTCCAACAGGCAAACATTTTGTTGAAATCCTCTGGATAGTGTAGAAGCAAGCTGTGTTACCTGGGTTATCTTTTGACCCATTTTATCCCCATATGTTTCAGTTGTTACAGTCCTTTGATTTAAATTCACTTATTTAGTTTTTTTTTCACTAGATTTCAGACTTGTTTTTTTGAAGTCAGTTACAGTTTGAGGTGGAGATGTGAAAGAAGTGATTTCCAGTTCTGGATGACCTCGGAGGGGTTGTTTGGAGTTTGGTTCAGCTCCCGCTGTATTTAATGACGTAAAGAATCCTTGACTCCTGCAGTAGGATGGAGCATGTAGGGTCCAGTCCTTCCATCTATCAAGTACTTCAAATTAGTGCTAAGTGGCCTTACCCTCCATTACAGTCCATCAGTGTTGAAGATGAGTATTTGCTCAATGCGGTAGTGACCCAATTAAGACCTATTGTGATGATTTAACAGATACACAGATTTTTTTTCCTGCTCCCCTGCATCATAGTGAATATCATGTCAGCTGTATTGTAGCATGAGAGGTAGAGCTGACAGACACATATAATGAAGAAAAAAAGTGTTTCAGGTGTAACCACAACAGAGATATCGGAATAAAAATCTTACCCAACGTGCTGAACCACCAAGCCAGGCAGCACTGGGAGAGATACGAAGCATTGTCTTAAACCTTATTTCCTGAGGTGATATAAATGGGTCCGGTGTTTTCAAGCTGACTCTAGCTTTATGCTGCTATAAATCAGTGGAGAACTGGAGTAACACATAGGGATGCACTTTGTTTTGAGGTTCAGCATGTATTAGACCTAACAACAAATTGTCACTTAGTGTTACAACAGATAGAGTCCTTCCAGCTTAGTAAACATCTATACTTGTTGTGTTAGGTGTTATGATGACTCAAAACAAGAAGAAAAAATTCTGTGGTGAAGGGTTTGCAAGCCAAGCGTAAGATAAAACAGCAGCAGAAAGGATGTAGTACAAAATGCTCACTGTATTACAAAACTGAGGTTGGCAGAACTTGAAGTGATATACTACATGCTTCCTCAAGTAGTTATTCCCACAAACAATTCTCCCAAGAACTCCTTTCTCCTGTTGTGCCAGATTTTGCATACTGCTTCTGTAGCTTTTGTGTTTTTAGGTTTTGAGTGCATTGTAGTTTTGTATACAAAGTGTAAAAACCAGTCCCAGCTACCTGATTTGAAAGGAATAGGCTACATATATTGCCATTACTGGACCTAGTGAATGGGCACATACATGACTGATAGACTAGTATCAGTGCACATGTGTGAATCTCTATAAAGGTCCAGTTTGGTCAGTGAACCCAGAGCACCCTGGACCTTTTGTGGGTGTATATACCATAATGTGTACAGATAAGCTGTAGGTTAGAGCAGAATATCACGTGTGCAGAAGAGCTCCTGTGTGTGCAGTGACCATTTCTGGGCACTCTGCCTGACATACGGAAGCCTGGTAGGGTCCATTCCCCACCCCAAAATGGCAACATAGCAATGGGCGAACAGTCAAAAATTATATTCTTCTGCCAGTGCCGTTGAGGTTGGTGGGTCTGGAGAATTACCCCTTCAGGCAAAACTGATGAGCAAGGACTTGACAGAGAGGTGAGAAAAGTACAAACCTCTCCTTCCTTTCGTTTTGAAGGGAACACGACCCATTTAGGGCCAACTCTCCTGCTCCGGTGGGTTATGGTGCCACTGGAATGGCTGAAAGTTGCATTTACACTGGAAGATTAGAATGAAGGACCTGACAATACAGGAATAGAGCTGTACAGGTGGAGGAATCACATTCTCCTCTTGCATGACTGGGGTATGTGAGTGCACAGGTGTGTGTCTGTCAGCTTGAGTGCATGTGAATTCTGAATCCTTGAGCCCTTCCTGCAGATCGTGTGGGGCTGTGAAGTACTTCTCCAATATTCAGAGAAATTTACTCACATGTAAATGGAGCAGAGGGAATTGCAATGAAAGGGTTCCAGTAACAGGGCCCTCCTCTTTAAGCTATTGCCTGAGCCACACCTACAGAAACACTACACTGAAAGCATGAAAAAAAGGCCAGGCAGCATAATACAGCACAGAGTGTAGGTAGCTAACTACCTACCATTGACCTCCTTCTGAATCGTCTTTTCTGAGATTCATTCATTTTGTCCCTTCTTGACATTATAATTGCCTTAAGAGAAGTGTGCAGGGTGCATATTGTGCTTGTCACTATCTGCTTGCTTCACTTTGAAATAGGGGTAGAGGAACAAGAGACTGTTCAGAAAAAAGCTTGTTTAGTCAAATTTTCAGATTGTCTCCTTTAATGTTCTGGAAGCTCAAAAGCTTTTAGTTGGGGAGGGAGGCTCTGAATGCAATGAAGAGACTCTCACTGGTAATCACGGGAGTGTACATGGTGTGGAAGGCCAGCTTCTGCCCCATTGGCTTGTTTAAGTTCTGTTTAAAAAGTAAAGGTGTGCCCATTAGTCATGCTTGCTGTGAGCTGCCAGCAATCTCCCTTCCTGAAAGTTGCAGTTTCTTTTGCTCTCTCTGTGGTTACATTCAAAGCCAACTAATAGGAACAAACACCAGTTTGAAAGCCGTGCCACTTCATTAGCTTGACATGGTGTTCTTGGCAGGATTTTCTGCATTACCTTAAACACAGTGTTTTAAGGGCCTAACAATATTGGAGCGTAATGAGTCCATATTTATCTGCAAAAAAATGTGATTGCAGGTTTGTCTGCAAAGGCTGTGCAAATACTTCAGATGTACAATGTCAATGGGGAACCCTGGCTGCTCACTATGCACTGGTATTTTAAATTTTTCTACTTGAAGTGGAGGGCAAGATCAGAGTTGTAACCATTATGCAAAGGCAGCTATAGTTAGATCAAATGCAATATTTACAGCTTTCTGTATTATTACTTTTTTACAGTACCAGTTGTCAACCTATCAGAGTAATGTGTCTGAGGATCTCCACTGTCATACTGCCACTGAAAAATCCTGTCTCGTCAACCAGGGAGGAAAAGGTCTTTCTCTGAAAAGTGATCTCTACTCTGCTCAGCTGCACCTGAATGGCTGTGAATATGGGAAATTCCAGATTCAAACATAATATTAAAATATCTGAACTCAGCTGAGAAATTCAGCACTCACTGAAATCATCACAGTGTCATATTGTTTTACTAGGGCCAGGATTCAGTGCTTCTGACTGTGGTGCACTTACTGTGTTGCAGAGGCTTGCAGCTGGCTACTTTGAGTCCAAGACTCTGGGCTAGCAGTACTCGAAATGTTGTCTGTCGTATCTTAATGTTGACACTATGCTGAATTTTAATGTCAACAATCAGCCAAGAGTGCTCTCTAAGTAAATCTTGCCCATGTTTTCTCCATGTGCTGAGCCACAAAACCTAGTTAGGTGTTCTGGAGCCTGCTCAGCTAAACTGAAAAGAAGGTACAATGGTTTGATTTGGTTAGTATGTACAGAAATGTCGGAATAGGAGCCTGTATTCAAGTTGCTCTTCCTGACTGTGGTTAGATAAACTTTTCTTCAAATGAGCATGGAAGAGGTTATTTGTTTTTTAAGACCAAGCAGCCCAGTTTAAATACTTGTGGGGAGGCCATCTTTTAATTAGGGACCATAAGGATCAGGATGTTCAGATGCTGAGATATCAACGGATGCAAATTTTACTTTTAACTGCTTATGAAGCATCTACTTGCTCATGATCTCTTTGCTACCCACACTTGCAGGCATCTGTTTGAATGGCCTATTCCCCACCTTCAAGTTGGTCAAGTTTATGCCATAAGGCATAGCCATGAAGGAAATATGGCTTATCTGTACATTTTCTGTAATGCTGCAGGAAACTCATCTCCAGAAATAACATTTGTAGTGATGTTACCACCAGTTCCAACATGCTTTCTTGTATTCGAGTACATCTCTTGACACTTAAAGTAATAAATCTACAGCCAAAATGTGCCCATACAGAAGTTATGTCAAAAGTGTTTGCTATAATTGGAAACCCTCTTGGAAAATGATGTGGATCACTGGAGGTATTAAAGCATGTGTTAGAATGTGAGTCTGTCTATAGGCAACCAACAGTACATGCAAAAGTAGCTCCCCAGCCAGGGAAAACAGCAGAACTGCCTTCAGTGGACGTTGACTGCTCTATCTTTTAAAAGATGTGCATGTATTTAATTGACACTATATGAGAATGCCACTGAAAATGCCAAGAATGAAGCAGAAAGACCTCAAAGAGGAGATCTGTATCAAAATAAAATGAAACTTGTAAGTCATTAACTTTGCTTGTTGTAGTTATGCTGGAAGATGTTGAACAGAGAAGGGAAAGACATTTGCCACCTTACCCAGTGGCACGCTTCTATTGACATTTCTTTGGCATGGTTGTTATGCATTGAAAGTGAATTAAATCCTGACTTTTACTAGCATAAAAGGACTGCTAAATCCATTAGCTCTGACAACAGAATGAGAGAAAGTCAACTTTAAAACTGCTCAAAGTTCAATAGAAGTCTGCTCCAGGCATCTTTACCTGCCCCCCCTAGTCAAAACCTAAGACTTCAAAATCTTTCAAGTACATGGAATTTTACCAAAATGTCTGTTTTTCAGCACTTAAACCTGCCACTTCAGGGCTAAGACACTGCCTTGGAGACCTGGTTCAAATCTCTGCTCTGCCTACTTTGGGACTGAGATTTTTTTCCCTTCCTTCTCTTTCCCTTCCGTTTCCCTTTCTTTCCCTTCCCTTTCCCCTTTTGGTTTCCCCTGAGGAATCAGCAAGACCATGTTCAGAGTTGCAGACATGGAAAGGTTGCACATTTTGTGACCACCTTGCTTACTCAAGTTCAAGAGGGATAGTCTTCAGCACTGGCTCAGGATGTTGATAAGTCCTACTGTGCCTGTGCCTACCTGTATACACACAGATGTGCAAATTCACATAAATCCTGAAATTCTGATGGGTACTACACAATTGTCTTTTGTTCTGCTCAGGTTTTTTTCCTAAGACTAGCGTATTTCCAGCTGTGGACAATTCACATATCTTACTAGATTTGATGACTTTTAAAAATCTCATTAATTTGGTATGACCTTTGTTGCCTTTGGTATTAATTTTACTACCTGCATGACAATTAAATGAAATTTATTTTATTTCTTAATATGAATTCCTCTGTAATGATGTATTTACTCTCTTTACGGTGGGGACAAGACTGTTACCTCTTTCATAATTAAGTTCAAGTAGTACTATCAAAGCTACATTATAAAGTCCTAATTAACTGTTAAGAATTACGGTATTCTACTGAAACTACTTCTTAATTACCAGGCTACCAGCAGAGAACTGGTTGCCTGCCAGTGCGTTGGCTTGATTTTCACATGTACTGGAGCATCTCTGTGTTGTTTGGATGGCAAAAATTTCAGCTGCAATTGGGCCTGAAAACATAGTGGTTGTGTGAGTGTTTTTTTCCTATATATTGCAGCTATCTGGTACTCATTTTTCAGAAAGATTGGCCTACGATCTTTTTACATAGTAATTTATGGTGTGGAGATTTAGGGAAGTTTGTTATAAAAGAATATTAGTTCAAATGCCTCACTAATGTCTTAAACTGGCCTTGTTTGTTTAAAGTCTACATTAAGGTACCTGGACTTCCTTAAGGCATACATTTAAAGGATATGTTTTTTAAAGTGTACACCATCATCTGAACTGATAAAATGCTGTTTACCTCATGAGAGGAGAACTTGAAATCAGAGCATTTATCAGAGATATGAACCCTCTCCAGTTTTCTTGGACTGAATACTGACCCTTAAATCTAAAGATTACATTTTGAATATTAAGATTGTTAAGTCATTCTTGGGGATGATCATATGAAGATCCATCTAGCTGATATATTTCTGCCACAACGTCACACAATTTCTGCCACCTTTTGTGTGCCTTTCATCTACTCTGCAGCTGCCAAAACCTTTGGCTAGTGTACCATATCTTCTAAGATGTATGCAACAAAAGCTTCTTCAGGCTTATGTTGTTGCTGCCATTAGGAGCGGTGTAACACCTTGCTCTGGCTTACTGTTTGCCCTTGCTTCTTACTGCACGATCAACTTTTAAATGAACGGCATCTTTCTCTTCTTTGATTACTCACTGGTCAGGGCACTTTTTTTGGCTTTCAGAAAGGGCAGTTGAACTGACGCTTGTTTAGTATCCTCTACAGCCAGCACAACATGGTGGCTGGCTTTCACCAGTTCCTTGGAAGCATGGTGGCCTTAGCTCTCCAAACTTTAATCAAGCAAAATATTGATGTCACCCAAAATAAATATATAAGAGTGAGAAGTTTGGAATAGAACATCTTTTCTGAGGGATGGGTGGAAGAAGATAGTGCAGTGCATATGTCTATGAGTAGGACATCTCCCAGCTCCATGCTTTCCCATTGTACTTCTATGCTTTGGTTTCCCCTGCTGTAAAACAAGCAGAGTTTCAAGGAAATTCTGCAGAAATCATAAGTCACACTTAACATTTTCATTGCATGGAGTAAGGCAGTAGTTAAGTGATTACTTTCTAGAACAAAGTGACTATATGATTGGTTGTTATTTTCCCATGTAGCAGAGTTTTAAGGAGGCAAAAAGTCGGTCCATAGAAGTGTGTGACAAAGTACCAGCTTTCAGTCCAGAGGCCATGCAAAGAATATGGTTATTTCATAGGATGAGTTCACTCTTTAATGGAAAGTAATCCATTTCAGAGAAACTATCACATATAATTTGGTGCAATTGAACTATGTCTTTAACCTTTTACTATGATTTATGTGATTAGGTCACCAGAGGAAGTGGTTTTGGAAAGCATGATTAAACACTTTAAGGAAATAATTTCTACCTTCAAGCACCTTGTGTAACTGCACTTTTCAAGTGTTTGTCCTTCCTCATCAGCCTGGCTGCATCGAAATGCAGAAACATGTCCTTCAAAATCCTATTCTATTTTTTTTAATATAAAAACAGGTGAGAACAACTGAAACTCCACGTGAATTGTTATACTGAATTTTTTCAGTTTTTAGTCCATAACTTGAGTTTCAATATCTGTTTAGCACATTGTTATTCATTGTAAGCATAGCATGATAAATATAATTTCTGTGCAATTTGTCTGCTGCAACTGACCAATTTAGAACTAGTATCTGAAATTATAGCCAGTAGATAATGCCTGAAGAAACATAGACACCAAGGCACAGTTCAGAAAGAAGTAATTTTTGAATCAGCTCAAATTCTCTGCTTAATACCTTTACCTCTGTAATGAACCTACATTTCTGAAGAGGATTCTATGCTGTCCAAACATGTCCTACCCTGTTTGGCTTCTGGCATCAATGCCAACAGGCAGTGAGAGCTACAAGCTATTCCAGTGGTGAACAGGTTGTGACCCATCAAAGTTCACCAGCTCACTGAACAGTGATTAACATTTAAAATGTATGCAAACTAGTCTCCTAATTAAAGTTCAATAATGCAAGGCTTTGAACCTTTTCATTGCCTTTGGAAATAATCAGAGAAGAGAAGCAGGGTGCTTATCAGCAGAAGTCATTATCATAAAAGGCCAAATTCAGCACATCTCCATTCCACATCTTCATGATGTTGGCCAGTCATGAACAAGAGACAGACACAGGTCACAAAATATGGATGTGAACTGGGAATATACAAATTCCCCTGGGTCACTGAAGCTTGTTTCCATCTCATACTTGGAATTTGTTCCTTACAACTAAGGGGTCTGGTTGCAGCTCTGTTGTTAGGTTCATGTTTAAACATCAAAGCAAAGTTAATTTTCCTCTACAATTTTCATAGCCTGTCACTGTTGAACTTCAGTGAGTGTAGGTAATAATTTTAAGAATAGATTTGTAAAGGGAGCTTAGCAACTCAAGTTGAATCCCTGAGACCTCAACTCTAGGATATCTTGTCTGCTTAGCTGTATTTCTTTATATGACTCCTATCCAGCTATACTCTTCCTTTCTTTCAATCTCTCTCTACATGCAGCCAACATCACATAAGCTTTCCTCTGCTGCTAGCGCTGGAGAAGGAGTATTAGTCTGGTGGACAGTATTTGCAGGAAATGGAGGAAGGTGGGTAAAGCAATTTTTAGAGTACCTGTTCCGTAGTGCAAAATTCATATCATTGGTGTCCCTTAATTTTCTTTATCTCTGAGAGAATGCCAGAAACCTTATTTTCTTTTGTGTCTGTGCATGTATACAAAGATAAAGATTAGCTCCAAAATCACAACTAGAAGTTTAATTCTTCACATCACCATACAGCATGGCAGTAATTGAGGTGTAATGTTCCATAAAGGGTCATGCTTTGCCTGATTCATCATTTACATTGGAAAAATGTTAATCTTGTTTCTATGTCATACTGCTTCACTGTGAAACTTACAAAGAACACATTTCTGCATGGCACCGAGAATCATTGGTACCCAATTAACTGAATAGCATTTGGGGATATTTAACGGTTGAAGAAAATTAATGTTTTTTTCCTCTTGTGACATTTCAATTCCCTTATCTTACTATCCCTTTGCAAGATACCTACTGTATGGGACTTTCATTCTCATCTTCTCAGGAAACAACTGAATACCTGAGAGGAAGAAGCGTAAAGACAGATGTTTAATCTCCTTGCTTCTTTCTTATTGATATGTTCATGTAAAGGATCTGAAAGGTCCCATGAGATGACTCAACAAAGGAAAGGAGCATGGGCTCGGTGCCCTGACTAATACACCTTCACTCAGTAAATCACTGCAGTTTAAATGCCAGTAGTATAAGAATTCACAGTAGCCTTGCTCTTTTCACAATAGGGCTGGCATGTATACTTGCAAGTCACTGCACTTCAACAACATTGTGCATTGCTCTATAAACTGCTTTGTGATAACATGTTTGTGGGATATTAAATGTTATATATCAAGAACCCTCAAAAAATGTTCTCTGTGTTTATTATGATTGTTGCATTAAAAGAGAAATGATGGGAAGGGCAAGGAGCAAATGTTTATTCTGCAACCCACACAACACTATACAGAACACAAGGACAACGAACGTCTTCTTAGACATTCTTTTGTAAGAACAGTGTTTAAAAGCCCAATTTTCTTCACTATGACAATGGGATTGAATTTACTCCCTAACTTTGTTTTTGGAGTGCTCAGCTGGAGAAAGATGAAAAAGTTAGAGGTGGGAAACAACCCTCTGACAGTAAGACCCCTTAAAAGTGTTACCAGTTTAGGAATCCAGAAATTACAGAACTTGTTTTCAAAAAGATGTTTTAATCAGTTTCCTCACAAACAGTTATACTGTTTAAATTTTCCACTTGAACAATCACTGTTTAAACCAGCAAGTCCAGCTTCATCACCCATTCATTCTTTGCAAACAAAATTATCCATCAAAAATTCCTTCTGAGTGCATGCTTCTCAAGGTTAATGATTAATTGGTTGTAGTGTAGGAGCACCAGTCAGTCAATGAAGTATAAAACTCCAGAAACAATCATCAGCAGGGTGGTGTTTTAACTTGTTTTGTTTAAGAACAACAAATCTGAAAGTTTATCTTTCAATTCTGCTTGTGCAGGTCTCGAGCAAGAGAACCCCAGGGAACTGAAGTGATCTGTGAGCTCCGTCACCAAGAGGGGCAGAATGGAGACTGTCCCCTCTTCAGCCTCTGCTTGGGATCTTGCCTTTTGGACTTTGCTGACTTTAACAGATGGTAGGCTTTCGACTTCTTGAAATCAAGCATAATAAAGCCCCCTGCCCAGCACACGCATACTGCTGCTATTAGGGACACAAACCTCTTCAGCTTGTCCAGTCAGATTGAGAGCAAGTGCGAAACAAAGGACATCTTTTTAATGAGACTGGCCACCAACTCATTTTTACAAGCAATTTTTTTTCTATACAACCCATCCCCATGGCAACTGACTATTGTGCTGAGGATCACATGTATCTATTGATAGCTAAATTCTTATTGTCTCTTAACCAAGCTTGATGTGAAAGGAAAGTGATCTTCTTCTATTTGGTGCTCATTTACGACAAATGGCACAGTAATTCTTCCTTCCTAATGCACAAAATAGACATAGGACTAAACTGTGTCAGTTCATTGCTCCATTACAGATTTTCCCTGGCTCCAGTTTGGTATCTAAATTACAACCTTTGCAAGCAATTGCTAATTATGGTGTGTTTCCCCATTAACAGTTGTTTTTCTTAAATTTTCAGCAAATGTTAATTGTGTACTGAGGGACTAAGCCAGATCTGTCACTGAGTGTGACACGGTAATAATGTTCTCTTAAAGAATGGGACCACTTAATCATAAAGAGTCAAGTGCTTGGTCTCCCATTTGCTTTCTTTGAACTCTTTGCCATCCTGGGTGAGTTGGCTCCTGCAATCACAGCAATAGTTGCCACTGGAGACAGAACAATGTCCCGCTGTCATTAATGTTAGCAACCATTTTCAGGTGTTTGACAGTTCCTCTACCACAGCCTGCTTCTCTGGGCATCATTTGCCTGCATGGCAGCCGGTCTGAACAGGACTGCTGCTCTACAAGGCACATGTGTTTTCTTTACCCAGGCTCCAGAGTGCAGCGTTTGGTAGTCATTAGATGCTTGCAGTTGTTGTGGAAGATGTGGGGTCCAATTACTCACTGTTACCACAGATTCTTACTGGCTGTATATTGAGATAATTCAGAAGTGTGGTGAAAAAGGGCATCCAATTCCTTTGGCATTGCTTTCTCAGGCTTGGAAGAAAATTTGGTATTTTAGAATTCATAAATTAAATGACTCAATTTAGCTAGTGTTACCTTACAACCTGTTATCATTTGGTTTGGCAACTAATACTTATATGCTCACCCATGTAAGTTTCACCATCAGATCTTTTGTTTTTCTTTCAGGAGGAGGGTTCATATGGTACTCATTTATTGCTCAGAAAGGACATAGGATAGCTATAGTAGGGCCAAGAGCCTTGGTGTGATGTAGCCTGCTCATGTCCCACATTTCCCCTCTAAGTCTACCTATCTATCCTGGTTGCCATGGTATCTGAGCAATTGACAAGGGGGCTTCATGTGTTATAAAGACTGCAAAGTCCTAGTTGGCAGTAACAGGTGAAAACAGCTGCACAGGTCCAAAAGAACCAGAGGCTTTCAAATAAATCACAGTCCTCCAAATTACCTGCTGCTTCTGCTGGGCCCAGGAGCATCTAAGCTGTCCTCATGGCAGAAAGCTCTCCTATTAGCCTGCCCAGGCTACTGCTACGAGTGGGTTAAAAACAAATTCACTCAGACAGTCATGCAACAGGAAGGTGATGTAGAGATTGGAGAAAACTTTGTAACTCTCTGATCTGAGACTCTAGGTTTAGGAGATAGTGCCACGTACCACAAGTAATGTTTGCATCACTGAAAATTAAATTTCATGATTACTTGAACATAGGCAATGACGGTATATCGACCTGATGATGAACTACTGTGGGTTAGAGAACAATTCAATGAGCAGTGCTGCAACATTTTTACTATTTAGACCAAATTTAATGGGAGAAAGAAATTACATTGCTTCAAACATTTTCAGTTAGTTGCTGGCCTAGGGAAAAGAAACAAATAATTTAATAAATTTTTGTGAACTTTTCACAGGTATCACAGTCCTGAGATATTCAAAAGAGGCAAATATGCATAGTATGAAAAAGGGTCTGTAGTATTATTATTAAATTTGAATGATATTTTCAGCACAGCATAAGAACCAAATGCAGAGACCATTGCTGTTCAGTTATCAAAGTTGGTTTGTTTTTGTTTTTTTTTTTCCCCAGGACAGCATGTGCATCAAAGCTCAGATCTAAGAGCCATAAAATATCTAAATTCGTACTATGCCAACAGTTCCCATTTCCTGCCATCAGTTATTTACATCAAAATAAAGCAAGATACATTGCTTTTCAATCATGCATATATTTAAACAATGCCCCACAGACCCAGCTGAATACCAGCTTCCTCCTTCATACTTGAGCTCTCCGACTTGGAATATCTATCCCAAGAGGAAATGACTGAGGGTGGGTGCCTATAGTGGGTTGCTATTCAGGTGACGTGTGCTGACCTTTTTTACTGGAGTTTGCCTTTCAAAGAGGGAAATACAAAACAGAAGAAAGGAGAAAGAAAGCTCCTGAAATGGCAATTACTTGTTAACTATAAAAAATGGAGAAAATAATCGAGACAGATGACCAGATTTAGTAAAAATAAACCTCACCATTAAAAACTAATTAAACATTTGCATTTCAGAGGTAAGTTTCTGTGCAAAAGTTTGGGGAACAGCAGGTTGACAGTGAAGATTATTGATTGTAATTTGCTGAAGGTTTCTAAGTAAGTTATGTGCAATATATGGAGGATTTACTCAGCTCTGCATAGCTGCTTTATTATTCTTTTAAAGTGAATAATTTATAACTGTTCTCAGAGATCTTTTATCAGCCACTTATCTCCTTCAGCTGGACTTGTGATGTGGAGGGATGAAATGAATTGCTGTTTAATATTATAAGAATTAATCAGACCAGAACAGCAGGAGAATAATGACTGCCTTAATGGTTAAATATTTTACATTTGGCAACAGAACTACAGCTCAAAATATAAGGAATTTAACCTTTATCCCTTATATGAACACTGAAAAATATTGGTGACACAGTGAACTACAATATATTTGCCGCATATTGTAATTTTAGTTGTTGGTAAATAAACAGAACGATTTATTTTAGTGGAAAAAGTTCCTTGTTGTCTAACTGGTTCTCTGTCCCAGATGTCCTGTGGTATTGTCAAAACTTTCATCCATCAGATGGGTTATATTCCTTACAGCTTTGTTCCACTATTACAACTTTGAGACAAATTGAAGTGTTCTTTTATGTATTTTACCTGCAAAGTGATAACTGTGTGTTTGCCATCACTACTTTAACTACAGCAGCAACAGGAAAACTGAAAATACTACTTGTGTGCTGTTGGAATTAATTTTGGTAATGCACCCATTCTCCATATTTTCCTGCAACATACTCAGTCTTCATATCTCCATAAACCTGTAAAGTTAAAGAAGTTGAACTAAAGAATGCCAGTAGGAGAAAAAAAAAAGTATTTGTGGATAACAAAACATAATCCACAGATGTACTGTACATTTATTACTAATTTTCCATCAACACTGTGTAGTCTTCAGGGTGAGAAATTATGTATGAAAAGTATCATAGACAGAGCAGGAAGTATACCTTCCTGCATGTATTCCTGCAAGAAAAACTTCATGAAGATTTTGCAGCTTTTTTCATCCTCAAATGATTGTGATGGTTAAGCATGTGTTAGCATATGAGTAACACCCAGCACAGACACTTTTTCTATATTTATAATAATTACACAACTTATAAGAAAGTATTTCCTCCAGATTTTATTATTCTGCTATACTACAAAAGTACACTGGTCTGTGACTCTGATTCACAATAAATACACTTAGGCTTTGCTTAGTGAAACTTACTTTTAAGTTGCTTTCTGGACCAGGAATCTCCCTTTGCTTTACAATTTTGGATCTCTCTGTTAGCCGCTATTCTGTACCGTCTGGGAGCCTGTATCTCCAAGTGATTTTTGTTGCAGAGCACAATTTAAGTCCAGCCTGGCTGGAGACTGGCTTTTCTGCTGTGGATTACTTGCCACCATGTTGTATGTGCTGTCTTTAAATACATTCCTGTGCTTTCTATGGTTTTAGGTGGAATGCAGTACTCCACACTCTTCTGTATTACAAAAGTTTCAGAGGTAGTGTCTTCCACTCAAATTAACTCACAACTAACAAGACTATCAAGACCTTCAGAGACTTCAGTTCTGTTGTATTGTATTTCCTTCCAGTTCACCTGTATGGTACTTATTCATTGACTTGTGAAAGTCCTGCTTATCTTATCCATTTTGTCCTCCGCATTCCCCTGGAGTATCAGCTCTGGAGGACTTTTAGCTTTTTTGGTTGTACTCTTTTAAATTTGCCTTATGCCTCCTAGCATATGCTGCTCAGTGATCACACAGAGCAAATGAGTCCAGTATAAGCTGGCACATTATGTGATTTCTACTGAGTCTTTTAAGTTGAGCTTGTTAATAAGACAACTGGCTTATTCCAGAACCTAATTGAAGTTATGGATTCCCAAGATGGAGGTCTTTGGACTTATGGACTTGGTCTTCTGGATTCCCAAGACAAAGGTCTTTCTGCCTGAATCTGTGCAAAGATGATGTGAAATATCTGGTTTCTGCTATTTTTTGAAGGTGATTGGTCATGACTGCTTTTGAGCTTCCTTGAACAGTTCCTTCAACCATACAAAGCTGTAATTTGAACCCAGGGAGAGATTAAGTATTTCCTAAAAATGTAGTGACAAGTAAGCACCCATGAAGATGCTTAAAAATTCCAAGTCTTATTTTCTCTGTTTACCTGTTGAGAGAAAAGAGGCACATAAGGCATTAAGCAGATATTTGGTCATCACATCAGAATAAACTACCTCTTAGTCTCTTCTAGGTGAAAGGTGAATATTTTCTGTAAGCCTAGATCTCCTCAGCTGCTTGTAATGTCCAAATTGTGACTCTTGCTCCTTCAATCCTGCTCAGTTCATGTGGGGCAAGCAGTGGACGTTGTCTGGATTTCTCCAAGGGTTTCAATATGGTTTCCCACAGCCTCCTCCTAGAGAAACTGGTACGCTAGAGTCTAGAGGAGTGGTCGGTGCGGTGGGTGGGGAACTGGCTGACAGGCCACACCCCGAGGGTGATGGTGAATAGCTCCTGTTCAAACTGGCAACCTGTCACAAGTGGGGTCCCCCCGGCATCAATGTTGGCCCCAATGCTGTTTAATATCTTCATAAGTGATCTGGATGACGGGATCAAGCGTACCCTGATGAACTTTGACGATGATACCAAACTGAGTGGAGAAGTGGACACTTCGGAAGGGAGAGCCACCCTGCAAGAAGACCTGGATAGTCTGGAAGACTGGGTTAACAAGAACCTTATGAAGTTCAACAAAGACAAATGTACGGTCTTGCACCTGGGAAAACATAATCCAGGAGTGAAGCACAGGCTGGGACCTAGCTGGCTGGGGAGTAGCTCTGTGGGCCACAAAAGTTGATCAAAGGACTGGGAAGCCTGCCACATAAGGAAAGGCTGAGAGAACTGGGTTTGTTCAGCCTTGAGAAAAGAAGTCTTAGGGGAGACCTTATCACCATGTTCCAGTATTTAAAGGGTGGCTACAAAGAAGATGAGACTCCCTTTCTACAAGGAGTCACATGGAAAAGATGAGGGGTAATGGGTACATGTTTCTCCTGGGCACATTCCGACTGGACACAAGAGGGCAATTTTTCACAATGAGAACAATCAGCCATTGGAATTATCACCCCAGGGAAGTGGCAGATTCCCCAACATTGGACACTTTTTAGGATTTGGCTGGACAGGGTGCTGGGCCATCTTGTCTAGACAGTGCTTTTGCTGAGAAAGTTTGGACCAGATGATCCTTGGGGTTCCTTCCAACCTGGTATTCTATGATTCTGTGAATCTTTATTCAGGCCAAACTCTAATCAATTTTAACAGAGGATTTGTACACATTATTTATACAGGATTAGACTCCCCTGCTCCCCCTTTTTTTTTTACCAGACTGTGTAGTATAAAGAACATTTTTATTAGTACTTCTCAAGATCCATAAGATATTCTTCTTCTGTGTTTGCAGTATGTAGCAGAATGTAGTAAGATCTCATTTTATGCTTAGAATAAAAAACATCCTAGACTTGTTATAACTATTATAGTGTAAAATAAAATTATTACAAACTGCTAATCCTGTTGGCCTTTGATTACTGTCAAGTGTTTTATAATGTTACAATCTGGCTGTGCTATGAATAAGTCAAGGTAATTTACTTTGCACTGCAAATGCTCACATAAGAACTTTCTTGGGTTTTGTTTATTCTCTCATACTCTGCTCTTCTTTTAACTTTTTTTTTTTTTCAGTTTCAGGGAAGCTTCTGCCTTTATTTGGACTCTCCAAAACCAGAATGTGTTTACGAATTCTTTCATTTCCATAGATAAATGTTGCAGCAACAGAGGAAGAAATCTTCTGAAGAGAAAGCTTTCTTGTATCATCTGCAACAGGAAATATATTGGTCAAGAGAAAGTTCTCCCTACCGGGTTACAGTACATAGATTTTACTATGCAATTTTGTACGTACAGATGAGAAGGCTTTTATTGTATAGCAATATCCACAGATAATTTACTTTTCCTAAATAGTTTTGTAGGTACTGGATTGCTAGGAGACCAGTAATGAGATAACCCTGTGGTAATGGGTTGAAAAAATTTTCACTTTTGTCAGTAGTTTGAAACCACTCTATCTAAGGATCATTTAAAAATCATTAAAATTCAGTGGCTGGGAGATAATTCAGGACTTGGGAAATAAAAATTCAGTCCTTCTTCTGCTACAAAATTCCTGTGTTACCTTGGTAAAGTCATGTAGGGTGAGATTTATGAAGATACTTATCATTGAAGTACCTCCATGGATCTGATCCTTCACTTCTTTGCTTCTTAGCCTCCATCTGTTGTACGTCCACAAGCACTGTGCACTCTCCCAAATGACCTTTTTTTCTTTAGAAATGGAGACTGGCAGGTATTCACAGGTATCATGCTTTAACACACACTGTTGCTGGACATAGCAGCAAGGAGCTAAGGAACTGAACATCTTTTTCAGAAAAGGTATCAGGCCAGGGGGGATGAAATGACAGATGTTTTTATTGCCCCTCCTAGGCTAAGTTGCCTTGCCTGTGGACTTGGATGTTTTTCAAGGGCACTTCCAGCTCCATGACAGGATCAAACTGCCTGGTGCATATACCACGTTGCAAAGCATATAAACATGTGGTCTATAACAGGCTTAGGTGAGACTCAGAGCATCTAAAGTGAGGAGCTAGATTTCCTTATATATTTTTAATGAGGACAGATAAGGACTAGGGAATCGTTTTCTGGGCGTGCCGTAGTTAAATGTCACGAATATGTCTTGCCTCACTCCTTGTGAGGAGCATGCTTCTCTTGCACCTTTATAAACTTTTAATGGTATTTATCTAAAAATAGATGTGCTAAGGTATATCAATATCAGCAGTCTTCATAGCAAACACCTGCCAAACTTTCCACACAGTGAAGCAATGCTCTGCATTGAAAATGACCTGGGATCCCAGCTGGGGGCAGCTCCCAGCCAGTGCTGAAATTTCTGGTGGTTTCAGGACAGAAGGGAATTGGGACATCGTCCATGAATTCAATCCCCCACAACCATGCGAAGACAGATAGGTTTTTTTTTTATTTACCTACTTTTGCTGCTGATTCATGTAGACAATGTGTGCAATGTCTCAAACTCCGTGCAAGTTAAAGGGAGGGAAAGACACTCCATGACCTTTAAAATAGGACAATAAGTAAATAAATAAACAGGAACAAATAATCAAGCCAATACAACTACATTTGTGAGAATGGTGAGACTAAGTACTTTACAAATGCTTGTTAAGCTCTCCTTAATTACAGATATTAGCCTCACACTGTGTCAAAAAGCACTGCCACTGCCATTTTCAACTTAGGGCACAAAGTTATCTAATAAATATTATTCAGTGGTAATCACTAGAAATTTGAGTTTTTGTATAAACCTGACTGTTCCCACACAACACAATGTATGTGAGAGTTGATTTGCATCTTGAAAGCATCATTATTTACGAAAAGATTATCTTACCTCTCTGGTAAGTGCAGAGCACCTGGGTGGGTATCCATTGAAGACTGGTATTTGTCTTAAGACTCAGTGCTAAACAAAGCCATGTCTCTAATCAGCAGCAAAGACAGCCAAATAAATGAACATTTTAGATGTTCTATCACTCACCTTTCAAATATAGCATTGTAGCTTCTGCTTTCCCCTTCTGAACCTGTATAGTATGCGACTGCTCACTTCACACTAGAAGCTAGTTCTCTTCCAAGCATCAAGGTGAGTTCAGTGCCTGATATTCAGATTATGGAGAGTCCAGGTAGTTCTACATAAAGGGAAGAAAAGCCTAATCACAACATGATTCTGGATCAGTGGTAAGCACAATCTGCCCTGAAGTGATCCTTATCTGTTTGGACTAGAATTTTCGAATAACCTGCACATAGCAACCTAGGAGTACTGAGCAGGTGAACCTATAGTGGAGATTATAAAAAGAAAAGATTAGATAGCCTCATATGACCTAAGAATGTCTATAGAGCTAAACATTTTCTGCCTTTGCCAGAGGGAAATAATGCACTGTGTGCCTGATTGACAGCAGCACTGATGCTATTTATATTTGCTATTACATTTGTAGTCATGTGCCCAATGTGGCCAAAATACTGTATATACTTACACCAGAAGGATGGCCCTTGTCCTAGGAAACTTTCAGACTAGGTAGAAAGACAGGAGCAAGAGAGATGTATTCCCTGACTGCTAGTTTCCAAGGAAACAGTGCTATATCAGTTAGCATAGTAGATGGTTGCCACTTTCAGGGCTTTGGTAGCCTAATCCTTGTCAGTTATTATTCTATTGAGTTTATTATTAAAATGAGGTTTCATCCCCATTTCTTGAAGAACACATGAGAAATCTGTTATTTCTTGTCTTAAAAGCTGGAAAAAATGGCCTTTGTATAATATTAGTAAAGGAAATGCAGTGATCTCAATGATACATTGCAATGTAGCAGTTTTTTTGTTTACCAGGTCTGTACTCATCTTACATAAGAAGTCAGAAAGTATTACTGAATAATTACTGCTCGTCCACATATGTTGCGTTAAACTAAGTCCCTAGGTCCCAGCCTTCAAGTCTGTGCCAAGATATTTACTTGTCCGTAAGTCAAACACATTAGAAATTGGCATTCTGCTTGTGTTTTTTTTTACAACATCAGCGTGATCTATTTCCCCTTACACTACAACTTTCAAAGTATGTTTTTGTGCAGGTTCAAAGCCAGCACTAGTGATTCCTTTGCATGTGGATCAGGTCTGAATCAGAAAGAAATGAATATGGGTCTTGCAATGTCCACCAATTTGATGTTGCAGAATATGCATTTTGAACAACTGTGACTCAGCCTCCAGAGTGCTTGGGTGCATTAACAGCTTATTTGGTGGAGGTAAAACAATGCCTTAACAGAAGTAGCTAGTGAATAATGACTTTTATTTTAAATACTGCTCATCTTTGATATGGGACCAGAATACTAGAGGAAAAAAAGACCAGGGTTTTACAGGGCTTTATTCAATACAGAGACTCCAAGATGAGAAGCTGTACCTAACTCTCCCCATTCTGCAAGTCACTGGAGAAAGACCATTTTCTCTGACAGTCTCTCCACAGTCTTCCAAATATCTCCCAGTAGCTATTTCTGGATCAGCTGATTCTGGATAGCATACAGTGCTTGCCCTTCAGCTGGAAGTGAAAGCTTCCAAATAAATGGAGCAACTAGGAAAGAAGCTGTCCTCTCTGTAGCCATATACAACTCTATTTATAAGGGATATTAAAGTGTTTGTTTCACTTTTAGGGAGGATTTTCACAGCATTTATGACTGTGTGTTTTGTTCCATTGGACCTGTCTTAAATTTAAATGTCTTTCTTGACATGTCAGATTCACCTGAGTAAATCCAATACAAACTCTCCTACTTTCTTCCTTAGCCCTGACCTGGCAATCTTTTATAGAGGTGAGCTGATGTACCAGCTTGGTTTTCCCCACTTGCTGAGAAGTAATGGCAAAGATGTTCTTCAAGCATAGACAAAACTGGTGTAGTAAAGAACATAGCAGAATCTTAACATAAGCATAGGGAGTCCCAGAAGTGTAAGTCCAAATGTTCAGCTGGATGCAGAGCACCGTAAACCCATAGTTGAAAAGATCCTGTCTGAGACCTACTGAACATGTGCAGATTGATTGTACTTTACATGTGCACTAGAAGTGTGTTCAGCTGCATACTGCGTAGTTACAGCAATGGCTGAACATCCTGCTGCCAATAAAATACTTCTGAAACTGGTAAAGCAGTAGATTACCTGGCTGGCAGGTCTACAGTTGTAAGTTTGTTTCACTTCATGTGAATTACAATGAATGAACAACATGGGACAAATTGCCATGAATGCCCACTGGTAACCTACAAGTTAGGGCATTATTATTTCGCTAAGTCAACTAGGGTTTTATTTTTTGATGAAAATCTCTCCTTTGTGAAATGAGAAGATCATGAGGTAGTGCTCTTTTGTCTCCTTTGGGAGAATCCTATCCCAAAGAGAAAGCTGTCATTACAAAAATCGTGAGGTGCATTCACTATGCTTTAGGTGCAGTTGTAAGAGAGACTTTACGAAATGTTGTAACAAAACTGTGCATCAGGGCACTTCTAGGTTGTGGATCATCTAAAAAAGACTTCAGGTTCTTCAACATAAGTCTCCCTGTATCCAATACAAGATTAACTGTATGGTAGTTCACGTCTTGAAGAGGAAGACAAGCACTGAAATTCAAATCATATTGTTAGTGTCAAGCCTTTTTTTTGCTGGGGATGTATTGAGTACTCTTCTGAAGTTAGGAAGCTATCTTTAAAAGTGTTATCAGTTATTTCTTCTGTATTTCAGAGTTTTGGCTTTGTTGAGAAGGAGGTAACAGAAATCTTTTCACTCTCTTGTGCTGATGTCATCTGTGATATGAGGACCAGGGCAGTTAGGACTGAATTCCTACTGTCTGCAGGCTCAGAAGAGATCATTGCTATTCAGTCATGCCAGGCTGAAGACACTGCATTTTCTCTTATGATGTATATGTCACTTCTCATTAATTCTGAGAGACCTGCTACTTTAGAAACTAGGGTAAACAGAGTCATGTATTGGATTAGATGTCTGCCGTGAATAAATTTATTTCCCAGCAAGTGTAAAAAATGAGCAAGGCCAAAACCCCTCAGAGCAGAAAATGTCACAGTGATTGCTAATACATTACCGTGCAGAGAAATGCCTAATAAAACCCCTATTAGGATGTCATACCTGCTTACTACTGAATTCTCCAGAAAGTTTATTTGATATGTCTAAGCTAATTATCACAGTCTTGGTGATAAGAAGCAGCTCACCGGGCCTGAATGTGTCAGAACAGAATGACTAAATTGTGAGAATTCATGGGCCTCTGCTTTGAATAATTAACTTGACTCTTTGTAGAAAGCACACACCTTGGAAACTAATTTTCTCTTTGCACAAAGCAATTTGTCCTTGTGTTGCCTTTGAAAAGTAAACTGTTTAACTGTGAGGCTATTCTCATCTTCATTCTATTCTTCTCTGGGCTTTCTTCCTTATTTTCCTCTTGGTACTTTATGTGTTGCTGCTCTTGCACTGACAAAGCTCTGTTCTTGCTAAAAACTGAAATGTTTTGTGTTGTGTAACACAAACACAAAGATTTGAGATTGTGTAATTTCCCACCAAATGGAATAGGTGTATCCTTTCAGCACTGGCTTTGTGGCACAGGGCCTTTTTTTCCCTCCATGAGGCTGATTATATTCAAAGAACAACAACTTTGCACTGGATTGGTAACAGAAATAAATGCTTGTTGGTATGCACAGGGTGTACAACTGACTTGGCAGGAGGGAACTGTGATAAAGGCTCCTACGTTCCCTGGGTGAAATCCTGACTATACTAAAGTTAACATCAAACCTCTGTCAACTGCTGTGAGACTGGGATTGCATCGATTGGATCACAGGTATGTTTCTGTCCCTGATGGGTTGCTGTTGCCAAGAATAATGCTCTGTTTGCTCTGTGATTGCTTGGCTGAAGGGAATGGTTCCCATTCTGCTCCCTAGAACTCTTATGTCCAGATTTCAGAGGTCACCATTGCATTGGGCAGTTTCAGCATAAGAACTAAAGTATGGAGGCCAAGTAAATTTTTCATCTTTGGTCTTGCCTTCTTGGGATTGAAGAATAATAAGCCTGCCAATGACCAACTGTGGTACCCAGCATCTGCATTAACAGGTCATTTAGATCATGCTTTGGGGGAAAGAGGAGGACTGCCCAATGTCTTTGCCTGTTGCAACCTCATCTCCTGTGACTGTGTTACATGACCTATAGATCCAGGTACAGAGCACTGGACGTGGCCTGTGGGCTCTTTGATCTCTTGGTGACCTTAGATGAGGAAGAATCTGTGTTTTGAACATAGCTGACTAGTACAAAAGCAGGAAAACAACAATTATGTTTGCAGGGGAATGTTTACCTCTTCCAGTCAAAACAGTCATGCATCCCTCCAGAAAGAAATGCTTGTGTATTACAGCCTTTTTCTCAATTTTTTTTTCTGAAATGGTAGAGTATCTCAGTGTATTTTTGAGCTGTCTCTAGTGGCAGTTTACCATGGTACTATGCCTCTGCTGTATTATTTTGGAAAACACACTTTCCCTTAAGTCCTGATGGATTACATTATGAATAGGAGCTAATCAGTCTCTGATGCCAGCACCGTGCCTCTAGGAAATGCTGGATGTGCTTGTCATTCCAATCACTTCCTCAGCTCTCTGGTTGTCTTGTACTCTGTGAAATTTAACAGGCATCTTTCTTTACCACCCTAGTAATGATACATTCAAGATAAGGAGCATGGCCCTCCACAGCCTTTCTTACACCAAGCAATACAAATTTTTTTCTCTAGATTTTTTTTAAAAAGAGACAAGGGAGATGTAAAGTTATCTTTAAGCAACTTTTACATGGTCTGTTCTGGACCTCACCTGTAGTTATCATGGTTTAAAATTTGCTCACATTATATTAAATTATGTGAAAAGCCAGGGTTTGCTATAGCTAAAGATAAGATGGGGTCTGGATTGCCTGGACCAGAGCTCCTACAGTAGATATAACTATAGCATTATGTCCTGCAGTGGGTGCCTCAAATTTGCAAGCAATCAGGGGAAAAACCCCAGGTCTGGTCCACAAAACCCCCTACTTTGTAAGAAGAGGCATGCTCCTAACTAGGTGCAGCTAAAGGAGCCTGTCAATGCAACACAAGCATCAGTCATCACCCTCAGTGTGAGCAGGGAATTTGTCCACTGCTCAAAATGTCCCTCCCAAAATTATTATTTCCATACTGCTACAGGCTGTAAGGACTGAAGCCCATCTCTTTTTCCTGTGCTTCATCTAGAAGCGCTGTTAACAATTGCTGCATATAACGAAACTTAATAAATCATGTTCCTTTCAGACCTTGAGGTTGCTTCTCTAAAATCTGTGCTGGGCTGGATCTGACAGTTTGTCATCTTAATTCTGGGTTACTATTTAACAAGGTTTACAAAAAAGTAACAAATATTTCTTTCTATGGGGGAAAGTGGTGAAGTTTGCAAAGTATTCTGTGGTTGTGCCACAGGTTATCTGTGAAAAAATATTGCATGACCTTCACGGACCATTACTAAAATAAGCAGGACCAGTATCTTTTGACTTTTTTGTGTTGCTTTGTATGTGAAACGAAGCTCAGTGATTCAAAACACATGGGGTTTATCCATGCATCTAGCCCTTGTTATGGAAATCTCTTTTCTCACATCAAGCTGTGGAAAATGATTGTATTCTGGAAAATTTTATCGTGGAGAGCTCTGTTCCTCTTCCAGTCGTCTCTTTAGTCATACATCAATGGTGCTGGGAGAGTACACCAGTAAAGGCATCAGTGTTATGTTTGCCCTGATATAAATTTCTTACCTTGTCTTCAGCTGCTGGCCAAAGTCACAGTGAAAATATTAATCCAAGTTGATTGTTTGCATGATGTGTTATGGGATAATGTTATGCCATATGTCTGCTGTGCAAAAACCAAAGTTCTGAAGACAGTGTTCTGGATCAGAACAGAGCAATCACATAAAAAAATTTCACACAACTGAAGTTGCTGAGTATTTGTTTGGTGGTGGTGTTATTTATTTCAATCAATCAAAAGCTTCCTTTTTCACGGAACAAAAATATTCTTCGTTTTTATATTATATCCGGTATATGAAATAAACATGAAAAGTAGCTTCAGAAAATGAACTGAGATTTTTCAACTCAGCCATATCAAAAACCTTATTCCAGACTTTTTCAAAGCTACATATTTTCTACATTGATTAGTAGTTGATGAATATTTGTGGTTTTTTTTTTCCCCATTTGAGAACTATTTCACCAGAAAAAAATTATCTTATTTTAATGGTAAATTTCTGATAAATGACTTTATAGCAGAAGTGGTTATTTTCAAAAAAAAAACCACCAAAAAAGCTGAAATAAATTTTCATTCTGACATAAGCCTTAATTGTAGTCAGCTTGTGGACAAGCCATGTTTTTGTGGGAATACAGCAGTGCTTTTCTTGTTCAAATGGGATAAAATTGTCATGTTTTGAGATTCTTTAGTCAGCAGTAAGTTTCAAATAAAATAGTTTTGTGGTAATTAGACATATTTTTGTACTTACTAGAAGCACCTCCTTACCTTTATTTACAGGTAATAAATTTAGACAAGTAAAACTTTGGGTAGCTTGTTTAATTGATTCCTCATTTCCATTATAATTTTTAAAATCGGCTTTTCACCATAGTGTGGTGAGTAGGGACACTTTTGGAATTATATGAATTTTACTTATTCCAGGGAAAAAAAGGGTATTTGTAGTTTTTTTATTTACAGTCTGGCTCTGGTTCTAACCCCAGTCCAGCTTTGCTCTCCTTTTCTGCTGGATAGGCCAAAAAGACTAATTTGAATAAAGTATCAGAGAGACAATGAGGGAATATTCAGTCTATTCAGTAAATGACCTCTAACAAAAGTAACAAGAAGGAAACCAATATCTGTCTTCTTTTGGCTGTTAACAGAGGAAACTCATACATACTTCCTACAGCATTTGCAGCGCCCTTTGCTCTCATGGGGCACGTCCTGGCAAACAAGAGCCGGGTGTCTCTGAATTTCTCTGCACAAGTGCTAGGGGTTAGGTGTGGATATCCTCGGTACGCACTGGGCACTGAACTATACTATTTGCTGGAATAAACTAGTGTCAAGCTTCTTTTGATGGAGCTCATTGGGTTCAATCCTTTACAGGGCCATTCCCCCTCCTGCTGGCTGTGAATTTAAGACATTACACTTGTTGGGTAGTGTCCTGGTTTCATCTGGGATAGACTTAATTATCTTCCTAGTAGCTGGTACAGTGCTATGTTTTGAGTTCAGTATGAGAAGAATGTTGATAACACACTGATGTTTTCAGCTGTTGCTCAGTAGTGTTTAGACTAAAGTCAAGGATTTTTCAGCTCCTCATACCCAGTCAGCGAGAAAGCTGGAGGGGCACAAGAAGCTGGCACAGGACACAGACAGGACAGCTGACCCAAACTGGCCAAAGGGGTATTCCATACCATGGGACGTCCCATCTAGTTTAGGAACTGGGAAGGGGGGGGCAGGGAATTGCCGCTGGGGGACTGGCGGGGTGTCAATCGGCAGGTGGTGAGCAATTGCACTGCGCATCATTTGTACATTCCAATCCTTTCATTATTGCTGTTGTCATTTTATTAGTGTTACCATTATCATTATTAGTTTCTTCTTTTCTGTTCTATTAAACCGTTCTTATCTCAACCCATGAGTTTTACTTCTTTTCCCGATTCTCTCCCCCATCCCACTGGGTGTGTGGGGGGGAGGGGAGTAAGTGAGCGGCTGCGTAGTGCTTAGTTGCTGGCTGGGGTTAAACCACGACAGGTAGCTGTCTATTAGTGAACCACATTGTACTGAGTGAGCTGTCAAGGCATCAGTTGGCTCTGATTTGCTGATATGTTGGGCTGGGCAGAAGATGTGTCTGGCTTCGTATGCTTGAGATAAGGGAATGGCTTCTGCTCAGATGGAATAGGTAGAAGGACCCTGTGGTCCTCAGTAAGGCTGTCCAACTTGCCTGCCAGCCACGGGAGGATGGAATTGAATTTAGCCCTACAACTTGTAGTGCTAAGAGCACACTAATGAGTAAGTATTTAAAGAATACAAGCTCAGCTTCTCTGTAATCTACCTTTATTTGTGCAGATGATATGAAGTAGAAGACTGCACTGCAAAACGGCATTAGGTGCTTGAAAGGATGTTGTAGAGTTTACATGCTTATTTCCTGAGGACCCCATTCTCCATGGTAAAATGGTAGCGGACAAATTCTTGTGAAGAGTTTCAACTTGGCTGCATGACTAAGTGTTCAAGAGACAACAGAATTGTTAATATACTTTTTATATTCCTGTGTAAATAATTTCCTTATCTAAAACTCACAAAGCATAATACTTAAACAGACTTGTCAGGCAATGATTTAGAGGAGACAAAAAATAATAAAAGTAAAGGGGAAAGATTAAGGATGTAATTGTGGGAGTTGGTCGATTACACTGCCATTCCTCCATCTGGGCTTTTACTGCAGGAGTATAAATCATGAAGCAGAAGAGCAGGGGCAGGAGATGTTTGTGGACACTGTCAATGAAATGACTCCAGGTGGGACTTCACAATAATGTTCTATCTAATTCTCTTTCCTTTACATGAACATATTCGCAGAAGTCAAACTGGAAGATAAATTACATAACCCTAGTATGGGTGGTGCTTTTCCACTTTTCTGCTTTGTGCTGTTGGGCTATTTTGCACTTTTGTGCTATTCTCCCATTCAGGGACAACACATTAAAATAATTTGTGCATGTGACAACAAAGAAGTTTGTTGCTCTTGCAAGTGTGATGGATGTTGCCAAAATCTGGGTCACTTCCATGGGCTTCAGTGAGGCAGACCTGACACTAAAGATTTTAGCAAATATCTATGGTCTAGTTTAGTTAGGCATAGGCGACTAGAAGAGGATTTACTGAAATTCCAGCATAACAAATGAGGAAAAGAAGAGCTGAAAGAGAAAATTTTTAATATCCATTGCAAAAATACAAAGAATAGAGGAATCACCTGAGAGCTAGAATATATTTGTTATCAACTGTGTATTACACCTTTGCTATACATGAAAAAATAAGGATGTTTTAAGTGGTTACTTGTGTCACTAAGGTCCCTGAATAAAGCTTGATTTTCGCCTCTCTTACACTGTCAGCTATAGCAGTATACACTAGTACAATTTCAGATTTCTACTCCAGTATCTTGGTTTGGGTGCATTTTTACATTTGCTTTGTGCTAGCAGGAATGATTATTTAAGTGATTATTCAGGTGAGATCACAGTGAATAAAACTTTGCACAACTTGAACATAGAAAATGACCCAGAAATAACCAGCTGAAATTGTCTAGTAGATTATCAAGTCTTTCTGAGGAGAAATGTTATGAAACCAAAATCATTGAGGTTTTTTTTGTAATTTTTTTCCTGGTTGCTGTGGCAGAAAAAAAAACCCCAACAAAACAAATAATCCCCTCCCCCCCCCCCGCCCACTTTCCCTTTATCTACTATTGATGACTCAAAGAAAGTGAGTTCTTGAAATGGAAAAGTTTCTGAGCTGGCTGGTTTTCATTATGTGTTTTATGGGTTTGTTTGTTTGTTTATTTTGTTAAAAAGGAAGAAACCCCTAAAATGTTTTTCTTAAATTGAACTTTTCTAAACAGCCTTCTGGTTCACAAAATGCAATTCTATGCCAATAAAAGAAAAACTTAGCCTCAAATGTATTTTGTCCAGCTCCAGTGGCTGCATGGATCCGGGACTTTTCCACTGGGATGATGCCACGTTGAGTGCTTTGCTTCTAAGTAGATGCTGTGAGTGTCCTCTGTAGCTCAATCTACCTGACTTATCCCAAAAATGTTGGCTTTGTACTCCAAACATCAAAGCAGTGAAACCTACTGTTTCCCCTGTGTAAATGAATTTCTGCCAGTTTCAACAGAAAGTTGAATTGTTCTATCAAGACAAAGCCAACGGTAGCTTAGAAGATATTTTTACCTTTTGAATGATCAAGGCTTTGTAGGAAATCAGTGTTTGTGACACAATCCAAAGCCCCAGGAGTCTTGTTTAGTTACTGGTTTTGCTACAAATACCTTTAAATGCCTCCAGATTGCAAGCATTTTCAGGCTTTTTAGTATTCTGTCCCTGCACCACCAGAATAACTAGACCTAATCTACTGTGCCATATGGAGCACAGGCTGTCTCATCAGAGGGAAGATGGCTTTAGGTTGAAGAGACCGTGAAGTAAACTTATAGATATGCTTCTAGGTTGTAAAAGCCCTTGCTCTGAAGAGAGGTTGTAAAAAGGAAATTTTTTTTCTGACTTGACAGGGCAGCACTCTCCAGTGGCCTCAGCAGTGCTTGAATATTGCTGGGGACTGGAAAAGGTTGATAGAAGTAGGGTACAAAATAGCAAGTGACATAATTTAAGAAGCTGGAAATAAGATACAGATTCAGCAGGATATGGTTCATGCATTGTAGCCATCGGATGGCAAGTGAGTCATCCAAACAACTCAGGTTAGGTGAAGACTTGACAGTCTTCAGATCCACATAGAGCAGTGAGCTCTACATGGAGTTGCATATTGAATCTGTTCAGAAGCTGCAACTGGTACAGAGTTTATTGGCCACTTGATTAATAAACAGGACTTCTTTCCTGAGCACCATAAAGCTGTGCTCTACAAAAGGCCTGGGTCCTTCCTGCTCCAGAGAACACCTTTTCCTGATGGTGTGTGGCTGTGGTTGCCATCAGTGTGGGCGGCTACCTGTTCATGGGGTTGAGAAAGAGGAGTGTGCAGGTTCACAAGGCCTTAGGAATGTGATTACTTATCAGATATTTTGTTTCCTGGAAGTCAGTCCTGCAGAATGACTTTAAACCCACTATCCTCCTCTTCTCCCCAGTTCAGGCTGCAGCTCCAACTGAGCCCATGGAAAGGGCCGGGGAGCCTCTTGAGGAGAGCCTCGGGGGGAACTGGTGCAAGGCTATGCTGACTGCATGGAAGGAATGAATTTCTTGTCTTCTGTTTTCACTGTTTTAACAGACAGGAGTTGCAGTCTGGAGAAACAGATGATCTGGCTGTCCTAGTTAACCAGGATGAAAAAGCATTGGTCATCTCTATTTTAGGATGCACAAATAAGTATAAAATGGCTCATAAGAGCTTCAAGAGTTCTTTGATGAAGCAAAGGATAGAACAAAATAAACAGAGAGAGACTTGCTTCCACTGTCTGAAGTCCACTTTCCCCTTCTAATTATCTTTCTTTCCTTTTGCTTCTTCAGTCTATGCTATATCTTGATTATCTTTCTCTGTAAATAATTCTACATATTGTAAAAAATGTTTATTTTCAGAAAGTGTTTTTATTTTCAGAACAACCTATGTTTCAAGTTTATTGTCATTATCAGAGCACAGAAAGTAAAATGGATTGAACAAACTTGATTTCAGAAAGGACTTCTTGACCCATAAAATACTACTGCTCACACTGCTTGAAAATAGGCTATACTTATCCTCTTGTCAGCTTGTTGGTTTGAGCTTATGTGCAGGTAAAAAACTTTAACTCCCATCCCTGTGGCTAGCTGTATGCCTGAAATGATATGTTTAAAGATCAATGGTTCTTGCCTCTATAACGAGCACTGCATATAATTGTATGGTGTTTTAATAAGATGTATTTCTAATTTTACCCTATATGGTCAGTTCTCTTGACCACATTGCAATTAAAACAACATAATAAATTTTAATTTTTAGTAAAAGTGTCATTAATTTCATTAACCAAAGAAGAGGAGGAAAATAAAAATGGGGAAATAGATCAAACATTACCATAGCACAGTTGTGATATTTTATGAGCTTTTGTAAAAAGAAATAACCCGAGGACCTAAGGGTTGCTATCAGATTAGACTGTGTAGGACACTTGTTTGATCTTTTTTTAAAATTCCTGGGTATAAATGCTTATAAAGAAGGCTATATTTGGCAGTCAAATAAAGTTGGCCTGAGTCACAAAATAGATAGAATATAATCATAGGATCATAGAATCATTTAGGTTGGAAAAGACCCATAAGATCACTGAGTCCAACTGTAAACCTAACACTGCCAAGTCCACCACTAAACCATGTCCCCAAGTGCCACATCTACACGTCTTTTAAATACCTCCAGGGATGGTGACTCAACCAGTTCCCTGAGCAGGCTGTTCCAGTGCTTGAGAACCCTTTCTGTGAATATATTTTTCCTAATATCCAATCTAAACCTTCCCTGGTGCAACTTGAGGCCATTTCCTGTTGTCCTATCACTTGCTTCCTGGAAGAAGAGACTGATTTCCTCCTTGCTACAACCTCCTTTCAGGTAGTTGTAGAGAGTGGTAAGGTCTCAGAATGTTAGAAGATAAGGAAATTTGGTGTAGGGGTATAATTTCCATGCACTTGATGTTTGTTCGGTACAAAATAAGAAGCCAGTTTCCAAGAACAGGGTAATTTGAGAAGGAACACAGTCTAATCCTTGTTGAAAGTGAAATATAAATGTTCAGTATTGCATGCTGCTTTCTGACTGTACTTCAGCAACCTTTCTTCACTGGGGACTACAACACTCAGTTTGCAAACCAAAAAGATATGAAGACCCAGATAACTATAGCACCCTTTTACTCACATGTTATTTCACATGTGCACTTGTCATCCAGGTATGGGTTTAATGGGAAGTTTATGAGTCCTGTGACCTTCCTGTTGTCTTCCTGCCCCCAAATTAGGACTGTCTTATTGGAATGCCTGTCCTCCAACACCTATCCAGTTCCCATCACTCAGACTACATCTGGCCGTGGTGTAACTTATGCTTGCTTTTTATCAGGTCCAAATTTGGCTTTGAGATTTCCTTGCAGGGCCTGTTAGGAGATTCACAGCTGGTTTATGCAGCAGACCTCAGCAGAAGTTGTTTGTGCTGTGTAGAGTAATTGAGAGCCAGTTGTGTGTCTGAATTAGAAGGGTTGCATTGAAAAAAACAGAGTCCAAACAACATCTCTGGTTCCTTCATCACTTTCTTTAGTGACTATATTTTTGTCTTTCTTTGGACTAGAAAACTATATATCTGTGTGTCTTGTAGACTCAGGCTGGCTCATGACCACAACTAATAAGACACTACAAAAATAACATCAAATGTCCAGAGGTAACTCCAGTTAGACATGGCGTCCTTCTATTGAAATCTTAGCACAGGTTCTCTTTTCCGCTGTAAACTTCTTGAAGGAATTTGGGGAAACCTCTTTGTCAGGGCTGACATTTTTACTTAAGATGAATCCTGCTTTCAAAACAGTATAGAAGGTGTCATGAATACAGAGAGGCTGGTATGTATTACGTTCATTTGCATTAATATAATGTTCTAATCTTTGAAATTATTTTGAGTGTCTCTGAATATGAAAGGTGTTTTATCAGCCCAGCTACTATCCTGTTGGTTTTTTTTTAATATCTCTCCCTACCAAACAGTTAAATTCTCACCTCTTTCTCTGACCTTTTCTTACTGAAGTATATGGAACCAGTTGCAGTCTGGTGACAAAAAATGCAATAAATTTCAGGATTGCAGCTGGCCTAAAAACACATCCTTTCCTCCTGTCCTCTTTCTTTTTTATAGGAAGTTTTATCTTCAGTGACCTGAATTATTTTCCCCTTTATAAGCAATGTTAATTTTATATTCTGTAGATAACTTTTCTGTGTGCATGCCAGTGTTCGTACATTCACATGCATGCTGAATTCAAAAGTCGCCTCTCCTTTGCTTATGATTCTTTTCCAGTCAAGCTTGGGAAGGCAATAGAAAAGATTTCTAGATTAAAATATAGTTATTACCTTTTGATGTAATGACACAGATTAAAAACACTGGAATATAGCTGAGTTGCAATAGATACAATTGGAAAAACTTCATCACTCTTGTGCTGTCTTTAAGGGTAATGATTAATGTACCATTGCAGGATGATATATATGCCCATAGATTACTCTTTGAATTACTGTGCCTGCTTTATGACTTATTGTTTTCCAGAGATCTCTGAACATTTCATTTAAAGATCAGAGAAGAATTAAAGCATTTTCTTTTTCTTCCCAACAAGGCTTGAAAAATAAAAAATAAAAGGTATAGGATGTGGGGAAACAGATGACTCATTCTGGCCTGAAATTAAGCAGCTTGAATCAAATCCATCACTTGTCACTGAAGCTTACAAAGACTTGAACACAGTTTCCAGGTTACTAGAAAACAGGTTCAAGGAAGAGATACAAGATGGAAAGTTCTTATATTTACTGGATGTGGTGCTATGTCTGCACATAGGGCTATATGTTGCTAGGTTTCCTGGCATGATTTCAAATGTATCTTCTACTACAACAGAGGTCTATAGGGACACAAACAGAAGGAACAAAATACGTATGCTGTAGGGTTTTTTTAGTACTAATTTTCTAGCTTCTGTTACTCTGACACTGAAGAAGAGAAAAACAGAAACAGTCCATGATGACTGGAGCACGCTTCCTTGGGGGATGCAGGTCTCTTTTTCAGGAGCTGCTGTAGAAAAAAACCAGTAGGGGTAACACAGCACTTCTGAGGAGGAGGGAATTTTAGGAATTTTGAACTTTGGGATTTGTAGTCTGCTTTGGTAAAACTGGCTATTAATCCTGTCCTGCCGAGGAAGATTCAGAGATGTTGTGTACTCTTACTTTGCTCCTGTCGTGTTTCGCTCTGGCTGAGTTTTATTCTTTTATTGCAGGACACGGAATGGAAGAAAAGGGGTGACCAGTGAAGCTGATAGATTTAAGAAAAAAAGTTGCAAATCCTCTAAAGACATTGGCTTGCAAATTATGTCTCTTTTTAATGGATATTTTACTGGAAGTATTTCTAATATTTGCTGGGAGAAGTGAACAGTAAGTCACTGGCACTGTATGTCCCAGAGGAATCAGTTTTTGCAGATTCAGAAAGTTTAAATCACTGTGTGGCTGCCCATTAATGCTCAAATTACAGCACGTATTACTGCTATATTTTCTACAGGGTGACATGTTCCAGACTGGCCAAGGCAAATAATCAGGTTCTCACAATAATCTTCCCTGAGGACACTGGGCTAAGATTTAGCCTGTTCCCTGAATCACATCAGGAAAGTGAGGGTTCAGAGTGCAGAACTCTGTTTGAGTTCTGTGTTGGACTATCTTGGGTCAGATGACACAATCCAGCTGCGTGTAATTTATATTAACTCACAAGGCAGATTGCTGATTGGAATAAATCACTGTGGCTGCACTGACTTCATATGCGCTAGGAGAGCTGACGCAGGTGGCTTCCATTCCTAGCAGGTGTAGAGGCCACATGAAGAATCACTGCCCCCCCATCCCCTACCCACTGATTATTTAAAATTTGTTTTGGAGTAGGACAGAAAAAAAATATAGGAGGATTTTATACTTAGTTTTAAAAAGTTGCTTCTCAGAAAGCAAAATACCTTTTAAATTTTCTGTTCTAACTAAGCATTTTTATTAAAATAACTGAATAAAAGTAATTATAATAAACTCAGCATTGACACAAACATGAGGAAAACCTGTGAAAAATCCTGTAAAATTTAAAAAAAAGAATTCTTCCTGTTTTTATTAGAGGAATATTTTTTCATGGATATTCATTTAAGAAATAAATGGTAGGATTTACAACAAAAATAATGAAGGAATTTTAGGAAGTATTTAAAAGGGTGTAATTTGGAATCTGTGGACATAATTGTAAGATGTATATCCTTTATAATCAGGGAGGAAAAAGTCCACTATGTAATATTTCTAGCCAATGAAAATGAAGTCATCTTGACTTTTGAATTCTGAGCAGAGACCCTTGTGGACAATATTAATTATTAAAGAATAATTATAGAGGTATTGAGTGAATCAATTTTCAAAAATCTTTCCTCACTAAAACTGTCATTGAAATGGAGTTTCACCCATGCAGTAAATTCTAGCATTTAAAAAATTATTATCAACTGGATCTAAAAGCCAAGAATAATGAGGGAACAGAACAGAAATTACAAAAAAGAGTGGAATAGGTGTGATTTCAATGAAATATCTAATTTTATACATTTTTGTTTTCTCTATATTGTCACTTTCATATTAAACATTGGTGATGCTGTTTCATGAGATAAGTTAAACTAGAACACTAGAATAAAATGGGAAATGTAGATTTCAAAAGAAATAAGCTGTAATATGCTCTGTCTTGAATTAATTTGAACATTTTTCTTTGATCTTGATGCAGTTAACATATTTCAATGACAAAATAACAGCTATATAGTATGTTGTTTTCTGCTGGGAAAATGTTGCTTTGAAAAATTTCCAGTGAATTTAACCTTTTTTCCTGACAAACTAGGTAATCAGCTAACAGATTCAGTGTTTTGTCTTCTTGTTCACAGTTGCTCAGCAATACATGTGGCTCCACAGCAGTATCTGTTACCTGTTGTTCATTAGTCAGCCTTTTCTCAGGTCCAGTCATTTGTAGGATAGTTGTGTGTGATTTGATTAGTTGTCTGATGTGACAGCATCCATCAAGAAGCAACCAAGAACCACCCCAAAAGAGTTTCCTCAATTACCTGTTTAGTGGACTAAAAACCTCTGCAAGGCTGTTACTGTGAAAAAGAAAATTGTCCAGACTGGACTCCTCTGCTTTTCTTCTGGCTGCAACATTTGCTATCAATCTTTTTTTTTCTTTCCTAGCAAGCTAGCAGAAGAAGTCCCAGTATTCCTCTCCTGAGAGGTGTCACCTGGAAAGTTTCTGAAGTAATTCCTCCCAAATACCATGAATGATTGTGCCATCCATTCCCAGGACTCTCTTTTTGCTTTTTTCCTTCTTGTTGTTCCCTTCCGGATCCTTGCAATTCTCTGCCACATTTTATAATATACTAATGTAAGTATGATTTGGAGAGCATTTTTTGTCAGTTAAGACTGCTGTGAATTCACATTTTAGGAGCCAAAATCATCCAGCTTTTCTGTTTTCACATGTGGAAAAGCTCTGGGGTTCCTTCTTATCAGATCAGGTGGCTCCCAACCACTGTTTTTATTTACCCTGGTGCATTAATGAATACATGATGGAAAAGTATATTGTTGTGCAACAGGGTTTGCCTTGTGTAGTGGATTTGAAGTTGCATATCCACAATAATTTGTTTACTATAGTCCCTCAGTGGTAAGGTATGACAGCTTTTGTATGACTCTTGTGATACCAGTGCTGAGTCTCTGAAAAAGGACAATGTATTTCTGCTATAAACTGTATGCTTATGCTGAAACCTTACTGGACGGGAAATTTTTCACTGAGAAGGAGCAGTAATTTTCATTTCTAATCCCAGTTACTTGTTCTAATTAGAATTTGAAAGCTATGTGGGAGATCTGTGAAGAATATTATGAGTAAGTGTCAATTTTAATTTTTGTCTAAAAGCTTTTGTTTTGGTGTCCTTTTGCTTTCCTCCTTGAATCATTTCATTGTTAGTTTCCAGCGTGAGTGATAGAGAAAAAAGAAGTGAATGTACCAATAGCTTTTTCTTTTGCTTTCCCTTTCTTATTAGACCTTAATTTTCAACTTTTCCTGAAATTTCAAATGGCTGTTCAAGCATGAGAGTGGACACATGCATGGGCATATGTATGGATGCACACACACAAACAGGCTTTCCAAAATGGGAGGGGAAAACTGGCTTAACATTGCTGATGTAAATGTGTAGATCATGGGAGATGCAGATCACAGAAGAAAGCCATTCTGCTTAGCTCTAATTCCATCAGGATCATTTACGTTTTGAAGGACAGGAAAGAATGAATTTAAGATCAAAATCATCAGCCTTATTTGGCTTCATCCAAGATTTATGGCGGCTGCTTTCAAGGGCAAGAAAAACCAGCCACAGAATTCATATCCATATCACTTCCTTTCTTGTCTTTCAATATTTTATAAATGTTACAGGCAAAGTCAACCTTTGGAGACATTAAAATTAAACATTCTTTTCCCTCCTGATATCCCTGAAACTTCAGTGAGATCTTCTGTGTTTAGCAGCTTCCTTGACATCGCCCCTTTATGCTTCTTTTTTTCTTAAAGTTTTACATATACTTTATTGTCTGTTTACCAAAAGTGATTATGATGCTTGGGTTTTTCCATTGTTTCGTACTGGAAAATGTTGTGTTTTGGTTTAGATTGTTTAAGATATAGCATCTGTTCCTACTGGCTTTTGACTCAAATTCATTTTTTTAAACAAACATTTCAGTCAGATCTGTTAAGATAAACAAAGAGACATAGCCAGTTTAAACACAGATATGCAACACTGAAATACCTCAATTATTCTCTGGATGCATAAGAAAGAAAATGCTTTTTCTGTGATGTCTTTGTAAGTAAATAAGGTTCTTTGTTTTCTTTTAGATTCTTTGCTTAAATTTGACAGCAAGAAATATGTTTCCCATTCATATGATAAAGGAGGACAATACATGTGAGGCTGATACAGTGACACCCAAATTATTCTGAAGATCAGGGTCAGTGGGTAAGAATTGATAAAGCAAATAAGTTTTCTGCTTATAAGTTGCTTCAAACTTTTTTTGTTTATTTGTGGCAGTTTCTCTAAAATTCCAAGGTTAGGCAACTTTGTGGTATAAAGTTTTTTAAATGGTTTGGCACCATACTCAGAATGGCAAGAGGTCTATGTACTTAGTAATACTTGGGAGTCCTTGGAATTAGTTGAGTGAAAAATGCATGATCAGAACCCCTAGTCATTCCATCAACATCCTTGATCTGCATGAGCAAAATATGACATTTACAATTAAAGAGTTAAAGTATGGGGTAACTCAGCCTTCAGTCTTGCATTCCTTGTCTTAGATCCTGATGCCCATCTGTTATAATCCAAGTTTAGAAATGTTTTTCACTGCCTTGCTCAATGCCAGGAAGCTTTCCCAGCTGGCATAGGCCAATAGGAGGGGCTACTTTCTCTCAGGTCTTTGTGTCCCCAGGTTTCAAGGAGTCCATAAGACTTCCAGTGATAAATAACTAGTTACCTTTGAATCCCTGGAAGGGTTTGGAACTATTGTTATGTTGACAATGCATTGTCTGTTGTACCAGTACAGTCATCACCATTCTTGTAAGAATGGGAAATCTTTGGTTTTTCTGAGTTAGCTGTGTCTTCAGACAAGATATTAAGATAAAAAGTGAATTAAGTTCAAGATAAAACAAAAAGATAAAATAAAAATGCAATATGTAGCTCATATTTAACTAAGGAAAATCTGTATTAGTAAGCTGTTAGGGCAGCCAAATAAATAACTTAATAATATCTACAATTTATTACTAATAGATATTGCAATAATAACTGTACTTTTAATATAGCCTGTTATACCTTTTGCCTTATTGGGAATAAGCGTTCTTCAGAATGCATACCTTGCCAACCACATTGAAGTAAGTCTTTTCAGAACTGTCAGGGCTTGGTGTGTTCCCCACAGATTCACTGGATCTCAGAACAGTAATGGATGGTCACAGAGAAACTTTTTTTTTCATTCTCCTGCAGAGAATCATCTTGTAAGCCCTCGGGACACACATTAAAACAACTTTTCTACATTAATTAAAACAGTTTGACATACAGTTTTGATTCCCAATTCATATGATATAACCTGTGGGACATACATGGAAGGGTCAGTCCTTTAGAGATAATCTGTTAGACTTATTTTTAGGTTTGCCATCTCAAAGGATTAGAACTACTTAGGATTCAGAGGGTTACTCTGAAAATGCTCTTTAAACAAGCCAGATTAAGCAGAAAGAAAACACAATTTTGTAGTTTTAAATGGGAGGTCTATCTTAGATTTTGTGAAGTCCCCCAAAAAGGGTGAATGGAAATGAACAGAAAAATTCCAACTGTGATCGTATCTAGTTTGCTATTTAAAATGCTCTGTCACTACTTGTAGTTGTATTGGGAAGGTAGCAGAAGCTTCACAGCATTCATGGATGATTATTTTGTTTCTCCTGTCTTCAGAGACTGTACCTGTGAGATCTCTACTTTTTTTGTAGTCCAAACCCATTTAGCAGCTATTCAGATTCTTCTCTTTTACACTTGTGTTAATGAATACTGAGTAGTTCAGGCTATTGGAGATTCACGGGGAGACTGGGGATTCACAGGGCTCAGCTGGACAAGGCTCTGAGCATCTAATCTCACTTCAAAGCCATCCCTGCTTTCAGTTCACAGTTGAACTAGATCACTTCCAGAGGCCTCTTCTAAATTATCCTATGATCCTTTGAACACAGACCTAATGACTCTTAGCTGCCCACATACACAGCTAATGACTTCTTGCTTTCTTTGTTAAGCCCTTAAGATGTTGACATATTATGAAGCACCGGAGTTCCTTCCAATTTAAGCTATGACATTACTCAAAATCGCAGGGTGATTTTTTTTCCTTAAACACACAGACTGCTCATTCCAAGTGTACATTTATCATACTGGTCAGTCAGATGAACAACTGAGATGAATGCAATGAAACAATTAGAGACTGTCATGTGAAAGCTGATTTTCTCCTCAGGACTGCATCCTTTAATGTATACTGCCACAAAGTTTGGCACACATGAAAGTTGGAACTGATAACCAATTATTAGAATTCCCCACTTGATGGCAGATTGCCTTTTATGCAGACTTCAAATATTAGTTTGGCAAGTGTTCTTTGTTTATTTGATCTTCTGGGTTTAAGGTGCAGAATGGACCTAAACCCTTGGCTACTGGTTCTCAGTCACTCTCAGAACTTGTAAAGTTTTGCAGGAACATGCAGAAATGAGATATATTTAAATGTGTCAGCCATTTCAATTTTCACATTAAAGTCTTACTTGGACAAGTGGTCCGGAGTAGAACTTCGTGAAATTCTAGCAAATTTCAGTGAAGGTGGAGCAAATTTGCAGTAAGGAAGCATGTGCAGATATGCTATAGCAAACTTTTGGAAAGGCATACTAACGAGTGACCAAAGTATTAATACTGGGAGACATTTGGAGGCAAAAGGAGAACTGGGATTTTAGTTGGGACCAAAAATACATTTTCACGTTATTATTATTCAATGTTAGTGTGAAAAACTAAGAGGTTGGTAAGAACACAAAATATGTTGTAGATTAATTTAGGTAAATGGCAAAGGCACATTTATGCTGAAACTGTTAGACTGTTGTCTTTTTAGGAAAGGCAACGAAGGGGAATGCCTGTCTTCTCAGTTTTTTCTCAGTTCTTGTGTCAAGGCCATAAGACTTCTTAAAACAGCTGGCAGAGACTTCTGTGTTAGTCAGACTATCAATTGCACGTAAATCTGCAATACAAGCAGAATTTAGAAAAAACATTGGTAAAAGCCAATGAGAATGATAGAATGAGATTAAGTTACCTGGGAAGCTGAGCAATACAGACACCAGAAGTGTGTCTGGTGTATGAGTGATACAGACACTGGAAGGAAAGATATGGAAAAGCTGGAAATGATGGGTTAGTGTTGTGGTCCAGTTGATTGGAAAAAAGAAACCACATTTAGGAAAAATTGCAGATAGTGAAAGCACTGCGTATGCAAGAGTTTCAAGTACAAAAGCCATGGAAAACATTTGCTCAGGTTTTCTTGTCTTCTACTGATATGGTTTTACAAATCATTCTGCACGTTTTGGAGCTTTATAACAGTTGGTAAGAATCTACAATCGATCTCAAATACATTATCCAGTCTTGCAATGCAGAGAACATTGTTCCAGTCACGTTTCTTTACCAAGCTACTCATACACATCAGATTTGGAGAATAAACAGGGAAAAGGAAGATATAAATGGATGGATGAATAGGTGACATTATGGGGAGAATACACAGTCAGAGTAGACTAACAGCAAAGAAGTGACAAAACCAGAAGAAAAATAGCAGTAAGGGAGAAAAGTTAATTCACAGTTGTTCTACCAGAACCAGACCAAAGCAGAACCATTAACAACATGTGATTAGAAAGATCCTGCACTTCCCTCTCAACCTTGCCTTTTTTTTTTTTGATAAAAATAGCTATCTGACAAAACCTACTTAAGCTTTTGTTTCTTTTACTAAGAGGTGTTAACAGAAACCTTGTTTTGTGCTTGTTGAAAAGTGAAATCTTTCATTGTTGGTAGCTGCAGAACCAAACACTCAAGGACCAAATAGGTTTGAAAAATTACAAGCTGAAGATATGAAAGATAAAGTAAAATAACTGTGTCCCATTCAAATTGTTCCTCTTTTGAATCTTCTGATTATGATGATGGGGCTTACTTCTCAGCTCTTGCTTCTGAAGAAAGAGATGAGATGGCTAAATTTCATCTTTGAACCCATGTAGTAGTGGCTGAGGGAGAAGGTCCTCTGTTACTTACAAATTGGAGAGCTATCTGAAAACATAGCTAGTTCCTGCTGACCATCTGCTGTGCAAGAAAAATTGCCTAATATGCAAAAGACAATCAGTGCAGTAAGATTCTCTGACCATGGTAAAATGTTGCTTAATTCTTGCTGCGCTGGGAGATATTGTTCCATGACCTGTTTGGACATGAAATGCTCAACACAGCAGTGCAGTCACTGGTTCCTTGGTTTCAATGAATCACTTCCCAACAATTAATTGCAGGAATTTTTCACAACATAACTTGATATAAAAAATGCAGGTGGAAAAAAATCATTAACCATATGTAGACATTTCAGCTGAGGAAAAAAGAGTTCAGGTTTATTGAACAAAAAAAGTCAATACAGATCATCTACTTTGCTGTAGAAACTAGTCTTGTTTTGTCCATCTTTCTAGCAGTATAGCAGATTAAGAGAATGGGAATTGAAAATGATGGAGTAACTACAGTTTATTGTTTGTAACAGTCAAAGACTCCATTAAAAAAGAACTAGAAACTTCGGCATATTTTTATATTCAACTGTACAGGATTATTAAAACATAAATATGATTCCCCCGCATAAATACTTCCTTACTGTAGTATCTGCAAATTCCATTTTTGCTGATATGTAACTCAGCTGATGATTCCTAGTATGTTGTTGTAAACATAAACAGTAATAAAAGAAGTCTGGACATTTTTAAGAGGAACATATTCGATGAATGATGACTATATGTCACTTCTTCAAGTAAAGAATGGATTATGTCTTTTCGCTTTGATAAACTCAAAAGAAAAAGGGGCAAATAGTTCGATATCACACAAAGAACTAAATCCTGGATGATCTATGCAGAAAACATTAATCTTCTCTTATCTCATAAACACTCAACAAATCTGGATTTAGAATCTAAGATGAGGCTAAAAAAAATTTATCATTTTTGATAGGAAACCATTCATTTCGTACAGTTACGTTCAATGTATGGCTTTGAGGTATAAGCTCACCTTTAATATATAGACAATTTCCAGCTGAACAGAATCCCATTACAGGTCTCTCCTTGTCCCTTTAGAAATGCACTTCATTATCTGAAGTACACAGTTTCATTCAGTCTAAGGAACAGTATATTATGCAGAAGGTATGAATGTCAAGCAAGGACAAAAGGTTTACTTCATTAGAAATTTTCTCCTGGCTCTTTCAGAAACTGTCCATGTTCTCTGGAAGTCCTTCCAGACCCTTTAGGAAAATGTCTCAAGTATATTTTTTATATTCTCTTGATCACATTAGGTGCTCGGAAAACATCATGATGAGTGCAGTGTGAGTTAGACAGACAACATAATGAACGAGATTGCATAGTAGTGGCATCTGCTATATTTAAGAGTTTGTCAGTGTTTTCACTGTGCTCTGTGGTGTATCCACTGACACACTGACGTGTTACTGAAATACACATTACTTCAGGGCATCGAAGTCGCCCTAACATATGCAATGAGTACAGTGCACAGCCTAAGAAACTGAGGCAAAATGTTCACTCAGCAACACTGTTGTGGTATAAGCTGTCAGAGCTCATGGTGGAATTTATTTTGCAGAGACATGATCTGTGATCATACTTCAAAAATGTAAAAGTGATATACGCTCACAATGCCAAACTGGGATATGTTGTAAAAATGCATGACTTATTAAAACTGGATTTCTTCGCTCTCACATAACAATGGGTTTACTAAGTTAATTTAAATGCAGAATTTCCATCTTTTTATTCAAGCCCACTGAAATAATCCAAAAGAAGTCAATGCAAACAACTTTGTTAATTCTTGACCATAATGTAGCATTTAAATGCACTGAAGTCTAGAAGAAAGAGGTTAAGCATCCCATGTACTGTTTTACATCAGAAGGAGTAACCCAAATCTAGTAAAACTGAACTACACCACATATAAGCATAGCTTGGTGATTTCACTGAGAGGTTTGCTTAAGCGAATATTTAAATGGCAGATTTCTCTGCCATGAATATACAATTAGAAAGCATTTTGATACCTGTCTATAGTACCCAAAGGAAACATAAGCTGGTTGTTGTATAAAATACTTAAAGTTAATAGTTATTTATATATTTCTTAAATAATTATTTTTATTATTATATCTCCATAATTTATTTTTTTTATATATATATTACTTCCTTCCTGATGTAAATGTGAAAACAGATATAATCAGGGTTGCTTATCACTGGTAGAAGAACCTGAAGTGAAATCAGGCTCTTCTGTGGGCCAGTCCATTGCTCTAATGAAAAGGCTCAGCAGAGCGGACCTCAGATTACAATTTGTATTTCTTCGACCCAGTTTTCATCTCCTTCATTGCTTTGCTATTGTTATGACCCCAGTGATTTGGCAGGAGGGTGTCGGCAAAGAAAAAAATTTTGTCCTTTTTTTTTTTCTTTTTAACCAGAATCTCCATGCTTTTGACATGACTGCAAATAAACTGGCAATACTGTTTGCTTTTTATCTTTGGCTGTATTTGACAGTGACAATCTGGTTTTTGGAAAATCAAAATGCCTCCTTCCCAAACCAAAAATGACATCTTTTGAACATAACTTCCCTGGACTCAGTGTGATGTATTTTGTGACCTTTTTTTAAAAAAATTATCCGCTGAAAACTGCCTCCATATCACATATATGATCTAGAAGCACTGAAGGGCACACAGATAATATGCTGAACACTGAAAAACAGTATACAGGATTTTTCCACTGTTTTCTGTCTTTCAAATAACAGCCAGTTTTGTGGGAAACTATTTCTTTGATTAGTAAGTAATCAAGTTTCTCATTGGAGGGTTAAAAATACAGCTGGTAATTGCCCTTCTATTCTCCAGGTGTGTGATGGGTTGACCCTGGCTGGACGCCAGATGCCCACCAAAGCCATTCTCTCACTCCCCCCTCCTCAGCTGGACAGGGGAGAGAAAATATAACAAAGGGCTTGTGGGTCAAGATAAGGACAGGAGAGATCACTCACCAGTTACCCTCACGGGCAAAACAGACTCAACTTGGGGAAAAATAACTGAATTTATTACCAATCAACCAGAGTAGGGTAATGAGAAATAAAACCAGATCTCAAAACACCTTCCCTCCACCGCTTCCTCCTTCCCAGGCACAACTTCACTCCCAGATTCTCTACCAAGCCCCCCCAGCAGCACAGGGGGATGGGGATGGGGTTTTCGGTCATTTCATCACATGTTATTTTCTGCCGCTTCATCCTCCTCAGGGTGAGGACTCCTCACACTCTTCCCCTGCTCCAGTGTGGGGTCCCACCCATGGGAGACAGTCCTTCATGAACTTCTCCAACGTGGGTCCTTCCCACGGGCTGCAGCTCTTCACGAACTGCTCCAGAGTGAGTCCTTTCCACAGCATGCAGTCCTTCAGGAGCACAGACTGCTCCAGCGTGGGTCCCCCACAGGGTCACAAGTCCTGCCAGAAAACCTGCTCTGTGGGCTTCTCTCTCCACGGGTCCACAGGTCCTGCCAGGAGCCTGCTCCATCACGGGCTTCCCATGGGGTCACAGCCTCCTTTGGGAACCCACCTGCTCCAGCGTGGGGTCCTCCCCGGGCTGCAGGTGGAGATCTGCTCCCCCGTGGACCTCCCTGGGCTGGAAGGGGACAGCCTGCCTCACCAGGGTCTTCCCCACGGGCTGCAGGGGAATCTCTGCTCTGGTGCCTGGAGCATCTCCTCCCCCTCCTTCTGCACTGACCTGGGGGTCTGCAGGGTGGTTTCTCTCACATGTTCTCACTCCTCTCTCCGGCTGCTGTTTCCTGCCTGTCCCAACTTTTCTTCCTTCTTAAAAATGTTATCCCAGAGGCGTTACCACTATCGCTGATGGGCTCGGCCTTGGCCGGCGGCGGGTCCGTCTTAGAGCCGGCTGGTATGGGCTCTCTCGAACACAGGGGAGGCTTCCAGCAGCTTCTCACAGAAGCCACCCCTGTAATCCCCCCCACTACCAAAACCTTGCCACACAAAGCCAATACAAGGTGTTTGAATTCAGAATCTTTGCAGGAAAAAGGCAGCTTCTTTTCACTCTTTGCCATCATTGTGAACTAGACACAGTGAATCACAGAGAAACTTCACATAGTAACTTTGTTCACAGAGATGGATGAGATCACAAGTTTGTTTTTTTGCCGTGCCAATGAATTCTGGTTCATACTTCTTTTGGGTGAAGGTTGCCTTTTTAATTTATTTTTTTTTAATTTTTTTATTTATGTTAAGCTGAGCAAGCAGTTCAGGCAAAATTAACCCACATATAGACAATAGATTTAAACAGCTCTGCATTGGCTCTGAACTCCATTAATATTTTTCTGCCATCACTATAGCAATATTTCTCAGGTTTTGTTCCTTTTTTATCTAGATTTTACATAAAGCAACCAACCACAGTTGTGTTAGATTAGTATAAATACTGTGCAGCTTCATGTGCTGCAAGCTTAAAAGCCATTTAGCTTTGAAAGAATTTGGGTGGGTTAAGGTGAAGGAACCTGTAAAAGGATCTTCAAACAAATCCAAACCAGCTGGTTTGCTATAGTACTACAAAATGAGTAGTGCATACTGTTGTAGGTTACTGCAATCATGTTTCTCTAATAGCAAACAGAAAGGAAGAGAGGATAGTGATTTCACTTGGCTGCGATTCAGGAAGACATGCAGATCTCAAGTTCCTTTTCCTGAAAGCTGGTGCATGCAGGCCAGGGCTTTATCAATCTAGGGCAAGTTGTAAGATAAGGAGCATTTTGAAAACATTTTAATGCAAAGAGTTGTTAAGTTTGTCATCTTCTTTAAACATGGGGTCATTGTATTGCAATAGTAGGCTTCATAGTTTTTGTGTCTTCTGTGACATGTAGTTGTACTGTTGTAAAGCCATAATGGGCTGCAAAATAAAAAAATAATAAACTGAGTTTTAAGCAAATTTTTCTTTTTTTTTTTTTAATAATTCTTTTAAAATCAAAATAACATCTGGACAATGCTTGCTTAATTTTCTGACACTTTCTGGTATACTTTGAACATCATTAAACTGGTTGTTTAAGTCTTTGAAACAAAACTGGTGAGTACATGTGAATGGCAGTAGGATTGTGCTCTAGCAGGGTAATTTGAGCAATGTACTTCACAATCACTTAACTTCACAACATTCATATAGGTTAGAAAATAACTATTAGGTCCATTTTACATGCTGGGAAGCTCAGGTGCAGGTTAAAGGTTGCTTTTTTCTCACAGTAAGAGTTTATTCAGGAACTCTCTCCTACTCTCCTAACTCCTCATCTTAAGCTGTGATAATTCCATCCTCTTCCCTTTTATCTGGTGAGTACACATTTGCCAGTCACTGTTTCTTTCCTCTTTTCTCTTTCTCAACCTTCCCAAAGTGCTGATCCCAGGACAGCTACATCCATCCATGTGCCAGCAACTTAAATGGGAAACAAAGCCTTCTTACAAAACTGTATGCTGTCCCCAATTCAGCATAGCACTTGAGCAGGCACTTAAACTTAATCAAGTGCTTGGACATACTTTGGGAATTTAGGGTGTCAATTGCTAAGCACACAAAATTCCTACTTATGTAGCTAAGTACCACTTTTCTTTTCCAGTGAACAATTTCTTTCTGAAGATGCTAATCCGAGGCTGATGAGGACATCTGAACACGAACACGTGGAGATAGGACTGAAGTCTTATTTATAAATTGGCTTGCAAGATAATAAAAAGATTCAGTTTGTGAGATTATAGCTTTAAAATACTCTTATTAGTGCAGATTTTTTCTAAAATTATAATTGCTCTGGGAGCTTCTAAGCATTGTATAATGATGTGGTGGGTTAACATTTGCTGGCTGCCAGATGCCCACTCAGCTGGTCTCACACTCCCACTCCACAGCAGGAAAAGGGAAGAAAATACAATGAAAAAACTCATGGGTTGAAACAAGTACAGGGAGATCATTCTCTAATTTTACCATCACAGGGAAAACAGACTCAACTTGGGGAAATTAATTTAATTTATCGCCAATTAAAGGGAGTAGGATAATGAGAAAAAAGAACAAACTTAAAACACTTTCCCCTGCTTCCTTCTTCCCAGGCTCAACTTCACTCCCAACTTCTCTAGATCCTTTCCCTAAGTGGTGCAGGGGGACGGGGAATGGGGGTTGGGGTCAGTTCATCACACGTTGTCTCTGCTGCTCCTTCCTCCTCAGGGGCAGGACTCATCACTCGTCCCCTGCTCCAGCGTGGGGTCCCACCCATGGGAGACAGTCCTCCACGAACTTCTCCAACGTGGGTCCTTCCCACGGGCTGCAGTTCTTCATGAACTGCTCCAGCGTGGGTCCCTTCCACAGCGTGCAGTCCTTCAGGTGCACAGACTGCTCCAGCGTGGGTCCCCCACAGGGTCACAAGTCCTGCCAGAAAACCTGCTCCACCATGGGCTCCTCTCTCCACAGATCTGCAGGTCCCTCCAGGAGCCTGCTCCAGTGTGGGGTTCCCACAGGGTCACAGACTCCTTTGGGCACCCACCTGCTCTGGCGTGGGGTCCTCCCCGGGCTGCAGGTGGAGATCTGCTCCACCGTGGACCTCCCCAGGCTGCAGGTGGATATCTACTGCACCATGGACCTCCATGAGCTGCACGGGGACAACCTGCCTCACCATGGTCTTCTCCAGGGGCTGAATATCTTCTCCGGGGCCTGGAGCAATTTTTCCTCCTCCTTCAGTGACCTTAGTGTCTGCAGGGCTGTTTCTCTCACTCCTCTCTCCAGCTGCTGTTGCGCAGCAGTTTTTACCCTTTCTTAAATACATCATCACAGGTGCTACCAAAGTGGCTGATGGGCTCGGTCTTGGCCAGCGGAGGGCCCATCTTGGAGCCAGCTGGCCTTGGCTCCATCTGATATGGGGCAGCTCCTGATCTCTTCTCACAGAGGCTATCCCTGCAGTCGACCCCCCCGCCCCACACTAAAACCTTGCCATGGAAGTCTAGTACAAACAACAAGAGTCATAACTTGACCAAAAAGCATAAAATCACAAAAGAAAAAAAAAGAATAAAAAGAAGTAGGATTCTGTCATTTTATATGCATAGGTGAATGGTACACGAAGACTGTAACTACAATGCTTTAGTCAATCCTTCTCTGATGAAATGAATGCAGTAAGAGAATAATTTTGTTATGGGAGATTGGAGCTATTGAAAAAGGAGTAGAGCATAGGTAATCTTTGAAGGGGGTGTGCTTATGTGCATAGAGTGTACATATGAGTATGGAGTGTTAACATAGGCCAAATAAAACAAATAAAACAGGTTCACTCTAAATCTTGTAGCTATTGCAAAGCTTCTTACAAGGCTTTGTCCCTACAATCCTATAATATAATCTGAAATGTCAGTACATTCTCCTAAGAAGATTTAGCTACCATATCCAATTTGCATATCCTAGGAAAGAAAAGCCTTGCACAATGTGTTCTGCTAATATAATTATTCTTCAGTTATTAAAAGGAAACTTTTCAAAACTCTTAATGGAAGGGCATGAGAATGAAAGCTAACAGGGTGCTTAAATTAGGTGTTTTAACAGAAAATGGAGTTTTATCCAGTTTAAACATACTTCATAACTGAGTCTGGGAATAAAGTGTATTGAAACATAAGTGAATGGCCAGTGGGAAGATGGTCACACTTCAGATGGGAAATGTCTGATAAGGGGGCAGATTTCAGCATATCAGTATAAAGTAGATATCACATCTGATCAAAGTTGCCCCAAAGAACACCTGAAATTCCGTAGTGAGCTTGGACAGCCCTTGGTGAAATGCATTTTTATATGCAGAGATTTCAACAACTTTAGAGAATAGTCTTTGTTATATTTTCTATCTACCTCCTACTTGTCTGTGCATTCTTGTAAAGTTCAAGACTGGTAGGATTGCTGGGAAACAAGGGAGAAAAGGAATTTTACTGGCTTCAGGGAATGCAGGATCAAATCATGCACATGAACTGGACTATATCACTATATGATGCACATGCCTGTTTAAGTAAACCAAAGGCATTAGTGACTTGTACATGATCACTGTATTGCTAAAAATAGAAAATACAGCAAAATCTTTGTTGTCTCAGGGGTCAGTATAGAAGAAAGTTCTTTGGATGGAGGTTAGCTGTGCTATATGGCTCCCTGTCCTAAAAATCTGAATACTTCATACTCAATTCTAGAACTTTACATAAGAATTTATTTCATCATAGTAAGGAAAGATTTGTTTTCTTTGACATACTGTTGAACTGAAAAGTGTATCATGACCAGTCTCTCTGTGACATGGCCTTTTATGTTGCTCTGTCATGTACCATTGGGCAACACAGTATTTGAGATGCTTTTCTTTGCAGTGGAAGGTGTGCTGCATGTTGCAAAATGCTGCTGTCCTCTCTTTGTGTAGGCAACTTGTACTTGGTTTCATTTTCTTACACACTGTTTTTTGAAACAGTTAAATTAATCATACAACATCTGTACCTTACATTAGGAACTGGCATAAATTATGCTTGGTTAGCTTATCAATATTCTTGATATCTATCCTTAATTTTCCCAGTCTGGGCTGTAGGGAATTTTTCAATGAACAAGGACTTCAAGTTATGTCAAGCCTTCTCCCAACCCATGTTAAAAGATCCAGTTTTGAAGGAAACATGCTTTTATAGGGGCAATTTATTTAACTGAAGCTTTCACCCAAGTGTCAATGGAAATTCTTCCAAAACCAGGCACAAGCCCGGCTGAGCACATATGTTGCTGATATGTTTTTGCTGTATGTATCAGATTATACAGTTGATATATATATATATATGTGGACAGTAGTAACAATTTAAAAACAGCCAAGCTTTTGCTTTTCTTTAATAAAAATACAGTCTTGGAACTCAGGAATATTTACTATTTTCTGAATTGGAAAGAAATAGATTTGATTGTTTTTTCTCTCTGTACTTGTAAAAATTCTTTTGCATTTAAATAATATGAAAGTTGAGTGAATTTTTAATGAAAGGGGCAGTACAGACAAGTACTTTTGTCTAGCTGTCCAGATGAGGAAGTTTGTGTGATTATTAGTTACAGCCTGTAAGGGAATTCCGCAAATCTATCAGAAGATGGGAACTAAACTATGTAAGCTGGATGGTATCTTGACTGAGCTTTACCAAAGTGTCTCCTATGTCACACAGGCTGGGACTATTGAAACTAGGTTTTCTGAATTCAGTACTGTGTCCTGTATTTCCTGTAGTGAGCTGGAGCAACAGTTAAGCAAATAAACCCTGAAAAAAAATTTCATTATTAATTCTATTACATATTCCTGTTTGTGAATTGTCCACAGGCAGCCATGATTTTATTTAATTTACTTATTGCTCATAAAAAAATTCCTGCAAATACTTAATCTACTACAGTTTTTTCCTGATAAGCCCAGAAAAAACATCTGATGATAGTCCACATTCATGCTGATTTTTGTGTAAATACTCCAGAGTCTGCCTTACAAATTATTTTTCCTAGATACCTGTGGAGAGGAAGACTGTTCTCAGCTGAAACACATTTGATTTACTCAGGGCATCCCTGATCTATGAAGCTGGTCACAGACTTTTTTTTTTGGTGTTTGGTAGGGGATGAATACCACTGTTAAAATCTTTGTAAGCTACTTCTACCTCTTCTTAAGTAGTTGATTTTAACTTTCTCTCAGCAATCTTTATTTGAAACATAACATTTCAGCAAATAATCCAGCCAGTACATTTTTCTGCTGGGAAAATTGCATAGGGACAACAGAAAATGTTACAAAATTTTGATTAAAAATGTGACTGTCATTTTGTTGCTGTCATGGCTGTGCTTTGTTTTTTCTGGAATAAGACAAGTCATATTTATCCTGCCTCTGCAAGCATAAGGTACAGTAATACACTAGGCAATGTTACTGTTAATATCAGAGTTCATCTTTGCTTTTAGGTGTATTTTTGTGCACAGAGGGAAAATCCTAACTTCAGAAGAAAGGCGTGTCAAAATGATGGTATCATTGACACTGGGCTTGAGGAAGCAATCATAATATTTACCCATATAGGAGGAAAAAATTTGATTGACTTTTCAGTGGAGGAGTTATCACCTGGACAAGGTTTGGTTTGATGGACACATCTCTTAATTCTGACCCAGAAATTTCCCCAGATGCCCAGAGCCTGTGTGGACAACAATACTTGGAATAAAGAGAAGAAAACACTGATCCATTAAGTAGCCTATGTACTATAGCAGCTGCATTAATCAGAGCACATAAGCCATACCCCTATGTGTAGCAATATACTAATTGACTATTGTACTTGATCTGACAGTCTAGGTACACAATGACTGGCAAGAGCCTGGGGGGTCCTGGTATGTGTGCCACAGATACTGCACTGTTTTGTCATTAAAAAAGCCAAAAGTCATGGAAATTAGATAGAGAATAAGTCTTGCTATTATGGCATGATTGTGAGAATTGTTTTTTTGCAGATCCTTGCAGAAGTGGGCCATCAGTCCTGCAGTAGTCAATTTGATCATATCTGCAGCTCACCCAGGTTAGCACAAAGTCCTGAACGTACATGCAGGATGGAGTCTAGAATGAGCTGATTATCTGGCTCAGATTATTTCTTTTACTGACATTCATTTTAGGCCAAGCTGTGCTGTCTTACAATATGAATTTGGATTGGCTTTAGTAGTGATTTTGTATGAGAAAAAATAGGACTGAGCTTTTGTAATGTGTAAACAATTTCCTTCCCATACACACATGGAGTCCAAAACGCACACACATACACACATCTGTATTTCTCCTTCTTCCATTTGAGGATGAATGTTAGGTTAGTTCTTCTGTAATTTTAGATAACCTTGACAAGAATGTACAAAAGGGACCTTACTTTCTCCTCAGAAGGCAAACTCATTCAGCGATCTTGGCTTTAATCATTAGTAGTGCTAGGTCACTAGTGGGTCACTGTGGCCAAATGCATTTATAAATGACTATATTGTGTCTACAGGGAGACCTAAAGGTTTTATGGCAGCAGCCGCTCTTCTTCCTGGAACATAAATATTCACCCCAAATTTATAAAACCAGAATCATAAAAGAATGGGGGGTTGAATTTATTTATTATTTAGCTGAAGACATTTTTATGGGATAATAAACTCCTTTCAGCCAAAGGCATATTGTACAGACAGAATCTACTCATGAAAGACACTAAAAGAACAAATAACTTAAACCCATTAAACCAAGGTAATTATCAACTGTAAATTGATGCCATAATATCAAAAAGGACCATTTAATGGATAAAGGACAGAGAAGACAAAAAAGTTACAAGGGGAAGAGCAAAACATTTGAAAAAGTCACTAAAATTCATTTAGAAACAAAAAAGGTCTGTCTAACTGTGACTTTGTTGTGTTTCCTCCTTTCACTCTACATACTGCTGTATTTGAAAAATGTGACCATTCCCTTGCTCTGGATCGTGCAATTGCTCTAAGCAGCTGCATGTCTGTAGTCAGATTGCTTTGTAGGTCCATTACATCTTTCACTGGGCACTAAAAGCTCTGACTCAAAATCTGTTCGGGTCTGTGGAAAGATTGTTCTTGACTCTAATAAGCTTTAGAGAAACATTTTTTTCATTAGGGCTAGTGCTTATTTCATTATCTTGGAAAGCAAGACGAAAATGGTCAGTGTCTCCCATGTGTCTGAGTTCTACAGGTGTTGCCTTTTGTTTCAGTCAAAAACAGCAAAGGCAGTGGAGAGAAAACAAAAGCATGCTGCATATGCAAGAACTAAAATGGCTTTTTTCTGCAGTGCTACCTCTCCTCTGTGCAGCATGGCTATGTCTGTGTTTGGCCGTTGGTCCCTGAGATGCAGGCAGCTGAGCCCCCAGGGGAAAGGCAATACAGCATGGTGTTGCTTCATCTGGACGAAAAGGGATGAGAAAACAAAGCTTTGGAGTCATGAAACTGGACACTAGATGAGCTAAAGGGACCTAAAACAAAAAGGGAAGGTTGAAAGGCTGGATAGCAATAAGATCATGCCAGAAACATATGAACTCTGCTGAACCTAGTGGGCATATGGATATGGCCCAGAAAATGTGGTACAAAACCTGTTTCTTTCTTTTTTGTTTGTTTGTTTGTTTGTTTGTTTTGTTTTGTTTTGTTTTTTCCCTTGAAACGATACCTGGATTAAACAACTTTGGCCTGGCCCCTTTTTTAAAAAGAGATAATTTCCATTTATTATCTTCTCTTTCCCTGACAAACAGAGTAGTGTTTCACAAGATGACACAGAAATGACAGCACAGAAATGCTGAGCCTTCCAGTGATTCCAGCTTGCTGGGAGTCATCAAAGTATTTGTAGTGGGGGACAGTATGGCCTTCATTCACAGCTTCGTTCCACAGAAATCTTCAGAATCAAGCATAAAATAAAGCTTCCTTTGCTCAGTCACCAAAATCATGTACTTATTGGCTCTCTATGTTAGGGAGTGTTTTGATTGTAAAGAGCTCCACAATTGTGATGACAAAGTTGAGTGCTTATGGGTAAGGGTGAGAGGGAAGGCCAACAAGGCAGATATTGTGCTGGGAATCTCTTACAGACCACTCAACCAGGTTGAGGAGACAGATGAAACATTCTACAAGCGGCTGACAGTAGTCTTACAGTCGCGTGCCCTTGTTCTCATGGGGGACTTGAACTTTCCAGAGGTCTGCTGGAAGTACAACACGGCAGAGAGCAAGCAGTCTAGGACATTCCTGGAGTGTGTGGAAGATAAATTCCTGACACAGCTGGTAGGTGAGCCTGCCAGGGGAGGAGCCTTGCTAGACCTACTGTTTACAAACAGGGAAGGACTGGTAGGGGAAGTGGTGGCTGGAGGCCATCTCAGGCTTAGCGACCATGAAATGATAGAATTCTCAATTCTTGGTGAGGCAAGGAAAGTGGTCAGCAAAACCACCACTATGGACTTCTGGACGGCAAACTTTGGCCTGTTCAGGACACTGGTTGAGAGAGTCCCTTGGGAGACAGTCCTGAAGGGCAAAGGGGTCCAGGAAGGATTGACATTCTTCAAGAAGGAAGTCTTAAAGGCTAATGACCAGGCTATTCCTATGCACTGCAAGACAAACTGCCGGGGAAGACGACTGGTCTGGCTGAACAGGGAGCTTTTGCTGGAACTCAGGAAAAAAAGGAGAGTTTACCATCTTTGGAAGAAAGGGCAGCCAACTCAGGAAGAGTACAGGGATCTTGTTAGGTCATGCAGAGAGGAAATTAGAAAGGCAACAACTCAGATAGAACTCAATCTGGCCACTGTCATAAAAGACAATAAAAAATGTTTTTACAAATATGTTAACAATAAAAAGAAAGCCAAGGAGAATATCTATCCTTTATTGTATGTAGAGGGGAACATTGCCACCAGAGATGAGGAAAAGGCTGAGGTACTTAATGCCTTCTTTGCCTCAGTCTTTAATAGTGAGCCCAGTTATCCTCAGGGTACTCAGCCCCCTGAGCTGGAAGACAGGGACGGAGAGCAGAATATACCCCCCCATAATCCAGGAGGAAATACTTAATGACCTGCTATGTCACCTGGACACTCACAAGTCTATGGGACCAGACGGGATCCAGCCAAGAGAACTGAGGAAGCTGGTGGAGGAGTTTGCCAAGCCACTCTCCCTCATTTACCAGCAATCCTGGTCAACAGGGGAGGTCCCAGACAACTGGAGTCTTGCCAATGTGACGCTCTTTTACAGGAAGGGTCAGGGAGAGGATCCGGGGAACTACAGGCCTGTCAGCCTGACCTCAGTAATGGGGAAGATTATGGAACAGTTCGTCTTGAGTGCGCTCACATGGCATATGCAGGACACACAGGGGATCGATCAAGCCCAGCCAGCACGGGTTCATGAAAGGCAGGTCCTGCTTGACCAACCTGATCTCCTGCTATGACCAGGTGACCCGCCTAGTGGATGAGGGGAAGGCTGTGGATGTTGTCTACCTGGACTTCACTAAGGCCTTTGATGCTGTATCTCACGCCTATGACATGGTACTCCTTGAGAAGGTGGTGGCTCATGGCTTAGACAAGCGTACCCTTTGCTGGGTGAAAAACTGGCTGGATGAGCCCAGAGGGTTGTGGTGAATGGAGCTACATCCAGCTGGTGGCCGGTCACAAGTGGTGTTCCCCAGGGCTCAGTACTGGGGCCAGTTCTGTTTAATATCTTTATCAGTGGTCTGGATGAGGGGATCGAGTGCAGCCTCAGCAAGTTTGCAGAGGACACCAATTTGGGAGGGAGGGTTGATCTGCTCGAGGGAAGGAAGGGTCTGCAGAGGGATCTGGACAGGCTGGATCCATGGGTCAAGGCCAATTGTATGAGGTTCAACAAGGCCAAGTGCCAGGACCTGCACTTGGGTCACAACAACCCCATGCAGCACTACAGGCTTGGGGAAGAGTGGCTGGAAAGCCGCCCAGCAGAAAAAGACCTGGGGTGTTGGCTGACAACCAGCTGAATATGAGCCAGCAGTGTGCCCAGGTGGCCAAGAAGGCCAACGGCATCCTGGCCTGTATCAGAAATAGTGTGGCCGGCAGGAGCAGGGAGGTGTTCGTCCCCCTGTACTGGGCACTGGTGAGGCCGCACCTCGAGTGCTGTGTTCAGTTTTGGGCCCCTCACTGCAGGAAAGACATGGAGGTGCTGGAGAGCGTCCAGAGAAGGGCAACCGAGTTGGTGAGGGGCCTGGAGCACAAGTCTTATGAGGAGCAGCTGAGGGAGCTGGGGTTGTTTAGCCTGGAGAGAAGGAGGCTGAGGGGAGACCTTATCACTCTCTACAACTACCTGAAGGGGGTTGTAGTGAGGTGGGTGCTGGTCTCTTCTGTCAGGTGGCTGGAGATAGGACGAGAGGAAATGGCCTCAAGCTGTGGCAGGGGAGGTTTAGATTGGATATTAGGAAAAATTTCTTTACTGAAAAGGTTGTCAGACATTGGAACAGGCTGCCCGGGGAAGCGGTTGAGTCACCATCCCTGGAGGTATTGAAAAAGCATATAGATGGGGTACTTCAGGACATGGTTTAGTGGGCATGGTTGATGGTTGGACTTGATGATCTTGAAGGTCTTTTCCAACCTAAATGATTCTATGATTCTATTAACTCATGTTAAAATCAGTGAATTTATCTGCCACTGTTAAAAGATTTCTAATTTACCCAAACTGTTGATGAACTTCTGCTTAACCTCCAAACACATTTCAAACGTTCTGTATTTTAATGATAATTTTGAGAGATTTTGTGTAACTTCAGGGTTTTTTAACAGAAAATAGTACATCAATAGGAAAGTAGAACCTATTTCTACATGGCTCCAAAGGAAAGTGTTTAAGGGCAGAAAAGGTTCACAAGCAAGCTTTGCCATTGATGGGAGTTGCAACTTTGCCTGCTTTGATTCTATTTATGTGAATTGGAAGTCTATTCTGACTGGAATATGGCACTGTGATACAGTGGAGTGAATTCAGGTTTTGAACTTTACACATTCAACTCAAATGCCCCAAAAAACAGACTAGCATGTGCTACTGCTGTCTTCCACAGTGAAAGTATGCCTCCATGTCCAGTTATGGGCCAAGTTTCTTCAGATTTCTGACAGTTTTTGAAAAAAATTGTCCCCTTTAGTGAGTGATTTGGAGCCTAATTTCATAGAATCATAGAATCACAGAATGGTTTGGGTTGGAAAGGACCTTTAAAGGTCATCTAGTCCACCCCCCTACAATAAGCAGGGACATCTTCAACTAGATCTGGTTGCTCAGAGCGCTGTCCAACCTGACTTTGAATATTTCCAGGGATGGGGCATCTACCACCTCTCTGGGCAACTGTTCCAGTGTTTCACCACCTTCACTGTAAAAAATCCCTTATATCTAGTCTGAGTCTACTCTCTTTTTGTTTAAAACTATTACCCCTTGTCCTATTGCTACAGGCCCTACTAAAAATTCTATTCCTCTCTTTCTTATAAGCCCCCTTTAAGTACTGAAAAGCAACAATAAGGTCTCCCTGGAGCCTTCTCCAGGCTGAACAACTTCAACTCTCTTAGCCTCTCCTCATACGAGAAGTGCTCCATCCCTCTGATCATTTTTGTGGCCCTCCTCTTTCTTTCCATGTCTTTCTTGTGCTGAGGATCCCAGAGCTGGACACAGTACTCCAGGTGGGGTCTCACCAGAGCAGAGTAAAGGGGCAGAATCCCCTCCCTCAACCTGCTGGTCACGCTTCTTTTGATGCAGCCCAGGGTACAGTTGGCCTTCTGGGCTGTGAGTGCACATTGTCGGCTCATGTTCAGCTTTTCATCCACCAGCACCCCCAAGTCCTTCTCCACAGGGCTGCTCTCAATCCCTTTATCCCCCAGCCTGTATTGATACCGGGGGCTGCCCCAACCCAGGTGCAGGACCTTGCCCTTGCCCTCTTGAAGTTCACATGGGCCCCCTTCTTGAGCTTTTCCAGGTCCCTCTGGATGGCATCCCATCCCTCAGGCATGTCAGCCACACCACTCAGCTTGGTGTTGTCTGCAAACTTGCTGAGGGTGTAGAGCACTTACGTCCACCATTTGTGCTGCTGGGACCTGCCGGGCACTACCCACTTCAGGTGGATGAGGTGTCTGTCTCTGTGGTACCTGGGTATCTCTGGGTCAGCTCATTTTCTCTTTTATTTTTTTATCCTCTGCAACATGCTCTGTGCCTTTACAAAAAGAGTGGCTCAGTTAAGCCCCTTCAGAAGGAGGGAAACTGTTTCTGTTGAGCAAACTCAGGAGAAGAGCAGTTGTGATCAGCTAGGAGATTGTTGCTTTGAGAGGCAGAGTAGGTGAATTTCCAGACAGGAGGTAGAAGCCTGTTGCTTCTGCAGAGGGACTGCAGGGAGGAAAGAGCAGTCAGCCAGGGCTTGAATGATAAGGCATGGAGAATGTCTTAGTACTAATCAGGGAAGGTGCAGTGTTTGCTGCACTGCATTGTGTGCCACTGGGCTGTCTGGGAGCAATGCTTGGAGCAAGAATCTGCCTGGTGTGGTCAGTGGAGTTGTTTATAAACCAATATTTTGTTTCTGCTCCGTCTGATTAAGTTACTCCAAGTTTTGCTTTTTAAAAAGTAAATTTTCCTAGTTTGCACTAGAATAATACATAGCTTCTTGAGTAATAAAGCCTTCTGGCCTTCTTTAGAGCTACCTCTGAGCCCTGTGTGACTGGGCTCCCATCACAAACACTTCAAAGAAGGGGTGCATAGGGGATTACCATGATCATGATTTAGGGGTGTGTTAGACAAGTGTCTGTACAAAAGTCAGGTAGGTATTGTGGCCTAGGGAGTCATACTGCTGTATTCTTACTGAAAGCCTGGCTGGATGCACCTCATTGCCCTATGTCGCAGATGGAGTGATGCACTTTACTCATAAGACAGAAGTAGCAATGTGTTTATTGATATAAAACAATGATTTAAGAAAGTTTGATGGTATAATATGACAGTGGTTTAACAAGATTCAATGGCAAGGTACACTTGATGATTTACTGCATAGAAGACAGGGTCAGACAAAACTGTCAGGGAGACCCTCATGTTGAATTATGATGTTCAGAAAGGATGCCCTTGTGTTCTAAACTCCTTCTCAGAGCGGAGTTTAAGTGAGGCTGGATCCAGACTTAGTCCTAGACTTGGTCAACGGTTTATGTCTAAAAGATTACATGTGCACAATCAATCCTTTATATCATTTAGTTAGGATTTCAACGTTTACTATGCTATTAATCACTTACCGAGAATCTGTTGTGGCAAGGACTCTCTCAGCCTCAAGGAGTAACCTTGAGAGGCGTCCCTACTCAAGGGGAGATCCTGGCGTGCAGCCTGCTACTGTGGAGGAGAGCTCAACGGGCTTGAGTCGAACATTGACCAGCACTGTGGTTAGATGTGCACATCGTTCAAATTAGCCCTTGGCTAATGTGTTGTTATCTGTCTGCCCCAAGTCCACTTTGAACTGGATGCAGCCATCAGGACCAGATCCATCCATTATGGCCACCATTGGTGGTTATTAGTTGAGCAGGGTTAAAGGAAATAAAGGTCAGGTGGAGTGGGGGGGACCCCATCACACCGTGTGATCTAGAGATGTCTCTGAGCTCTCCAGATGAAGCATGTTTCAGCCTGGTAGTTCTGCTCTAAGAGAACATTTAGCTGCTAACAGGTAAGTGTGTTCACATTCAGGATGAGCTTTTACCATCTGAAAAAAGGAAAGATGTAAAGCTTTCAATGTCCTTGAGTTCAGGTGTGTGCTGCTCTTGCAAGAGAAGCGAGGACTGATGTCACTTCTGTTATGTCAGGGTGCAGTCTATTCACATTGCAGAGAGCAGTGTGGACAGAGAAAGGAGCAACACCTTTTTAATGGCTTTTTGTTGTCATTGGCTTCCAAAGCCCCAACAAGGATACCCACAGAAAAAGGCTATGAGATGTGAGCTGTGGAGTCAGACTGGACTATTGTTCCCATAGGAGACCAAAATCATGTGGTGCCCGAAGTAACTCTGTGATGCTTATGTGCGAAATGAGTGTAGTGTGAGAGCTACCATACTACCTGGTTCAGATAGCAAATGGTAGCGTAACTGTGGAGGAGGAACAATTCATCCATCTCAAAGTTCAGGCTACTGCCACTTGGGTGCCCACCATAGCTGAGGTACTTTTGTGGTGGGTTGACCCTGGCTGGGTGCCAGGTGCCCACCAAAGCCACTCTATCACTCCCCCTTCTCAGCTGGACAGGGGGGAGAAAATATAACAAAAGGCTTGTGGGTCAAGATAAGGACAGTTTAATAAAGCAAAAACAAAGGTTGTGTGTGACAGCAAAGAAAAACAAATGATGTTATTCTCTACTTCCCATCAGCAGCTGATGTCTGGCCACTTCCTGGGAAGCAGGGCTTCCCTATACATAGTGGTTGCTCCAGAAGACAAAAATGCCCCCCTTCTGTCTCCCTGTACCTAGCTTTTATATCTGAGCTGACGTCATAGGGTATGGAATATCTGTTTGGTTAGTTTAGGTCAGCTGTCCTGGCTGTGTCCTCTCCCAAGATCTTGCCCACCCCCAGCCTGCTATTGAGGGGGGGGCAAAAATGTTGGAGAGACAGCCTTGATGCTGTGCCAGCTCTGCTCAGCAGTAGCCAGAACACTGGTGTGTTATCAACACTTTTCTAGCTACTGATGCAGAGCACAGTGATATGAGGGCTACTATGGGTAGTGTTAACTCCATCTCAGCCAGACTCAACACAACTTTAAAGACAGCTCTGATGTCTTGACACAAGGGAGCAGTCTCTAAACATACAGGTACCTAATCATGGTTGCACCCTTTTTCCTTGTCTGCTTTGGTGGCAGTGTATGGAGCTTATGGAAAAGTGCAGAAATAGAGTTATTGATTTTCTGTTTTATTGAAAAACAAGGTAATACACAAAGGATTAGCTGAAGAAACAAAATTTTCTATTGTTACAGTTTCGTATGTCATATAGGAGAAGAGGATGCAGGCTTAATGAGGAATAAAATCAATATGAAAATAACTTAAACTGTAATCATTGAAGAAAAAGAGGGAAGAATCAAGGAAAAGTTTTAAATAAAAATTGAATTTTGATTAAGTCAGCCAGATACTTGAATGTTATTTAAGCATCTGTTGCTGAAATGTTTGACAATTAAGTAATAAGTATATATCTGTTACATTTAGAATTCTGTTCATCTATCTGTATGTTGTAAAGCTCTAATTCAGTTGGGATGTTTTAGTGACATGAGAAACAGGCAGACAGCCCAAGTAATTGGATAATGTCACCAGTACCCAGGGGTGGAACCGACAGGGAACATCACTCCTGACAAGCTGGATCTCTTCATTTTCCCGTGAGTTTGCTGTCCTGTCTCCAGCAATGGATGACACCTGAGGCTTAAAGAGGGATAAAATCAACTGCAGGGTGAACCCTACCTGTTCTACAGTACTTATATTTTTTAATTACTTTTTTTCCCTTTTCTAATATTAAGAACTACATATTTTTGTATTTGTTCAAGTTGTGCCTATTCCTAGAAACCCTGGTGGGAGGTAGCATAGGGTTTTCCAAGGTCTTATGCCTGTAAGCAGTTTGATACAAGCATGAAGCTAGCAAGCATGATAGTAGTAGTTCTTAATGCAGGGAACTTGAGGAGGCAGAGAAGGATGCTGAAATAGGGTAACAATAAGGAAGTTATTCGTTTGAAATTATAATTGCTTCTTAACAATACTGATGGTACAGTCCTACACAACTGATTTCAGGGAGTTCCTGTGTTATTGTCACTGCCTATTGCCCTGTGGCACTCTCAGTTATGGTGTAGAGGTATCAGCTTGTTCTGATGAAGAGTACATGACCCTATTGCAGCCTCTGGATCTTTCTTCTTAACCTGTACTAAGTGCTTTAACCTAAGCAGCATTATCTGTTCTTAGAGTTTGAATATTGTGCTCCTGAAAGATTCTAGAATATTTTTAGTTTCCTGCTAATGTAATTAGGATGTCTTTCTTCTACACAGTAAAACTACATAGTGCTATGAATATCTAATCGTCTATTGTCTATAGCTTATCCTCCTCCCTCATTGTAATTTTATTTTATTTTATTTTATTTTATTTTATTTTATTTTATTTTATTTTATTTTATTTTATTGTTATTTAGATTGATCTTGGAAATTGATATTGCCAGAAAATCCTGGTGCAAAAGGATTTGGTGGAAATTCTGATAATGACTTAATCAAGCAACGTAACATGGCTAAATGCCATTCTAGAGCATCTTTAAATCATCATTTCAGAAACTATTAATTTCTTTAGCAGTGCTTGTATTTCCATCCTGCAGAGGAGGGTGTTGTGTTTTCAGGGGATATGAAGAAATGAGGTGACGATTGTGCGGTGGGAGGTGGAAGAGAACATTGCAGTTGACTGAAAATAAATTAGATACTTATATTGTATTAGAGGTAATTTAAACATATTTTATTTCTGTACAAAAAAAAAATCATAAAGAAAACCAAATCATTAATCTTAGCCTAATTTGCTGCTAATATTGGCCAGGAATTTCCCATAGATTTCTTGCTTTTTTTCAGTGTAAATTGTGGGTTTGGAAGAAAAGTTTGATGTTGGCAAGAGTTGAAATTTTTTGGAAAATCAGGACAAAATATTATTATGTTTGAGTTAACTTTTAATTTCAAACCAGCTCATTAAGAAGCTGCAGCTGTCTAAGGTTCTGCAGTGTCTGATGGGAGTTATAATTTGGTTATACAGTGTTCCAGTGCTTTCCTAAAAACTGATCCCTTTGACTAGACTACACTTTCTGTGGTGTACTGTCATCCATCCTCTGATTAAACTAACCTTTCTCTATCCATTAAATCAACAGTTAAGTCTCCAGGAGTTTAGCATATGTTGACAGGGCTGATTAACAAAACAATCTGGTTGAGCTGCAGAAAAGAAATTATGAAACAAATATACCTAGAAGTGGCTCTTAGTGTGTTTGGAGTTTTACTGAAGTCCATAGCCTCTCTATTCATGCAATGGCATGGACACCTCAGCCATAGCTTTTTAAAGCAAGTGTCTATTCATAATGGCTGTGAACAAGAAAAGTATGAAGATATGATCTAGAGGCATCTTAACAGCTTGATATAAAGAAATGAAACTTAGTTATTATGAAATTATTCTTAACAGTATTATGTTTCTCATTCCTCAGTTTTCACGTATGGTGGATTCCAGCTTAAACACAAAATTACTGGCATGCTTTTGGTGAATCCCTGTATACTACCTATTGAAGATTGATATTTGGAACCACTTAGGAACCTTTTTTATTCTGAATTCCACAGCATAGTTCAGTGTTGCTGTAATCCACTCTTTAAAGTAGTTGTGTATACCTGGTGAGTGAAAACTCCATGTGCTCCGGAGTCATACTGATTAAAGCAGACTTTGTAAATTTAAAGTAGATGTGTTTTTACATTTTGATAGTCACAAGTGATGCTTGCAACTTCCAAATAGAAAGAGGTTTATTAAACACCTGTATCCAATTTGGATAATTTCTAACTAATTTATATGTGATGGCTCTGTGCAACTTGGAATCAGCTCATCAGGGAAACTAGGAAACAACCACGCCACCCCCAAACAAGGGAAAACAGGTCTGTCCAGTACCTCCTAGGAATCATAAAAATACAGTTTCTGTTTTGCACCATATAAACAGGTTGTGATATCTAATCCACACTATATCTTTATGGAAAAAACATACGGGCATTTTGCATATCATAGGGACCTTTGTCTTCTCCAGCCTGAAGAAAGTGATGCCTATATTATCTTTCCAAATGACCCATCTTTCTTATGTAATAAAACATTTCTTTTCCTCATCAAAATAACATGGCAAGTTCCCAGTGAAGCAATCATACTGCAAAAAGAGGTTGCAGTGGAAATGATGCCAATCATGGGTAGATAGGACTATTAGGAGACAAAAATGAACTGGAAAGCATACTGTATGCTAATGCTTGGCAGCTGAAACCCCTGTTGCGACCCTATTTTTGTTCATATGCTGTGCACCTCTGATGAAAAAGTATATTAAGGAAATGCTAAGGTTGCCTCGTTGTGCATTCAGAAGTTCAGAAATGTAGAAAGCTCATTCTACAACCTTGGTTCTTTCTTTCTATACGTGTTCATTGTAGCACATTTTTGGGATTATACAATATTTCTTAAAAATGTCAGCAGACCTTCCACCTTTCTAAAACTTCAGGTACACATCATACTTGTAATTTTTAGTAAAGTTTTTTTCAGTCTGGATTATTCATCCAATTAGATTTTGTTACCAGAGTGTAGTATACCTTTATTCTTGCATTGTCTTTGTGTTTGTTGTAGCCAATCTTAGAAGGAAGTCTGGAATATTCTTTTCCCATCTTGTGGGCTGCTCTGATTTACTACAAACTAGTATAAAGAGTTTTGCAGCTACAATTTAATTTACTGCAAACACTAAGAACATACTGTCTCTAACATGCAAATCTATCTCAGGCCCTGCAAGGAAAGATCTGCTTATGTTGAACTTTTACATCAAAGGAAATATTTCTGGACTCATTGCAGTGTTTTTATAGTCCACACACATTGCGATGTGCTATGTGAAGTTTCAATCTTATATGTTCAACTAAAGAACAGACATTTTTTGAATATATATGCTTATTAGTGATCTCAGATGTGATTAGGTGTGCAATACATTAATACAACTTAATAATAATACTTGAAGTTACTAATAAGAGTGACATTGAAGGAGAAGAGTAAATAACTGTGTCCAGAATAGCTGAAGAGGAAGAAGCAGGAAACTTAAGTGATTTACTAAGGCTGATGCAAGGATTTGAATTTGTGGGTCCTTGGCTCTGAGCCTGAAGTACATGCCCCTAGGTGGTGCCTAGTGCTTCATTTTCTCTTAACTAAAACTAAACCCAAATATTCCATAATTAATTATACTTTAGTTGCATATTCAGTTGCATGTTCAGACTTTAAATCAGTCGATAGCCCAAACAAACCATCACCAGCATTACAACTTCAAATCTTACTGGGTTTTCTGCCAACACTGAGATGGGCTTTGAAAACTGGTGGATAGCTGAGTCTATCCTACTATAATTTGTCCTTTATCTTACATGGCAAGTGGGGTGTCCATAACTGTAGGTTAAACATGACTTTCCATAACTTATATCTTGTGGTCTTCTTCCCTGAGACATTCTACTACATGTGCACCTTCAGTCATAATGGTAGATAAGAACAAGGGCTTTGTCATCAAACTTCACACTCACACAATGATTTGTTTCCTAAAATAGCCAAAAGAGCTGCTTCTCTTTTCCCCCTTCCCAAATAAGATTCTCCCTGAATCTTTTAACATCATATAGGGGGGTCCTCTAAAGCATTATTTGGAGTTGGTTGTAAGTGGCTGCTGGCAAGCAGCTTGGACATTTTTTTTTTTGGTTTGTATGAATGAGTTCTTTGTAGCTCCTGGCCTAAATTGTGAGGTTTGATGAAGAGAAAGAAAATGGCTTCTTCTAACTATAGGTTCATGTTTTTATCAACTTAAAGAAGTTAGGCTCTTTGTACTTGGCAGACCTGGCATCTATAAAGACATTGCTTCACTAAAAGGGTTTTTTGCATAAGATTTCACATGTATGTACGCTGTCTTCCTTTCAATGATTTTTGTGCAGTCAAGGGAAATCAATTTCCACTCTTCAAAAGTTCTTGTTACTGGGACAAGGACTAAATTTATTCCTGAGTTTGTAGCTTCTCTCATGGGAATCATATGGTTCTTTCCCTAACAAAAGACATACTACCACCTTCAGTTTCAGACCATTCTGAGGTCTGAAAAAAGTCCATTTGCTGGTGGTCCCATTGTCTTTGTAGATGTTGGTCATTTTTAGCTATTAGTGTTAATGTAGTTCTTTGCTACTCACTTAGTTCACTCCCCAACCTGTAGCTTTGACAAAAAGCAGCTTGGGGCTTGTGCCACTTGGCCCTATGACTGTTACGTGATGTAACTTGTCCGTGCTATGGAAGAGCTGCTTTTCCTTCTAATATTGTGGCTACTGATGCTTAGCTGAAATTTTACTGAGACAGCAGAGGTCGTGATAGTATATACCTCCTTCCCTGTGTAAAAATGATCTTTCCTCCATAGCAAAGCTTGAAATATGGCCACCTGCTCTAGGAGCAATGCCCTAAATGAGCTTTCATGGTGGAGTGAGCTTCCAGATCCCTGAGTGAATTGCCACTACTAAAGGCAGCACTACTTCGCTATGTGTGACATTGAATTGGGACATGAATAGATGTCCTCCTTCTACAGCTGAAATGTGTTTGCATTTACTTGCTGTTCCTTGTTTCACCTCCTACCCTTCTTGTATGATTTCTGTACTTTCTCCATTTCTGAAAGATGTAATTTTTTTCTATCTATTCCATGGTAGATTTTCCATGTCTTTGCATTGATCATGTTGGTGTGGAAGTTGTCAAGTTGCTGGAGGAGGAATCCTCTTGAGGAAGTAGCTCTGCATCCTGTAGCTGTGTGCTAAAGCAGGTTTCCCCATTTACCACCTCAAGCTTCATCTCTCATCCACATCAGCGTAGAGGTATTACTCTCCTGTCAAGACAAAGAGAAGTGAAAACTTGCCTAAATCCCAAGAAGCAACTGTAAAATTTGTCACTATCAGTACAGCAGCGTACATGTTAGGAAGCTTCTAAAAATGCTCATGTGTGGAACAGATTATTTGTAGCAGTAAGGATTTATTGTTGCTTCCTAACAATGATCTGTTCTAGTCTTCATTTTTAATATGGTTTATTTTCTTGTATATCTCTGCACAATAGTTACATTGGCACTGGTAATCATTGCTAATTTATAGTGGTCATTTTTGTTACATTATTGACTAGGAGCCATCCAAGAACAGGGTCTCAAGGTGTTGAACTCTGGGTAAACTGAGGGTAAATGTCCCTGTACTGCAAGTGCAATTGTGCCTGAGTCCTAGTGCTGTACTCTGGTTTGAATGAGACTCATCTGAGTATGACACCAGCTGAAATAAACCAAAGTAAGTGGCCCGAGTCCTCTGCAGTTTAGAGATCTCTCTTGGTTTGAATTGCTGGCGGAGAGGAAAATCTCAGCAGCTCTGGAGAATTCATTAGCCTGAAGTGACAGCTTCAGAATGAGCCTAGTAATTTCTGTGTAAGTAAGGCCATTAAGGAAACACAGCAATTGCAAGAGTTGGACTGTTAGCATGAAGCCAGAATATTTAAAAAAAATTAAAAGATCTAGAGAGTGCTTAAGGCACTGTGAAAATACTGTAGCATGTTGCTCCAAGGTTGAATCTAGCTAGTAACATTTGTTGTGGACTATGGTCAGCATCAAAGTTGCCAGCACTGTCCTTTCTCATCTCATATTTCTTCTAGCTTCTATAGTATTGCTCTGATAAAAGAAGTCAGCCCTGAGGCCCCACGTCTTGTAATGTAAATGATAGGTTTGGGGGATTTTTGGCTTTCACAGAAATGGTGTCAATTTTGTAACGTGGAGCTGGGGGAAAAAATAGGAAGAAACAAATATGAACTGCCAAAGTATTCTGTTTGTACATATGCCTGAATTAAAGTCTGTGTGCTGTAAACAAATGTTATTTATCCATAAGTAGACAATAGATTGCTACTTTATTTATTTATACAATGTACCTCAGTCACTCCACAAGAGCCCAGAAAACCTCTGATTATGAAACACTTATTTTCCTACAGTATCCAGGTAACAAGCCACTGACAAGTGGGTAGCCTAATGAGTGCAGATTAAGGTAAACCATGGAGGTGCAGTGCTCTGAGCAGAACACCATTGTTGCTGGCTCTTAATACAATGGGGGTAAGCTATTTGTTTTAATTTAAATTCTGCTTTTGGTCTGTATAATTTGGATGGATTTGTAGTTCACATTTGTCTTCATTTAAATTCTGCTTTTGGTCTGTATAATTTGAATAGATTTTTAGTTCACAATGGACTTTAGCCTGTAGCATACTGTTGGGGGTTTCACTAGCTCTTGTAATAACCCACAATGCTCTGCTATACCACACTGGCATTCCTACATCTCACCTGTGTTTATTGGTTTCTAGATCCAGGCACTGCTCAGGAACGGCTTTGCTATGTCCTTGAAGTGTACACCAGGTACCTTTCTCTGCTGTCATGAAGACCTGCAGAAAGACATGATACGTTATTTATCAAAAGAACAACACTTGTTCCAACAGTAATGTGACAGAGGAGGAAGGATGCAATGACTGGAGCCTTCCTGGGGTATAATTACACAGAAAAGTCTAGGCTGTGCCCTGAAAAGCTTACAGTCTTAAGGTAGACAACAGAAAAATAGTGGCAGCAAGGAAGATTTATGCATTTCACAGATGCACAAAAGAGCAAGATGATAATTTGTCCAAGGAATTCTTTAGAAAGCTGGAATACTGATTTACGTGGAAGATCTTTTCTTCTACCCTGGGTTCCATTTCTGCTTAAAGCATCTGAGAGCCCATGTCTTCAGAAGCACAGCTGTGTTTTCCTGAGTTCTTGTGCAGGTGTTCAAGTCATGAACATATTCTTCAAATAATCTGAAACATTATCATTTTTCCTCACCTTGACTATTAACCAATAGGTAATGAAAGCTTGTGATGTGCCTGAAACTCTATTCTGTGCTTAAATAGCAACAGTTTCAGCAGATACACTGAGACCTACTGTTGGTCATAATTTCCTTGGACAGTTATGTTACAGTTTGGACCTGTTTTCAGAAGTGTTAGAAATCTGCAACTTCTGTCAAAAACTGTGAAGATGAAATGTCTCTAAAACTCAATATCTCTGAAGTGGACTTCTGGCCACGCTGTTAGAATATACCTTTACGCAGCTTTGGCTCCAAATGCCCCACTGTCAGAAAGTGACAGACTTCAAAACATACCTATTGGAAAGACAGTTGTCTTTAATGACTGGGACTATGGGATCGGAGGAAGGGAGTCCTGCAAAGAACCAAAGGTTAATTTCTAGCTATTTCTTTACAGTTTATGGTGCTAGACCATGAGTCAGAAGGGCAGTTCTGTAGCAGTACAAGGCTGTGTGTCATGAGCCTTTGGCATAATACGCTTTCTAGGTATTGTTAATACATTTGAAATGGCAAAAATTGCACCATGCATCAATAACTTCATTATAATTATATGCCCTGAAAAGGAGTAGAAAAGCTAAATCTATGGACTAATGCTCCCTTTTCCAAATGCACCAGGTTTAATTGTTTCATATGCATGGAAATTACATACATTGCCTTCTACAGGATGTGATCTTGTGTCTTCATGTGCATCAATGTACTGACCACATCTATGCATGGACTCAGTAAGTCTAGTTCACACTGAAAATAACTTGCAGCTCTTCACTTCTGCTGCCAGTTATGAAAAAGGGAGTATGCATCTCCCACAACTGTATTACAGTGCTTTAAAAAGACCATTGTTTATAAGCAAAAATCCCTCAGAGAAAGGGAGAACCTTTCTTTCCCCACACTTGAAGAAGATGAAACAGCATCTGAAGCGGTTTCATCTGACCACTGTTCTTGTTTTATTTATTTCATGACAGAACCGTATGGCTTTCTGAGGTACATCACAGCTTTAAGATTTACAATCCAGTCTCCGCAAGGCTGAGCTGTGACACCTATGCCAGATGGTGTCCTCTAAATTACTGTCAACACTGGCACATTTGTGAATTATCTATTGCTTTTGGAGGCAGGCATCAGAAGCTTTCCTATGTTCTGAGGTCCAGCTACTACACCAGCAGAGTTTTCTTTGGTTTATTTGTTTATTTTTAGTGAATGAAAGCTCATCATCTGATAGTTCAATTTCATAATGTAGCCAGCAAATATTTTACTATTTTCTTCTTCTTTCTCTCTCATTCTCTTTCTCTCACTCTTTCTCATTCTTTTTAATGCAAGTCTGATCTGGCTAGTGATGCCACTCACACACCTGAAAAAATGTTCTGTTCAGAGCCTAGCTGAAAGAGTAATGCCTATCAATCACTATGACTGAACAGTGCTTCCTGTGTCCTTCGAAGTTAGCAAAAAAGTAGGCACATACATGTAAGAACAAATAATGCCCATTTTAGTGTGCTCATCCTAGATCCTGTTCTTGGGGCTTCTTAGCCAATGTGAAGGCTAGCTGACACAGATGGCTTGTCTGTGCTGTGGTTACACCAAACAAAGTGACAGCCCTGCACAAAGTCAAATCTCTTTGTGGTATTTAAATACTGTAGACAATGGAAGTATTAATCATCCTACTAATTAAAGAATAAACTGTAAAGGGATTTCATGGCTTAAAGTTCACTCAGGAAGCCTGTCATGAAATTGGGATTTGATGTCCAATCTCCTTAACCCTGTGGTGTATTCTTGGAGAGAAATCATGCTCTTCTTCAAAGTCACAATGGATAAAGTGAGAAACAAAGCTGCATTGAGTTGCAATTTCATCTTGTTGCCCTTCCTTGAGAACTTAAAAACATTACGAAAATCTATGAAACAAGTTTTTGTTGCCATGCCTACTTTCTTTGTAGTGTTGCTGAGTGAAGGTAATTTCTTAATAATTTTTTCTTCTTTGGGTGCAGACTGACCTTTCCTTACGTGCAAAATATTCAAACTGTTTGAACTCATTTTGTCTACAGTAACAAAAGTTTTCAAAAAATCCACTGTGCTCAAGTGTGCTGCACAGAGCTGTCACATCATTCGTCTCCTTGGTACGTCTTTCCCTTTTCTCTGCCCATCTCATTTATCTTCATCATCGTTTACAGGATCATGTATACTTATACAATAAGATGATAACTAACGGTTTAGCAAGTAAACATATCTTTTTCAGGGAGTTTATTAAATGGGGAAAAAGTTGTGCAGTTTCAGATTTCAAATATACTGCAAGTGATACTAATTTTTTATGTTCGAAGCACATTCAGTTCAAGGTAAACAACTTTAATTTCCTTTCCTTCACACCCACAACCTTTGTCTATAGGCTGACTGAGAAGCTGAGGGTCTGATCCTGTAGTGCGCTGCATTCATACATCTCTCCCTGGCTGCAGAATACACAGCACCAAGGAGCATTAATCCTTTAATTCCTTAGTGTTTCAGGAAATCACAGAGAAGGCTCACTTCTCAGGTAAATTAGTATACCTTTGATAGCTGAATTGCTAAGAACTTAGTCTCCAATGTACAAGTCAGCCCAATTTACCTCTTTCCTTAGCGTTTAAATGCATGTGGCTGTCCACGACTTTGGTGATTGTTTTTTTTTAGCTAGTAAACAAGACTGAGCCACATTATGGGTAGTTTTGGTGTTTGGCTTGACAGAAATGTTTTGTTTGATAGCAAAGAAGATACAGATAATGTGTTTCTAAATGTGCAAAAGGTACCTCGTATGCGGAGGAAAATGTGCAGAAGTGGATTCTAAAAGTCTGCTTCAAAAACTTGGGTAAGCATTATGGAAACCACAATCACATTGCAATTTTTTCTGCATGTCAAAATGTAACTATGAGTACTTTATCTTCTTGACAAAATCACCATTTATAAGTAGTTCTTCATCAGAACCATATGAATGATAGTTGATCACTGCAAATGACTTTGCCATTAGGACCATAGCTTTGGTATTTTTCTTTCCTTTTCAGTATTAAAACTGCTTTGGAAGGCAGTGTAGAGGAACCTGGATGAATCAATAAGTGATTAAATCCAACTTTTCATAGATACATGCATTTGCAAAAGATCCATACATTGGTTTCTTTGTTAACTTGAATTATTTTCAACAATGAAGGAAACATTTGTCAGAGTCAGAACAAAATACCACAAAATATTCTAAATTGTGAGCCAAAATACGTTTGGAAATAAATGCAAAATAACCTTGGTTTCCAAGACGGAATCCCTTAGGGGAAGTTTACATTTGTTTGGGGTGAGAACTTGGTGTTAAGGTGTAGCACACACAAATTTTATGCATAGTTGTATTTTATCCCATCATTATTGGCATTGTAGAAGTATCTAGATGCCTACAAAACTGAAATTGTGCCATATGCAACACCAAAATTACCTGACAATTGTCCTTTTGTCTGGCCCAAAATTTTGTGAGGTAGTTAGACTAGTCTTTCTTGTTATACTGTGCTGTAAGAATGGCAACACTTAAAACTATTCCAAGATTGATATAATCAACAGGAATAGTCCACATCCAGCTATTCTGATGTGAAACCAAAAGAAGTAGATTCTTTCCTTCTGGAAGACCAAAGAACGGAAATCAAAGTCTGGTAAGCTCATGTTGAATTTCTGCATATTGAATTTCTATCAGGCTTTCTTAAGAGGGACAGTACTTCTCTGGTAATGCAAGCATGGGACAAGAGTGTAGTCATATGTTTAAATTACGGCCCAGCTGTGGTGATACTGCACAATTCAGGGTTAAAGATGATGCATTGTCCTTTAAGGAGGACCAGTATGGGATAGCTTCACTATGCAAGCCTGATTACTTCGTATAAACGATGCATGCTTTGCTAACGACTATGCCCTTGAAGAGGGAACTAAAGATTGATAAAAGGAAACATCCTGCCCCAGAAGGTTACCAAGGCTGGACGACTGCCAAAGAAGCATGAACTAAGGGAAAGGTAAAGGTAGCAGGGGGAGATCTCGACCACTGACTCAATTCAAGGCTGGAAGAACTTGCCCCCCCCCACCTGCAGAGAGCATGCATGCTAATTTACATAGCAAGAGAGGGTAATTTAAATATAACTGGCCAATAGTAGATGAGAGGGTGACTACTAACCAATGAATGCAAATTTAGGTGGGTTTTGACTAATTATGTAGCAGAATACATTGTTTTTCTTTGGTGAGGTGTGCCAGCTCTGTGGAGTTACCACCTAGCACCCATCTCCGCACAGACATGAAATAAATAAGTATCTCGGCTCTGTGTGTAAGATTGTCTCATTGCACAGTGGGTACCAAACCCCACTTGTGGGACAACAAGAGGGCCTGGAAGAATTTTTGCTTACCTATTGTTGGAGCCTGAAGATAGGAATTTCTTTGCCTTCCTGATGTGTTCAGTGTCCATGTATTACCAAAGGTTTTTAAAATGCCTGCAAACATTTAAGAATGCTTGATCTAGCAAAGAAAGCAGTAGTTAGTACTAAATATGTGGGATTTGATTCAGTGATAACTGGGCTTGTGTGTGTACTGTAGAACTGCTGTTTTCTCCCCCCACGAGATTCAGTATATCTGATAGGAACCTTTGTGCTTGTTCTGGTTTATTTGGTCAGCGGTCTGATATTAGTCAAAACTTTCTGATGTAAAACTAGCATTGGAGTTCCAGTAGAATATTGGAACAGATCCTCAGTTTATCTAAATTTTTCTATAAAATGACCATGCAACTTTGTAGAAGTCTTTTAAGGTATATAAAACCTTTTCAGGAGTTAAAGCTGATCTCCTCCTTCTCACCTCTTTTTGTAAAGCTGTAGCTGTACCTTGCACTACCAAAATCCCAATCAGCTTAAGGTCATTAATAGAGTAAGTGATTTTCTTCACAAGTCCATTTAAGTATTTGCTGGCTCCCCAGAACATGGCAATGCAAAAGAATAAGATTCCACTTGTCTTTTTCTTCTCTGTTAGCAGGGATTTTTTAAAGGTTAAGAGAGTCAACTCCTGTCTGACTGCCTGAATGCACACGTGCACAGAACTGCGTGTTGGCAGAACACCTTAAACTTTGCAGCATTCAGGTATCTGCTGTGGTGGATTTCAAATGCGCAGTGGTGAGTCTTCCTATATACAGTGATATTTTTCTGGTCCTATTACTCTGCTTGTAAATTTATGTTAAAAAGGAAGTACCTGGTTTGCCTTCTGCAGACTGATAGAAATGGAGGGTAGATGGATCATTTTGAGTGATATATCTGGATCAACTCATCTCAATATCACATTACAATTTTAATTTAATTTTTAATTTTTAAACTGTGTTTCATGAAATTTCCACTGTAACTTGATGAAACAAGCACTTCTGTCGGGCAAAAAATTTAAGCAAGTTTTTAAATGGAATTTTTGAAGCTTGACTGATTTTCACATGATTCTTAGGCACACATTAACATTAGTGAATGCGAAATGTTATATCTATTCAAATGTAGTCACATATTTACTGTATATATTTTATGAGAGTTATTAATTTTTTTTTTTCCTTTGACTGGGACACTGTAAAGTTCAAGCACCTTTGTTGGCTGGTTACTAATGGGATGATTTATGGAAAGGAATGTTACTGAACTGGAATCTGGAGGTTTAGGTGGTGCATGTTTGGTCTTTCATGAGACTGATGTCCATGAAATACACTGGGAATCTCTAAAACCAAGGAGGATACAGATATGGAAACCACCTTCGTCATAGCAATAGAGCAACAGGTATTTCCTGCCTGCTGGTGTGGACATCAGGTCATGTGCATGGCAGGTCAAATGGGGGAAAAGAGGCTGCAGGACATGACACCATCCCATACTCCCGTGGCAGAAAAACTGCCGGCCATGCTAAGATCTGGGAACTCTTCAGAACATGTTTCCTTACCAGGTGGGTGCACCCAACCATCGTGCTGCCATGCTGCTCAGTGACTCTTCTGGGCTTAAGTGGACATCTGGGCAAGCACTAGCTGACCCTGTGAAGCTGCTATGCAGGAGCAAGAGGGAAAGAAGTCATCTAGGCTGGGGTGAAATGTGAAACCTGCTGTGGGACTCTAACCAATGCTGTATGGCAGGTTGGGAGGGAGAATCAATTAACAGGAGAAATTTAATTAAATTGGGAACACAGGTCCTTATTACCCCTGCTGAAATTTAGGCAGAACACCAGTATTGAGAAAAGTTAATGGGGCTGTGAAACATTTAAAAGAGCTATGCCTTCTTATATGTGACGCAGAAGCCTGTTAACTCAATCAATTTCATCAGGAACAGTAATTATCCTGACCAACACAATCTTTATATTGTAAAAAGCAATAAAAATATAGTGACATGTAAACTAAAAAGCAGTAGGTTGTGGGCGGGGTTTAGTCTCAATTAAAAGGTCTGAAATCAATGACACCCATTTTTATAGTCTAGCTGGTGCTTTCTTAGGCATTTTGTAGGTTCCGTTGTAAATACAGTTCATGTTTTTAACTGTGATGGCTACCTCCACTGAAAAAGGGAATGGAGAAAGATTTAAAAAAAAAAATTATCCTTTGCTAATTGTGTTTTGTTTCATACAAGAATGACACAGCATCTCATTGTATGTATTGCTGGGCACTGTCATTGTCAGTATTCTGGTGACAGCACAGCCCATAGAGTTCTGCTCCATCACATAATCTCATCATACATAATGTTTGCATCTCATGATTAGAAATGGATTTGGAACAATAAATATTGAAATATGAAGGTCCTTATGGTGCAATTAAGTGATGCCAAACCCCTAACTGAAACTCCAAACTGAAATCAGCAATGAAATCTGCATAAAAATTAATTACATAATATTGCAAGAGGAAGTCAGTAGGTCGTCATTCCTGCTGATTCCTTTTTACCCTTCGGCATCTTGCTGGCTGTTACTGTGATGAGCTAAAAAAACATGCTATTAGCTAGGATTACAAAAACAAAAAAATAAGTTGGGCAACAGAATAAAACCAATCTATAGGTAGTGATGGTATCACAGCTGGTACCACTACATCAAATTCCAATAATTTTTTGACTCAAAATTTACCATGGTGTGACTCTTTTTTTCCAAGTGGAGTGCATCAAGATCTTTTGTAAACCCCACTCAATTAGTAGTGGATAGTAGAAGAAATTTTGTAGACTCAAATTTTACTGTGGTCCACATTGATCTGCTGCTAGTTATTATTATGAACTCATCAGAAATAATAACAAAAATGGTGAGAAAACTGTGTAGGCCTCTTAATGAAGTGACTCCCACATTATTTCATATCCTTCTCTCTCTCCCTTTTAAAGTTAGGGAAGTTCTGCCTTTTAAAGTGAAGATTTTGGTGGGTTTTTTTTACCTTACGTTTATAATCAGTACAGTGGTCAGATCCTTACTTGAACTAGAACTATCACCCCAGCTTACAGCAGGCTCACTTTCACACTTGGTAAATGAAGTTAGTCTGAGGGAGGTATGCTTTGCATTTCAGGTATTTTTCAAGCCCAGATAAAGAAAAAAGATCACATTTGGAAGTGAAGTTCAGTGGGTAGGAAGTGCTATTCCTATGTAAAATGGGAGTGGTTAGTCCTGAGTTTACTTAGGCTTGACCTGCCCTTATCTCCTGGAGATAAAGTAAAGGGACTGAGCTGACTGTCCATCAAGAAAACAAAGAACCAAAAAAGTGGGGTAATTCAGGCTAATAGGGATCCTCTTTAGCTGAGAGTAGTAAAATCATCTGCTAATACTTTTAGCCACTTCATGCTTCCTATACTGTTCCCAGTTCCATAGTCCTCTTGATTTATATTATATAATTAATTATATATAGTGTGTACTGGGCTGTATTATACAAGGGAAGGTAAGGTCTGCTTGCAGATGTAAGATTACCCACAGATACCTCTTTCCATCAGTTCAGAACAAAGGGCCTCAGTGGTTATTTGCTGTTTACTAATATTATTATTTCCAAAGATTGCTTTTTTGCCATTATTATTTTTTTGTCTCCTCTTCACCCATGAAGCTAGGTCTAAACCAAACAATAATCATTAAAACTACCTGCTGAGCATTGTATTGACTGAGCAAGGTAACGTTCAGTAGTGTTAACAGTGCCATGGGAACACAGTCTCTGGAAATGGCTTTGACTTTACAGACACAGAAAGGGTACAATTGCTCCGTTCAGAGGTGAACAGTTGGTCTGACCTGTTAATTGGAATTTACACTAGTTTATTAAGAGTACCAATGGAAACAATGTAAGTGAAGCTGTGTAAAGTGCTACCTATCATGCCACTCCACTGCTGCTCTTACATGAATTCAGTGCTGGAATTGACCCTATCAATCACTCAATTCTTCTTGTGACCCCAGAGCAAGAAAAGACTGTCTCCAGCACTTTGTTTGCCTGCTTGAAACTTGCAATTCATCTCATTTGATGTGATCAATCACTCTCTGCTTTCTGAGCATCTACATCAAGGAGCTGTGATCTCCCTTGCTGCTGTCTCCAGGTTTTACATACTGCTTCTCTCACTGCTTGTTTTTCATAATTAATAAAATTAATGCTGCTTCCTTTCTCAATCTTCTCCAGTGGAATGCTGCAAGGCACCAGCCTTGAACCACTTCTCCCTTTCCTTACTGCCTCTCATGTGCCCTGCTACTGCCTGCAGGGTGTGTCTGAATCTCTGGGTCATTCTCCAGTGCATCCACTGTCCTTGCACTGTGCTGCTCGGTATCTCAACCTTGCCTGGTGCAGCTGGCTTATGTGCTGGGTCAAAGCAGTAGCTCTTTTGTGCTGCACCTCTTTTCCTATTGACCACCGCTAAATTCTTCTGTGGTAGTGAAACTTTATTTTCCCCAGTTTCTTCCATACCTCTAACTCATAATTTACATGAACTCCTTTATCAGAGCTTTCTCATCCCTCTGAATCACTATTCCTTTTGTGTCTACCTACCCAACAGCTCCTGAACAGAGACAGTGGAGATGCTTATGGTGACCCTTCCTCCACTGTAGGCTTTATCCTGATGTCAGTGTTCTCCCTTAACAATCATCCCCTGTTATAAACGCATGGTCATGGGGATCTCAGGAGGCTGAGTTAAATGTTTCACCCTTTTCCAGAGAAATGGCACCAAATCACCTGCAGTCCTTTCTCTTCCACAGTGGTGGTGTCACAGTTGTGCTTGTCCTCTCTGCAGATCCTTTGTCCTCTTCCCTTTCCTGGAGGCTGCCTGTTGAGGAGATCCAGTACCTCCCAATTTCTTGGAGGGGCAGTGACCCCAGAAATTGCAATAAAGCAGGGGCTGACGGGGAAATTCTGCTGGAAATTAGCTTTGGGTATTAAAACATAAAGAATAGAATGTTAATGATGGCATGAGTGATAATTATTGAAAAGTTTTCTACTAAAGAAAATTCTCACTAATTTCAGTCAAACTTTTAGCTGTCTTTCAGTTTAGGTTCATATATAGTTCCTCTCATAATAGTCATGCAGAGTCAATTTGTAGTGGCGTTTAGGTATAGGTTTCCAAAAGCACCTGGGTGTCTCGTCTCCAATACAATTAAAATCCTGCCATGTACCATCTTGTGTCTGGATACCTTGAAAATCTACCCACCAGATATTAAAAATGAAAGAACAGTAGTATCTATTTTTTTTTCTTTTTTTGCAAAGAGGAGATTGTTAGAAATAACACTTTAATTACTATTTCAGTAACATTGGTTTATTTACTGCCTTGCAAAATGTGTCTAGACAGCTAGGAGAAAAGTATTTTGCATGTTTATTTACTTTCTTGCAGTTCATTTATTTTTTAAATTTAGACTATGAACTTACATTGTCATCAAAAAGCTGCAAAGAAATCACAATACAGTTACAAATTTTGATTTTTCTTTGAAAACAAATTCCTTCTTAAAACTCACATATTGGCTTTTACTTTACCATACCTATAAAAGAATCACAAAGAATTTTGCAACAGATTTGTTGCTCTAAAAATAGAAGCTAGTTCCTGTAAAAGATATCTGGAAAGGAGCTTATGGCAATAGAATTATTAAATTTCAGGAAACAATTCTTCCTATTGGCACATATGTTTAATACCTTGGTATGTGGAATCACAGCCCTGATTCTATTGCTGAATTTGGCTGGATTTTGCTGACATATGTTTCATCATGACAAGACACTCAGAAATCTAGTAAATTTGTGACAAATTGGCTCAATCTATTATCTGATTGATAAATGGATTTCTTTCTGCTTTCGGTATTTATTGTCCAATTATAGAAATGGGAGAAGAAGTAAGTCTAAAGAAAATAAGTAAGTGTTTTCATTTACTTTGAGTAATGGCATAACTCTAACACTTTTGGCTTTCCCATTAAATGGTTAAGAGATTTTGGTGATAAATTGTCTGCTATGTCATGTTACCTTAGCTAGATAGTTGTCCTGATTGGATATGGTAATGTCCTCATTTTATTATGGCATTAGATATCAGGCCAGAAAGAAAACTAAATTCCTAATCAATAGTTAGATTACTTTTTAAAGAGATCCTAACTGGAATAGTCACCTTTTCTTCCCTTCACACAACTAAGAAAAACCCAGCAGCATTAACTTCTACTCAGCTTGCTTTTCTTTTGAAGTTGTTCACATGATTTTGAGGGAGGAGGGCAAGGGAATGGGTATTAGTGGGAAAAATCACATCTTGATCTAATGAGATTTGACTTTTGAGCTCCGTGCAATCATGAGAAAATATGTCAGTGTCTGATATTTAATGGGATTTGTACCCTACTTTGAAACCCTTCTCATCATCAGATTTACACTCTTAGGCCTTTTCTGGACAGAAGACATAAAAAAAGTGTGACTTGATCTGTCACTATAGATAACTTCAGCAAGAGCAAGGCAGATGTATTTAGAAAATTAAAGCAAATTTAAAGTCAAAACTGTATGGATTTTAGGGCCAGATGGCTGCATACTGGGGTTTTACAGGGCAGAATGACAAATCTATCTAGGCAAATGATGCTCACAACAGAGGATTTTTTTTTTTTTACTCTTTAGTTTAAATAATCATCCAGAAAATTACCAGGATACGAGTGTTTAATTTGTGTTATATGCTGGCAAACTTTTCTTAATTTAGTGGCGAAGCCACAATACTTGGTTAAAATGCTGTCTGTAGAAGACAGGTGTGAGCAACTAATAAGTTCAAGAAGTTATATTTCAGGGTGATCAATTTCCTTTGCTCTATCAGGACAATTTGGAAAGGTGACATGGCTAATTTCATTTGTCCCTACCCTATATGGTTCCAGAGGCCCATTCTGGCAGCAAAGAATTATAGAATCATTTAGGTTGGAAAAGACCTTTAGGATCCTCAAGTCCAACCAATAACCTAACACTACGAAGTCTACCACTAAACCATGTCCCTAAGTGCCATGTCTACATGTCTTTTAAATATCTCCAGGGATGGTGACTCAGCCTCACCAGTGCCGAATACAGGGGACAGTCACCTCCCTGCTCCTGCTGGCCACACTATTTCTGATACGGGCCAGGATGCCGTTGGCCTTCTTGGCCACCTGGGCACACTGCTGGCTCATATTCAGCTGGCTGTCAACCAGCACCCCCAGGTCTTTCTCTGCCGGGCAGCTTTCCAGCCACTCTTCCCCAAGCCTGTAGCGCTGCATGGGGTTGTTGTGACCCAAGTGCAGGACCCGGCACTTGGCCTTGTTGAACTTCACACAATTGGCTTCAGCCCATAGATCCAGCCTGTCCAGATCCCTCTGTAGAACCTTCCTACCCCTGAGCAGATCAACCCTCCCTCCCAACTTGGTGTCATCTGTAAACTTACTGAGGGTTCACTTGATGCCCTAGTCCAGATCATTGATAAAGTTACTAAACAGAACTGGCCCCAATACTAAGCTCTGGGGATCACCACTTGTGTTCGGTCGCCAATTGGATTTAGCTCCATTCACCACATTCTTTGACATACAGAAGTATCTCACCACAAAATTGGAAATTCCCCTAAATAATCAGGTATCTGATCAAGCACATTGAGTTATCCCTTTTTTGAGGCTGAGCAGGGCAAACAACAAGACAGATATATCCCAGTTTATTTTTGCAAGGTTATTTGTGAAAGTGATAAAATATATGTGTAACACTGAATGATCTTTGTGAACCACTGTCATCTATATTCTGCTTGTTAAGTGGCTTTGAGCAAGACTGCCCTGGTTACATAAATTATGTGAGTGATTGGTAGCAAAAAGCTAAGACACCAATAAACACAAATGGATGAAATAGCCGCTAATAGAAATGTGCTTCAAAAAACATTACCCACATTCCTACCTGGAGTTTTACAATTGTTCACTTTTCTCCACAAACAGATTTTGAAGAATGTGAGGTATTTCAGATGTTGTTATCTGGACAGCTGCAAACGGTTGTCTGCCCTGTAACAGTGGTTATTGTTAACTGCATCTGATTAAATGTAAAATGAAACTGTTCTGTTGCATAAATGGCTTGATGTATGACAATCTGTATTTTGTGCTGACCAAAATCCACTGATGCATACTTAATAAGCAAATAATAAATACAAGTACAAATCAGTTGCAGGCACCTGAAGTAATATTGTTTTGTAAGATAGTGTTGTATCTTATAAACATATGTTAAAAAATTCAATTAAAAAGTAAATTGGAAAACTATAAAGTACCCAGCTAGATACAAGGGTTAGTTTTATGGATGCTATAAATGTGTAACAGTTTCCTTCCTTTCTTCAACTAGTTTTAATTTCTGAGTCTCACTTAACTCTCATTTTTTAAATTAATTGTGATCTATTCCAAGAGGACTATTAGTTTTATTGGAACTTTCTATAAGCTGAATACAGAATTATACAATCATAGAATCACAGAATGGTTTGGGTAGGAAGGGACCTTAAAGATCATCTAGTCCAACCTCCTGCCATGGGCAGAGACACCTTCCACTAGACCAGGTTCCTCAAAGCCTCATCTAATCTGCGAGAGGCTATGCCAACAGCAATTTGTTTTAAATAGGAAAATATGTTTTAAACAGGTAAAGAGTTCTTTGACCTGTGTAGAAAAAAGTCTTTCCAACAGAATGTACAGATTTGCTTGTCACAGTTTGTCGTGATTTAACCCTGACCAGCAACTAAGCAACACACAGCTGCTCACTCACTTCCCCCCCCTGCCCCATTCCAGTGGGATGGGGGAGAGAATTGGAAAGGTAAAAGCGAGAAAATAATTCGTGGGTTGAGATAACAGTTTAATAATTAAAAAGATATGATAATAATAATAATAAGTATTTTAGTTTAATAATTAAAAAGAAACTATAATAATTAAAAAATTGTAAGGAAAAGAGAGAAAAAAAAAAGAGAGGAAAATAAACCCCAAGAAAGATAAGGGATGCAAACAAAAACAATTGCTCATCATCCACCAACCGATGCACAGCCAGTCCCTCAGCACAGTGCCCCCCCGCCAACCTCCTCCCCAGTTTTATTGCTGAGGATGATGTTGTATGGTCTGGAATATCCCTTTGGACAGCAGGGGTCAGCTGTCCCGGCTGTGTCCCCTCCCAACTTCTCGTGCCCCCCCAGCCTACTCGCTGGTGGGGTGGGGTGAGAAGCAGAAAAGGCCTCGACTCTGTGTAAGCTTTGCTCAGCAGTAACAAAAACATCCCTGTATTATCAACACTATTTTCAGCACAAATCTGAAAGAGCCCATACAAGCTACTATGAAGAAATTTAACTCTATCCCAGCCGAAAGCAGTATATGTTTTACCTGGGGAAAAGGCAGATCTTGGCGCAAGCCACTTCTTAAGCCAATTTATTCTCTAAAATTGTCTTGTCTTTGTGCAGTTTTATTAATATATACTGGTGTAGATAACTTGCTATAAAACCAAGCACCTTCAAGTTCTTTACTAATTTCCACCATAATTGTCCTCTCAGTCACCTGTCTCTGTTTGGATATTCTCTCATATAAATGCACACAGAGTTGTATCGCAGCTTGCATGAAAGAGATACTGTGGTTGTTTGGAGGGTGGGGGTCCACAACTGAAAGTGACTGTGACCTTGTTAAGTCAGACCTTAGTAGGGTAGCAACACAGGCAGCACTATCTGGTTTTAATATTATTTATTTTAATGCTTATTCTTCATGTTTTGCCCTGCTTCTTCATGGTTGACCACAACCCAAGGGCAAGGTATTTTCTCTGCCTTACACTGGAAAGAAGAGGAAGAGATGTGGCCCTATGTGAACTTTGACTGTTCAACTCTCTATACAGCTAATAAAACATGAAAAAAAGATTTCTTTTTTAAATTTTTTTTTTGAACAGCAAACAATGACAAGAAGGAAATGAGATGCTAGAGACCAGAGGTATAAAAATGTGTGACGTTGAGACTGTGGAATGTCTGAAGATTTTTAAGCAAAGAAAGCAAATAAGAATATCCCATGAGGTGGTATTCAGTTCTCTGGGGTTGATGTCCTTGTTTCCCATTTATTTTACCTCATCATTTCTGCAAAATTCATTGAAACTGTAAAGCAAAGATGTTTAAAACGCAAAAGGAAATGCTTTCATGCAGCTGATTGCTAACTTATGGGACAGAAGACTTGGGGGTCTTTACATGAAGAGTACCTGTTTGCAGAGGTAATGAGAATATACTGTTCTGTTTGTGTAGAAATAATTGGTGTAAGAACACTCATGACTGAGCTTATAAACCTGTCCTTTGCTAACAAAACTATGGATTTAATTTCACTAACAGACAGATTTGTACATCCCTGTCATGCATGGCTGCTGGAGGCAGGACAGCAGAGTTTATTATGTCCTCCTGAACTGTGACATCATGCAAGGCACAAAGATTTTGGGACCTTCATCTGGTACTACCCTGCTTGTATGCCTGTGCTTCTGAAGAAAAGAAATTATGTATCATTCAATTCACCCCATGCCTGCAGTGCTAGCAAAATGTGAGTGGCATGCATTAGGGTGAACTATGCAGCTTAGGTATACCAAGCAAGTAGTTTTGGCTCAGGACATTGACTTGGCCCTCAGACAAGACAGAGAAGTTCAGAACACATTTATCTTAGTCATGACCAGAATACCCATTTAAAATAAGTGAGTGCTAGCCCTTCTATCTTTAATACATGGAGAAACTGAGGCATATGGAGCAGCTGCTGTGCCCAGATTAAGTGCGTGGCAGAGTCTGGAATTCAACAACAGTAACTCCCTTTTTCTAGTCCTCTGCACTGAAGCATTTAGAAATACATTCAGGTGTAATTCTATTGTGTTCAACACAAAAACCTAGGCAACTTGTATCACCTGCTTCTCTTACATAGCAAAACTGACCTGGAACTCTTTCAGGTTCTGCTTTCTGAATTTTCTAGAATATCACAGAAGATTTAACTTGAGGTAGGCCCTAAATATAGGAAAATTGCCTAGGAGATCACCACCTCTTTTAGATGTTCAATAAAATCTGACTATCAAATTATTATATATTTAGGGCAAACCTATTCATGGGATTCTTTTTGCTCAAGGACCTGGGTCCACTCGGTGGGTAGTGTGGAAGGATGGGGGAGTCCAATGTGTACTTCAAGGTCATTTACTCCTAGGTGAAAATAATCTATGATTTGAGTTGTAGGATGGCAGTGTTCCATGAGGCTGTATGTCACTACTGCTGTGGCTGTCATATATCAAAGGTATTGTAGCAGGAACGTCTAGCTGCTAGCCAAGCTAGAGGCAAGAGGAAGAATTCATTGCAATGTTAAACCTTATGGCCTAGTCCAAAGGGACCAGGTGTAGAGAATGTAAAGGATATACCTTTAAATTATTGTAACCCATGATTTGACTTGCATGTTATAAGAAGCAGTACAGCAGAAACCACCTGAACCAATGAAGGGGGAACCTCACAAGAAGCAGTGCAAGTGCAGCAGTGACCTGACTTGAGCTGGTTTTGGTGCCCAATAACTCCATGCAACACAGGGATGTTTTCGTTATTGCTGAGCAGTGCTCACACACAGTCGAGGCCTTTTCTGCTTCTCACCCCACCCCACCAGTGAGCAGGCTGGGGGTGCACAAGAGTTGGGAGGGGACACAGCCGGAACAGCTGACCCCAACTGAGAAAAGGGATATTCCAGACCATATGGTGTCATGCTCAGCATATAAAGCTGGGGGAAGAAGGAGGAAGGGGGGGCCCTTCAGAGTTATGGCGCTTGTCTTCCTGAGACACAGTTAGGCATGATGGAGCCCTGCTTTCCTCGAGATGGCTGAACACTTGCCTGCCCATGGGAAGTGGTGAATGAATTCCTTGTTTTGCTTTGCTTGTATGTGGAGCTTTTGCTTTACCTATTAAACTGTCTTTAACACTTTAAACTCACTGTTACCCTTCCAATTCTCTCCCCCATCCCACCTGGGAGGGGTGAGTGAGTGGCTGTGTGGGGCTTAGTTGCCAGCTGGGGTTGAACCGTGACACTCCTCTTGCATTCTTAACCCTGAAAACCTCAGGCACAAATGGAAGTGTGATAGCTGAATGTGCTGCTAACAGAGACTGGCAGGATGGCTTATATCCTCTGTACATGAATTTGAGGATTTCTTTTCTCTGATTTGAGTGTGAAATAGAGCCCCCAGAAACAAACTACATCTCTTGCTGTGGTGTGATTCCAGCTGTCAGTGAGACACCTGCTTTTTCTCTTGTCAGACTGACTTCCTTGCAGTTGAGTTAATAACCTGACAGCTAATTATGCTGTGTTAAGTCTCGTGTTTTCATTAGCCATAGGTGAGCTTGAACACTTCTTCCTACTGGATCCATATAGTCCAGTGCATAGGTTGTCAGTCCAGACCTACTACAATTTCTTTTCTTATTTTCACAGGTAAATTGGAAAAATAAGAACATCTAGGCCCTGATCTTCCTGCTGTTTTACCTAGGCATAAGTTTATTGATGCCAATGGGATTTTACTCTGAGTGAATTTGACTCAGTATGTGTTCTACTTTGTATTCCAGAGCTGGCACAGCATTTGATTTCATACCAACATATATAGCAAGCTTTCCACTTCTCTCTAATGCCTTTCAGCCCACAACAATAAAACAATGTTGCTGTTGGTTGAGTCCAACATTAAAATGTTGTGGTTGTAGAATAGCATAAATTTCTGGCTGGTTGCTGAATCCAGCTAATGATCAGATTTGCGGTGGGAAACTGAGAGTTATTTCAGAACATGAAGATTAGGAAGGTCAGTGGTAAATCTGGAGACGGATCCACAAAGAAGATATAGTAGACAGTGTGATACTACACAACTCATTTGAATGTGTCTGTGAGGCTTTCAGCTATCCCTCCAAAATTCTCCATGGATAAGGAATTCTTAAGTTCTACTCATTTTTTATCTCTTTAGAAAAAGCAATAGGTGAGTAAAGTTATATTCATGCTTCAAGCTAAAGATTGCCATCCATTCCACCTCCAGGTGTACCTATATCATTCGATGGGCTTTTTTATTTCAGCTTTGTCAATGATCTTGTAATACCTCTGTGAAATGCTGGACTGACAAGTTTAGAGATGAAAGTCTTAAAGCTTGCAAAATAAATCTGTAAATACTTCATACGTAACTAAGCTTCTTGTTATATTGTGAGATTAACTGATGTTTTACATAATACTTTGAAGGTTCTTAAAGGTCTCTTTGGCCCCACCTGAACAATGCTATACAGCACATGAATTAATTCAGCAGAAACTGATCCTGCATTTAAACACAGTACAAAATAGCAGTGTCTTCCAGATCAGTGCAGTCAGTACTCAATACTTTTAAGGTCTCCTTATCCCCAGAAAGCCAAAGCTGTTCCTTAATGCACACAGACTTTACAGACCAACATTTTAGGCATGGGTGAGGGCTGAACTTAGAGCATGAATGACACTCAGAGTGTCTTGGAAATGCCTTAGCTTTTCTTTAGTGAAACCACTGTACTGGCATTGAAATGCAGTTTGGGTTTATCTGTTCTCTTGAATATGCATAGTTTGAATATACTGGTAGGTTGTCAATTGCTGCTGAGAAAAATTTTTTCTAGCAAAAAGAAGTGGGTTTTTTTGCACAGATATCCCAATATATCAGTTCCTGGCCAGTATCAGTCTGGCTGGATTTGTTTGTAGCCTTAACATAAAAGGTTTTATATTTCATTACTACTTGCCTGAGCCATTTTGTGGCATTTTTGGATGAGAGTCCAGTCTCATCTCTGTCATTCAAGAGCAGTATATCCAGGGGCAAAAATCAAACCAGAGAGATTGCCTTATAGAATGAAATAGAATTGTTTTTTTCCTCCCTTCGCAATCTTGCGCATGAAGTGTAATAGTTGCTGAGATGAAGTGTGTCTTACTAGAGGCTGAGGTCTTGTCCTGAAGAAATTACATAACGAATGAAAAGTAAGCTTACTTCACAAAGCAGAATAAGAATGCTAGTAATTATGTCTCAGATAGCATAAATAATATATTTAACTTTCAAAATCTCTGACAAGCTGTGATGTGGAAAAAATTAAATCTTCAACTTTTGTTTCAGGACAGCAAGCCTCATGACAGAAATTAAGTGAGTGTATGTTACATAAGTAATTTATTTGTCCATCTTTGGTATTGCAGCACTAATAGGCTTGCTGCCAGGTATTCCAGGTTGCAGTTTGTCACATCTGACTCCTTACTCTTTTCAGGCAATTGAAGAAATGACCTTCTGCAGGCTGTCAGTGTCAGATACCATCTCACTCACATAGATAAAGCTCAAGTAGCTTCCTGATAAAGCATCTTTTAAAAATGCAGTGAGCTGCACCATGAAAGATAGGTAGACAAGTGTCACACAAACCCAAAATATTAACATGGACAAGCATGGACAGTAGCGATAATAGGCTCTTTCCTTATTCTGTGTTTTTTAATTATTTAGTGCTATTGTGATCTAAGGACCATTTATTCATCTGTTGAAAAATATCTTATTGTATTGGCCAGAGTTAACTGTTCTGATAGCTGCTGTCTCATCATCTTGTAAGCAACTACCTCCTGATTTAAGATAGCACATACATTTGCAAGTATATCCTGGATCAAACCTAGGACTGGACCCCATTAGGGAAAGCATACTCAGGTATTTGCCATGTGGCTACGTGGCCTTTGAGATATTTAATACATATTCATTGAAAGTGCCATTATCAGATATCATTTAGGAATCAGTGTTTACAGTTTATTCATGAAGAATCAGGAATAACTAAGACAATGGTATCTTAATCATAACAGAGGCTGAAAGTAAAGAGAAATGCAGGAGTAAGAAAAGTAGACTGGAACTTTTTGTGAATAAAAAGAGGAACAGCTTCCATAAAGGTGGCTGGGGACCTTGTTCCCATTGATTTTTGAAGACTTTTCAAGGAGGTGACTTCCAGCAGAGTTTTGAACTGAAATACCCTTAAAAATACGGCTCTGTAGTCTGCAGTGTTGTTATAATTAACAAACCAGAAGTCTGCTTTCAGAAATGTAGTTTATTTTTGCATATTTCATCAGTTTTCTCTCCCTCAAAAGAAGCTTAGAAAGAGCAACATTCAAAAGCCAGCAAGTGATAGGTCTGGCAAAGCTCTGGGGTTGTCTAGGTGAGTATCGAACTTAGCTGGTCAGAGATAGCTGATCCATACTTTTGACTCTGGAAGCTATACCAAGCCCTGTCACTTTTTTGCTACTGGCCTCCTTCAGACTTTGCAGTTAGTTGATTGTGACCTATTTCATATTTGTTGTGATCTGTTCTTTTGTGGCTGTGATATACTGATAATACTCTCAGTTTTTCTTGTTAGTGCTTGTGTTAGGAAGCAGACAACTTGTTATTATGAAAATATGTGAAAACAGGCCTGTCTTTAATAGGTTGATGAAGATAACCATAAATAACCAGTGACAAATTATTTACTTTCTTCCTCTTCAAATTACCTGCCAGTACAATTTGGCAGGGCTTTTATAATTCAGGAATTAAATAAAGCTTATTTTTTCAAAGAAAACAGTCACTCCTGCAAGACTAATTCAGGAATTGTGTAAGCTTCAGTCTCACTTTATTTATGTGATTTAGTTCTGTTGGTTTCAAACAGGTGACATCACTAAAATTATTTTCAAAGCATGTACTTTATTTTTTTTAACTATCAATTTATAGTCTTAAAAAATCATATATGGTTCCTCTTCCCATTGTCTTTAATTATTTAAACTTTTTCAATGACCTGGCACTATCCACTTGCAAATTAAATAAGAGCTTTTAACAGTTTAAGATCTTAATCCCACTGATGAGCAGGTTCCAAGATTGATTTCAGGGGGAGTTATATGCTTAAGTAGCTTTTAAGGATCTGTACCTCTGGGACTCGCTCAAGGTACATTGAATGTCTGTTGGAAAGCACAAGGTGTGGCAGCCCCCTGAGTCATTCTCTAAATTAATTTTAATTTTGTGCTCGTTGAAGCAAATGATAAAATTTGCACCAGCTTCCATGGAAGAAGTTCAAGCTCAGAAGGAAATGCATTCTTAGCACCCTGAAGAAATAACAGTGCATGGATGTTTAGGAAAAAAGCAAGATAGTACAAATGAGTCTTATAGGTAGGGAAGATACATATTTGTGATATAGTAAGGTTATAAAATAAATTATGTGCTATTATAATACTGAATTCTGGCTTCTGTAAATCTAGTGTGGATTGCAAGAACAACAAAATTCTTATTTGAACCTAGTTGCCTGAAGTTATACACAAAATCCACCAAAAATATTAATGCCATGTTTTGACGGAGAATTACCTGTGGATATTCTATTTTCTGAGTTTTTCAGGGGTTTTCACTTTTGTTTGTCCTGTATTTTCTCTGTTAACCTTGGTCTCCTTACTCATTTCTTGCCCATGCAGCACTCCAAGGTAGAGGTATGGTGTACATTGTGCAGAAGTGGGTCTAACTGGCAAAGCTAATGAGTCCAGCCAGCAGAGCTAAAATTCAGAGGTATTTCTATTTGTAGAGATGTGTTAAGATTTAATCTTTGAACTCTCTTTTGTCTCCCATTGCAAAGCCCTCCTAACCCGACTTCCTGCTTTCCCTCTATCCTTACCTCTCTCTCTTCTTAAAATCCCATACTGGGAGAAAAGCTTTTATATGATGGTGGTCAGCAGAGCAATCCTGAGGAAGAAGTCCTTGGATGTGAACATGAAGATCTTCAGGCAATGATATGTGATGGTGTGATTGTAACTGGGCATCAGTTACAATCTGAAGATCCACAGACTAATTAATGATAGGAGTCCCCTTCTTTTGGAAAACATACTGAAGCACCTTTTCTAAATAAATGATGTAGAATATTGTTTTTCATGTGCACCGTGCAAAGCAGAAAAATGTATTGCTTATTTGGGGTAATCTTTAGGTTTTCTTCAAGGAAGACTGCATTATTTGTTGCTCTTAAATTGAATTTTTAGGCCATTGTTTCCCTGAAAGTGTATTAAATGCCAACACAGTCTCTACTTTCTACTAATTCTTACAGTGCCTGTCTCAGCTGAAGTTTAGATTTTCCACGACTGTCATCTTAAATATCAGTTCTTTCATTCTGTTTTCTCACATAAAGCAAATTCTTTGAATAACTCTCTATCTCCATTTTTCAGACTGATCTTTTGTGCTTGGTTTCTTTTTCTGATGTTATTTATTGTGCATACCTCTGAATAACAATTCAAAGCAACCTCTATTTTTTTGCTTTTCATTGATTGACAAAGTGGTGCTGGACTCAGACTGAGAAGTAGCAGAGAAAAATTATTAGCCCTTTACTCTGCAGATTTTAGAAGATGTTGTTCTTTAATTTGTTGGCTTCCTATAGGTGAGCCCGTGAGTGTTTTATGTCACTGCCAAAGTCCATTTATAGTGCAAAAAGTAGTTACCCACTAATGAATTCATAAAGCTCAGACAGGTTGTTTCCATACCACTCTTCATGAAACATTTTCATTCAGTCTGGGATGAAATTGTTTTATTACGCTTTTTGTGAGATCAAAAAGTTTGTAACATATTCACCAGGTATTCAGATAAATTGAAATATACTGTAAGCATGAATTTTCATTTCTATTCTAGAATTATACCTGCATATTTGCTAAAATTGTATGTGCTGTTTTACTTAAATCTTTTTAAAATTAAAAAAAAAAAAAAAAATCCAAAGATGCATTCTTTGGTCTTTCATATTTCCCTTTGAAAATGTGCAGCCTTGGGTGAAATTCAGGACTTTGCCACTGATTTCAGTCAATGTAGAATTCAAACAGATTTATTTGTCTGACATCTGGGACAGAGAAGACATGGGATCAGATCACATTTTTTAGAGACAGAAAAACAATATGGGCATTAGAGAAGTTCTTTAAAGGTCTGTACTAAAGCCTGTGACAGCCTGAGATGTTTATAAATAAAAATAATTAAAATAAATTGCAGGATTGGATTATAGTTTTGTGTAGTTAATGGAACTAGTGTTTTCCTGTGAGGAAATGATGTTATTAGCTTGTGGCTTTAACATTTGTGTCTGATAATGCAAATGAAAATATATCTGTCTAGACTTTTAAAGCAGGAAAGTACACAGGGAGTCAAAACATACTTCTAATATTTGATTTACCATATAAAGTTTGATCATAAGCTAAGAGTGTTTTTTAAAACTGCAATATTAATCAGCTTTGAGATATAACGTGTTTCATACGGTTGGCACAATGGTTGTACCTGTATAAGGATGGTCTCTACCATTTGTTTAGAAGTGTTTAATAATCTGTATACACCTGTACTTACACACACATGCACAGGCTCACACACACGTGTTCTTTTTACCTTGTTCCTTTTCAATAAAAAGTTAATCATGGCTGTCAAAACTTGTATGTTTATTATATTAATAAAAGTGAAATAAAGCCCCTTGAATAAATCTGAATTAGAATTGAATCCAAATGAATACAGTTTAGGAAAAACGCTGCTAATTATAGAGTTGTTGCAAGTTAGTATAATGCACTGATAAGGGCTAGAGAGTATGTCTCTAACTCTTTTCTGTGTCTTCCAGTTTTCTGAACAGTTTAAGCTCTCTATTTTTCTGGTCCTGTTGAAACAAAATGTTTATGCAATAATGATTATAAATGACTGTATCTACAAGCCATTAATGACTCTGCAGCTTACACCGAGAACAGTGCCAACCAGCACAATTCACTTTCTTCTTTCTTTTGGAAAAAAAATACAGAAAAGACTCTCTCTGTTGCAGTGTTCCTCTACTTTAAGTTTAGAAATATGCTTCTGGGAAGTTGGTCCAGGCTGGAAATATATCTAGCATATGAATAAAGCAAAGTATTCTTGAATATCAGCTAGACTGGATCTTTCATGACTAGCTAGTGTAACTATATACTCTCACATGCAAAAGTGTTGAAAGTAATGTTCTCAACCAGCACATTTTTAGGTTGGACTTCAGTCCAGTTTGAATATTAATAACAGACTTGTAAGTCCCTTAACTGTAAATATGGGCTTATCCTAGAAATGCTGATTCAACTCAACAACAGCAATGCAAATGTTACTATTCTAATAAACGAAGCAAAAGAGATTTCAACCTGTTGTCTGGGAGCCCTGAGCACACACACAATGATTTATGGCCAAGCAGGCTACCAAACTAAATGCCTTTTCTAGCAAAGGTACATTTTTCAATACAACAATTGCCCCCCATAAATGATTCTGCATTCTGCCACTGTACCTGCTGAGAAAATATAAGCCTTTTCTGATGGAGTAATGTTGCAATCCAAGATTTTAATCTAGGCAACTTGTCAACAAAAAAGAATGATAATATGATGGAAAATCCAGCTATCAAATGAAAATACCTTGCAGTAATTTTTGTAATGGTCAATTCCATGTAATTTTCTGTTTCCTTTTTTCCCCTCCTAAGGGAACAGGGTGGTATGGAGGTCATTTTAATATTTTGGGTAAGTATAGCAGGAAAGTAGGTATTTGAAACTAAAAGGAAAAGTAAGTCATTTAGCACAACTGTGACCAGACTTTGACCTCACACTCTTTTGCCCCTGTGAGGCACCGGCCACTGTGAACATTTTCAATTCAGTGTATGAGAACAAGCTGCTTATGTTAAACTGGGAATATGCTCTTTCTCATTGTATTGAACTTTTAAAACTATAAAAGCACAGTTAAGAACATACAGATGCTTTCCTCCAGCTACTAAAAATATTCAGGGCAGGGCATTACTGAGCCAGAATTGGTGTTTTATGCTTAGGAGCATGCTGGGGACTTCTTTCCATTAATTTGCTCAGTTATTTTTAACCAATATAAGTTTTAGTCTTCAAAATATCTTACAGTGAGAGAATCCATTGCATGCCTGCTGCAGGGACATCTCCTTTTCCTTGTTTTGAATCTACCACCAGCAGAACTTGAATTAGTTACCTGTTTAGGAGAGACTATCAATGCCCCTAAAAGGAGGTATAGAGTACACCTATCAAGGTGCTTTGTTCAAGTAGGTACCAGAGATCATTCAGGTATTTCTTAAGTTATATGGTCTTTAGATCATCCAAAACATTTTAACCCAGGTTAGAAGGAACAGTTGGGAAAAGACTCAGTTCCTTTGTGAAAAGTGAATCTAAAAGCTTAGGCTCAAGCCCTGTCTTCAGCAGTGGGTTGTCTTCTTTTTTCCATTCAAATTTTTTTTTCTTGTTTGTTTTTTTCCCTTTGTAATTCTTTTTGAATTTAGAATTAAAGCAGTTTTTCTTTTGGAATGTACATTTTAATTCAAGCAGATACTATATTTCAATAATTTTTCTCCCATTCTTCTCTGCTTTGAAATACAATAGCATGATTACATTTTCTTTACTGTTTCCTTTTCTTATCTTCACATTTTCCACATCTAGCTGTTTTTTCAGTCAGTAACAGAAGAAAGAATGTGTAAGTTTTGTCATCTCTAAATTCTGAAAACTTCTGTAGTCAAAGATAATTATAACCTTACCTAGTATAGTTTTTCTGCTGATGTTTTCACCTAATTTTGCATGATGGTCCACTACATTTGCTTGGATAGACCTAGGACTATTTTGAAGGAGACTAAAATATGTTATTAGTTCCTTACAATACATAACCACCTACTGCACTTGACCCAGCTTACCCAGAAGGATAGTGATTTTGTTATTTTGTCATCTTTTGTAATAACTTTTCTAATAGTAAGAGTTTTAAAATAAGGAGAAAATTAAATGCTTACAGCCTTCTCAGACAGATTTCCAGGGAAGGAGAGATGTTCACTTAGAGGTTTGATTTTCATGATCCAGTGTGTCTATCTTGGGAGCAAGCTACTAGCTAACAAATCACTTGTTCACCTGTGCAAATTGTTCATATTTCTTCATTTCCTCCCCAGCATTATCCTGCACATGTTGGATGAAATCACACTTTAAAAATATCTGGTTGGTTTTTGTTAGTCATCTGCCCTTGCCATGGTGCGTTTAACAGAACTTTATCCAGCAGAACGATTTAGACGAATTGCAGGAATCATGTGAGTGCTGGAGAAATCCATGTTACAATTGGGCAGTGCCCTTCTACAGCCATGATGATGCTGATAAATTATTATCAGTGTGAGAAAATTAATGCTCTTTGTAGGACCCAGGAAGCATGAAGAAGCTATCAACAGTTCTTCCTACCTACCAATGCTCACAAGGTACTCCTAGGTTAAGACATTTGACTAGCTTATTTTTTAATACATTGAGGCAGCACGAACTCATGGCAGTTTCCACCTGAAACTCCAGTACAGCATTTAAACTGCAAAGTGTTTACATGGTGCATATGTGGCTATGTATGTGGCCTATGTATGCACGTGTAGAATTCTATCTGTTCTGTCACAGACAGATTTTAGTTTTGCATTATGAGATCCAGAATAATGTAGATGCATTAGATGTCAAATAATCAGACATACAATTTAAAGAAAAAAGAAAGACAGAAAGAAAGAAAGAATAAATTTATTTTTTTTTTGAAGAGCCAGGAATTGCAGAGAGAAAATGTGAGAAAGTTGTACTTTACTCTCTGTATTTTATTATGTTTGCGTACTATTTTTGGTGTTGTGTGTTTTACAGAGTTCCCCAAGATAGCTTGCAACCCCAAGGCTGTGACACCAGTGTATAAAGCTTATGCATTTTGGTGGTATGATTCATAACATACTAATGTGCTCTGTTTAGACCAGCGTGTTCAGGGACTGATACTATCAGTTACTCAGAGTTAACAGGTGACTTTTAATGCCTTTAATTCCAGTTGTGCTGTGCTGTAGTAAATGAGGGGAATGAAACTGAGTCAAAAATGTTTGGTCTAGTGATGGTTCAATGTTGGATTTATATATGAATGACCTTTCACAAAAATCTGAAAGATCACGCACCAGGTTTGGGGCTGTTATTCTTGCAGTTATCTGGCAGATAAATAAAGCTGACACATACATAAGGTATCACGGGTAAGTCCATAGATATGTTGTCATCCAAAGATTTTGGAGCAGTTTATGGTATAAACATTCTGGTAGCCTTACAGTATCAATAAAGGTTCACTGATAAAGGAGAGTTGTTTTACAGAAAATCAGATTGTTTCTCTAAGGCAGTACAGGAAATCAGTAGCAATAGGGCTTCTGATGAAATTTTGGCTTTGATGAATCCATTATCATATTCTTTATTACTGTCAACAAGGCTACAGTAACACTGCATGTTGTTGGACTGGCTGTCTTTACTAACTGTTAAAACCTTACTGCAGTAATTGTCATTAAAAACTTACTCAGTTCCTCAGAGCTAGACCTTAAGGATTTATTAATATGTTTACATATAGACAACATGTATTGTAACATAGTAACACATAATTTTTTGACAACGCTTGAGAAAATCAGACACTGTTGGAAGTACATTGATTTTTTTGAAGGTTAGGGTTTTCATAATTAAGGTTTTCCTGAATGTATCTCAGCCATATACAGTTAAACATGCTGCTTTCAAAATAGGATACGATACATTTGCAAGGGTGGCTGTTACATCTTAACTGCTCTGTGCTCTAAATACCTTGTAAATTATATAGGTACAGCATGTTTATAAATGTGTTTATTACTCCCTGTAAGACAGTGATAGGTAGTTCTTGTAAAAGATGGAAACATCTTGGGCTTTGGCTCCTGTTATGTCACCTTCCAATACGACAACATACTGAGATATACAAGGCAATAAAGATTGTTATTTACAAGGCTGTGTCAAGCCTCACCTCTGATAAACACTTTTATAAAGTTTGTGGATATCATTTATTCATTCTATTATTAAAGCACTGTCCTCTTCCTGGCAGATGAATCAGCTTCTTATTTCTGGCCATCTTTGGTGCATTCACTCAATTTGCAGCATCACCTAAAAAAGGAATGTTTGCCACCTTAGTGCAAATCAGCAAGTCAGACCTATAACAAACATCATATTGGAAGGTACAACCAGGAAAATGGTAGTCCTCTGCTAACGATACCTTTAAATACTTAACCTGATATAAATTATTCAATACATTTAATTATGTAGGAGAAGTCAAATCAGTGGACCAAGTCTGTTTCCTGACTCTCTCTTGGTTCAAGGCTGGGCAGAATTTTGCCTTTTTACTGTAAAATGCTATTGAAAGCAAACAACTGGATTGTCTTAAACAAATCCAGTAAAGATTAGAACTGTTGACGTAAAATTAGCTTTCAACAGTTTGTGTGCTTTTTATTTCATAAAGGATATCCCCAATTTGCATATTCAATTATAGAGCAAACAGAACCTTCAATGATACATTTTTCCTTAAAATTTTAAAATTTACTTAACTAGAACTTGTACCTATATTTTTATGCTCAGCATCCACTGCATGAAATATTTAAACTTAAGCTGACAAAGCATGGTGTGGGCCATCTTTGCTCTAGCTTCATGGGGATTGTGTGGTCACAGTAAAACTTGATTGCAGCTGTTTTAGCATCATACTCCATCCCACATACAATTTTTTTCTCAGAAAAATGGTCTGAAGCTGAATTGGAGGGGTTGTATACTTTAATAAACATAAAGAGTGAAAGAAACACGTGTAACTTACTTACTAGGGGGCTGAGAGCCACAGAGGAGCACATCCAGAATAGACTTCTTCAGACTAATGGGGAGCCACAAGACTTGCAGCTTGAAGTTTTTATGGCCCTTCACTATGCCTTTCTGTTCTGTGTAAAAACATGGGGAAAACCTCATTTGTAATGAGGCCTGTGGTCAGTATCTCCTACTGGCATAGTTAAGCGAAGGTTGATTGACCTTAAAATTGGAAGACAAGCCCCAAACTGGATCTTAACTCAGATCCTTAAAACTACATATACATATATATGTGTATGAATATAGTTAATCTAGTCAGATTTTTTTTAAATCTTAATTTTTTGAAGAAGTTTTTAGGATTTTCCCTGCTGAGTTCTCCATTAGTTGCTGAGTTCAGTGAGTATTATACTGTGGCTATTTTCTGATCAGAAAACAATATGTGTTTTGGGAATCTGGATGTCAGACGCCCAGTACAAGAACCTTGACTTCAGTCAATTATACTTTGTGGCTCTCTCCTTTATAAGATCAACATTTTAGCCTTGAAAAGTAATATTTCTTCTATTTTTTGTAGTGTTGAATTACAAAAACAAAAGACTAGTTTGAGTGCTAGTATGAATTCTTCATTGCAAGATACTGCTTTATGCTGGAGATGGTTAAAATTTTCATTTTGTGTGTTATTTTAACATAAGTTCTGTTTCTGACAGAAATGTTGAGAGCTGTTTTTTAAAAAGTGAGTATTTATTAAATTCAGCTTTTCTAATTGTATCTCTTCAGATGACTTTAACTTGCTAGAAAGAAAGAAATGTATGTACTGTAAATTATGAGGCGGTGGAAACACTATACCCTTAAGATGAGACATGACTGACACGTATTTTGAATTTCTTCTCTTTATCCATTAAAAACTCATGGGGATATCACATACTGCAGTAGTTCCATATCTGTTTTCCTCCAAAAGCAAAGCATAGAAGAGGTATAGTTTACCTGTAGCATTTGTTTTCCAGTTGGGATTTCAAAAGATCATGGAAGATTTATATGTGGGAACATAAGCTTCCTTGAAAATCCCAGTCTGTATCAAAAAGTTATACAGCTACATTTTCAACCTTCTGCACCTGTAGTTAAAACTCAGCTGTTGCAAAGGACTAAAAGACTAACTTTTTTCAAGTTTTCATTAAAAATGCATCCACTCAGTTCTTTACCTAACTGGAAACTGAAATCTTGCAACAATTCATCTTGTAATATATATCTGACTCTAACTGCTGCATTTAGCATATGGGTGTACCTCCCAAAGGGTTTCATTCACTCCTGACCATGAGTAAATTTGTATTTACATTAAAGTAAGACTTCAGACTATTTTTTCCCCTGTCAATTTAATATAATTCTGTTCCACAGCATGTTGGAAGCCATGACATCTCTTTTTTCTAACCCTTTGTAAATAAAATTTCATCAGTAGTAAACAGCAGCTTAATGGTGTTTGGTTTTGTTGCTCAGAAGCAGGTCAAGTCAGATTGCTTTTTGCCTGACCTCTCTAGGTTGCAGGAATAACATCCCCAGCTTCATAATCCTTATCAGGCCTATACCATAAATATTGCTGATTCACATCCACTTTATTGGCCAGTATGGGAAAGTAACATGCCCAAATAACTAGCTCTTTTTTTTCCAGTCTATAGATGGAAGATAAATATTTAAAATGTCAAAGAATACAAACTTCTAGGAAAATGTACAGTGAAAGAATTTACTCAAGGATACAATTCACACTGTTAATTATTTTTTTCTTTGAGAAAGAATGAAACAGAAATAGATAATAAACAGTTTGAATAACAGGAGGAGAAAATATGAGACCCAGTTCCTTAAATATTTGCCTATATATGTTAAAGCTTTCTTTGAAGAAAGTAGTGTGGCTGCTGTCAAGGCAGGACACTAAACTGGGTAGGTGCACACCATTTGTGCAGCACGGTAATCCTCATGTCCTAGAGAATTTCCTGACATAAAACCCCCACACATTTCAAAATGCATTTTGATTTCTATGTAGAATTAATGACTTTTTAATTTATTGTGCTGCATAAATTCCACATGTTTGGTCTTGGAAATGTCACATTATTTTGGATTAGTAATTCCAAAACCATATCATTTTGGCAGACACATTATTTTGATATGTGTAGTTAATACAAAGTCAAAGGAAACAAAACTTAGCCAGAAAGAACTATTTTTGCATTTACCAGATGGAAAAGTCTAATTTTTTTTTAATGGAAATTAGTATTTGCCATGAAAATTTAATAAATATTTTATATAAAATATATAATATAATATAATATTTTTCTATCAAACATAACAACCATACGCTGTATGAAAACTGTTACTTGCTTCATTTTACTTTTTCAGTAGCTAATCCGCTTGGTTTTGTGTGTGGAGGGGTGAGATTGTCATCATCTAGGATATTTAGGTAACATGAGGAGCATCCTAGTTTCTTTGCATGTCATAGGTAGAGTGATTTAGCCTGTGTGACAGTTCACCAGAAAGCTCTGCTTATATATTAAAAAACACGTACTCAGTCCTGATCTTGTTTATCTCCTGTTCAATGTTGCCTCTTGAAATACTGTTTTAGTATGCCACTAAAAATGGCACTTTGGTTCCTTGACACAACCTATATTTTATTTTCAAATCAAGCCCAGAAATAGTTCTGTGAGCTTTCACAAGAGATCTACCAAGGCAAAACTCAGGCTTGCTGCTATATTAGAAAGAATACTCTGTTTACAAATATGAGAGTTAAAAAAAAGAACAGATCTTTGTTGTTTTAGAAGTGTAAATGTACCAGTGCTGCCATTTAAGAATAAAAGTAGTAGTTACCTTACTGAAGTAATAAGTGTGTAGGTATTGAGCAGCCTTGGGCATGTGTCTCTGAACCCATCTGTATGTAGTGCAGGTTTCTGCAGGTAGCTGAGATGCAGTAAACCTCATGCAACTGGAACTAACAGTTGGTTTCACTTTATTTCTCTGTATTTCCATCTTAAGTACATACCAGCTACATAACTAGTGATTAGAGATGTAGATGAAAACAAAACAAAACAACAAAGACCACCTTTCTTTATTGCAAACAACTACTTGCAGGATCCTTGTTGGATCTCCTTTGTTTTCTTACATGCTGTACTTTTGCTCATACTGACTTTGCCTTGCTTCCTAAGTATGCCAATCCATTCCTTGAAAGAATGAGTAGTTATGTTATATATCCTAAATAAAAACTATTTTTGTGTATGCTTATAGCTGTAAACCTGCAGTTGTAGAATTGAAAAGACTTACATTTTCTTATATATTTATGTATTTTCCCTTTAACTTTGTCTACTTTTTCCTATTTTTAGCTGCATTTATGATCAACATAGCATTGGACATAGTGTGGCCTTCTTAACCCAGCTTGCCCAATCAATATGTGGGAGAGGGAATATATCACTAATTATTCCCACTTAATGAATGTTGACATGAATATTTTGCAAAATCATGATTGTTTAGATAATAACTGGAAAAATAACAGTCTCTAATATAACCATGCAAAATTTAGCATATCTTTTGAATGATGTGATCAGGTTAGAGAGACCCAGTAATGCCCCTGTAGACACTTAGATTCTTTTTTAAAGGAAGATGAAAAGTATATGCAGTGTCTTGATGCAACAAAAATGGAGGGAGAAAGCAACTGAATAAGCTCGGTTATTGTATACTGAAGTTTTTTAAGAAGCAACAGGAAACATTGTGACTTCAGTGTTGAAGTGAATGTCAGATATTGAAGGAAAGAACCCATAACATTTGTGTCCTGCCCCCTTTTCTTCTAATCCCTTGTCTTCCCCAGCACTTCCCAAATATTCAATGAAATATTTGCAATGTAATTCAACCTGTCATGATCTGTTTCCTGGAATATATAATAGCTGGTCAAGGGGACATTCAAATAGTAGCTGCTCAGCGTCAGTAATTTGTGACCCAGAAATGACGTGGGACAAAGGGCAAGAAGGCCCAACTGCAAAAGGGTTTGGACTGGCTGGACACAGGAGTGGCAGGACAGAAGGCGTCTCTCTAAGGGAGTGAAGTTTCCCTTGGTGATGAGACAAGAAATGCCACGCTGTTGTCTTGCAGCAATCCATCGGTCGTAGGACACGAGTGCCAGGGGCTGTCTTTGGGCAGCAGAGCCGGGCTGGGGGATGGACCCGATGCTGGGCTGAGGGTCCCCGTGCTGATGCTAACTGGATTGGTGCTGGTGCAAGTGTACGTTAAGGATTTGGCTCATGTTGTACCTTTGCAGACTCCTTGTAGAACTGGAAATTTGTCCAATCACTGTACAACAAAACTTTTCTGTTTAAGCACAAGTGTATGCTAATTCCCCAACACTGGCATTCAAGTTCTGTCTTTTCTTCTTTTTCTGTGCTTACCCAGCTACCATTTTGTTAAAGTGTAACACACAATACCTGCAGAAAATAAACAGGTGGAATTTAAGGTAGCTACAAGCATGCATAAGAAGATATATTAAAACACAGAGAGGATGTTAAGAGACAGTCTAAATATTGACCTTCCACATTTAGCCCATGAAGAGTTAAAAATAGTGATTAGGATTTTTTGTTTGCTTTTTCCCATTTACTGGTGACAAACCATGGTTATTAGATCTTGAAGGCAAGGGACAGAGATTTAAAAACTGAATATCTCCCTGTAGCTGTCCTGTTGGAAGCTGTAGTTTCTTGTTAGTGGTCATAGACACTGCATTCTTCTGAGAGGTAGTTGTGACAGGAAGGATTGACAAGCTGGTTTAATACACTTTCAGCTAACAAATTCCCAAGACCAAGAAGCTGTCAGAAGAGATTGGTGTATGTTTAGAGACTGTATTTTGTGTCTTTCTGAAATAACAAATAATTCCCTTTTTTTTGACAGCTGTTTTATAGATTTTGGAGCAGCTGGATAAAAAAAACTAATGAAGATATTTTCACGTGATGATGGGCCCAAACACCTTTTCTTTGCTAGTTCTTGAGTACACAAATTAACTTCACATAGGCACATGATAAGTAAATTTTAGTGACAGCTTATGCTTCTTCATTTTCTAATGCTCAATATTGTCTTCTGTTGATGGTTTTCCTGCATGAGGTGACATGGGAATATAATTAGCATTTTGGAGGCAATTAAAAGGTTTATATTGAAGTTGTTCTGCCTATTAAAAGGATCTGTTCTGCAGAGAAAGCAATAAGCATTCTTATAGGGTAAAGAATTTGGAAATAGGGTATTCATGGTGCTGGCTTACCTTGCAGAAGCTGCATGTATGGGAAGAAAAGAAAGATGTATTCCCAAGATTTTGTGAGAGTAGAAATAATTTATCCTGTCCACAGAAATTCAAACTATTAATGACTATTAATATTAAATGTTAAATCTTTCATTTAGTGGTAGTGAATGCATTACAAAAAATCAGAATGTAATTGAGGAAATAAAGGTTTAGGTGAAAGAAGGTGGTGTTCATGGTTTGGAACAGCCTAATTAATAGTGATAATTGCATTGCACTTTTGCTGCATCTGTCATTTCCACATTTTATTGTGTTTTTTTCTGGGGTAGTTACGTATTATTATCTCCACTTTGCATTTGGGGAAACTGATCCTCGGAGAGATTGCCTTGTGAAATTGCCTGTTTGTATGCTTGAGACCTTCTGCACAGCTGTAGGGCATCTGACTTGTCATGCAGTAGAAAAAGCATAACCGTGGTGGTGCTGCTAAAGGAAGCATGGCACCACATCCCCCTCTCTCTGTTCCTCTCTAAAGCACCTTCTGTTGACTAATCAGAGCTTGACAATGGCCTTGTCAGGGTGAGAACCCAAGTTTCGCATGTTCTGGGAATCTGACCTTAACTAGCTGCAGCTCCACCAGCATAACCCTTAAGGAAGGCCATATAAAGAAAAGACGCACAAATCTCCTTTAAAGGGGAGTTTAATTTCATGAACTGTTCCATAATATCATTATGCTTTATTTCTGAAGCTTTTAATTTGGATCTAAGTTACTGATTACTAAAAAAGCTTCAAAGACACCATGTGATAGAAATGAAAAAAAAAAAAGAAATGATGAATAGCTGAACGGCATGAGAAAAGGGGAAGAAGTAATGAAGACAATTGGTATCAATCTTATATCTGTTCTGGAGAGTAAGAAATACAATATAGAGAGTCTTTCACTTCTTCATTATTGATTCAAATACAAAGTTAATTCATTGCCCCTGTCTAGTTTTTACTGGGCAAAGTGCCAGTCTCAGAAGGGCAAGTCCTCAAATTGCATCAGCTCTTTTCTTAATCAGGTGTCTTAGCTGTAACAATTCCAAAAATTGTCAGTAGGCATATAGTTTAGTTAGTACCCTCCAGATCTTCCATCATTTGTTCTTTTGTGGATCAGTAAAAAGAAATTCTGACCCAATGCTGCTGTTAACAGTGACCTGCCTTCTGTAAAATACAGTAGGTTAAAAGCAGAAATTAAGTGCTTGTCAACGTGTATGTAGCAGTCTCCCATACTGACTGATTAGAGGGTTGTTAAGCTTAAATTCAGGTTGAGATTCATTTATTGGTGCAAAAAATATGGATATGGAATAGAAAGATGATCTGGTGGCTCAGACACCATTCTTAAAGTTAAAAAAAAAAAAAATTGTGGGGATTTGCCACAGATTATCAGTATGACCTGGCACTTGTTATATGATGTGTTTCTCCCAAATTTTCTGTTATTAGTTGGTCTCAGTTAAACACCTTCAGTAATGAAGCCCTACTTACTCACTACTATATTCCAAAATAATGTTGCACAAATGTCAGATCTGTTTATCAGAATAAAATTTTGATTTCACACAGGAATGCAAGCATAGGAGTCCTTATTTTCCCTGAGTGTCAGAGAAGCTTGGACTAACTCCTTTTGAAAGTGAACAGCTTCACCCACCTGGGTACTAGTAGTCATTTGGGGGAAGGCATTATTGCATCACTTTACTGCGAGAAAGGACTTTTTGGTGCAAGCTGCGAAGGCAGAAATGATTTTAGTGAAGAAAAGGAAAAAAGTTCCTTCAAGAACTCCAATGCTAGTATATGAAAAGACAAGAAGTAAAAATAATGAGGAAATAAAATTGAGGTTTCTTCAGCATCTGTTTGACTGGACTTGGGATTGCATTCAATGAAGTTACCATTTTTAATTTTATGAATGCTACTCTAAAAGTGTCTGCATATCTCAAACACACATTTTCCTGCCTTGACATATTTACATTTCTTTTATATTTCACCCTAATACCTGTGCCTAATGCTTATTTGAATGTGTTTAAAACACCTCTATAATTGTTTTTACTCTGTATTTCTGATTAGTACTTAAATTTAATTTCTTCTTAGTCTTCTTTTTGTTCAGAAGTTACTGCATGTACAAAACTGCATTAAAAAAATTGGAAATAGGGAAGAATGAGTATGTTCCTACTACCTTAGCAATGATCTGGAGGGCTTTTTTCTAAACAGCTGCATGTACAAACAACTTGTGCAGCACTTCTGCTCTTCTAATTTTAATTAGCAAATATTGTGCATCTGTCAGTGGGCATCAGAAAAGCTGTATTAACTGAAGAGTGGAAATTCTTAGTTTGAGGACAGTGTGAAAGGCACTGGTGGATAAGGTATAAAAGAGGAGGAAGAAAGCAAGAAACCAAAAGGAACCACAGTGGGATTGTGATCGGAAGGCAAGATCTCACTGAAGAACCCCCATTTCAGATTTAATTCAGACCTGCATTAGGTAGATAAAGATGAATGTGAATTTTAAATTACACTTAATCTTCATTAAAGTAATTATCTCTCTTAATGAAGTATTTGCTAGGTGGTGGCTGTGCAACGGAGTATGAAACCCTAAGTGAATAAAATCAATTTCATTTTTTTTCAGCTTAGCTTTTCTGTCCATTAATAAACAAGGCATAGAAAATATACTTTTTGGAGTAATGTGATGTGCTCATATTTCTTTTAAGATTGATATCACCTGAAATGATGAACATAGACATTGTTCTGGGTCCCTCTCACCTGTTCTTTTGATCCAAGAAGAGTATTTCAACCTTGCTTCCAGTATCTTATTTTATTTAGTTAATTTTTTCCCCAGATGTCAAGTAAGCCACATTCCAGATATATTTCACACCTAAATGAGTGGACTAATGGAATGGTGTTTATAAGGGAAGGTATAATTTATCCAGACACTCTGGACTATTAATCACAAGAATATGAATTAAGCTCTGACATGCTTATTTTTTGTAATATGTATGAAAATTGCTTATTTACTTCAATGCTGTTACAATGAAAAGAAACAGACCAGTTCTAAATGGCAATGTACTGTAGTGTGAAGCAATTAACTGAGTTATATGTTCCCTTCAGTCAGGATAATTTTCTATTAACTGCACAAACTCATAGAGACAGGACAAAATAAACCTGGGCTGGTGAGCACGTCAGCCAGGAGTAGCAGAAAATAAACACCCTCATGAAATGAAAATCTGGATGGAATGGGTAGATCAAGAGACAGGAAAACTGTCTGATGAATGTGTGACTGTAAGAGGGGCTGAGACTGAACTTTGAAGTTTTTTATGTATTGGGTCAATGATTTCCTCTGTGGAAATTCCCAAGCTGCACAGTCTGATACTCTCAAAACTGTTCAGATTTTACTTTAGTTATTGGGAAGTTGTCCTGTTGCCTTTGATAGTGTAGGTACTAGATCCTCTTTTTACATATTTTTTTGTCTCCCCCTATTCCCCCCCCACCCCTGAATAAATACTGTTTATACTCTAAGATAGCTGACTATCTGCTACTGCAATGTCTTATCAGCTTGCCTACAATTAAATTCTGACCTTGAGTAGGATCTCTATACCCATAACATGATGGCACAGTTAGGTAAGGAAAAGTATCAAAAATAGTCATATAATCACCAAATTTAGTGAGGTTTTTTATAATTGAGAACAATAGGGAATATTTTAAGGCCGCAAAGTCAAAACAACCTTCGTGCCCCCTTCATATCCCACTGACAGCATCCTGTGATACTTGTCATGGTGTGAATTAGGTCTGCAGACTCAGACCAATGTTCTTCATCATTTTAAAGACCTTGAACATATGTATTTGGTTTGCCTTTTATTTTCTGAAGTACTGAAAGTGATCTAACTATTGTGCAACAAGACAGAAAAACTGATTCCCTAAATAAATGACATAGGAGCTAGTGGGAAGTGTCTGTTATGTTTACATTTATGGTTTTATTTATTTGTCTGTTATGTTAACATTTATGGTTTTATTTATTTATCTGTTTCTCTACGTATGGTATAAATTCAGTGGAAAGAACAACATTGTGCAAGAGTGTGATGTGTTAAAATGCAAGTGTATCATGTATAATTATACTGCCTGTAATGGTGTCTGTGTGATTTCTTTCTTGAAAAGGTGAGGAGAAAGAAGGACAAGCTTGTATAAGGTCATCTTTTTGCCTGCTGATGCAGAGTTATTTCAACTGTAAAATAAAAAGAACAAACTAATTCCCTTATCTGATGACCTGTGTCTTTTCTACCTGAAACCTAGAAAGGTTTTCTTAGGTCTTTGATTTTTCTTTTAATTCTTTCTGTAGTCATATCAGGCTGAAAGGCTGCACTCACCTGGGTTTATTTAATGAAAGTCTAATGACACAAAGTAAAATGCTGAGAATATAAGTATTTGGGATCTTAAGATCTTGGTAGGAAAGTAATTAACAAGGAACGAAAAATGGCAAGTAATGCTCCTAGCAAGGAAGCTCTGCCACGTATGAGAATTTTAAAAGCTTTCAGGCATTTTTCAAGTACTGCTTAGAATAACGTTAAGGAAAAAAGCCCTCAAACAATCACAGAAAGGTGATAAAATTTAATTACTTTTCCTTAAGCTTAATTGTCTTATTTTCTTAAAGACACTAGCATTCTTGCCCTTAAAGTAAAAACCCAAGGTGAGGGTGTTCTGGATAAACACTCTGGAGATATCAGTAACATTTCCTGGAGGACTTTGGGATAGTCTACCAAATTCTTGACACAGAATTTGATTTCGAGGCCAATGAATAGTGACAGAATTGTTTATGTGGAACTTAATCCCTCCATTTTTCAGATTGTGTATAGTTTCTTTGAAGTCATTAAACTTGTTTTGAAATGAAGGTCTGACCTCATCCGTTTGGGCTTTTTGAAAATTCAGGGGGTTTTAATCCTTATCTTACTTTTGCATCTCATTAGAGGTGATTTTCAGGAGCTGCAAGGTGACTTGTATCCCTGGGCTGGTAAGGATGTGTTTCCAGTTGGCATAAGACAGTCTCATGGTAGTGAATCTGAAGCCATATGGATAACTTAAGAGGTGGCACAATTAATGGCAACCACAGTAGTGGTCACTGTGTAAATACTATTAAATACTTTTTTTTAGTGTTGTTTTTCCTTTGTGTATCACCTGCGGTTTAAAGATTTTTGGATGCTGGAAGCTTTATATGCTACAGCTACACAATGCCTGGTTAAATATAGTCTAATCCCAAGCTGAAATACAACAGAAAGAACTGCTTCTCCAAACCATGTGATTTCCAAGATGGCTGTCAAAATTGGACTATGAAAATATTAAAAGTACTTTAATTATCTGTCTGTCAAGATCAGATACTCGCTTCTGTCATAGCTGAAAAGGATTTTCTTCTTCTTCACAGCCCTTTTGATCTCTTGGGATGGGAAAATCAAAGATTCAAAAACCTCTTGAAACACTTTGGGAACTGCACTACAGCACTTAAGCCCCTGTCAGAGGGTCACCTGTGTTCACAGTTGTCTTCACATCTTTTGGGGAGAGGATGAACATGAATAGAGGGTGGTTGGAGTAGCAGATAATGCTATGGTATCTGCCATTGAACCTGGAACAACATCTCGGCTATGCCATCTATCCCTTTTACCAACGCAGAGAAAACTTCAGAGTGGAAGCCAGAAGTAGCTTGGTGCACCTTTGCCATGTCCACAGCCAAGAATGAGGTCACTGAGCTGCCCAGAGCTGTGGTGTGCTGCAGAGTACGACTTGCCCATCTCTTCCTTCATAACTATTCAGACACTATGGGTGGGGTTGTACTACTCTGTAAAAGCTTTGACAGCACTCAAAATACTGAAAGCAATCATATTTGTGGACAACAAAGAGGGAGGAAAAATATTTTTATAGTAATATAAGGGAAAGAAAAATTGAAGCTCTGGGAAGATATTTTCCTTTTTCAAGCGCACGGTCTTTAAAATAGTCTATCATTTGTGCAGCAGGTGGCACACAGCAGGCAGTACTTTTTGAGACGATAACATTAAACACATGAGAAGTAAAATTGCAAGAGCCATTGAGATGTTTCCCCTTTCTGTTCCCTAAAGGAGAACAGGGAATAAGGAAAAATAGAGGAAACAAACAAAAAAATGCTGTCAGTTGTTCCAGCCATAGTCATGTGATTCTGAACATACCTAAGCATATCTTTATCTGATAAGTTTTGGTTTGTAGAGTGCCTACAGCAGGGAGAGCCCTCAGACATTTTAAGGCTTTGCCTCTGTAGAAACATTTAATAATGACATAGTACTATTCCATGCTTGGTTTGTTATGAAGAAGCATGGGCTTGTCCTAGAGGTTGTTGTCAATGTGCGTAAGATTCTGAGTCCAAGATATTATTTATGGTAGCAAAACTGCAGTAATTTTCACTGAAGAAAACATGTTGTGTATTTTTACCTGTGGTGCTAACTCATTCAAAAGGTGGAAAGGGAGAGGGTGTATTGCCATTATTATTATTGCTAGCATTAATAATGTCACAAACTAGTAGAATGATGCTTGTGAGCATTTTAAGGTATGATTTTTCTTGAGACTAAATATTTATCTTTTCAAAATTAGTGGGATTTTAAACCTTTCAAGAAATCCTCAGCCATTTGTAGGGATCAGGGATATCCTCTGATTTTTATTATGTGATGGTGAACACTGAAGAACACTGATGTGACTGGTGCATTTTTCTTCTTTGGGACTTCCACTTGGCCATATGTCAAGCTGAACCTTACCAGCACCAAAGGAGTGGAGATTAAAAAAAAAACCACCAGAATTAAAACTTGTGGGGAGAAAGTTAGGTATTTCAGACTTTGCATAGACTACTTTCTGCAATGATATGAAACTGTGGAGAGGTAAATACTAAACAGAAGTGGCTTGGTTTTTTTTGATACAATAGAGGTCAGCATCTGTGATATATCTGTATGATCTGTCTAAGGAAAGAATAAGTCAATTTATTTGGAACATAAGACTTTGACCTACAAATAAATTACTGTCAGTGGAGCAGCTATAATTGCCAATGTGCGCCCTTACCTTGTGGTAGTAAAAAAAAAAAAGATAGAATGGTGCTGAGAGAAGAGTTAAAAAAACCTGGATGGCATAAAATACGATGATTTTTATTTAGCTTATAGTCTTCAGTTGCTGTGATAGTGATACATCTTCTGGAAAGTATACAATAACCATCCTAAGCACATGCCTTCTCTTCTCCCGTAATCTCTCACCTGTTCCTGCTGTTTTCTTTTTATGAACTCCCATTTCTGCTTTTTCCCCAGTCAGAGAGGGAGCTGGGAAGCTACATTTGCCAATGAGAGAGTGATTATTTTCCCATTCTCACCCCAAGGATTTAATCCAAAGCTGTCAGTCAAGCAGTGTTCATAACAAGTGAGTAGCATCTTAAAAGAGGTTACTGGTAAAGCCAGGAAGAATAAGGATCCTTTTGAGGAGTGTAGTTCCAAAGGACTTTTTAATTGTAGCTTAGCAAAATGGAAAAGGAAGAGTTATTAACAGAGTTTCCTCCTGCTGTTTGAGGCACAGGTGAAACCTTGGGTTCTTGAAGGGCCTGGCATGGCCTCCATGGCCTGAATGTCCCCTGCAGAGGTGAGGGGACAGTAACAGTCTTCTTGCACAGAGCCACTTCATGAGCTGTCACCAAGATGTCAGAAGCCTGTCTTAGCATGAGGGTGGCAGATGACTTCTGCTGTGCAGCCCTCAGCCTGACACTTGTCTTCTTTTACACTTCTCTGGTAACAGGTTCATATTCAGTCAAATTGCCATATCTGACTCTTGCTGTTTTCTGTAGATTTTTTTTCTTTTTTAATAGCAACATCTATCCTGTTGTCTGAAATATTAATCTTACACATGATCATGTGAATGGAGAGTCTAGGTCTTCAGTTACAGTCAGAAACAAAATATCTCTAAGAACTCTGGAAGTTTAATTAGCACAAGTTTTAATTTTGATTAAGTTTAACTTTGCTGAAGGCTTTTTTTCTACAATTAAAACCCGATGACTGCTAATTGCTCTCCCTTTAAATTTGCCTTTGAATACAGTCTTGAAGTTCTCAAAGATGTTATTATAATCCAGTACTGTTTCTTCAGGCACAGAGATCTTAAACTAAATCACGTGACAAAAATTTACAAAAGGTACTATATTTTGAGCAATTTTCATCCCTTTTTAAGCTCTCTATTACTATGACCTCTTAAGTCTTGAGTTCTTTAGTTAATGAGGTTGAACTGTAGTTGCAATGCATGTGAGAAAGGAACTGTAGTAAATGTAGACGTCAGCTATTTCTATTAATTATCTGCATCTTGCAAATGGTGGAGGGTATCCCACCTTCCTGATCTACTGATGGTCTCTGCAGCAACAGCAGTAAGGTGGGCTGAAGTTAAACAGCATAATCTTCCATTTTTCTTTCCTTCTTTCTTTTATTTTCTTTCTTTCTTTTATTTTCTCTCTTTCTTTCTCTCTTTCTTTCTTTCTTTCTTTCTTTCTTTCTTTCTTTCTTTCTTTCTTTCTTTCTTTCTTTCTTTCCCTTCCTTCCTTCCTTCCTTCCTTCCTTCCTTCCTTCCTTCCTTCCTTCCTTCCTTCCTTCCTTCCTTCCTTCCTTCCTTCCATATATCTTTTTACTTTATCCATGGAAACCTCTCAGTTGTCTATCAGAGGGTGAATGTCCTGACCAAAATGTTATCTGAATGTGTGTTGAATACTATGCACACATTGTCATCAGGAATTCCATGGCCACCTGAGCAATGCTGCCTTGAAACATCCAGTGGAATAAAGACATTTAAACACACACACAAATTGTTAAAATTTTAGCCTTCTCTTCTTCCTCTCCTCCAAGAACCAAAAGATTTTATGCATGTCTTCCAGCTACTGAGATAAGGTATTTCCTAGACTTTCCTTCAAAAATGTTTTATATCGTCTATATTGTAGAGTTTAATAAAGTGTTTTCTTCCTGGTACTAGTTCCTTCCATCCTGCTCTGCCTCAGCTCTTTCAGTACAGAAGATCATGTGATACTGTTTTTTCTGCAGTTGGCCATTAGTGTAACAACTGCTAGTGCTACCTGGTTTGCATTTTTCAGATAATTATGGTCTTGTCCGTCTGACACTGTTTGAAAAAACAACAGAGACAACCAGTGCTTCCTATGCTATGCACTGAGGAAATGAAGTAAAGGTTAATGACAACTAAAAATTCAAGAGCAGTTCTGTTCATAATCTTCAGATGAGAAGAATTTGTTCTTTCTTTTAATCTGTAAAATCTTTCCATTTAACATAATGAGATTATTTCCACTCATTTTTTTGATTCTACCCTGTTTTTAAAGGATACTATTAAAAAGAGTGTTTGCTTTCTCAAGAGTGATCTTTAATTTTATATGCATCAGTCCTTACTTTGTTTTTGAGTAAATGATTCTAATAAAGCTCTAAACAAGCTACTTAATTTTTTTGCCTATTAGACAAGACAACAGATTAGAAATGCAATGCCACCTGGGGTTGGAATGTGTTACATTTCCATGCAAACACCTTTTGCATGTTTTATGCCATATAGTATTTAATGTAGCTGTTCATGATCCCATGACATATGTGATACAAAGCCTATGTCTTTCAAGGATGGTGTATTTGATCAGCTGTTTTTTTAACTCAGCCTGGCCTCAGAATATGCAGTTTTGACCAAAGCATTTTCTTGTGTATTTAAGGTTGCTAACTTTTTCTGTTTAGAAGGTAAGATACATTTTTTTAACTCTCTGTGTGGTTCTGTGTACCAGACAATAAACAACAAAGCTGGATATAGTATTCTAGGTATGAACAACATGGAATGTTAGACAAAAGAACTTACTATTTCGTAAGTCCATTGTGAAATGAATCTATCAAAAGAGGTGGGCATGTGTGCTGACACTAGAAGATGAAGCCATTAGGATAAGAAGAAGGCCTGTCCAGACTGCCAGGTCTAGTTTGTGTCCTTAAAATCATACTTCATCCTATGATAAAAATAGACTTTTTCTAACAGCCTTACTGTTTCCCTGGGATGTTCCCTACAGTTAATCCATTACTGGTCACTACAAGAGCAACACTGTTAAAGATAGATCTTGATCTGTGAAGAAAAGCCATTTTCATATTCTTAGTTACTGCTTCAACTCACTTTCCAGTTGGTGTAGAAAAACAGCTTGTTCAAGAGTAATCTGACTTACTGTGGACATTGCTGCAGGATGAAATATGCCTTAAAAGTGCCTGTTACTTTTTGCTGGCTACAAAATAAGTCTTGACAACTGGTTCACATGCAGACTTCTGTATTTTAGACACTGAAATTTGGACAGAGAGGCCCTATGCACCCCTTCTTAAGTGAGTGGTCTCAGGGATGCTGATAGGCAGCTGCTTCCATGATCAAGGGCTTTGGGATGAAGACTGACTGTCCACCTTTTTCACTCACCAAGCAGAGTTTTGAATTAACTCTGGGATTCTAGAGGTATGTTGGACAAATTATGAGGCAGTAGGTTAGGTACCACTAGAATTACCCAAGAAGTCACACTGTTATGGAAAATGAGAGCTCTGTGCCTAAGGGACTTACATGTCTTTAGTGTCCAGTTACCTTTCTTTAATATTTAAATACTGTCTGATGCTATAGTAGGGTGACTTTATCTCCCACCTTGGTATTTTGAATTTACCTATGTAACAGTAGAAGCAAATGGTGGCCTGGTTTTGTGAGTAGTTGAAGAAGACAGGTTCTTTCTGTGCCACAAAGAACTGTGCATGAATAAATGGTGGTCTAAATCTAGTCAATTGTTACAGGTAGCAAAGTAAGACTTGCTATGGAAGAACATTATGAACGTTATGAATGTCATGCTGAGGAAGGGAGAAAGTGCACTTAGTGGGTTGCCTGGAAGTAACCATATGCTCAGTATCAAAAAGGACACACATCATGCAATATACCAATAAATGGAAATATTAGGTCTTGGTAAACGTGCAAATGTGAGAATTGTGCAGCTATGCATGTATTTATTTTAGAAGTACAGCTTGGTGTATTGTAGAGCTTGAAGGTTCACATGCTGAGGAATTCCACGTAATAGCTATGTGTCTGATCCAAAACTGACTGTGAAATCTGGGTGAGACAGCTTGTATATCAGTAAGAGCGTTTGATCAAGAAGAGTTGGAAAATCTGTTGTACCATTTGTGTCACATTCAATGCATTCATTTGATTTTATTTTAAGGTCAGTATTTTTTCCAGCATGAGTTCTGCATGAGAATGTATATTTTGATGATAGAAAACTTGGCCAGCAAGGCAACCTTTGTTCCCCCATTTTTAACTTCTTTGGAAAAGAGTTAAGATTTCGGGGGGGGGGGGGGGGGGGGAAGGCCTTGGAAAGTTTAAGAAAACTGGAAAAGGCTTTGTCTTCTTTTGATTCTTAAGTGATGTCTGTGACTTTCCTTACCAGTGGCGACTCATCTGAAAAAGAAGGCCCTTAGGAAAAGGGTGGGAAGCAATGCTCACATCAGTGGCTCCCTATTTAGACAGAGCAGAGTATGTAGTCAAGAATAGGAATGTTTCTTCTGCCAGTGGCATTAAGAGAAAGTAAAATATGTGATGTGTTATTAAAATGGGCAGTGTTGTAGCTGAGTTGATGGTGTCGGTAACAGCTCTCAGTGACTGGCAGAAGAGCAAAATTGTTGACTGCGTTCTGTAGACATTTGCTGATCTTTGTGTTGTGTGTCAGGGCCATTTCCTGTATTAAACTAAGGTCTTCGCTCATCACACGTGCATGAGGGATTGGAGACAAAGCAGCTTGGTGGTGGTTTTGGCACAGTGAGCAACTACAGAGGCAGTGGGTGCTTGTAACGGGGACTTGATGCAGAGATATGAAAAAATGAAAAATCCATGATTATTTAGGACAAAGAATTCAGGCCACAGGCTCTTGGCAATAAATTAAGCAATTAAGTGATTATTTCCTAATGTAGCACAGACAGAACTACGTGAGTTTGGCTTCGTTTCAAGCATCTTCTTAATAATCTGCTGCCTTATCCTAGAAAATAAGTGCATATGATGCCTCTGACAGGGATGTCATTATTTCAAGTGCTCCCAGACAAAAGACTGCAGATCTTTGCTTTTCCTTCCTGCTATATTTGTGTGTCCTTGTCGTGGTTTAACCCCAGCCAGCAACTAAGCACCACGCAGCTGCTCACTCACTCCCCCCCATCCAGTGGGATGGGAGAGAAAATCGGGAAAAGAAGTAAAACTCGTGGGTTGAGATAAGAATGGTTTAATAGAACAGAAAAGAAGAAACTAATAATGATAATGATAACACTAATAAAATGAAAACAGCAATAATGAAAGGATTGGAATGTACAAATGATGTGCAGTACAATTGCTCACCACCTGCTGATCAACACCCAGCCAGTCCCCCAGTGGCAATTCCCCGTTCCCCTTTCCCAGTTCCTATACTAGATGGGATGTCCCATGGTATGGAATACCCCGTTGGCCAGTTTGGGTCAGGTGCCCTGGCTGTGTCCTGTGCCAACTTCTTGTGCTCCTCCAGCTTTCTCGCTGGCTGGGCATGAGAAGCTGAAAAATCCTTGACTTTAGTCTAAACACTACTTAGCAACAACTGAAAACATCAGTGTTATCAACGTTCTTCTCATACTGAACTGAAAACACAGCACCGTAGCAGCTACTAGGAAGACAGTTAACTCTATCCCAGCTGAAACCAGGACAGTCCTCATGAGTAATATTTATTCAGAACTCTGCTTGGACTTGAAGTTTCACCTTCTTGAAGAAATCCCCATTAGAAAGGCAAGATAATCACAATCATCCTGGAGAATCTGTGACTAAATTTCCTTTTATTTTCTCTCTGCCCACTTTATAACCAAAAAACCCTATACAGCACAGAATTCAAGACAAATTCCTCCGCTTGTTCCATTTTCCTTCACCTACGTTCATTGTATCAATTACTCACTTTCAAAATCAGAAGAGCCTTCCCTGCAGCTAGGTACTGTTCTGTCAGATATCACTCTGCACTTTGCTGTATCTCACCCTTATGTTGTTATGTTAAGGCCGTAACTTCTGAGCAATGAAGCAAATGATGGGAACTATATTTCCTAGAATTTCATATTACTTCAGGAGAAGATATTGAGGATTTTCTTTGGATGTCTTTTTTAAAAAATATTTTTCCTCACTGAGATTTTGAGTCCCCACCCTTGCAAGAATCGAGACACAATTTTTGCTGTTACTCAGCCACATTTTTCTATGGTATATCGGTCCACCTTTGGTTTTGCCAAAAAGATTTTATTCAAAGTCCTTCTGGTTTGGCCAAAATATTTCCAGGAGGAGAATGAGTATGCCATGTTCTCCCTAGTATTCACAACATTTGCTAACCCAAGATCTTGATATCTAAGCCATGATTTCACAAGAATTAATAAGTTATCTTCACACAGTAAGACTTGGCAATGCAAGCATATCTCAATCAGGAGCAGGCACACAATCATACTCCTGTCATATTAGCCAGCATACATGATAGGAAATTTGCCAACCTTGTGCTTTTAAACTGCTATTACACTAGCTGCAGAAGGGCAAGCAAAACATGATCTGGCAGAAAACCTACAGTTGTGGCAGACTGAGAGAAAATGAAACTGGTGTTCAAAGACTGCAGTACTTTTACATATCCTGTCCGTATTCATGCAGGACTTCTGAATGTATATCTGAAGATAGAGACTGGAAGTGGCTCAGGCTGGGGCCAGGCAAAGGTGAAGAGGAGGAAATTACATCTGCAAGGTACACAGTGGACTGCAAACAAGCAGAATATCAGTTGTGGGCTTGCTGCAGGTGGAGAAAACTGGTGGCTGTTGGAGTCGGTACGGTCACAGCTGATGAAGGTAGAATGCCACGACTTGGCAGCGCTCTGATGGTCTCCGTAATCTGGTTCAGTGTACCACTTGTCTTAATAGGAAAAACAATTGTACAAATCCTAGATTTCATAAGAATCCTGTTGACTTGTTTGTGAGTGGCATCACAGGCCAATTTCAAGGAGGATGGTTGATACTGAAGTAGCATAATGTTTTAAAATAAAAATGTCACCTATTTTTGCCCAGTCCAACTTAATATAGAACAGATCATTTCTTACATATAAATTTTCTTATTTAAGTTGCCATGTGAAGTTGAGGATGAAATTAAGAACATTTTGGCAATTATGAGATATAAACACAAACGTATCTGAGAGATAAGTACAAATTATTTCTAAAGTAGGTTAGTGGAAAAATGCCCTTTTTTGTGGATATCAATTATGCTGTGGCTAAAAGTCAATTTAATAGTAATTATAGGTAAAGTAATGAGTTACTTTAGGTAAATCCGGAGTCTTGTGTGAAAATTTTCCCTTCATTATTGTAGCCTTAATGTATTAAATTATTTTTATCTATGTAATTGTATTCATTACATGTAAAGATTTCATTTCAGTGATGAGTGCTTTATACAAATTTGCAAAGTAGGCTACAAAATTCAGAGAAGGTTAAAGTTAAAAACAATTATATTTTTTCATGTTTTTATTTTTTTCTCATAGTTTTTCACTATTTCATGCATTTCTCTTTGTCATTTAGTTATGAGAAATATAAGTATTTCAACTTCTGGAAAAGAAATGGTTATATAACACACTTGTCCTTTTTTCCCTCTTTTTTTCTCATCATATTTAAGTCATAGGAATAGTATCATAAATTGCAGTACTAAAATATTTGGTGTGGGGCACTGAAGGCAGTTAATTTTAGAGAAAACTTCTTAAGCTCCATTTGAGGAGCAATCATTATTGATCAGGCTTGGCTGATCCTGAATATAAGTAAATGCAGCATTTCTATGTTATTCATGAAATACTACTACTCAAAAATCTTAAATTCATGGGAATTAAATTGTTTTTTAATACCTGGGTGTTCCAGAGACCTCAAAGTGTTTTAAATGTGTAATTTGTAGTTGTGAAGATGGTCAGGATGAATCTAGGGACCATCCCTCAAGACACTGTGAAAGATCCTGGCTCTGGGCTCTTCCTGTCTTCTTTGCAGTGCTGCTCCTGTCACAGTCATGGGATTCCTATCCTTCACAGACGCAGGTCTTGTCCCCTTGAGACACTACACCAGTTAAGCTGGCTTGTATAAGGTACAATTTCAGCTTGCATCATTGCTGGACAGCACTGTGAAGGGAAACAAAAAATGCTTTTTTAAATATGTTAATAACAAACGGAGGATCAGAGATAACATTGGTCAGTAACTTGATGAGGTTGGTACACTTAACAAACAGGGGTGTGGACAAAGTGGAGATATTTGATGAGTGCTTTGTCTCTGTCTTCAGCACCAACGATGGGCCTTGGGACCCCCGGAGCCCTGTGTTGGAGGACCGTGACTGGGGGATGATAAACTCCCAGCCAACCCTGAACTTGTTACTCCAGCTGGATGTACATAAGTCTATAGGGCCCAATGGAATGCATCCCAGGGTACTGAAAGAGCTGGCCAATGTCGCTGTGGGACCTCTCTCCATTATTTTTCAACGGTCCTGGGAGTCTGGAGAGGTCCCAGTTGACTGGAAGCTGGCAAATGTCCCAGTTTTCATGAAGTGTAAGAAGGAAGCCCTGGTGATTACAGGCCTGTCAGTCTCACTTCAGCGTCTGGTAGAATTATGGAGAAGGTTATCCTGGGAGTTACTGAAAAACACTCAAGAGACAATGCAGTCATTGGACATAGCCAGCATGGGTTCATGAGGGGAAAGTCCTGCTTAAGTAACTCAATTTGCTTTTATGACAAGGTCACCCACCTAGGTGACCAAGGGAAGACAGTAGACGTTCTTTTTGAGGATTTTAGCAAAGCTTTTGATACTGTCTCTTACAGTATTCTTCTAGACAAAATGTCCAGCACACAGGTAAAGAAGTCCATAATATGTTGGGTGACTACAGACCTGTTAGTCTAACCTCAGTTCCTGGTTAGAAAGATCATTCTGGGTACTACTGAAAGGCATCTAAAGAACAATGCAATCACCAGGCACAGTCAACACAGGCTCACAAAGTCCTGTTTAACCATTTTGATATCTTTCTATGATAAGGTCACCTGCCTTGTGGATGAAGGGAAGGTGGTGGTTGTAGTTTTTTTGGATTTTAGTAAGGCTAGATGCTGTTCCTTACAGTAGCCTTCTGGACAAGTTATCCAACTGTGAGATGAGCAGATACATGATGCACTGAGTGAAGAACTGGCTGGACAGCAGGACTCAAAGCATTGTAGTGAATGGGGCTATGTCTGCCTGGTGAGCAGTCACCAGCAGTGTTCCTCAGGGCTTAATTCCAGGGCTGGTTCTGTTCAATGTATTTATCAATTATTTCAATGCAGGAGTTGAATGCAGCATTAGCAAGTGTGCTGATGTTATCAAACTGGGAGGTGCTGTTGACTCTCTTGAAGGACAAGAGGCCTTGCAGAGGGGTCTAGATAGATTGGAGCACTGCGCAACCATCAGTGACATGAAATTTAACAAGCCCAAGGGCCAGATTCTGCACCTGGGATGGAGTACCACCAGACACAAGTATAAATTGGGAGAGGAGTGGCTGGAGAGCAGCCCTGCAGGAAGGGATCTGGGGGTGCTGGTTGACTGCAGGCTCAGTAGGAGTCAGCAGTGTTCCCTGGCGGTCAAGAGGGCAAACCTCATCCTGGGGCACATCAAACACAGCAGAACCAGCCGGTCAAAAGAGGGGATTGTCCCGCTGTATTTAGTGTTGGTGCAGCCTCACCTTGAGTACTGTGTGCAGTTCTGGGCCCCACAATTTAAGAAGGTACTCAAATGCATCCAGAGGAGGGCAACAAAGATGGTGAAAGAGCTGGAAGATATGTCCTGTGTGCCCTGGCAGTCAAAAGTGCCAACCATACCCTGGGGTGCATCAAGCACAGCATAGCTGGCTGGTCGAGGGAGGTGATTGTACCATTCTACAATGCACTGGTGTGGCCCGACCTCAAGTATGGTGTGCAGTTTGGGATGCCTCAATATAAGAAGGACATCAAACTATTAGAGTGTGTCCAGAGAAGGGTGACCAAGATGGTGAAAGGCCTCGAGAGAAACACTTAGAAGTAGTGGCTGAGGTGACTCGGTTTGTTCAGCTTGGAGAAGAGAAGGCTGAGGGGTGACCTCATCACAGTCTACAACTTCCTCAAGGGGGGCAGTGGAGGGGGAAGGTGCTGATCTCCTCTCTCTGGTGACCAGCAATAGGACACAAGCAGATGGAATGAAGCTGCATCAGGGGAACTTCAGACTGGACATTAGGAAAAGGTTCCTAGCTGAGACGGTGGTCGGTCACTGAAACAGGTGCCCCAGGGAATTGATCACAGCACCAAGCCTGTCAGAGTTCAAGGAGCATCTGGATGTCTGCACTTAGTCATATGGTTTAGTTTTGGGTAGTCCTGTGAGGAGCAGGGAGTTGGAGTCCATGATCCTTATAGGTCCCTTCCGACTTGAGGTATTCTATGAATCTATGCTGACACTGGAACACAGAAGTTGAGGAATGTCTTTTCCTTACTTTTACTCAGTTCTCATGCCCTGATTTATTTTTCAAGAAATGCCAAATGAAGTGTTTCTTGGGGTTTTCAGGTAAAGGTGAGGAGAATGTTACTGAGCCAGCATTTGCCTCTTCTATTTCATGCAAGGGAGATTTGCTCCATTAGGTCCTCAGCCAGCATAAAAGCTTACAAATCATCTGTAGCCCAACCTGAAGAATAGTGAGATTTGTTTTACACTATGTGGATTAGTACTGCGGCCACGTTTGTCTGCCGTTATACTGAGGATATTTGACTTTTCAAATATCACAGTACAAAGGTCCTATTCATGTTTTTAAAACCCAGACTAATGAGGTCTGCTGATTGTGGAGTGGTGGAACTCAGTATTCAATTTATTAGTTCACTGAGCAAGCACTAGCAGCAAATTGGACCAAAAGGAAGCAAAGAAAAGGAAATTGGACAGGAGACATTACCTCACTGCTCTGATTTGGCATTGGACAGTGTGTTCTCAGACATCCCTCTTGCTAAAAGGGGAAAAAAGCTTGGTTTAAAAATGTCCCCAACTTAGTGGTGAGGCCATAGGATACTATATTTGGTATCCTAATGGGAGTGGGAAAAAGCAGGAGAGAAATACTATGCCATACATTACTATTTATACAAATAAGTGACATTGCATTCAGAGAAAAGTCAAGCTACATGAAGCACTGAGATTTGATAAATGTTTCGAAATTCACTTTTTTCTGGCATTTATCAGCCCCTGTCAGAGATAAGCAGACCTCAGACAGATGTTTTGCTATTCACCTAAACCAAAACCAAATTAAACTGAGGGATGCAGCTTGGCTGGATTCCTTTGAATGATAAGCAGCTTTGTTATAAATATGAAATGGTGTAATGAAGATGAACACCAGATGCAAATAGAACATTGATTATAGACAACTACAACATTTCCAAGACATTTCCTGACTGATATTTCATATTGTTTCTAGCTGGCAAAATGCACTGTGGAGGTCCTGCTGTGGATCAAGCAGCTCTAGAAATAGTGATAGCTGGAAATGGTGTTAAGCCCTGATACTTCAAATACTCCTCCTTTCTTTAAATGAGTGCTCTCTATTATATTTAATTCTTCTTGCATCCCCAGCTGTAGCCTTGGAGAGTGTACATGAATATGGGGTGGGGATTGTCCTCAATCCTTCAGCAGGGCAGAGGATGGACCCAAAGCATTCAGGTTGTCTGCCTCTGGCAGATGAATGAGCTGCATTTTAGCTGGGGAGGATAAGCATAGAGAAAGGTGGCTTGTGTGGTCCTGGAGAAAATGAGTAGTTTGCTTTGAGATGTGCAGTTTGCATGCAACAGCAAGAGGGTATTAGGAAGTTGTGGGGAGGGACACACCGTGGATTTTCTTGCAGGCACACCAAATAAAAATCTGTAGAAGTTACAGCGGAACAGCTCTCAGGAGATGAGGCTTTTTTTTTTTTTTTTTTTTTAACTTCGGAAGCTGGACAGCTCCTTTAAAAATGCGGTCCATTATTTTTATTTTCCTGTTATGAAAACAGGCCACATTTTTCAGGACAGAAGCAGAGGAGGAGCTGTGAAAGCTGACATGTTCTGGACAGGCAAAAAGGTAGGACTGGGTACTTCATTGCCAGCTTCACACTGTTTTGTTAACAGCTGCCTAGATCCAGGACTCTTCCTCTGCAAATATTCTCCAGGTACAGAACATAAAATTTTGTATATCAAATACATTGAACATTTATTTTCCTACCATGTCCTTCTCTATATTGAATTGTATCTATATCTAGTTTTTCTGTTTGCATAGTAGGCCAAATTCTACTCTTCTCCAAATCTGTTAATTTAGGAAGCTAGCATGAATATAACTGGTGAGTACAGTCTTCCCCTTTTTTGACTGAGCTCAGGTCTGTCAACAAATATTTGCACTGTGCCTTAACCCTTAGCCCACACTCCAAGGTTGATAATAAGTATGCTGAACAGCAGCAGGCCAAATTCATCTGCTGTGAGCAGAGCTACAGCAGGGGTGGATCTGACCCTGCAGTTTTCAGTTCAAGTTATCCATCAGTTTAATCTCCTATTTTTCAAGAACCTTTCCTCACATATTGCATCGCTCAGTGAGGAGTTACAGCTAGTTTCTACAAATCATTCTGCTTGTTTACTTGGGAAGGTAGGGGAAGCTTGACAGCTGTGACGAAATACTTCTGTGGATAAAATGCATGGAGGTTTTAGGAGGACACAGCTGAAACCATCCTTCCAAACAATCAATGTCTGTCAGCAACCTTAACTTCTTCTACTAATCCTTTTCTTTTGCAACAATTTCATAGGGAAAAAGAAAAAAAAATAAATCAAAAAGCCCATCTATGCAGTGGCAAAACTTCACCCTTCTCCTCTCAAGTCAGTTGGAACACAAAGATCTAGATAATGTAACGTAGCTAAAATAACCTCCTATCTAGAGGAATTATTTCTGAGAATGAATCTGCACATTTGCTGGAGCCAGCTTATGGTCAGTTTGAGGATTTTCATTTGAGTCTGAAATAAGTTCTCACTAAGAGTCTGGATGCTTCCCTGGGGTTCTGAAGTAAACTTTTGCAGCTAGCAAAACAACTAACCTCATCACAGTTCAAGGGATGTGCCAGGTGCCTGATTGTTAGCATTTCACATGGGGTAACTCATTAAAGCTCAAATCACAAGAAACTTCTCTTGAGCAAATATTTAAGGATGTCCCAGTAATTTTGAGAAATCTTAGTTGGGTAACAATTTCTGTGTCTTGAAATGGGCTTTTGGTACAAAAACTCAAAATGCTGACACTTTGATATATTTAGCTAAAAAAATTCTGGCAATTTTAAAAGAAAAGACTTAATTTCATGTAGCTTTGATCTTTGCTTCTTTGAGTGCCTCATGCGATCTGTAGTTGAGACCACTTCTACATAAGAACACTGCTGGGTGAAAAAATTGCAGTGTAATAATGTTTTCTTCAATTATAATTTTCAAAATATTTGCAATAGTCATAAGGTGGCTTGGTTTTGAGGAAAGTCTGGTGGAATCCTGTCAGGATTCTGTAGGAAGGTACATCTCATCAAATCCACTGGGAATTTGCCTACTTCTCTGGCAGCTGCTGGCTTGACTTTCCTTCATGGCTTGTTGGATGGATGGTGGAAACTGCAGTGAGGGTGTCCTATCTCCCTAACAGCCCAGGCACCTCAATCTGTAGAGGTCTTCTGGAGAGTTGTGCAGTGGATCTCCCCTGCAACCCTGAGTAGAAAATAATTTTTTTTAAAGAGCAAGGTGCTCTTATTTACAAAGAGTCCTGCACTATCCCTTGAAAGCCTTGTTGTCCAGCTGGATTGTATCTCCTATGGTGCACTTAAGTCCTACTGTATTTGAGCAGCTGTAGCACCCCATTGGATTTTGCCCTGTATAATGATGGTCAAACCAGAGAGTGGGAAGGAAAACACTAGTTGTAAGGGATGCTGTCTGATTAGGCTTAAGGTCCCTATTAAACAAACAAACAAACAATTTGAAGAACTCATAGTTTTCTAGGGGAGGGGGGTTGTTTGTTTTTTTAAACTTTGAGTGGCTTTCCTATGAGGTTTCCTTTGTTTATATGTGTATGAGACTGCTAGGTGAGCTTTGTGGCTGTCTGATGTTCATTCAGGTATTGATGAACAAAATGCTGTCACCTGTTCAAATACCAAGAGTATGTTCAGGCTAGTCTTGGAGACAAGCAACTCTTAAATCACAGTTAAAGTTGATCTGACTGGGGGCTGCAGTCATCTATTTTGTTAGATTTCTTTTAAAGAGGGATGAGAAATGAACAAATTTGACTGGAGTTACACAGAAAAAGGTATTAATTAGCTGAGGATAATTTTGCATTTCCCAAGTGTCTGTATGTTAGAATGTTTTACTGAAATGCTATTTTATTATTGGAAAGTTTGGAAACATATGGATTTTCAGAAGAAAATGTGAAACTAATCCTACACTTTCTCTTTTATGCCTTTTTTCCCTTCTCTCAAATCAGGTCACTTCTGCCATGTGAATTCAGAGGCATTTTCTTTGTTGTATTTTTCTGCATGATCAGCCCATACTTACATATAATTGTAAAAGTTGTTCCTAAGTTTTTCACTGAAAATACTGAGCACATCTGATGTTTGTGTAGGTTACACATAAAGTGACAAGAATGCATTTTCAGCACAGAGACAACTTTGTTAAAAAATCCTGTTTGCATGTTTATATTGATAGAAACGTTGGGGTGTTCTCTTCTTTATTGACCAGCAATGAGCATTACAAATGTAGCAGGCTTTAGAAAGTTATAATTAAATTGTTCATAATTCATATTCTTTCCAATTGACTATACAGGTGACTAGAATTGCACACTTATGTTCCATTATTTTCTCAGCATCCTATTCACAGCTGGCTGTGTTCTTGCTTCGGAGGAACTTGACAACACTGCCTTACTGCTCCAACCTGGCTCAGAGTAAAGAGAAAATAAAAGTCATTGGATTTTTTCCTGACATGTCACAAAATCTACTCTGACAGCGTAAAAAAAGAAGTCACAGACTAAACTGAAATGGCAATGCAGGAGACAAGACAGAAAATACATAAGTCCATCGGACTTTCTTATTTATTTTTTCCTGATTATGTCTCCTATTCATTTGCAACAGCCCTGCTTCCATAGAGTCATGTGTCCCAGGCACTTAAAAAACCCTATCCAACCACCTCTAGTGCCCAGATGAAAGACAATTATGATTCCACTTTTGCTAGACATCAACCAGAGGAACTTTCAGGGGACGACTGGTGTGTGACAGCTTGTGAGGAGTACAGGGGAAGGGGACCTGTGGCCCACAACAAACAGAGCGTCGCAGCGTGTATAGCCAGCAGGCAGCTCCTGGCTACATTCCTTTTGCTGGAATAAAAGCCTTCCTACTACAGCTCTAGCAAATTCTAAATATTTCATGTACATCCCCTGCAACAAAAAGTTTCAGCAGGAGGGCTGCCACTGAGGTGTTTATAGTATTCTGTGTTTACTAATCTGAACCTTTTCTCTACCTTTTTGATCATGAAATTGAGACAATCTCTCTGTTAAAATGTGCTGTGATAACACCTCTAGTAGAATTAAATGGGATCCTTTTGAAAGAAATTTGTGTACAAAAAGCAGTTGGGCCATGAGGGCAAGCACACAGAAGCCTTATTTGCTGAGGTGGTCAACACAGGACAACATTGCTCTTTCAATGTTGGTCATCAAAGGTGTAACTCACAAGTGCATAGCAGATATTTCTACATAGCCATGTATGGGTTGTGAACGGAAGAGTGGCTTTTATATAAATATTTAACTAGATTTATACTATCACTACCTAACAAGTAAATTTTTGACCTTACCTGAGGACTCATACTCAGGTTTTGTAGCTAAACATTTTCATAAAAACTTGAGTTTTTCTCTGTTCTTTTCTTTGCATCATGGCTCAGCCTGTCTCTTCTTCAGGCTCCTTTCTAGCCTACTACTCATTTAAAACTAAAACAGTAAGCGTAGTTCAAGCATAGCACAACCTGTACCAGGTGCCTAAAAAGAGACAACTGCACAGTAATCCTGAAAGAGGCTTAGGCTGGGGGCTGCTGTGGGATTCAACTGATACAATTTAATGCTTCCTGAAGACTAGTGGTAATCTGAGTACTCTGCAAAAGAAACGTCAGGAGTGATAGTTCTTGTAGCCTTACACATTGAAAAGAGTATTTCTGGAGCAAAGCTGCATATTCTGCCTTTACAGCACTACTCAAAAGCTTGAAAATTTACTCTGGGGAGTGACAGAGAGAAACAGTATTATAAGGCATAAGAAAAGTCAAGAAAAACTATGAACAGAGGAAAAGAAGAAGCTAAAGGTGCAAGGTTCTTCCATGTTTCTGCTTTGTTTGCTGCAGAGAACAGATAAATGCATGAAAAAAAACAACAGGCACAAAAAAACCCCTGCTGAAATTCATGTCTGTTTTCTCAAAGTTCTGGAAGCAACAACTGTTTTACAGCATACAAATTATTTCTTACCTATTTATCCAAAATTAAATGGAATTGTAGTCCATCATCATTGGCTATGAGCACGTTGTCCCCAAACATGTGCTCTAACAACTATGCTTTAGTGGGATGTGAACATGTTGGAGTGAGTTAGTAATAACAACTTACCTAAAAATAGTACAGTAAAAGACTGAGATTGTGAATTCTCTTTCTTGGCAAAACAGGAATTTACCTGGAAACTTTTCAGTCCTAGAAATATGCATCATTCATATGTTTTTCTCCCTGATAATTTAACAACCACTATTGGGATGTGAATTCTACTGTTAATATAAGGAAGGCACTTGTCTGAAAGTCCAGATGTTAACCATTTGCCTGTCAAGTACAAACAAAGGATATAAAAAATAGTAAAACAATATACTTCGCAGTTTTTCTGTGCTGCTTTTATTGGTTGAACTTTGTGTGTCTGAGTGAGTAACAGACCATTTCTTAAATGAGCTAGTCTTTTGAAAAACATCCTTTTGTCATTCTTGAAAGCATTACTGCAATCTGAATGACTCTATTTCTTGTTTTTTTTCTAGAAAGAGTGGAATGGCTAGAGTCTGGTGTCTAGTCAAATTTTTATTTTGGCCTGATGTCCATAGGATTAATATTTGGCAGGGCAATATCTTCCTGGCATAGATCTAACTCTCTTCTAGAAGGTGATGCCCAGCAGGAGGATGCTGTCATGGAAGAGCGATATTCCTTTCTCAGATACCAACTTGTTTCCAACCACCATATGGTCCCCTGCTTTTCTGATATTTTTTTGGTAAAATAAAGTCAAATCCACAGTAGAAACTTACTCAAAAGTCAAGGGGCAGAGCATGGCATACCTGGGATTCCAACATGGTGTTTTAGTCAGCTGCTTCTCCTAGATACTTCCCCCCCCCCATCCCCAACTGGTAGGAAGTTTCAGTTACTTATTCAGGTGTGTACTTTATTACTCTAATTTGAGATCAAGTTATACAAGTTATCTGTTGCTAAATTACATACTTGTTCAAAGTTGGTACACTGTACTAATTTCAGGGGTTTCTTTAGTGCTACCCATGTTATTTTTTTGTCTTTAATATCTCTGTGCTTTCACATCTCACCTGTAGAATGGAGATAATGCTCTACATGAAAAAAAATGAAAAGATGTCAGTTTATATAGGTGTTATGAATTGTGTAAGTAATTCTGTAAAGAGCATGCCCTTGGTATTGGATATATATTTTAAAAAATGGCAACTAGATTCTACATTAGTTCTTTATTACATTACAGAGGTTTGGGGGTCATTTTTGCACAGTTATATTCAATTTATACTGAACCTTCATGTGTTCATCTTTATTACATTCCACTGTTTCTACTGCAAAGGACATGAAAATGTTAGTTGTATTTCTTCCATCCTGCAGCCTTGATTCTCTGTTAGTTATCCTGAACTGTCCATGATCTTTAGACCATTTATAGGTTTTTCACCATATCCTTATTCAGAAGTCTAGCTTTCTTCCCTTTACTTTCCGCGCCCCTCCCCGCCCCTGCCTCTTATTTTTTAAGCAGCAGCCATTTCTGTATATTTACAGGATACAAATGGTAGGTCTCCTTCTTGCCACTTGAGCCATTTTACTATGGTTTCAGTCATTCAGGGATTATTATGCCCTATATGAGTGAGAGCTGATATTTTTTTCTTGTATATACAAGTTATACAGCAGCCTGTATAACTTTCCTAGCTCTACTTATAGAATATACCAACATAAATGTGAATGACATATACAAGTGCTGGAATCACTGTGTAAATTTATAAAGTTGTATTTCCTTTGAAGTTTCTCATAATCTTTTCATATAAAAGTCTGAAGTGAAAGCTTAAAAAGGAAAGTGAGTTTCTTTAAGGCATTTCTGAAGTTTGCTTCACAAGTAACAACAATTCTTTAAATTTTATGCCTCTTTTCATTTTGCTTCTCTAGTACTTTTGTAACCAATACTTCTTCAGTTTTCATGATTTCCAACTGTGTGAAAGAAATAATCAGCGCTGAACCAGGCTTCAACAGTTAATTGGAAGAAACACTTATTGTTCCCTTTTTTTCAGAGTTTACAAAACTCCAAGACTTATTTTATCAGTTTATACAGGTTTGCTGCACAAACACATCTTCAAAAATACAAATATTGACATTTATTAAACTTCTATTTAGTTCCAAATGAACATTTTTGTTGATAACTATTCATTTCAGATACATGTGTGCAAATCATAAATAACCTTTTTTGTACTTTCTTTATTCCTTTTAGTATTTCCTATAAATTCATTTCGAAGCATTGTATTTCTCCCAAATTTATGTTTTCCCCAGCATTTAATGCTGTAATCATATGAAGACTTGGCAGAACTCCAACTAAAAGAACTACACATCTAGTCCTTCTGGGAAGAGTCCTTAAAGTTTAGTGGCAACACAATTTAACTCCCTTTGAAGGCGCAGTTGCAAGTAATTTTTAAATAATTTAAATTTTGTTATTTGCTTTGCTTTGTTGGTAATGTTTCCTTAAAAGCTGTGAAATAAGAATTATTAACCTAAAAACTTAGTTGATTTTCATTTGGCAAACATAACCTTCCTTGTTTCTATTGCTAAACATAGTTGAAATTAACTCTTTTAGCTTCCTTGAGTATTTATTAATTCCTTACTGTTAGAGCCAGCAAAAGAAATAAACTGATTTTTCTCCATAGTTCTTGTATGTATATAAAATGGACCTACCCTTTTAAGAAGACAGCTATAGATGAGACTTTTCAAATAAAAGTTCAGTACTGAATTGCAAAGAATTGCAGACACTGTTGCTCTTACTGTCACATGTGGCTCCTTTTAAATCAGTTGGGCATCTACAGCCAATCTGATCTATCTGCGTGATGGGACCATGACTTCTGTCTGTAAAAAATGCTTCTGCTCATCAGCTGCAGCAGTTGTTTTTAAGGCAATTTTTGTTCTTTGATTGGAGGTGCTAAGTGCACTGCTAAGTGCTTTAATACTAATATGGTTGAGTGGAGTATTTTCTCCTCCCAGTGTTATTGTTCAGCTTTTATTAATTTTTGAATGGGAATGCAACCAAGCTTAACGTATATTTATAACTAAAAAAAATCAGTGGTTTTCTTTAGTCAAATTTAAACTATTCTTAGAGCTGTGGAAGATAACTGATGACTATCCTTGGTGAGGACTGAATATATTTAATAATAGATATTAATTTGAATAAATTCCAATGGGGCATTTTCTTAAAAAAAAGAAAGTGACACATTTAAAACATTTCTCTTTAATAACACTAGATCCAGATTCATTTTAGGTTCTGTCAATATTAGCATTATAAAGGTAACATGGAATTTTCCAAAACTGAAAAATAGAAGAGCTTCCCATCACAAAGTAATAGCTGGGTGTCACATCTGGAAATGTTAAAGACCTGACTGCTGGCTTGCATTGGAGGTAGGTGAGAGGGAATAAAACTGTAGCTCTAGGGCTATTCTGCCTTCTGCCTCAGGTATGATATACATTATTCTTGCATATGTGAGTTGTAGACCCAGCAACATATCCATTTACCGACTCCTGCAAAAAAGTGAAATTAGATTCATTACTTGCAGCCCTTTTCACTCTCTGATTTGCATAGACTAGCATACTGCTGTTGTTTCCAGAAATGTAAAGTACATTTCTAATGATTAAAGAGCAGTTAAGAACAAATTGCTCCTAACACTATGTTTTGTAAACTCTTTATTAAGCCAAGCCTGGGTATTATCTGACAGCTTCACTTTAAAGTAACCTTCGTTTTATGCTACAGCTGAAGGGAATATTATTTGATTTTCAAAGCGCTTAGCCCTTGTCTACTCAAAGCTAAGTGTATTTTTATTTCTTCAATTTTGTGTAATATTGGAGAAGACTGTTATAAAGCTGAAACCACAGGTCTGTTTGCATATGGTCTTAGCAACTGGTTGAATTTTGGTTAAGATTCCAGTCATCCTTAAGTTTGAAGTACTGAGCTGGTGATGGATCTTGTGTGTCTATGGGCAAGCTTTAGGGATTGTGAAGATGTCTATATTTTAGTACAGATAAACATGGATAGATTGTTTATTTTTCGTTCTGGCATTCCCCAAATGTTCTTTGTCACTGTCCTGATACTTTTCATACGTCACCACTCTTGTGGCTTCCTGCAGGGTGGTCGCCCTGCCAGCACACAGATATTGGTGCAAACAGAAGTAACTTGTTGGCTTTCCTGTTTGCTAGGATGCTGAGACCATTGAGTTTATGACAGATTAATAAGGTTCAAGAATTACTTAAATGAATTTATCTTTTCTATTTCACTCATGTTTTACACAGTGCATTTGGTTAATTCTCAAGCTGTCTTTTCTATAGCATCTGTGACATAAGAGGGAGCTGGTTTTCTTTGGTTGGGACTAGGGTCAGTCTAGCCTATTCACTTTCTTAATAACATAAGACTGCATGAGGTTTCTGTTATCCTTTGATCAGACCTACTAAAATTAGTGATATTAGTGCAGAAAGATGTCTCCTAGTAAGAAAAAAACCCTGAGTCTTTGATGAGTTCCATGGGTTCTTTAAAACGCAACTCTTGCATTTAATCAGTGTTTCTGTAATATCTTAAGGTCTTTTAAACATTTATTTACATCTATTTTCAAGTAAACATCTTTATTTGGGATGTTTATAATTTAGGGGGAATTCAGGCTTTCAGATCAAAACACACATCAAAAACCAAACATGGGTACAAAACAGTGAAATAGTTGTTTCATGCAGTGGATAAAGTGAATACATATGGAATTCATTTATACCAGAAACACTTCATGTTTTCTTGAAATTTTAAATCATTATGGTTTAATTTGCCTTTACTTGTCAGGCTGCAGATGAACAGCGCACCCAGCTAGTCTCTTCTGTAATTACTGTGCCCACTCACGTACAATTTTACTGAACTTTTCACAGCCATCCTGCCACTTTACCTCTTCTTGCAGTGGCCTAGCTTGTGAGAACAGAATTTTTTTATCTCCTGTCTTGCTTAGATAAGGGGTTGCAGTCTGATGACACCGCTGGAGCAAGGCAGGAAGTAGACCACTAATAGACCTAGGTAGCAATAAAGGTCTTCTGTATGACAGTTGAAAGCACCATTAGCAATAGCTGTCCCTCTGTATTCAGGTGAATAGTTGTGTTGAAGTCAGCTTCTAAAGGTCTGGCTAAAGCGTCCCTCAGGTTCAGTGGTGAGGGGAAAGCAACAATTAGAAAACAAACAAACAAACAAACAAAACAATTTAAAAGATACAGAAGAATGAGGGAAATTAATAAGAACTAGAGAAAATTGATAAGCATATCTAAATATATAAGGAAAAAAGTGAGAAAAGAAGGTTTTTTTTAAACCCTGTCAGAAGTAAAGGAAACCTCACATCAGTACAGGAGGTTAGAAACAGAGATGAATAGAATTCCTTGAAATCAGGTAGGAAAGGTGTAAATGCTTCTTTGTGTTTGGAAAGGTTGCAAGGTATGCATTTGCATTACCTATGGATGAAACTGAGGATGCCAAAAACTACCATGTATTTTAAAGTCATTGGTCTTGAATGAAGGTATCTTAAAAATAACAATTGAGAAAGACGCCATGGAGGTTGAACAGATAATGTTAATGGAGCATAAATCACAGTTTTGTGGTGAATAAACCACCTCCTAAAAACACTTCAGTGATATACTGATACTTGCATCTGATTCGGAGGCTACCAATCCACATGTGTGGTTGACACCAGCAACTGGTCTAAGTATGGAGAAATGTCGACATGAGCAATAGCAAACAAGCCTACAGAAAAGAGATGATTCCACTTTGTTGCTGGTGGACCAGGCCTGTACTCCTTTCAAAAATAACCTTTTTTTTTTTGAGCAGTGGTAATGCAGTCTTCCAAAAATGACAGAAATAGGAACTGTTAAACAGGATATTTACAGAAAATCTCAAAACATTCATGGCTGCCATAATGAGGTCCGTCTTACCAATACCCTAAGAGAGAAATAAGAATATAAATTTTGAAGTGGATTAGGGATTTCTATCAAAAGCCATGTAACCAAATGCTCCAAAGGAACAAACAGGAGCTATTTCTCAACAGTTTATCCATTTTGCTGTGGAGTCTAAAGAAAAAAAATGTTAAGGGCCGTATCTGCCTGAAGACTCATTATGTACACCTTGCAGTCTCACTAAGATATTTTTCAGGCATCTACTTCAGGAATTATAGATGATAAGAATAACTGGATTTAACACTGAAGACTGTGCAAGGGAGTATTCAGTCCTGACATCTAGCTGGATATTTTGATCAAGCCCTCTGACTTGCTAACTCTGCTTCCATCTTGCTATCTGAGTAAATGAAAGACAACAGCTACCTCAAAATAGGTTTTCAAAAAAGTGTAGTGGTAAAAGCAGATGGTTCCTTGTATGTTTTCTGTCTTTTGTTTCTGGCCAAAGCATTGGTCTGGGATTCTGGAGAAAATGCTAAATTTGTCCCAGATCTTCTCTGTCACCTTAACAAATACTGTGACCTCTTTTCCTTCTCCAAGAAACTGTAATCCTAATTCAGACTTGTTACTCAAGCCTTATTATCTGGTTTGCCTATTTTGATTATCTTCAAGGCATGGACTGCCTCCTACTCTGGTGGTAGAAGCATGAAAGCACCCTCACTTGGCTAGGCCCCTAGGCCCTACAGTGAGAAAAATAATACATAACATATACTGAAGCATCACATTTGAATTTTGCCTGCAGACACATTTATGGAAATAAGACAAGGAAGATATAATTCTGATTAATTTCTTACAATTTAATCAGAACTGGAAAATCAACAACTCAGAATAACGGTTCATATTCAATGGTAAGAGGGCCAGAATTTAAATGCATTGTAGCATTAGCAAAGGCAAGGAGGTATCTAGTGACATTTCCAGCACACTGTGGGAGCATCATGCCACTTGATTTCAAAGACAAATGGGTTTTCAGCTACTGATAATCCCAAATCATGCCTATGTGCATCTGCAAGCACTTTTGAAAATATGGCACAAAAACGCTGTTTAAATATCAGTGAGATTTCAGGGTACATTGCTGACAGTACCAGTTTTTCCCTAATCCCATATATGAAGATTTGAGGCAACCATTAAACATTGCTGTATAATTTGTCCTCAGTGTAGGACACTGGTGCAACAGGTCTTTTACATAATCCATGAAAACATTTTGAGTACTTTTGTGTGTAAAATAGGGCAGCTGTTTAGGAAGATGGTTGACATTCATAAATATATTCCTTCTGTGAGTGCCTTTCTTTTAAACTGCATTTATAAAAATTCATGCCTATAAATAATAAGTTCATTGAAGGTCTTTCTTCACATTCTTATGGAGGTAGCCAAGAGTATTTAGTAATCAAGTTAGTAATTTAGTAATTATTAATTTAGTAAATTTAGTAATTTGGTAATGAAGTTCTGCAGCAAGGTCACACTGAATGAGTAAGAAAGCTTTTTCCGGCCTGTAGGCAAGAGAAAAATATCCATCAGAGTAAAAATCGATGCAAGATAAAAGCCGACTACAGAACAGGAAGCACGATAGTTTTCCTTAAAGCAAAGGAAGTAGGAAGTACCAGAACTGTAACTTTTGCAGTTAAGTCCTCTTTCTAGAACACACATTAATGAATAGATAGTCATGAAATTTTTGGTATACCTTAGGGATACATAATGAAGATAACACAGGCAGGCAGGAATAGCCTTGTGCACTGAAGTTAATGGATGATATCATAGTGTAATGGAAATGTCATTCAGTAGCAGGAGTACCATTCTGTAATAAAAGACACTTACATGCAACCACTGTTAGACCCCAATGCCTGAGTAGATCACATATATAGCTAGTAGACATAATAATTTCCTTTTGCAAAGGAGGTTTCTTAAAATAGCTGAGTCTGGATTTTTCTAGTCAAAGTTCGTCACTGTAATGTTAGTTTCAAGGAGCTTCATATGACAAAGCAATGTATCAAAATTTTTTATATGAAGGGGATGATTCTTTGCTGAACAATTAGAACTCTGGAGTTTGAAAAGCAGGGTTCTAGTCCTTCTTCTGACTTCAGTTTTTATCAGTTAAGCTGCAGATAGGTTATAGCCCTACTGTGCTATATAGTATACCTTTGCATAACTAACTGTAATACGAAATCTTTAGAAGGAATAATTTGTCACCCTACTTCGAAGTTATAGGTGAAAATGTAGAAAGAAGCCAGTGAATATATTCTTTTAAAAATATATGTAAGTTTGTGTGCTAGGATTTGATTCTGTGATGTAGCAGAACTCTTTTAGCTGCATTTACAGTTTTGTACAGATTTTTCTCTAATGTGATACTAATAGCATGAAAAAAATAAGGAGGTTTTATTTTATGAGTTATTAATAAAATGTCATAGATGCTTCTGTCTAACTTGGACAAACTTTCTGTTTGGTCTTAAAAAGCCATCAAGGTACCTATATATCCTTTTCTATGAACACACAACAAAAAGAAGTCTCCCTGTTAATAGAATGGGAGCACTGAAACTTCCAATGTAGATCCTGTAACTTCCTTAGTGGTGAGAAAGTCTTAGGATCATAGATGCAGGTATTTATGTGATGGGTTGACCCTGGCTGGACGCCAGGTGCCCACCAAAGCTGTTCTATCAATCCCCCTCCTCAGCTGGACAGGGGAGAGAAAATATAACAAAGAGCTTGCCGGTCAAGATAAGGACAGGAGAGATCACTCACCAATTACCGTCACGGGCAAGACAGACTCAGTTTGAGGAAAATTAACTGAATTTATTCCAAACCAATCAGAGTAGGGTAATGAGAAATAAAACCAAATCTCAGAACACCTTCCCTCCACCCCTCCCTTCTTCCCGGGCACAACTTCACTCCCAGATTCTCTACCAAACCCCCGCAGTGGCACAGGGGGACAGGGATGGGGTTTACGGTCAGTTCATCACACGTTATTTTCTGCCGCTTCATCCTCCTCAGGGGCAGGACTCACCACACTTTTCCCATGCTCCAGTGTGGGGTCTCACCCACACGAGACAGTCCTCCACGAACTTCTCCAATGTGGGTCCTTCCCACGGGCTGCAGTTCTTCATGAACTGCTCCAGCATGGGTCCCTTCCGCAGCATGCAGTCCTTCAGGAGCACAGACTGCTCCAGCGTGGGTCCCCCTGGGGTCACAAGTCCTGCCAGAAAACCTGCTTCAGCGTGGGCTCCTCTCTCCACAGATCCGCAGGTCCTGCCAGGAGCCTGCTCCAGCGCGGGCTTCCCACGGGGTCACAGCCTCCTTCAGGAACCCACCTGCTCCGGTGTGGGTTCCTCCCCAGGCTGCAGGTGGAGATCTGCTCCCCCGTGGACCTCCCTGGGCTGCAGGGGGACAGCCTGCCTCACCAGGGTCTTCCCCACGGGCTGCAGGGGAATCTCTGCTCCGGCGCCTGGAGCATCTCCTCCCCCTCCTTCTGCACTGACCTGGGGGTCTGCAGGGTGGTTTCTCTTACATGTTCTCAATCCTGTCTCTGGCTGCCATTTCCATCTGTCCCAACTTTTCTTCCTTCTTAAAAATGTTATCCCAGAGGCATTACCACTATCGCTGATGGGCTCGGCCTTGGCCGGCGGTGGGTCCGTCTTAGAGCCGGCTGGTATGGGCTCTCTCGAACACAGGGGAGGCTTCCAGCAGCTTCTCACAGAAGCCACCCCTGCAACCTCCCCCACTACCAAAACCTTGCCACACAAAACCAATATAGTTTAATATAATTTTCCTAGTGTGATATCTGTACTATAAAGGACATAAATGTGCATGAACAAAGGTTTGTCAAGTAGATATTCTGAAGTTTCTAGGTACAGGAAAACAAAAAATAGGTTTGGAAAGAACACTGAACACTAAGAAAGCTGATCTGCATTCAGACTTAGCAAGTGTTTTGGGTTTGTGTGGTGTGGTTTTGGTAGCAAGGGAGGGGCTGCAGGGGTGGTTCCCATGAGAAGCTGCTAGAAACTTCCGCAGCTCCACGTCAGACCCACCGCTGGCCAAAGACAAGCCCATCAACAATGGTGGTAGCGCCTCTGGGATAACAGGTTTAAGAAGGGGAACTTGCCGCAGAGCGGGGAGTGGGATGTGAGAGAAACCCCTCTGCAGATACTGAGGTCAGTGAGGAAAGAGGGGAGGAGGAGCGGGGGAGGAGGAGATGCCCCCACAGCCCATAGTGAGGCAGCAGGCTGTCCCCCCCCAGTCCATGGAGGGGAGCAGGGGAGCAGATGCCCACCTGCAGCCCGGGGAGGAGCCCACACTGGAGCAGAAGAGTGTGATAAGTCCTCCCCCTGAGGAGGAAGGAGCGGCAGAGACAGCGTGTGATGAACTGACCCCAACCCCCATTCCCCGTCCCCCTGTACTGCTCGGGGTGCAGAGCAGTAGATAGAACCGGGAGCGAAGTTGTGCCCAGGAAGGAAGGAGGGGTGGGGGAAAGGTTTTTTAAGATTTGGTGTTACTTCTCATTTTCCATGTTTTGATTTGCATTGTAGTAAATTAAATGATTTTTTTTTTCCTGAAGTTAAGCCTGTCTTTTGCCCATGACTATAAGTAGTGAGTGATCCCTCCCTGTCCTTGTCTCGACCCAAGAGCTTTTCTTTATATTTGCTCCTCCTCATCCCACTGAGGGAGGGAGGTGTGAGTGAGCGGCTTTGTGGTGCTTTGTTGCCAGATGGGCTTAAAACAGAACACCAAGCAGTGTTCATGGCTAGAACAGATTTTCTATTAATGCAATGTAAGGCAAATAGATTCTGTACTTAAGTTTCACTGTTAAGAAAGGTCATAGTAGGTGTAGTGAATAGAATATAGAATAGAATAGAATAGAATAGAATAGAATAGAATAGAATAGAATATTCAAGTTGGAAGCAACCTACAACATTCACCTAGTCCAACTGCCTGACCACTTCAGGGTTGACCAAAAGTTAAAGCATGTTATTAAGGGCATTGTCCAAATGCCTCTTAAACACTGAAAGACACGGGGCATCGACCATCTCTGTATGAAGCCTGCCACAGTGTTTGACCACTCTGTCTGTAAAGAAATCCCTCCTAATGTCAAGTCTGAACCTCCACTGATGCAACTTTGACCCATTCCCAGGCGTCCTGTCACAGGATCACAGGGAAAAGAGCTCAGCAGCTCCCCCTCCACTTCCCCTCCTCAGGAAGCTGCAGAGAGCAATGAGGTTGCCCCTCAGCCTCCTTTTCTCCAAACCAGACAAACCCAGAGTCCTCAGCTGCTCCTCACAGGACATGCCTTCCAGACCTTTCACCAGCTGTGTTGCCTTCCCCTGGACACATTCAAGGACCTTCACTTGGGGAAGGACCCTTGTGGGGCCCAGAACTGCACACAGTACTCAAGGTGAGGCCGCACCAACACTAAATACAGCGGGATAATCCCCTCTTTTGACCGGCTCGTTCTGCTGTGTTTGATGCGCCCCAGGATGGGGTTTGCCCTCTTGGCTGCCAGGGCACACTGCTGACTCCTACTGAGCCTGCAGTCAACCAGCACCCCCAGATCCCTTCCTGCAGGGCTGCTCTCCAGCCACTCTTCTCCCAATTTATACTTGTGTCTGGTGGTACTCCATCCCAGGTGCAGAATCTGGCCCTTGGGCTTGTTAAATTTCATGTCACTGATGGTTGCGCAGTGCTCCAATCTATCTAGACCCCTCTGCAAGGCCTCTTGTCCTTCAAGAGAGTCAACAGCACCTCCCAGTTTGATAACATCAGCACACTTGCTAATGCTGCATTCAACTCCTGCATCCAGATAATTAATAAAATATTGAACAAAACTGGCCCTAGAATTGAACTGTACAAGAATTGAGAAGCATTACCTTATGTTGCCAATCCTTCACACTAGCTCTGTGCATAGATGGATCTTCAGCACTGTCCCCTGGTCTTGTGCAGGCACATACTTTAATTTCATTCAGATTAGCCGGAACAGCCAATACAGAGTGTAGTCTGACTTATTGCTTAGTGTAAGAGGACAAGTTATCAGAATAAATTAGATTGGCATAGAAAGATAATGCTTCACTTATAAAGCCAGCTGCTGCATAGTTAACTAACCTGTATTTGAATTACTTTAAAGGTGGTCTAAATTTACAGTGGATCAGTGCATTGTGTCGTGTAATCGCAATAGGAGCTGCAAATCCAAGTTTGCTCTATTGTGGAAACGTTTCAGTATCAGTGCATTCAGAAATGTTGTTTCCATCTAGGGAAAAAACCCAAACCCAACAGTGCAGTCACCAGGAATCTTTGAGAGTTTTAGGAATATATTCACGGGGTGACAGTGACTAGACTTTTGGTTTGACCTGACCAGAAATTAGAACTGAGTTACAAATCTCCACATCTTTTCTTTCTTGTGACTTACTGTTCTGTGTGTATGTCATTTGGGAGTTAATTATTTGAACAAAATGTGAACTCTCTTTTTTCTTCAGTGCACTCGGGACCAGGCTGCCCTGTTACTGTAAGGAAGCTGCCCAGCTCCTGTTTCTTTGAAGACACAGGTGATACAGAGGATGGCAGCTCTGATCTTTTTGCGATTGCTGGAACTGTTTCTATTGTGGAAATGCACAGAAGGGATATGACATTATTTCTAACTAATGCTGAATTCTAATGTAACGACTGGGCTTGCAGTAGTAGGGAAGACAATCATATGCAGTGCGGGCTGAGCTCTACTGTATTTGCTGATGGTTTTGAATAGCTTAGATTCTCCCAAGTAAAGACTGACAAGTCATTACGGATCCTTTCCAGGATCTCTGCTGCAGTTTAAGAAGAAAATAAAACATCTGCTATATTAGAAAAGAATACTAGAAAATAGTATAATGGCATTTATATCAATCAGTGTTTTCTATTTATTCATTTATATTTAAAATAAAAAGGTGATGTCTGTCTAGAGTTCTTGGTGAAGAGACAAGCAATAATATCAAGAAATCTTTGCAGGGTTGAAATTTTCTTTTCAGCAGAAACACAGCTACCCTATTCTCCTTTTATCACGACAGGAACCATTACATTCTGCTAAATTTACCAGAGGTATAACAAATTGGATAAGAATTTGTACACAGGTAACTGTGGCAGTTACCTGTACTGTAATACTGGAGCTCTAAGCAGAAGCTTACATTTTCTCTTCTATGCTTTCAAAACACTGGGATTTACTCCTTTATGAAAATGGGTTTTGGGGATGTTTATTAGGACTTTCATTGGGCATTGGAGACTTTTGTTTCCTTTACAACACTTCCATGGTTGTTCATAACACTGAAACAGATAGAAAAATGAAAATACATTCAAAATAACATAACAATGATAGTGTATGTATGCTATTTTATGTTTCAGGAATATTTCAAGAATGAGAATTTTCTCTGAAAGGGCAAAGAACAGAAGTGATACACATTCATAACAAAATAATAATAATTTGGTAAGGTGATTTGAATAAAGGCTTATGTGCTTAGTAGTATATCTGCTTTTTTTTCAGGCCATTTCAGTTTGTTAAATAATGGTCCATCTCCTCAGAAGCCTTGCCTTTCTGCCTTACCTCTGATGCTGTCTACCCAGACATCTCAACACACTTGTCAGGGGTGCAGAAGAATCACAATCTCTGTTTTAAAGATGGGGAAAATGAGATACAGAGAAGTTACAGGGACAGGTGGCACACTATTGATATAGCTCCATTCACTTCACAGAACCAATCACTCCTGAAACCTGAGGTATTCCAAATGTGCACTCTTAAGCAAGTTAAAATTTAAATTTGGAGTTGTTTTTAGGTTTTGATTCTAAGGTATTGTGGTTTAACCCCAGCCAGCAACTAAGCACGAGGCAGCTGCTCACACGCTCCCCCCCTCCAAGTGGGATGGGAGAGAAAATAGGGAAAAAGAAGTAAAATTTGTGGGTTGAGATAAGAACAGTTTAATAGAACAGAAAAGAAGAAACTAATAATGATAATGATAACACTAATAAAATGACAACAGCAATAATAAAAGTATGGGAATGTACAAATGATGTGCAGTACAATTGCTCACCACCTGCTGATCAACACTCAGGTAGTCCCTGAGCAACGATTCCCCGCCCCCACTCCCCCCAGTTCCTACACTAGATGTGACATCCCATGGTATGGAATACCCCTTTGGCCAGTTTGGGTCAGGTGCCCTGGCTGTGTCCCCTCCCAACTTCTTTTGCTCCTCCAGCTTTCTCGCTGGCTGGGCATGAGAAGCTGAAAAATCCTTGACTTTAGTCTAAACACTCCTGAGCAACAACTGAAAACAGCAGTGTGTTACCAACATTCTTCTCATACTGAATTCAAAACATAGCACTGTACCAGCTACTAGGAAGACAGTTAACTCTATCCCAGCTGAAACCAGGACATAAGGACTCTGAATGGATTATGAACAGTCACAGTTCAGAAGTCCTTGGTTTTAGCAAGGTTCAGGTTAAAGATATGCATACAAACCCAAGGGATTGTTGCAATTGCTAAAAAGGTAAAAAGCTTTTGTCAGGTGAATTAAACATCTGAACACTAAAGATCTATTATGCAAAGGCAGGGATAGAAAAATAGCCAAAACATTCAGAAAAGCTTCCTAACATGATGTGATGTTACCATGGCAACAGGAACTCAAAATCTCCCCATATGAAATTGTCCCCTTTTTGCCTGTCTTACTTTGGAAAATAGTAAAACCAGGGTGCAGTCCTTAGAGCTGGTAAGTACTGATAGTAAACTCAAAGAATCTCCTGAAACACTTTATAAACCTTCATGATGAACAGTTTTATGTTCATGTTGGACACATAAAACAACTCTTTTACTGTTTTATTAAATCTTTGCAATTTGGGATCATTTGAAAGATGCAACATAATTTCTAAAGTAATTCTCCTCTCATATTAGAAGGGTATGATAAGGATTTATTAAGCATGCAATGGTTAACAGAAGTGCAGGGAATACCCAAATATGTTTTTAGATATTATTGTGTAAATACAAAGAATAATTTAGTTTGGGAGCTCCTTACAAACTTCTTTATGAGAACCACTCTGGTGACAAACAATGCAGAATTTCACTCTTTGGGGAGGAAAAAAAAGATAACCATCATTACATCCAGGTTTGGATCATAAAGACCCAGAAAACATTTGAGTGAACATAATGTTAAACTTTTGGCTAGTAGCACTGGGTTTTTTTACTATATTTATGCCATAAAAATCTATATCAGAGAAAACACAAATACATGGTTTCCAGAGCAGAGGGAATTTTGTCTGAAGCCTTTTAACTTCTGGATGTCTCAGGAAGTGAGTACTGTCTGTTTACAGATCCACTCTACTGCATGCATTTCTTTGTGTTTGATATGTCTGGGACATCTTACCTGTGCTTTGTACAGATTCAGTGTTTATGTGCTGTATGGTTTGTTCACAGGCCTCTGTCTTGGAAAGCCCAAGCTAATGCATGGAACTGTAGTCCTGCAGTGTGCTGCTTAACTGAATATTACCAATATTTATTTGCTTGTAAGATGAAATTCATGCTTGGAAAGAAGCATTTTGGGAATGATTTTGGGAAATAATTTTTTTTTAATGTGGAGAACTTATAAGTTCTTACTTCAAGGCTACTTCTTATGGAAACATACTTTTTGTAATATTAGCAGCAAACACATAAAAATAGTGCTATTTGGAAACTGAAACACTGGTTTGCATCTGAAGTGAGTTAGTCAAATCTGTTAAAAGACAACAGCAACCATGTTCTGTAGGGTGTTGACAATGAATATTGTATTTCATGACTATAACTTCCTGGCTTGAAAATGGTAAAAGTATGCAAATAAGAAAAGGAGTCTATTTTATTTAACCTAGGAGATCAAGGAAGCTGTATTTTATCAGGAATACCATCCTCCTGTGGAACTACCCATATGCTCTAAACATATTCTTTTTTAGCTGTGCAGTTCCAATGTGACCTTTTCTTACTTGGGGCATTTTTTCAGGAATACCAATGGCAATTCACAATCATGGACTGGTTTAGTCTGAAGGGAACCTCTGGGGTCATATTGGCTAAATCCTCTCCCCTCTTCTACCCCAGCTCAAACACAGGTCCATGGAGATCCCACAGCCTCTGTGGATAACTCCAGTCTTTGTCCACCCTCTTGGTGAAGAGTTAGTTCCTTCTATCTACTTGGACTTAATTTCTTGTACTACAGCTGGTGGCATTATCCTTCTGCTGTGCAACTCTAGAGTGTGGCCGATCTTCTCTATAACCCACCACGCGTTAGGTAGTTGAAGATAATACTTAGATCCCTCAACAGCTGCCTTACTCAGGCCAAAATAGCTTTTCAGTCCCGCCCTGTTTGTTGTGTGGTCCCAGCTCTGGTCACTCCAGGGGCCCTCTGCCAGGCTCATTCCAGTACAGCAATGTCTTTCTGCTTTCACAAAACTGGATGCAGGGCTCCTGATGTGGGCTTACAAGTGCTGTAACATGAGGTCTGAAGCATAGCTTCTAACACGTGAGTCCAGTCATGTCTGTTGTTTTTGCCAGCTTTCTTAGTTAACCCCATACTGTTTCATAACCATCAAATCTGATGTCAGATTCATGTAGATACACTCAGGAAGAACACGGTCAGGCATTGCTGACATTGCTAACAAGGTCTGTATCGACTGAATGGCAGTGAAAGGTGATATAAAAGTTATTTCTAAATAAGCTGTCAGCCTCCTAGTGATTGGCATTGCCTGATGAACAAGGCAAGGGTGCCATACAGCGCTCATAAATGACCTTCTGTCTGAGAGGTTTCAGGACCTGTGGATGCTCTTTTGACCTTTTACCCCTATTACTTAAGATGACTTGAAGGCAAGGATGGAGGACACAGCAAGGCCATGGCCTTGTCTTCTGCAGACCAAAGTGTGTGTTACAGGGTGGCAGGAAATATTTTTCCCAGATTCAATTTGAGTCTGTAAGGATGTGTCTTGTCCCAACTCAAGGGTGGCAAAATTGTATAACCTCATTCCTTCTATTTAAAAACAGTGCATAGTTAAACTGGGTTTGAAGATGGGGAGATTGGTAATTTAGGGTTAAATTGGCATTCTCTGAAGGTGCTAGATATATCCTATGGCCTCTAGAGAGCTGAGGCATTAGCTTGCTGGCTCTTGTTATCTCTTGCTGGCTTGTCTTCTCTCTTCTGTTGTGCTTTTCTTTGTGAGAATAGTGCATCACAGCTCTTGTTGCCCCCAAAATATTGCAACATACACCAGTATAGAATTTTTTCTCTGGTGAAGCGGGGGAGGGGGGAGAAGACAAAGCAGAAAATTAATATCTGTCTGACAGGATGAAATGCTCAGTCTTGCAGGTTTTTTGCATTCAGAAAAAGTTAACATTCGGAAAGGTTCCTAAAGCATTTGGTGTGTCAGGAAACACCGGGAAGTTATGTTTCTGGAGCTGCAGTGTAATCTTCTGTTAGAACATACCTTTTTAATAGAAAATGCCATCTCATTTGTATTTTTGGCCCTCTAATATTAAGCGTAACAGTAATATTGTGATATTGTCTTAGGGACAAATTTGGAACAATGTACTAGATGATGCCATAAGTTTTACTCTTATAGATCATTATTTTCTTCCTGTAAGCATACTGTGGCTAGTATTTTGCCAATACAGTCAGTATGGCAGCACTTAAAAAACTTGCAGAAAGCTGTAGCTGAGGAGGGACCTTTTTTTCCAACAGAGGGCAGTGTTTATTTGCTAAACAGTTTATCCTGTTGTGCATCGTTGTACAATGTTCCCTTTCCGTAGGCAAAGAGCCGAAAAGGACACTACAAACCAGTCCTCCCTTTGGTTCTTTCTCTTTTTCATTACTGTTGCTTGGAGCATAAATGCCTTTTTAATGAAGATTAAAAAAAGGAAATATGCGGTTTCTATATCACAGAATTGGTGACAATGTAGAGAAATGTCTTCCTATGGTAAAAATACAACTTGCTGTTGGAAATGTGAAGACATATTAAAAAGAAATCTGTTTTACAGATTTCCTCTTTCCTTCCACACACATGCACATAGTCTCACCCTTTCTGTCACCAAGGAATTTAGTAAATGTGACAGTGTCCTTTAATGAAATACATCAGGACATAGCAGCTCAGCTTGCCAAGCTTTGTAGTTAGGTTTAGGTGGTCATGGTTTAGGTAATGCAATCTTAGCCACCTGGGGCATTTTACAAAAAATGAGGATCTTAAGTTACTTGTAGGTATGGAATTAGGGATTTGGATGACTACCTGAATATAGCCCCCCCCCCGCCACCCCAAACTATAGTGAAGAAAAGAAATCAATCAAGCACAATATTTGCATGATGATACACTGTTTTCAGAGTTCATAACTGATCTGGATAAGGTCTAGTGCTATCATGAGCTCTGAAAACCTTGAATCCAGTGAAATTGCCTAAAAAAACCCAAGAAAACTCTATGTATAGCTTATAACAGCAATAATGACATTTGTGCATGATACTTCTTTGGGGATCAGTTACCAGATGTTAGAGCTTTGCTGTATCTTCAGATATCCATTTTTCTCAGCTGGGCATTGATTACAGGCTATTTCCTGAAATTTATTTACCACTGCTCAAATTCAAAAATGGAAAAAATAAGTGTCACATGCAGAAAACTGAAAGTAGAAATTGTTTTGCAACTTTGCAGTGTTTGAAGTAGAACAGGTTTTAATGTTCATTTAAAAAAAATAAAATACAAGATTAATTTTGAAATTTAATTCTCTTTTTTTTTCTTTGCTTTTATTTTGTTATTGTTATTATTAATACTAAATATTTTGCAGCCAGGTGACATAAAACATATGATACATAGAGGTGTTCTGTGAATTGTTTTCTTTCTGTTTCTATGTTCCTCACTATTTTCAGTATGAATTTGGAAAACCTTGACCCCAGAAAAAAAATATATGAAGCTTGGGAACTCTCAATTCTAAAAGAATATATCTTAATTTTTGGCAGCATGTCTTGTAAAAGATTATTTCATTTTTACCTTTTGTTGACAAAAGAGAGTCATAAAATTAGTCCTTTTCTTTGTCCTCAAGATCTTCCACACTGGAGGTGTTTTAGAGGTTTACTGAGTGGGAAGAAGGAAAAGGAGGAAGTTGGCAGATGGGTGAAAAATCCAGAACCTATGGGTTTTTTTAAAAAACAACTTTAACTCAGATATAGGCTAAGGTGCCATTTTAGCTGGAAATTGACTCTCAAAAATCAGAAATTACATAAAAAATAATTTTACAAAAACAATAAAAAATATATTTGTCACTGAAAGCCCATATTTGGGAGAAAATGGAGTGATTTTAGTTAAAGTAATTTAAGACACTGAAATTATCTTCAGCTAACAACTGATTATCTGCACAGTTTTGTTGGCTTTAACTCTGGATTTTCATGCTAGCATTCACTGAAGAGAGAGGTCTTCATGTCGATGAAATACCTCCATTGATAATATGCCCTTTCTGGAAGCTTATTTTCAGCATAGATCACTTCTGTGATCTGCTTTACAATTCAGTACCAGAAACCGTTGCTCTGGCTCAACTGCAGAGTTGTGGGGGAGTGCAAATTCACAGCCAGAAGAAGGAAACTTCTTATTCTTAATCAACTTTGGTCCAAGAAGCCAAGGTATTACCAGACACTTATTACCCTAAGTGTCTTTGCTACCTAACAGGGAGTGTTCTCAAAGAAAATTTCTGTGCAGTTCTAGTATTTGGAGAGCCTCACTCCCAGGGGATTCTCAAGTGAGCTTTTATATTAAGTGCCATTCAGTCTCCTGGGTCCTCTGGAGGAAAAAAATACCCAACGACTCCTGTCACTCGAGTTTGTTTATTCTGACAAAAGGGAAGGTGGTGATATTTGCAGTTATGTTGTTTTGTAACTTGTCTTGGTGTAGTATAATATAGGATGAGACTGCTGATGAACAAGTTTTAAACATACCATGACAAATGTTTCCTGAAAGTGAAAGTGTTTCCTGTGGCAGACAGTCATCTAACTAAATCTTGGCCTACTTGCTTTCCTTTCTTAAAACATGCTCTTGAAACGAAGAAGTCATAAATATTCTTTGCATCATTCAAGGAGTGCAAGCTAGCCTCCTGAGGCTTTGCAGTCACAGATCCCATGTTGTGTTTTTAGGCAGTATTTCTCCTATTTCAGCAGCGAGAATCAATCCTGTTCATCTTTCCTATATTCCCTTTTTTCCCAAAGGTGCTTTCAAATTAAATATTAGAGAATGTGTCCCCTCAAATCCTAGTTGTTTTGAATAAGGCATCTAAACTTGCCTGCTTGAGTGACAAAACCAAATTCCTCATACTAAACACCACTGGAATTACTTGATAGCTATGACTGATTATAATGGATATTCTGGGACTAATGTTCTTTTTCTTATGTCTTGAGATAACAAAAGACAAAATAGATGGCCTTCTTAATTTGTCAGAATTTGAAAAAGCACTTGGATTTAGATGACTCATTTGATATAAAGCTCTTACAGTAAATAATCCCTAACAATTTTATATTTAGTTTTTATGATCTATGTGTTGCTAAATTCAGAAGTCCCATTGGCAAAGAGCGCAGCAAAAAACTCTTTGAAAATTGAGAATACCAGAGAGGAAACTATCCTGGTCAAATATCAGCACAGAAGCTGAAGTGTCCATAATAACTGTGGCCATTACGTGGAGCAAACCCAGTGTTTGAACAAAAAATATGATGAAGAATACCAGTTGTGATAATGAGTCCAGTATAAGAAGCTGCTCCAATAGAACAAATTCATGCTGGTGGTGACATTTTTGTGACATCTAGTCATCAGTGCTATAAACCACGCAAGAAACAAAGGAAACTTTGTCCAGGCTTCCAGCATTTCCACCAACATAATACCACCAATAAATTTTACTATCAGCCTTAACTGCCTCAGTGAAATGGCCAATAAAAATCTTTTTAAAGGTGTTATCAATACAAAGACTTTCCAGATACTGTGCCGTTGAAAACTTCCCATGATAGCCATCTATAAAAAATGATTCTATAAACAGCAACAGACACCCCCCCCCCCAAGCCAACCCCAAGACCAGTTCACCTGAGTTTATGGTAAAAGTTTCTTTTCTTAAAGAATAGAAATGAATAAAATTGGTTTTGGCAAATAGTAAGAACTGCCTCAAAACCACTTGTCCATTCTCAGTATAGAAAGTAAAAACGCTGTCTAAATAGGTGCAGTAGGTAGGAAATTTGTTTCTATGGAGCTTTAGCCTACTTTGTAAGGACCTAGCCTGTTGAATACCCCAGGGGGTTAGCCAACATTGGAAAGGCAGATATTAAACTAGCAAACACAAAACATAAAAGAGAAAACAAAAAGTTTTGTTTGTAATGTTAAAACCAAACTGTCCTAGTAAAATGAATCTCATCTCTCTGCACTGTGAGTACAGATTTAATGCATGTTGTCCAGTAACAGAGGTAGCGTTTTTTCCTGTTCCTGGGACTTTAAGTACCAGTTAGGTTTTAATGATCACTTTAAGTCTACATGAGAGTACTCATATGATGCTTTGAGGTTCTTTGCAAAACCAGAAGAGATGCAGTAGTGCACAGTAATTACCACTTCATAATCCTGAAACCTTTTAGAGTATTAACCCTCATTTCAGCAACTAGTGAACATCAGTAAGTGGGTCTGTGCCAGAAAAAACTCAAAAGAGATCAAAGGTGGGATCTGGTGTGCAGTATGAATAGAGGAGTTTTTCTCTTTTGGTAATCAAACTGAAAAAAAAATAAACCTGTCAAATATATATCTTGGATTAGAATTAAACAACAGGTTGTCCTTGTCTTTTTTCTTTGGTCAAAAATCTATTTTCACCAAAAATTCATTTCAAATCAACTGGGAACTTTTGATTTAGCCCAACATGAGGTAAGCTGATGGGTTCCTAGAAACGGAGTACCATCAGTTAAAAAAAAAAAAAAAAAAAAAAGAATGAATTAAAACATAATTAAACCACTAAAATTAGAAATGTTGTGATAAAGTATGCTTGAACCCAAAGGTCTAGTTTAGTTTAGTTTTCTTTTGTTTTTTTTTTTTTGAAGTACAACAATGTATGCTTCAGTATTTGTGGTGTTCGGGCCTTTTTTCCCCCCTAAAAATCCCACATTCGCTTTCTTTGGCCTAAACTGTTTGCTGAATTTGATCTCAGTGTTGAAATTATTTCATTCACTCCTCTAACACACTTTCAAAATCTAAAACTCTAAAACTTTTGACTCCACCATGTTACTGAGTACGAATTGTTGGTACAGTTACAAAGAGGATAAACTCTAACGACAAACATTGAATTATGCCTAGCTAGTCCAGATTGATGATGATTCTGAAGCATTTGTACAGCTGACAGAAAGGTTATTCCCTGCTTCACATATACTTCCTCCCCAGGTACATCCAACTGCATCTTCAGCTGGTAATTTTCACTTTAATTCCTGATTTTTCAAATTTGTATCATGGTCACAAAGAATTGCTGAATGATTGAATTGCTAGTTCCCTGTCATCTTCAGTTAAAGAGCTTTTGTTTTGGAAATAATTATTCTGGCACATCACAAGTGCCTTGCTGGGCTCAATCTGCTTTTTTTCCAGGATCTTGAATACTATGTGTTTGAGGTGTCTGAGGTTTTGATGCAACTGCAGGAGAAAGACAGCAAGCCCTGAAGTTCCAGATCACTGCATCTGGCTTCTAGTGTATCTTCTGTTTCATAACCCTATTGGTCTCTTTCTTCTCCCTCTGCTGCCCTGTCACTCTATCCAGTCACATTTACAAAGAATTAGAGCCTCTAAAGAAGAGAGGCTTTTCTTTTCTGGTTCACATTTTTAAATCAAGGAAGGAGGTTAGTGTTCATAGTCACTGCAATTCAATAATCTCAGTTAAGTACAGTCTCATCTTACTACAATGCCCTTAGTTTTCTACAGCTGGTCTTTTTTTCTTACATATTTGTGTGTATCTTGTCTGCCAGCGGATATAACTGGAAGAGTGTTGTGAAACCCTGGGAACTTGTGAGTGAGATGTTCCTAATCCACTCCTGTCCTCAATCTGAATTATAAGCACAGGAAAGACCAGTGCACTCTGCTGGCTTGCTTTAAGGAAAGACTCTAGCTTTGCTGGCTCATCTTATCACAGTAAGTGATAAGTGATCTGAGCATGGTAGAATTATTAGAGTGAGAAAAAAATTCCGTATATGGAGTTCTGGCTATAGAGAACTCTCTAAGCAGCCAGATAAATTGTTTTATTCCTTAATTGTCAGACTGATTTTGCATTCTGAACTGCTCTTCTGGGCCAGATCCAAGTAAAAATATTTTAGTCCAGAACCAGTAAACTACCCATATACTCCTGACTCCCTCTGTTCCAGGCACTGATGTAGCATAAGTAGGAGAAATTTTACTCAGAATGTATCCAAACATTGTATTGATATCTCCTCTGTGAAGATCTGAACTCCAAGTTTTTCATCAAGCTCTCCTCCTTGAGTTAGGGCTGATGGTGAATGACATGGGTAGAAAGAACCAATAATAGATTAGTCATTTAAAGTGAGAATGGTAAGTACCGTTGCTTCTTTTGGCTGAGATTTTAAAGGTAAGAAACAGAAAACTAAGAATGACTAAGAAATGGGTAAGAAACGAAAGAAATTATTGGAATCAGGGCATTAGTGGAAGAGTGAAACTACGTGTTAAGGTTTAGCCTCATAAAATCCTTGATTCTAGGATTTCTTGTTACCAAAAAAGCTGGTCAAAGAAACTCTCTAAGACTCGATTTTGGAGTTTTAGAACCAGAGGTTCAGCTGGGAGAGAGGTTCCTCCAGTCCCTATCAGTCTTCTCCCACTGCTTACTTCAAATGCTTTTCTCAGCACAGCTGCAAACACACTTGATTCCTTTTTCTTTTAACATTCCTCTTCCTTAACCCTTTTTCTGGGTCTTAGTTCAGACCCTGTACATGATCATCTTTCTTCCTAATCCTTACCTTACTTGTAAATTCCTTGCAAAAGTGGCTGTCACTATATCAGCCTCTTGTTGCTTTGTTCCCTCCCCTTTTTTTTTTCTTTCTCTTCTCACTTTTCTGCTTTTCTTCATGCTCATTGTAAACAAACACAGCAACACTCAAATGATTTCTCTAAATCAGGGGCTGTTTGACCTACAAGGACACTAAATGTGAGTGTATCATTAAAATTTTGTTAGCAGATCTTGTCTGAGTCCCCACAAAATCACTGGGACGCTCACCAGGTCTCTGCCTTTTAGTCCAATTTAGCAATTTACCCCTAGTTCTCCACATGCCCTAATGGCTTCTATTAAATTTCAAAGCCCTGTCTGACAAACAGCTCAGTCTCCTACATTGTTATAGTCCCAGTTTTGATTTATTTTTTTTCCCTAGCCTGTTGTGCTAGTTCTGCTTAGGGAAATTTAACACTCACCCTTCTCCTTTTCCAAAGCTAAAATGAGGGGATCACTAGGTGCAAGATTTATACCACATTCCTTTTGCCACTCCGGATGTCTCCTGAAAGTGAAGAACATATCCGCATGCAACATTTCATCCCACATTCCTTCTCTCCTCAAGAATAACATAAATTGTAATAAGGTGTTATAATTTCACATACCATTCAAAGGCCACTTTCCCCATCATCCAACTTATACAGTGGCCACCATTGATTGCAATACTTAATCAAATTTTCCCTTGTTGGGACCCCACCTGGGAGTCCAGCAATCTGCTTCCAAAGTCCCAAAATACATCCCAAAGGTGACTTTTTCAAAATAACTCCCTTAGACAATTCCCCACCCATATTAAATATGAGTAACAGAACAATTAAATGATCCAAGCAAACAAAACAAATCCATATTGCCAATAACCAAATTCTGATAACCAGGCACAATTACATCATTCACAACCACAGCAGTATTACCAGTCCTACCAGCCAGGGTCTCTAACCGCATAGTCAGGGGACTCTAAGCCCACAGGTGCCTAGTCCAAACTCTGTGGGCTTTACTCGCGGTCTGATGAGGCAGACAGTCTGGGGATTTTAACCACAGACAGGCAGGGGAATCTAACCCCAAGGGAAAAGAAAGAATGCCTTCTTACCTTTCCAGGGGACTTGCCTTGAAATCTTCAGGTCCAGGGATCAGAGGTTCTCCCGCAGAAATTCTAGGTGCCAGCTGGAGGTCCAGAGATCCCACGGAGCCATTGATGTTTAAAGGCAGGGTCCCATCTCAGCTGCCAAATTGCTACTGAAAAAGCAGGTCAAAGAAACTCTCTAAGACTCGATTTTGGAGTTTTAGAAAACAGGCATTCTTTATTGCAGCACTGGGTGCACAGGGGATCGTTCCACCTATTGTGCACACCATTACCTACAGCAAGCAAAATTTATATTATTCCAGTCATACATATTCTTATTATCATTTACATAACATCCACCCTTTGGTCAGGCACAGTGTGGGTCATCTTTTTCTCCTAGTTAGCTGGCCTTGGCAAGTTTTTAATTACAAAAACTCAGCAGAACTCAAAGCTTATCATCAGGGCCCAAGGCATGTCAGCTCAAGGCCTTCAGTCTGTTGGCGCCTTTAGCACATACCATTGACAAAGCTCCAGTTTTTTCTTATCTAATTAGTACACACCAAAATTTTGAAGGTATTCAAGTAAGCAAAAGTTCGTTAGTACAGTGATAGGGTAAAATTTTCCTTCTGCCTTTGTTCAAGGCATCATTCTAGATTCAAATATTTTAAGCCTTCGAATGGAGGTGTGAGCAAGATTTGTGTGAATCTCTGGTATTTTAATATGTAAACCAAAACCTTTTCTCTGTCTTTGTCTTTCCTTGCTTTTTCTAAGAACTTAATGAATTAAAACATTCTATTTTAGTAAGTAATTTGTCTCATATTTGATTAATAAAAACTATGTGTCACACCCACTGCTGCTGAACTTGCATTCTTTAATAATAATGCATATATATCCTCTGAACACTTTGACTGAATTGTATCAAAAGCAGTGATGTACAAGCCACTGTGATGACAGTTGAAATGCTATCTTATAAAGCAACATCCTTTTATAATCAGGATGACCTGGAGCAAAACCTCCTATACTCTGGCTTGAACTGTTGGAAATATTTCCTTACTTTTCACTGACATTTTATGATGTGTGACTTTTATTAATGGAGTTTTATTTAGGGCTGGAACCTGTGGCTGTTTTTTGTTTGCTAGTGTTTATTGTCAATTTCATGGAGCCATGTCTGCAGTGATTAAAATCTAGACAAGGTCACTTCCTTGTCAACTTGATGGGCAAGCTATCTACCTTCTTCCATGTACATGTGCCATATAAAAAAATCAAGCCCCTGCTTGCAAGGATGTTACAAGAAGCAAATGACAGGAGCAAATGATAAGCTAGTATCAAGCATACTTCAGTCTACAAAGAGAGGTTTTTCTCCTCCAGGATGGTAGCATCATCATCTTCCTTTTGCAACTAGGTAAACTGAACTTCATCAGACAGAAGTTGAAACAGCATGCAGACCTTCAGAGTCCCAGTCTCCTACACTACACTACCTTCTTCAAAGTGCTCTGAGACATTCCTTGCCATTATGGGTACCAAGTGATTCCCTTCACTTGCACAGCACAGACTCATTGAGCGATCCTAAGATGGTGTAGAGAAAAATCATTTTTCATTCCCCCATGGCATTTGCAACAAAATCTGGCTGCTGACAGAGAGGTCTATTAATTACACTGTACAACTGGTAATACAGCAAACATGATTTTCTTTTGCTTCTGGAAACTGCCAGGCTTGCTGAAAGTAACTACTTCTAAATAAGTAACTGAGAGTCCATTAGATGTCTCATTGTGAAGAACAGAGTACCTGTTTCCCAGTCATACTCCCTGCTAGTGTATGGCCCTCTACCCAGTGCCACTGGATAACTCAGGACCTCAGGAGGTCTCCAGTCCGACCTCCTGCCCAGAGCAGGCTCAGCCATCAGGTCAGATCAGGTTGCTCATGGTTTTATCTTGTGAGTGCTGGAAACCTTCCAGTGAAGGGGGCAGCAACAACTCCTGGGCCCTGTCCCCACTGTCCTCATGGGGAAAGTCTTCCCCCTATCTCCCACCTTTCTGACCCTGCTCAGCCTTCTCCCCAGAGCTGTCCCCAGCCCCACTGGCATCGCTGCCAGGGCTCTGCCTGTCTGGCACAGGGCTGCACAGTGCTCTTGCCCCAGTTGTGTGGGGGTCCTTTTGGTCCCTTCCTCCCTCTGGTCCTGGCCCATCTCAATGGGACATCAGGACTGGATGGGGTATTATCATCTTGTTAGCAGTGACAGAGCTCTTTAGAACCTCCTGGAGTTTGCTAGAAGCAAAACCCTGGAGAACTCATGCTATACTTCCGTTTTTCTACATGTTCAAGTAGGTAAGTGTATGAATGAGAAGTCCTCCTTTTTGCCCACAGTCGCCCTTCTAACTTACCTCTCCTCTCCTTCAGAGTATTCCTGGACCTCCCCCGCTGTCACAGGTTTCTGTGCAAAATTCCCTCAGCACTCCTCTTTTCTCTAGTGTTTGATCTCACCTCCTGACTATTGCTTTCTACTAACTCTTTAGTGACAATAGTTTGTTCTCATGACTATTAAAAACAGTTTCCCCAGAGTCTGCAGTATGATTTGTTTTTTCATCTCTAAATTTCTCTTTCTTGATTCATGGTGTTTGAGAGCTATACAATTTCATTTGCAGTGCTACCTCTGAATGCCTGAAGTTAGACAGCTGAAACATTTTCTTCATGTGTGAGACATAGTCTTGTATATCCTGTATTTGAATATTAATGAGAAATCAGATGCTGTGAAATGATACAAAATGTTGAAAAGAGAATGGCACACCTAATTAAGCCCCAATTCCTTTTCTATTCTAGGGAATTTATCACCTACTTCTTTTACAGGCTTTGAATTCTTAGGGAAAAGTTTGTTGAGTTATAGCATAAAATCTGGGGGAGGGCTTAGAAAAAAAGTACAATAGTTCAGTCTTGTAAAGAGTCCCCAGAAAGACAAGGAAAAAACATGAAAAGATGTATTTTCTGGGTCATGCAGAACACCCTATGAAACATTGTCTGTATTTGCTATCAGTTAAAGTCTATCTAGTCAGAGAAATGCAGTTCATAAGTTTCTTTGGCAGGACTCTGATTCTCAGGAGCTGCAATTGCAATACCTGGATAGATTTCAAGCTACAACAGTAAATACCTGTTCTTAGAAATAACAGGGTGGAGCAATTAAGCATTGCTTATGCATAACAGTTTTCTCTAACTTAAAAGAAAATTATCTGGTTTGTCATTCTTAAATAAGTTCACACACAATAAGATGATATGTTTATTCTAATTTTTTCCCACCATTGTGGTGTTCTGCCAGCTTTATGTGATTTCCTGAGAGACACCGTATCTAAAGAAAAATAGAATGGGATGTCAAGTGACTGAGGGTTTCTCATATTCCAAACGAACACAGAGTTGTTCTGGTTATTTGGGGCAGTAGAGGGAGACATTCATTGCTCCTGAAGGAAACAGCAAAGATGAGCTAAATTTCTTAAGCCTCTTTACGTAGCAACATAGAAGGCAGTTTTATTCTTAGGTTTGCTACTTCAGTCTCTGGATGTGCCTTGAACTATTCAATTGAATGGTCCCTAAAATTAAGGAATCTGCTTCTCAAGATAAATCTGATATTATTCCTTCCATCATGGGAGTAAATGTGAACACTGCAAATAAGTAAACATGCCATATGCTCTACTTGCAAGATGTGGATTGTAATTCTATGTCATGGACATGTTTGAAGCACAATTAGCTGATGTTTCTAGAGTAATCTGGTATGTAGTACAGTTTTCATTGTTGTTTTGGAAGGGATGCTACAGCCAGCAACACAGAAGAGCAGTAGAATTTAAACAGTGCTGGTGTTCTCGGCTTTTGATAATGAAGTGAAACCCTGAGCATCATCCCAGTGGGAGCATGAAAGTGAGGGCTCTATTTATAAGCATTGTAAGGAAAAGTCTGCAAAACAAAAAGATCCATCACACGCAAGTGCTTGAGAAAAGAATCTTATTTCATCTTTCCAATTGTTCCTCCTACACAGTACACAGCTGGTATCAGTCTCGGTTTAGCAACACTGTATAACAGAGAAGCTAGTCTCCAGTGTGTAATTAACTATACCTTTAACCAGTATACCTACTTATCACAGACCAAGCCTTCAATCCTGAGGACCTCTATCTCCTGAAGGATTTAAAGAGCTTTGAAAATGTTTTGATACCTCCATACAATACTTTTTTTTTCTCTTTTTCTTTGGTCTTATTTCTTACAAAAATGATTTATTTTTTTTCTGGCTGTTTTCCTCCCCCAAATCTTACATTATAGTCTATTCCTTTCTAGATATGTTTTCACTCTCTTTCTTCCATTCTATGGGGGTTTTGTTGTTGTTTGGGGTGGGGTAGGGTATTTTAAAAGCTTTTTTTCAGCCTTCTTTGACCTTTTCTGCTCCTGCCTGATAATAATTGGCTGTGAATATTTTTGATGCTGTTAATACTTCCTTCTGTGTTTTCCTATCTTCACCATGCTGTTTTTTGGATTAATTTCAGCTTCCTTCTAGTAATTATCTTAAGACTTATTTACATGGAGTTGAGGACAAATTCAATTCTTGTAACTTCTGAGCAATTGCTTCGCTGTGCTATATGTAAGTGTTGTGCTGCTCATGCAGTTCTGTAAAGGAAAGTGCTTATTGCAGATGTATTAGTACAAAGGGGCATTTAACTAGTGCAACAAATTGTCTCTTTCCCTGCCCTTCTTTGACACAATCCAGGCATATCATTTACCCTAGCAGCAAAAAATTGGGATTAGGTTCCGTAGCTTTTGGGGTAGACTTTGGAAATTAAGGGGTTCCTAGCTGTAATTTCAGAATTAAGGGGTCCCTAGCTGTGATTTGTTGGTGGAACAGACACACATACTCCATAGCACCAAGTACTGAAGACTGGAATGTTGGGAAATGAGGTGGATCAGTGACGATAATACCTGGTTTTAAAGGTGATTCAGCTTAGAGAGACACAGAACACAGGTGTGAAAAGCAGTCAGGAATATGAAACCTTTTATGACCTAGTCACATGACTGTCTTTACTCTCCATAATCTCAAAATTTGGATGTCCTCTTGTAATTCTAAATTACTGATTATCAGCACAGCTTCTTACCAAGCAGTCAACTAAGCCATCCTATTGCCACTATATTAAATACCTTAAAGCATAGTATTAGTAGCAAAATGTCCCATCTGATTATTTTTCTCATGTGGTTAAATCTCACTTTTTACTCTATAGTGATAGAAGTTTAGTATGTAGGACTAAGGTTGATATTAGTTACAATATGTTACACTACTTCCTGACGAATGTTCTAATGTAATCTCTTAAATTTGGAAAGGAAATCACATTTGCCATATTTTTCCCCGTGTAAAATTGGTGACTTTCCACCCGAATAGACAGAAAGTTTAGCATTAAATAACACCTAACTAATTTTGAACATCAGGTATTCAATTCGCTCCATACTCAGGAAACACAGGTTTGGTTGAAGTTGAAAATGACCATGGAAGATTGATCTTTTGTAAGGAAGGTTAGTAAGTTTGGATACTGGACTATTGACCTTGCATTGCCTGTCTGGGTACTGTTCTGCACAGCTAGGCACAGTACAGTGTGCTACTTCATTAACAAATAAAATTTGAGTTACCCCTTGATGCAAAAGTAAGGACATTACATATAGATGTCTGCAAGGGCATTACATTTAGATGTCTGCAGAGTGGAGAGTAATAAACAACACGTTTCAAAACCTTAGTGGGCACAATGCCATATTTCCTGAGATCATTAATTCCTTATCTGGTGTGTGCATGCCTCCTAACCAGCCTCTTTTGTTTACTTCATATTCATCAGTTTTAGTCTCTGTTGCACTGTTGCAGTCTGTACATGAGGATTAAAACTGCTTCGTTTATTAAATTCTAGGAAAAGCACATTTTTTTAGTTGAAAAATGGAAAACAAAACAGCCATATAATTTTTATTTTTAGAGCTCAGTTTTTGACAGAAACCTGATGAATACAAACTTCAGCCTACAGTTATCAAGGCAGCTGTATTCTCCTTTTCACAATCACAGTTCTGCAGAAGATTTTCTTGCCCTCTGGTGCTCTTTAGCTGAAAAATAGGGAAGTTGTGGATGTCATGATTTACTCATTATATACTGCAGTATTACAGATGGAACATTTCTCAAATAGCTGTCCCTCCATGGGACCATGGGCTTCTCAGATTACCAACAAGCATGCCAGTTAGTGCCAGTTCTAGTAGTGATTTTTGTGTTATCAACACTTGTCCACTATGAACTGCAAGCTAATTTTGTATAAATAGTTTAACAGCTGTTCAGTAGCAGTGGCTTAGAGTCTGATTATGAAATCCTAATCATATAGCCTTTGTATTTACTTCAGTGAAACTGCTGCCTGATAAAGCAATTAAACTTCAGTTTCTCACATGATGATACTTGTGGTTATTAAAACTAAGCTCCAGTTTTGGAGATGAGAGGATCTGCACGACATCAGAATGAGCTAAGCACCAAATTTCTGGGCTGATTTTCCAACCTTCTGGGCTGTCTATTAGGACTGGAAATAGGCTTTTGGGTCATGTGAAATGTTGGTTATGGATCCTTGGGTATTTAAGCAAATGAGAAAGATGCATCTTAACATTCATTTTAAATACAATTAAAGTTTCAGAGCAAAATTCTAACTCTACTAAACGCTTATATCTTCAGCAGAAAGAGTTTTTTACACCTAACAGTTGGGTTGTGGTTTTTTTTGGATGAATGTGTTTGTGGTAATGAACTAAAGATTGCAAAACATTGTAACTCGTAGCCATTCCTAAAAAGGACAAACAAAGGGTTTCTGCTTCTCTGTTGGGATATGATTGATAGTGTAATTTTTGCATAGAATTAATGTTGAATTTGTCTCTTTGAGGTAACTTCAGAGTTATTGTTTTTCGATACCAACCACATTAAGTTCTTTATTAATTGTTAGCAAATAATCAGAATTGTATGAAATATCATACAAACAGTTAGTTTATGTTCTCCTGGCTCTTAATTATACCTACTGAGATTATATCTAATCCAAAACTGTAAATTTCAAGATTCATTTGAGCTGAGAATGCCTAACTTCCAGACAACCTTCTGTTATGGAATTAGGAACAAGATCATAGTTAGGCTTTTAATTTATTCTTACTTACCATAACATCTGATAAATAGTCATTCTTTTTTTGCAGTGGTTAGCATAATGTGGTTTAGGTACTGATATATATGAGTGATGGGTCTGGCATGACAGCTGTCAGGGTCGTGTCATGGTCATTGTCATGACAATATCAGTGTTGCAGAAATTGGAGAAGAGAGACATGAATCTAATTTAAAAAGTAGCAAAGAATATATGCAATTTTATGAATAAATTATTTCTTAAGGTCTATAATAATAAATGAACTTTTATTTTTATATAAATGTTAAATTATTGAGAATTAATACAGAGATCAACAAGCCCAAGTAATGCGTCTTACTTCAGGTAAGCAAACAAGGCGGGGGGGGAGTGTGGGGGATATTCAAAAAATATGATAGATTAACATCATAAGGTAAACATGGATTTTTCTTGTAGTACTTATATGCATTTGTATTGTTTATTAATAATGCTACTTTTCCAGTTTGAGTGCATAGCACCGCTATTGATGAAATAGAACTATGAAAGCACTTGCATGTTCTGATAGTCATCAAATACTGATCTGATAAAAAAATGTTTGGATTTTGGCCATTAAAGAAATCACTTCCTTCCCTCTTTGTACAATGTATTTTATTAAAAACTGATTTACTGATTTAAGGGCTGATGTTTCCCTTAATGTATGATTGTTCTTGTAATTATAGTGAATTATATCTTGCATGACTGGATATGTATTCAGGCATTAGCATTTAAACTGGATTATCAGTTTAATAGTAAAATAAATGTGTTTTTTGAAGAAAAAAACCCCCAACCTTCCAAAAGGCCCAAACCCAAACAAATAAACTCTGCCACTGATACATCATCTCTTTTCTCTCCCCATTTTCATTTTGTCAGCACTCTTTTTTCCATTCTCTGGAATGCACCTAAAGTGATTTTTTGCATATCCTTCAAAGTTGTCTTGTTGCCTTCTAGTTTAATGTATAGCAATATGAAAAATCCTTGGTAAATCATTTATACACCTTTAGTTTCCAGTCACTCAATCTGCCTTCTGACAGGCTTGAATATTTCTTTCAAGTATTGCTTATTAAATCAAGTGTTAATATAAAAAACATTTATGTTTCTTATGTTGATATTTCTGTATAACTGGTGTTTAAGCTATTCTGGGTCAAATTCTACTACCACTGCAAATCCAAAGCATCTCTGTCAAGTTCAGGACAAGCTGCACTTTTACCCTCTGTTTGATGTCTCCAAGTTCTCCCTTCTCTTCCTGACTGGAGCCTTTTCATGCTTTTGGGGTAGAGATACGCAGTTACTCAGGCTCATTTTAAGACTGTGTACCAGCCCTGATTGGCCATCATACCTAATTAGGCTTAGATACCTGTTTTGAAATGGAAATCCATTTACAGGCTTGTGATGGCCTTCCTAGAAGTAAGTAGGAAGAGTAACAAACCTATTCAGCAGAAAGAAAATCCAAGAGCATTGCTTCCAGCTTGTTGTTATCTTGCTTCTGTAGTGGACCAAATCTTGCCAACTTCTCCAGGTGTCTGAAAAGGTCGAGGAGGTGAAACTCATTACCACTTATCTCCATTCTCAGGTCTGGCACTTGCATCTTCTGTTCTGAGAACATCTAAAGACCTTTTTATTCTCTGTCTCTTTCATTTTTGTAAGAGTGGCATCTATTCACTAGAGGAGAGGCAAGACACTGCTTCCAATAACAGTCTTGAATACTTTTTTTTCCTCAAAAGACAGGTCAGTAGATACAGGTCAATGGATGTGATATAAGTGAGTGTGCAATGAATACACAGAAACCTCTCCCCTTTCCTGGCAAGGAAGCAGCAACCTTACATCAGTGCAAGCCCTTGACCTGACATCCAACTCCTCTCAGGACACTATGTGTAAACTCTGTTTAAGTTCGTGTCCTGGGAGTAATTTTGGTTAATTCCCAGGCCTGTACTCTGTTTTGCCCAGAAAAGGGGTGGTCAAGTTCCCTGAGTATGCAAAGGGCTCATTGACTCTGTTATGTCACAGTACAGGAGGGACAAGGTCATGGCAGAAACTACTGGAACGGTCGAGCAGTTGAGCAACCAGCTTCCCAGCCCCATTTTGTCTCAATCTGTGAGTGGCTGTGCAGCTGGATAGCTGTCTAACCAGGCACTTGCAATATACTTGCTTAGGACTGGGCGTTCAGACCACTGACTATTCAGTTCACTATGACTCGTTTAAGTATATTTACCACAGACAACTGTAAAACTATATTCACATCAGTCCAGGAGGAACACGAGGTCTGAGATTTGCGACTTTCAATGTTTGTTTCACAAAGCTGGTGTTTGCATCTCTCAGTTTTAGCCTATTTTTCAAAATTGTGACGTGTCTGATGAAAAGCAGATGCTGTTCGATCTTAAGGTGCAATGTATCTGAAGACATATAGATCATAAAGGAAGCCAATTTAAATGTCTGTTTTATATGTATTATTAAAAGGAGGGAAGAAAACATAATGTTGCAAGCTAGTTCTACTGTTGCTGCTATGTTGCAGGTGCATGGTCATGAATCAGGTTAGATAAGCAAACCTCACCACAGTGGTGGAGAAATCAATACTCCAGAAGGAAAAAAAAAACCCCCACTATTTCATTTTATACTGAATTTCTAAATGATATTTTCAATCTCTTCAAGCTTTTTGAGTGCTGCCACAGAAGGTGTTTGGCATCAGAGGTAATAGCTTCATTTATTGACCTGTGATATCACATGAGGTGAACATTGAAACTTACTGAATCATTAGCAGATGTGTTCTCAGGCAGTGTGAGATATATATATATGCAGATACATGCTCACAATTTTGCTTTCAGATGCCCACCCTGTTCTAACAAACAATGCGCTGACTCTACCAATGCCTGCCTTATATCTAGGTATTGCATAGAAAGCAAAGTACAGAGACTGCAGGAATTTCAAAATAAATATTAAAAAAACTTATTAGGAATGGTATTGTATCTTGGGTGTTCATGACAGCTGTGAAATATGTGGAGGTTTAATTTCTAGGTGAGCTGTAAGTGGCCAATACAAGGAAGTAATTCGCCCAAAACCTAGCATCCTTTTGGCAGGCTTAGCAAGTGAATGAACTACCACTAGTATAGCACAGTTTCAAATACTTATCAGTCCAAAGGGTGTTTTTTCCATTAAAAAATTGCAGGTTATCTTAAGTGATGAATTGCACGATGTCCACCTAAATGGTGAAATTAAGACAGGCAGGCAACAATATTTGGATGGTGTTCATTCTACTTATATGCATGTTGTTTCTAATTTCTGGCCCAAGGCTTCTGTTCTTTGGGCTTTCCTCATTGTTCTTCAGAAGATTTCAGAGGTTTCTGGCTTTCTCCCCTGTTGAGGAAAAATGTACATGTGGAATGTGCCCCACTGGAAAATGCCTCTTTCTTTTTGGTAAGGCAAATATATCATATTCTGCAAAATAGATTGACCTTTGAAAATCGTATTTGATATTCTATCACAAATCATAGACAACAATTCATGTTGCAATATACATGCATGGTTAATAAAAAAACTGGACTTTTTTAGAGATCCCAGGTGATACTTGAGGGCTAGGATTCAAGATTTACAGCAGTAGAAAATGGTGTTTAATGTAAAACATAACTGACATGCCATTGTATTATGGTGAATCACACAATACAGCAAGTTGCAAAGGTGGACTTTAGTGGTTTCCAGCAGAATGACTTCAGTGATGATAATTTAGACCAGTTGGGAACTGGTTCCATAGGTTTAATATATCAATTTTTATTTCCTATGTTCTCAGCTCAGGACTTCTTGTACTAAGAGCCAGCTCAAATCACATTGTGCAGACACATACTAAGAGAGATATTGCAATATGGATAAGGCAGAGAGTGGACTAAAAGGCACTGGGGGATTTAAAACTGAGGTGGAAATGTAATTCAGATCTTATGACATCTCTTTCAATATTGTTGCTGGAGTTTGAAGAACTCCAGAAGTGAATGTGGGCTACTAGTTCTTCAAATAATTGTCACTCAAAAATGGGGAAATTGAGGCACAGAGAAGGAGTAACTCAGGGTCATCTAGCAAACAAACAGCAGGGAGGTATTCCATTAGTATGCAATTATCCACTTTTTAGTTTAGACTAGCCCAGTCCTCTATTCTTAACCACGCAAGCTGTCCTTATTTAAACACGTGACTTGTTTGAGAAAAGATTTGGAAAAGGCCATTAAAATGAGTTTTTAAGGCTTAGGAGGACATGACACATTGAGTCTCATTAGAATTACATTCTGTGGCACTACAGTAAGCTACTTCTTAGGAATTTGCCACTGAGCAAGGATTTCAGGTATTTGAGCATTTTTTCTATATTTTATTTCCAGGGAATTCAGCAGTGCAGTAGCATTGCAGGAGGTTACTTCTCCAAAGCCTACCTCAGTTTTCCTCTTATTACACTTAGCTTTGGTCTCCCCAGATTTTATCTGTAGATATTAAAATGGTGTTGACAGGAATGAAGGCTGGCAGTACAGGAGACGGAAATCACTCATTAGCTGTGCTGAAAGCCAGGTTTTTAAAATTCTTAGCATATTTCTATATATTTGAAAACCTGTGTTTCAGAGACACATAGCATCTTTTTTTTTTCCTGCCCACTGATGATCCAGCAATGCTTTACACCTGGGTAGGATCAGCAGGATATCGTGATACCGTGGTTGGCTATGTTTAGATTATTACCAATTTCTTTTGGACCTCTGCAGTCTTTATCATCTGCCTTGAACAGTAAAAAAAAAAAATAAATACTGAACTAAGTAATCTTTCTCTCTTTTCATTTGTGTGTGTGAATCTGTTTCTATGTTAAAATATATATTAATGAAAAAACCTTCCCCCAAAAGAGCCAGTAAAAATAAAAAAAAAATAGCTACAGGACTTCACCAGCTGCTGATGTTGCCAAAGGGAAAAGAAACTGTATTCACTTCAGCTGAGCACAGGATTAAGCCCTGAATAAATCTCCTTTCAAGTTAACAGTTCTTTCTGACATCACTGTCAGGAAAAAGAGAGCAAAACTTTTAAAGAAAAAATTAACTTGCACTTACCCTTTGACAACAGCGTGTATTACAGTGATTGAACTTTATTAAGAGAATTGTTTGCCAGCTCTATTTGTCTTTCTTCTGGCAGTTCTGCCATAAATATTTAATTTAATTTATGTTCCAAATTAAAAAAATGTCTATATAAAGGCTGAGCAGTACCTGCCCACCACGAAAAAAATGGTGCTTATATATCACTATGCCATTCACAGAGAAATATCTCTATATGAAAGCTGACTGTTCCCTTATAGCCTGAAGATTTAACCCTTTCTTAGATGGGCTGAAGGAAGAAGCCTGTAGAGATTGAAAAATACACTGAGAAGTGGAACAGGGGCCTATCATAGTGAATTTTTTTCTCCAGGCAAGGATGTTTTTCTTGCTTTTAACATAATATTTATCTATGTTTAATATATTGTCTCAAAAATGGACAGAAATGAGGTACTTTTCAGTCTATACTTGAGGGTTAATGTATCCCTGATAGAAGACTACTGATGGCAGTGAATTTCATGAATAGTTCATGTAGCTGAATGTGTCAAGGTACCTGAGCCCCAGGAGTAGTGACTAAGTACCCATTTGCCAAGGCTTTTCTTGTACATGATCACATTGGATTCCTGCCATTTTGTTCCAAGTAATGCTGAAATCTCCAACTGCATCTTCTATTTATTTCATTTTTAAGGATTAAATTCTGAAATTCAAAGCCTGTATAATCCTGAGTTCTGTATGTGTACAGGACTTGTTTCATCCATACATATAGGTTTTCTGTCTGTTTTCTGTTGACATTTAAAATGACATCATATTTTTCATTCATAATGAGTGTTCCTTGTGACATACAGGGATGTGAGCCTGAGGCACCACAAGAATGAGGGTTCAATTGCCCTGACAGTGAGGAGACTATAGTAATAGTTTTACTGCAAAAGCCTTGTCATTCTTCATGAGTTCTACCAAGTTAGAGACCTCTAAGGTTTGTGAGTGAATGTGCACTTCTGATCAGAGCAAGTGGAATATTTGGTCAGATTGTTTTACATATGGGTGATTTACAAACAAAATGCCCTTATTTAGCTAGACCACCCAATGCTAGAAGTAAATGCTAGTTCATCTGAGTTGAGCTCCAAGAAGATTTTCCTCTGACCTTACTGTACTGCTAAAGAGAGGTGAAGAGAGAAAATAAATGTGTTCAAAGGTGAGAGTGAAAGATGTGCACAAATCCAGTTGGTTTCTTAACTGTGACCCAAAATCATGTTTCCACAACTTGTTATTTTTAGTAGCTAAACAAACAATTTATTTTCACAAATAACACCTATTTGAAGGTTTATTGCTACCTTCCTGCCTTAATGTGCTGCTTAAGAATTTTTTCTTGAGGCTAAACAAAAATATTTTGCTCTTTGTACAGAAAAAGGCCTCACAGAGGAATCTTTTGTGCCCAGAAGACTTAATTAACTGACAGTGTCCTATCAGTACACAATAATCTTCACATGATAATTTCAGTGTGTAAAATGCACGCAGGGTAATTCAAAAGAGAATTTAGGATGTTTCAGACAATAAATTCTTTCAGCTGGATCACTACTAGTGTTTATTTTCAGTTTAAATTGAGTTTAACTGAAAGGTTTTATAGTCTGAAAAGTCCTAACATTTTTTTTAATTACTTTGTGCGTATTTAACATCAATTAAATTGTCATCTGGTGGCTTGGGGTACTAGGTTTTTCATACAGGAAATTCATGATGAAGTTAAAACTGTAATAGTTTGTCACAGCGAAAGGACTTTCTTTTTCCTCTTTTTTATTCTGCTGCAGACTCATCATTGCAGAGCTGGGATATCCCTCAAATTACGATTTAAATTAAGTTGGACCTGCTGAAACAATATTGTTTTACCTTCATGTTAGTATTAAGATATTTTAATACTGAGACTGTATTCCAAGTGGTATGTGTGTATGCTTTTATGCCTATGAGAGAGAGAGAAGAATTGAAGGAATGAAGTAAGTGTGGTAAAAACCTTATTAAAGAAAGTTATTTTAATTTCCTTTGGCAACTAGTACAGCATTGAAATGATTAGAAAAGAAGGTTCCCCCAGATATTTTTCCAGTGTAATATTAATGAAGACTTGAAATGTGGCTATGTTTCTTCCCATGTGTGGCAGCTGGCTATAGACACATCCACATGTAGGAAACATGGTATATTTTCAAAACTAGTGGAAAACGTCTGGCGATAATGTGCAGCATCTTGTAAATCTGCATGAATTTTGACAGTGTTGAGCAGCCTTGCTTATAACTGTTGGTTTTAGAATAATCACTAGCTGATGACATCTTGCTGAAATCCCACTGTGAGCAAAACTTTTCAAGTGTCTAATAATATAGATGTTTATATTATATTCTATAAACTTACATTAATTTAAGATAATCATAAATCATGTCAGGTCATTCATCTAAGATGTTAACCACACAGGTAAAGTTGCAAATTTCCCTAGTGACATGACTGACTGGACTTGCTCTGTAGGACCAGTTTGTTTCACAACCTCTTTATATGGGTCAGCTGTCAATAAGGCCATTGTTACACTGCTGTGACATCAGGAAGCTTCATTCCCTACTTAAACGAGTTACCCAAATCTATTCCTGGATATTCATAGTGTGGCAGAATCATGTTATCTGCTCTGCAAGGCAGCTGTAGCACTTTTAAGCTGCTTGCTTTGTTGTTGGCTTTTGTGCACCTCTTGCATATCTAGCCTAAATCTATTCCAGATAGAGTGTGCATTGCTGCTTTAGCTAGATCACTGTGCCCTGGTTTGTGGTGCTAGTACCCTATCTTCTACAGTTACAGCTGTGGGAAAACTCTACGAGAGTTTTCTGTTCCTACAGTTACTGTTCCATTTATGGTATAGGAATGAAAACCTGTTAAGCAGTTTCATTTTTCTCTTATTTTGTATAAACAAATAGTATGTTGAATTAACACTTCTTTTAAGTATGTAGGATGTATTCAAATACATACACACATCTGCTGTGAGGATGAATTATACAGATCTGTTTAATTTAAGTTAAACCAGTTTCTTCAATACTTCTATATTTTCTGTTTCTTAATGCCATGACTATTACAAATTCATTTAATGTCTGTCTGCTTCTTCACTACAGTTCTTTTCTGCTCTCTACTTACATCACATCCTTGGATGTCTGAACATATTCTTAGAAAAATTTCTGCAATGGGAAGTTGGATTTCTTTCCTTTTTTCTCTTACATCTGTATAGAGTAGCAGGTTATTTTGGTGAGGTTTTGGATTTGGCCTCTTTTCTTGGTTTCTGTAAGCGCTTAGACTGAGTGCATTTTACTCCTATTTCTGCTTCCTTCCTGTATCCAAATAGCATTTGAACCCATGGATCAACATCAGATTTAACAGAGCAGTAGATGTCTCCAGAATAATGGAGTCCTTAAGCATTTTGTGAAAACAGGTGTTCAGGAAGAGCTGAAAAGCCATGTAAGTGATCTCAGCAAGGCCTCCAGCTGATGGAAGAGCTGCAGTGGGAGCCCAAGACTTGCTAAACACTGGAGAATGTGTCCTTTTAAATGTCTCAAATGAAGATAAAAATATATGTAAGAGCAGGCTTCTTTTACTTCAATCATCTTTATAAAATGTATATTGCTGCTGCGGGAAAGGACATGATTAAGCCATGTTTGCACTAGAAGGCTGTAGTTAAATTTCAAGATGCAAAGTTTTGCCTTCTACCTAGATCAGGGTTACCTTCCAGTAGGATAAATACAAACTGAACTGTTAACCTGTGCTTTCATCTTATGGCTTTTTTCCAGACTTCATAAGGCCATGTCACGAGCTCTTTGGACATCAGGGCCTAGGCCTAGTACTTTATTTTACTTTCTACAAAAAGCCCTGCTAGAGGCCAAAGGGCAACATAACTATGCTTGCAGAAGCTTGTGTTTATGAGAAGAAAAAGTTACATTTTATGTTACCTGGGATTTTCCTTCAAGGCCAGCAGCAAGTGTTTTGGGGCAAGGTGATTCAAACAGGAAGCGATGCCAAGACATGGATTTCCCCTGGTGCATTGATATTCCTGCTCATGGCGTCTGGGTTGTAGTCATAGTACTCCAGTTCATTCAGTTATGGTGCAATTAATTGTTAAGATTCATGGCTTACAGGCAGGCAGTATTTGTTAGGAGAGAGCATATACTATTTAGGCATTGGAAAGTCCATACAAACTAATTCAGACACTGTATCGATGTTTAAGAGACTTACAAATCACTTTCTTGTGGACCCAGCATTACTAGTGATTGAAGATTGCTTATTACATGATTTATGGATGTGCAAGATAAATCCATTTAAATTAGGTGAATAGCCAAATAAATCTGTGTGTTGAAAGACATATCCTTTGCCAGTGGAACAATGCCAATTTACATTGGTTTATAATCTGGATTTAAAAAAAAGCCAGATCATTATGTGATCCTCTAGAATCTGCAAGCTGATGCAAATGCATAGTTTTACCCTTACCATAAAATATCTTTAGCTTCCTATTGCAAAAAGGTAGACACAGTATGGATCATTATAAACTAGGATTGGACAAAATCAATTCTGGAGTGACTGTTACTTTAGTGGACTTACTTAGCAGGGTGGGTGCATATGGATAGTGATCCCGACCATCACATGTTGGTAAAGTTAACACTTGGGCAAAGGAGTGGCATGAGGCCAGAGCTCTGCTTAAGTCTCACTTCAGTCACTGATCTGAGAAGCTGAAGAGACTTAAAAGAGTCAGAAGCCTTCTGCTGCCTCTTTTAGACATGTTATTAGGAACAAGGACCTGACTTCCTCCACTCCATGCAGGGAGGATATTGCAGTATGAGGCAGTGCATTGCAATTTGGATTTCATGGACATGTTGAGCGTCATTGTACAGCAACAAGGCACTTTTCAATGATTTTTACTCTGTGTTAAAGATTCTGATGCTATCTAATGTAGTGTATCTAGCTGAGAATTCATGAATATTTTACATTGTGAGATAAGGAGTCTGCAAGAAAAAAATCTTTTTTTTCTTGAGCAGGGTTCCCTCCACACCTCTTTCTTTGGGTGAAAAAACACCTGTCAGCTGCTTAGAAAACCTTCTGAATCTGTTTAAGTGGCTTTACATTTGCAGACTGTGCTCCCCAGCATGTTAAAAATCAAGTTGTCAGGGAAAGAAATTGTATCACTTGAATAGAGTGGGGGGAATACTGAAAAGATGCAGATATACAGCGGGAATGGAAGCGCTTGAGAGCTTATGGGGAAGGCCCACCAAAATGGGTGAAAAAGCTGAGCCTCAATGTTTTACAGAGCCTTAGTGTTTCACAGAGCCTGTCTATCCCCCTGTCTTCTTTAGATAACCACTGCCCTTTAGCAATGTGCACAGCACTGCTGGAAAAGGTGAGTAGAAACACCAGCAAAACCTGGAGATTATAATAAAATCTCAGCTAAGGGCATGGCATTCCCATGATGAAAAAACATTGAATGTCTGGACAAAAGCAACCCCAATGCAGTGTTTTGAATTTGGTTTTGCTTGATTTTTCTTTACAGCATTTGTACATTCAGCCCAAGTGTAAGCTGCTTGCTTTCTTGTACAGCATAAAATATCAAGAAGGCACTCAGCCTTTTTGCATGAAGTGCGAGGGTGCTTCAGCCCACAGAGAGCCCATTTGAGAATTCGTCACATGGTGGGGGTGAGAAATGCTTACAGCATCTCGTTGGACATTTGTCATCCTAGCTGTGGACCTACCTCGCACTGTACAAGTAAAACGGCTTTGTAAATTGTTAAATTATTATGTGTTAGAAGTGAACACAAACAGCATTGACTGTCTCAGCTGAAAATACTCCAGTTATAGTATCTACAGATAAGTTATTTTCTCCTATCTTTAGGTGTTCATCCGAAGTTACAGGGCTTCAGCTTGCACTTTTGGGGGTATAACTTAACTATTTCAAGTCCACTGGACATTTTCAGTCTACACCTACTCCTGTTGTCATTTTCTTACCTTAATTGTGGGTCTAGACTTATTTTTTCTTACCTCTGGGTAGTCCTTATGAGTATGTCCTGCATAATAAGTTTGACTATGCATAGTCCTTTGCGGATAGAAACCTGCAGCTGACTATTATGAGGCTTTCCCCACAGAAGGACATCAATATCAGTCTTGTGCAGTGAAGTAATCACTAGGATACCCTGCATGTCCCAGTGGTACATCATCTGTGGTGAATGTTATTCCAGATGATATGTAGACCTGGCTGGAAATTTGAATGGAAATTTTTTCCACTAAAAATAAACTTATTTAAAACCTGAAAATTGTAACAAAAAGGTTTCCTTTTTTTTTCTTTAAATATCTAGTTTTCTGTTGAATCTGAAAATTCCAAAATTTTGTTTTCTTTTCCATTTTCTCATTCTTCTTTTATTATTCCTTACATCACATGTGATTGAATAATAATGGCAGCTGCATTCTCTCTCTTGCAGAGTTTCCTTATCTTACCATACTTTTTTGCATTTTTTTCACTTTTTGAAAATTTAAAGGCTAGCCAAATTCAAAAATATGGTTGAAAAGCTTTGCAGAAGTATTGCATTTTAATACAGTGAATAGAAAAAAAAAAGTAAGGAAAATAACTTGGGGAAAACATTTAGTAACTTTTAAGAATCTGAAAAATTTCAAAGAATGTTTAAAATAACAAACATAAACCACATTATGATGCCTGAAAAATACAAATAGTCAGGTTGCTAAATTTTTCATTAAATTTTTCTTTTTTGCATTTAGGTAGAGGGCTTACAATTTTTGTCATAGGGAATAGTTAGATAACTTGAAATGAAATGAACTGCACTTGTTTTCCACAGTATTGTTACTTGATTTGTGCTGTCTCATACTGCAGAATACAAATTCCCTAGAATTTATGTAAATGTACCTTACTGTTTAATGTGTATGGCATCAGATTTCCTCCTGAAGTAAAAATATATGTTTAGAACCCTTTAAGAATTGTCTGTATTTATTAAAACTTTCCATGATCTTACTCTTCTTACTCTAACAGACCCATTCATTGCAGAAATGGTGCTTGTTTAGAAGGGCTACTGTACTGGATGAGAGACCTAGCTTTCTTTCAGAGGACTGCACAAAGTGTGCTTATCACTGAAGTATAAGTGGGACTGTGGGTCAGAATACCTGGACTTGGGTTTACTCCTACAAAAGCCTAAATTTAGTTTTGTAACCCCTGTACTGTTGTTGGTCCTGGTGCAAAGAGCAGTGTCTTCTCAAATTCTAACCATCTGGATGGTCCTGATTTTATTGATCATATTTTATTCAATGCTCACTATCTGTACAGTTCTCAGGAGACTCTGTGGTTTACTATCATTTTTTTGAAAAGTAGATATTTTCCATTCATATTATTATTGTTACTGTTATTTAAATCCAGCAGGAAAATATCCAAATATGAAGAAGTTTGGGGATTTGGGGGGATTTTTTTACAAGTGGCAGCTCTGAATCTTTTTCATAACATCTTGAATGCAGAGGAGCAACATGAATACTTACATTCAATTTTGGTAACTGATGGCAAGGCATAAGAAATCACCACCTATAGAAGATACCACACGAACAGAGCAGGATTTCTGCTTTGGACAACTCCATAAACCAACCACGATGGTAGTTGTTCAGTCAGAGACAAGAAACACAGTCTGGGAAGGGGTCATACAATATCTCTCAATAATATCTGAATGAACACAGGTTTATGCAAATATGTCAACACCTCCCAGATATCTCTTCACTGCTATCAAGGTGAAACTTACTTCATCTTCAATGAGAGGCATACCTTATGCACATGTACCTGTGCTGAAGATTGTCCAAGCTAAACAATTAGGATAGGGCCCTCAGGAATTGATCAGCTTTTGGGGTACCCATTCTCTTCATCAGCTACAAGGAGAGGCCAGATACTTGCCATGGACTGCATCTTCATGGCAGGCTAATATTATGGACCCTGCTTAAAGTAACTACATTTTCAGAAAGGTAGGAGCATAAGTCCATTGCCAGCTGGGCAACACTGCTTTGAATTCAGCCTCCAGCTCAGAAAGCCCCCTTGCCTCTGCTTGTTAAAAGCAGGATTGATATATCAGGAATGAGATGAGTGTATGTCTGCTCTGTTACTACTGTCCTTCCTAAATATTTGCTCCGTGCCATTGTCTTTGGGAACACAACAAGACAGATGGACTTGTGGTCTTAGCTGGTACAGCCATTCACACCTTTAAGTTCTTGTGAGAATAGCCTGAAAAAAATACTGGCATTTTCAAGTTATCTTCTTGAAGTCAGAAAGCCAATGGTTCTGCAGTGGCCTCTACCAAAAAAAACCCCAACAAACAAAAAAAAAACACTACCACCACCACCGCCCCCCCAAGAACATTTAATTTTGCATTTTCTTGGAGTTCAGCCTTTAAAATGTTGTCACACCTCCATACATTACCAAGAAAATATTGGTTAAGTGGTTTAACTTTCTAGAGTTTGAGGTGGGGACACACAAAATTTTTGAGTTAACACCGCACTAACTATGGGCTGAAATTTGATTGAGCTCTGTCTGGGTGCACACTTGGCTCGCAGTGGATGCTGTTGTAATCCTTGGGTCCTGGTCCTCCAGTTGTTTGTGCTGGAGTTCCTTGGACATATGTTGAATTTCCAATCTAGCCTACATGTGCCTTTCCCCTCCACACAAAGCAGGAGGGACAAACCATTGGAGCAGCAGCTAGTGCACACTTACTCCAGCACAGAATTAGGAAATGTCTGGTGTGAGTCCCTTAAATGAGCACCTGGGATGTTCTGCTGGATCTCCTCAGCTAGATGAAGTCCAGGCAAGGGAATGAGAAAGGGCCTTCCCAGAGCTGCTTATCAAGAAGCTGTCTACATGCGTGTGACTGTGGCAAGAGGCTGTGGAGCTAACAGCCTCTGTGTTCAGTTCACACAGTGGGTGGTAGATGTTGCCGTAGACCTTTATCTCAGGGCAATAGTGAACTGACTGAACTGGGAGTATGGGGAAAGCTGGGAGGGGGTGGTAGAGTCCATCACAAGCTCTTTTGTTCCTGAGATGGGCTTTATTCAGGACTGTGTCCTCTTCTCAGGTTGATGGTACCATAATGGCAGAAGAGATAAGCGTTTGTTTTCTGTGTCTTGTTTCTCCTGGCTGCTATAAAACCGAGCACAAACTATATTGGAAACATTGCTCCGATTCACTGTAGTACAGGTGATTTGTCCATTACACCACATGGGGGCTTATGCAAGCTCAGCTTGCAAGGGGGAAAATAGAAGGAATGTAATTCTGTTAACCTGGGCCTGGATCCATTCAAAGGTACAGTTCTTTATTCAAATTTACATTTGTTGAGGTTTTTTTCTTTTTTTTTAATAATATCTGAGTCTGTTGACCAGTATGATGAAAAGCCCCTATGGCAGTATTACTTGGATGTTACAACAATCCATTTTATAGAAATGTGATTTATTACACATTCCTAAAACTAATATCTTTCCCTGCACCTACTGTAGCTGTCACTGTCCTGATTGCTGTTCTGGAGCTTTATTATGTACAGTAATAAACACTGGACAGTGATCATTGTACAAGAGTCTCATGAACTAATTATTGACACATTTTTTAAATGTGTCATGATGAAAACTACCAAGTGGCAAACAACCTTGGCCAGACAACATGCACAGCTGCTGTTAACAACAAACAACAGGACTATATGCGTAACGCATGATACGCTCACCTTAATGGGAATTTTTCACTATCAGTTAGACTGACTGAACGGTAAAGATCTATGTCCTTGAAAATTCTAAATGAAAGGACATGATACTGGATAAGGAACCATTAATAACCCAGTTGCTTTCATCCATCCCCAGTACCATAATACCTGAGAACTGTATCAGATGCTTTTTGCACATTTATTCTCTCAATGGACCTGTGAGACATGACATGTTGTTATCCCAGTTACACTCATGGGCTACCCAAGACCAAATAGGAAGGTAATGACTGAACTGTCTCAGTCCTTTCTAGCCTGCCTAGTACTAACTCAGCCTTCCTCTTCAACCCAACATCTACAAGATCCTGATCAAGTTGAATGTTTCATCTTTTTCTTTCAGAGTTTGAACCTGCGTTCAACATAAGCATAAAAATTTATGCATCTAAAAAAATACCTGATGAAGGATTCAGAAGAATCCCAACAATGAGAGCTCTATATGCAGGTGCTGAGGAGGGAACAAAATGACAGTCAAGGCACAATTTTATTTGCTTTGATTTATACTAGTGTCATTCAACTTTTGCTGCCCATGGTAATTTTGACTGCTAAAGATTTGCTTCTGCCTCTGGCTGCTATGTACTTATGCCGAGTACCTCCTGAAGTTTCCTCACACCTGTGTCTGTGATGGACTGCTGAAGTGTCCAGACAGATTTTTCAGAGCTCTGACTTCAAAGCTATTTAAACCCTTTTGGTTTATAACACTGAGCTGTATGCAGCATGAGAACAAATCTCATCCATGATTTTTTCCCTAGTTTTGCTATTGATTATGGCTAGAAGAAAAGAAAGAGAAATGCTTCTCTTGGTCAGCTTTGCCTCTAACCTTGTCTGAACCCTGAAATTTAGAACATATAAAACATGGGAGTGAGGGGGTAGTGGGAAAGATTTGCAAATGATTGATGTCTGTTGAAAGGCATGGATGAAATTTCACTTAACATATGCAGTTAAACAAAAAGGGCTCAGTGGATCAGGTGAGAATTTGTGTTTTGAAGAAAGGAAAAATATTCATAGTAATAGTGTTGTCTCACAAGTGGGGTTCAGTACCGGATGTGCAATGAGACAATCTTACACACAGAGCCAAGATACTTATTTATTTCATGTCTGCGCGGAGATGGGTGCTAGATGGTAACTCCACAGAGCTGGCACACCTCACCAAAGAAAAACAATGTATTCTGCTACATGATTAGTCAAAACCCACCTAAATTTGCATTCATTGGTTAGTAGTCACCCTCTCATCTACTATTGGCCAGTTATATTTAAATTACCCTCGCTTGCTATGTAAATTAGCATGCATGCTCTCTGCAGGTGTGGGGGGACAAGTTCTTCCAGCCTTGAATTGAGTCGGTGGTCGAGATCTCCCCCTGCTACCTTTACCTTTCCCTTAGTTCATGCTTCTTTGGCAGTTGTCCAGCCTTCGGAGCCTTCTGGGGCAGGATGTTTCCTTTTATCAATCTTTAGTTCCCTCTTCAAGGGCATAGTCGTTAGCAAAGCATGCATCGTTTATACGAAGTAATCAGGCTTGCATAGTGAAGCTATCCCATACTGGTCCTCCTTAAAGCACAATGCATCATCTTTAACCCTGAATTGTGCAGTATCACCACAGCTGGGCCGTAATTTAAACATATAACTACAGTAGGAGCTGCTGAAGATGCGGATAGGCCCTATGGAGATTTCTGGAGTATTTAGATACATAATCCCATTGACTTCAGTAGTAGCTTCTTGGGCAAGTCTTTGCATCTGGAGTAACCTTGTTGAATTTAGTTTGGGGTTCTTATTTTTAAAAAAAACTACACACTAAAATGGTACAATTTACACATTAAATGGTACATATTTTTCAGCTCCCGTACAAGTATTAGAGGAGCCTTCATTATACATTAGAAAGAGTAGTTTTCTACCACAGTTGGGTTTCTGGGAGTGCATTTTCATTAGATAAGCGTGTCTACATTGTAAGGTCATCTTCGCTCAACTGAACTGGTGTGCTGCTTCTCGTTCCTAAGATGTTTGGTGCAGAGAAACTTTTAGACTTTGAGAATATCAGTAAGAAACCTTCTGCTTGATCAGTGCTTCATATTAGGTAAAGGAGCAAGTCCTTCAGCAGCAGAAATTTAGAACCAAAAAACTGTAACCCCGCTTCTCCCCCTCCCAGTGGTCTGCATGAATAAACCATTAAGTGAATTCTGCCTAGTGGCACAAAAGTGAATCAGCTGTTTTTAGATTTTCATGAGATTTTTCACAAGCTCCTTTACGGCTGCCATTGTGTGTAATGTTCTGTTTTTCTGACTAGAATCAGATACATGTCTGTGACAGACATAAAGACTGGTGATTAGCAAGTCATAAAACATAGGTAAGGATGTTTTGACACCATTTCTATGGTTTTGCCTTGTGGCAACTCTTGCCTCAAACCTTCAACAGACTAACAAATAAGAAGGTGGTGATAGCTTAAAGAAAAAACACCTAAAACATGAGAAATGTGATATGCTTGCTATTCAAGGACTGTTTAGATTATGTGTACTCAGGGTAAAGCTTATCTAGTTTAAGATTCTGCTTACAATAGAGGATGCAATAGAGGAGTGTTTGGATAACAGTCAAAGCACCAGATAACGGACATTTCAAAGTCACAGACCTGCTAGTTAAGGACATAAATCCTCCTTTGGCATTGAGAAAGGAGGGTTTGGCAAGAAAAACAAAGACCCTGGTGTCCTCAGAGGACACATGCCCATAAAAGAACAAAAGGAATAGGGGTATTCTTCCCCAAACGATCCCTGAAGACCACTAGAGACACACACACACATACCCCCCCCCCCCCACCCCCACCCCCCCCCCCGTGCAGGCATACAAGACTGGGATGATTGCTCAAGAGAACAACATGTCAGGCTTGCTCAACACAGTGAATATGCAGTAGTTAGGTGGAACGTAAGTATCAGATAGGCATGGTGTTTTAACTGTAGTATTTAAGTATGGACTTGAAAACCTTAGTAGGTGTGCTCGATTTGTGGAAAACTTCCACCTTGCACCCTGTGCAGAATAAAGCAATGTCTCCTTTCTAAACATACTTTGTGTGTTTTGGGAGTTACTTTCTGATCAGGTAACATAACATCTCCTTGTGTTATTTGTTGAAATAAATTAGGATGATGGGTGTGTGAGAATTCATTTTTACAAATCAATACTAACAGGGATTATTCAACTTTATAGGTCAAAAATAACTGCAGCCTTTCTTTGTTCCTTATATAAATATCTGATTGGCATAACTTCTTTAACTGATTTTTTTACTAGCTTGTCATACCCTCCTCATTAGAGATTTTCTCTTTTTTTTCATTTGCATTGTCCTCCTCTGAATGTTTGGAAGGTGTAAATAGGGTATGCGCTGTCTATTGATTTTTGTTGTAGGATGATTTTGCTTTTTCTCTTTGTCTTCTGGATAAAACCTCCTGAAGCCAACATGGAAGAACATCCCAGTATTTCAGCCTAGTTTTTATGTTCATTAGAGGAACATATGTCCTTCATTAAAAGTAGCTAAACATCCTTTCTGTTATGTTTTTTTTCTCAGTTTTTTCTTCTGTTGAACTGCATTTCAGCTCAAATGAAATACTGCTTTGATAAAAAAAAAGTCAGCTTTTTTGATATCTGTACCTCAACATACATTTTCAGTCACTTCATTTCATTTAGTTGTGTTTTGGTTTGGGTTTTTTTTTCTTTTCTTTTTTTTGTCTTTTAGACTGACTTAGCAGCAGTAGGTGCCTTAGTTTAAACAGACTTAAACTATGGGAGTGAACACATGGAAGAGGGGATCAAGCCTATGTTTTTATGAAATGGGAAGGAAAAGCTAATGCAAGGTCCCTGAACTTTTCTTTTCCCCCCTCCTGTCTATTTTCTCTATGTATGATCAGTAAATTCCCTGCCCTCTCTAGATGGGACCTGAAGAAGTGTCATTAAATCACCCGTGAAATTTTTAGTTCTCACGTTATTCTTCCTGAGAAAGGGAGCATTTTATGGAGGGCAGAGACTGGCATTCATTTTCACATCTGCGCTCTCCCTTCCTCTGTGCATAGCCCTTGATTGTCACCATTTCAGCCAAAGTATTAAAACATTTTTTTCACATCTCTGTCTCACAAATCTGCTACCCTGGCTGCCAGCCCAGAGTGTTTACTGGCATTACAAGGCAATTCCTTTTCGCACCTTGCCTGGTTTGACTTAGATGGTAGGCAGATTGTTGAATTTAAAGCTGTGCTGGCTCTCTTTCTCCTGCTGGGATTTTTCAGGTTTCCCAGTTACCCTGCCAAGCAAGCAGAGCTCTAGCAAACAAGAGTGAGGGGGAGTGCATCACATCAATGCACAGAGCAATCCCTCTGCAAATGGAAGCTGAATTAGACCAAGCATTCATAGAAACTAAGAGGTTACCTCATGGTTAGCTCTGAATTTTATGAGGCACCATTACTGGAAGAATCTCCCTTAAATATTTAATATTTTTTTTTCTCCAAGGTTTGCATGAAAAAAAACCCGAACCCTGGATCCCAAAAGCCTTCAACCATAAGCAGAATATAAAGTTTACCCATGTGTTTGCTTCAAATGTCCCGTTCATGGACTGAAAAACCTTTTTTGTCTATATGATGTGGACAATTCAAAGAAATTATTTCTATTTGAAAATCAGAAAATCTGTTTCATTGTTTTAGAAATCCCCAAACAATTATCTCTGGGATGATTTCAGTGTTCATTTAAACAAAAAGAGTTTCTCTGTAGTGATACTTTTGTATGCTTGCCCAGCAGTTCTTCTGTGCTGCCCGAGTTCAGAGGCAATTTTCAGACCTCTGCGTGTTCTCCCTCTGCTTCTTCCTGTTATTATACACAACTTTTAAAAGCTTGCCTGCTTTGCAAAATGAGCGTGCTTCTTCTTCAGTGAAAGAATATGGAAATGTGGCAATTGGCTTCAGATGAAAATGGTTCTGACTGTGAGGAGAAGGATTCTTGTTTTTTTAATGCTACTTACATTTCTGTATGCTGCTCTTAATACAACAAAGGTTTAAGTCTAAAATTCAATTAGCAAGCTGCTGCATGTGATTTTCAGAAAAGCCTGACACTTCACATTTCCACTGACTCCAGTGGAAGCTACACATAACTACAATTTTTAACATTAGGCTGCTTCTATGAAGTCTGCAAATGCAGATTCAGAGATCAAACTTCATCCCTGTTTTGGGTTTGTGTGGTGGGGTTTTGGTAGTGGGGGAGGGGCTGCAGGGGTGGTTCCTCTGAGAAGCTGCCAGAAGCTTCCCTGGCTACAAGTTGGACCCACCACGGGCCAAGGCAGAGCCCATTGGTGATGGTGGTAGCGCCTCTGGGAGAACAGATTTAAGAAGGGGAACCTGCAGTGGGGGAGGAGATTGGAATGTGAGAGAAGCCCCTGTGCAGACAGCAAGGTCAGTGAGGAAGGAGGGGAGGAGGTGTGCCGGAGGAGGTGGATGCCCCTGCAGCCCATGGTGAGGCAGCAGGCTGTCCCCCCCAGCCCATGGAGGGGAATGGGGCAGCAGATGCCCACCTGCAGCCCATGGAGAGCCCACACTGGAGCAGGGAGATGTCCACAAATATGGCCATGACTCCACGGGAAAGCCCACATTGGAGCAGCCTGTGCCTGAAGAACTGCAGCCCGTGGAAGGGACCCACGTTTGAGAAGTTCATGAAGGACTGTCTCCCATGGGAGGGACCCCACGCTGGAGCAGGGAAAGAGTGTGAGGAGTCCTTCCTCTGAGGAGGAAGGAGTGGCAGAGCCAAAGTGTGGCGAGCTGACCTCAACCCCCATTCCTCATCCCCCTGTGCTGCTGGGGGGAGAAGGTAGAGAATTTGGGAGTGGAGTTGAGCCAGGAAGAAGGGAGGGGTGGGGGAAGATGTTTTAAGAATTGGTTTTACTTCCCATTATCCTTGTTTTGATTTGATTTGTAGTAACTGAAATTGATTTTGTTTCTTCCCCAAGTTGAGCCTGTCTTTTGCCTGTGACCGTAAGTGGTGAGTGATCCCTTCCTGTCCTTGTCTCCACCCACAAGCTTTTCTTTATATTTTCTCCTCCTCATCCCACCACGGCTGAGTAGGGGAGGAATGAGTGAGTGGTTTCATGGTGCTTTGTTGCTGGATGGGCTTAAACCACGACAGTCCCTCAATATCAGAACTGCATGTGTCATCTGCTCTTAGTAAAATCTTTTCCTAGTGTATTGGGATGGGCAGTGATTTAAATTGGAGGCAATCACGCCTTCACATGAGGATCAACAGCAATATCAATAGATACTTGTAACAGCTGCAGTTGGCATTTTAATGTTTCAGTTGATTAGCATTTTCGGTTGCCATCATGTTTTTACTTGTATAGTCCTGCAGGGCTGTGGAAGGCTGGCAGGAAAGAAATGTGTACTGGGAAGATCAGGGTGGAGGGGGAGACATAGTTATTGTGTGAAGCAATGTCTACTCTCTTGGTAGTGAGGAAGCAATAATGGGGTCCTGTTAAACATTCTTTTAGGTAGTACTCAGCTACTGACCTGCACATCTCACCACTGAATCAGCAGTAAAATCAAGCATTAAACATTCAAGCTCTCACTTTTGTTTTCTAAGATTTTGGACCCAAGTGATTCTAGTCACTCACCAGACTCTGGCTGCTGAACCAAAACCCTTCACTTTCTTGACACCTCTTAGTAGCATCTGTCATGTCTACCAAAGAGACCATGACCTCTCCATACACTTCTGTGGCTGGTCCCTATGTGTCACTCCTCCATAATGCTTATAAATCCAACTCTGCTCTTCCAGTCAGTTGCCATCTCCTCCTTAGACCAGACATGTTGAGGCCCTCGTCTGCTCTACCTTCCCCCTCCTTTCCTAGGAAGGGAGGTACTTGGGAAGGGATGTGGAGGAAGAATAGCTAGGACTGATGAAATCAGGATTACTAGGAAGTTCACATATACATGTTGAAATGCTGGCACCAGTAGCTGGACTGGAGGGAGAAGAAATACACCAGAACACTTTGGAGTCTGGCAGAATTTGAAGGGTCGATCTTGCTGGTATTAATGGCTTATTCTTGGAGGGCCAGAGATGGTAGCAGAACAGATGAAAGGGAAATGAAACATGCCTGATGCCTTCAGTCTGGTCACAGAGATAAAATCTCTGCTGTAAGTGTAGGCAGTCTTTAAAAAAGAAATGCAAAATTGGAAAGGACTTCTATGACCACAGTTTCCATTTACTACGGACACCGCAGTAAAACAGAAATCTTCTCTCATGGCTGATAAAAATTATTATGAAAGTGGTGAGGCTGACTTTGTTCTGCAGTGTTCTGCTTCAAACTTCACTTCCTCTGCAGGCAGAAACTGTTGTCCAATTCCCAGCCTGCATCTAGACAGCTTATCTTAGAGTTTAGCAAAATAGTTATTTTCATTCCCTAATGTTTAAGCAACATTTTCTTTCCTCCTCGTTTTTTTTTAACTGTGGAATCCCTCCTGGCCTTCCTTTTTCTAACCTGAGCAGGTGAAGAAGGCTTTTTAGGCTCCTTTTATGAAGTAGACTCCAATGCCTTGTCTATTCCTGTAATATTTTCTCTGCTCCATTTCAGTTTGAATTGCCTTTCTTAAATGTGTTTGGCTATAACTGCCCACAGTGTTAGCTGAACATGTTTCATCAGTGCCTTGTATAATGGTACTCATACTCGCCCTGAACTTTCTGCAAATATCTTAGACATGGTGCATCATGTATTGTTACACTGACTCAAAAGGAAACCAAGACATGAATTTGCTAGAATGCTACAAAGAAAAACCTGGTGCAAACCCCTGATTTTTTCAATACTGCTACTTGAACTCCTTATGCATTTTTTAGGGCCAGATGCACCCACGGAAAGGTAGGTGGTGAGAGTGAGCAAAGATTGCTAACTTGACGCAGGTATGCAACTGTAATTGGCTGCATTTACAAAGAAGAGCAAGATCTTATTAAGAAGACCAGTTCTGGTTGAGTGCTACAACAACTGAGCTGAAAAAATGTGTAATAGAAAAATGAGGTTAAGTAGATAGGGTATATAACTTCTAATCTGCAAAAAAAGAAAAAAAAAAAAACAACCCACCTCTCTATCTTCATTCCTGGACATGCAAGGAGTGCACATGAGATGAGAAGACATTGTACAGCTCCCTCCTTTGTCTTGTTCAGGCTGCTGCCATTACACTGGACTTGAGTAGTTGCAAAATCTTTCCCCTGAGAAGTGGTCAGAAAATTCACTTCACCTAGGTCATGCTCTCCTGCCTCTGGCAGGCAGAGTGCTAACATATTGCTAAATAAACAATTTATAGCAATAATATATCATTCTAGGTAACAGAGATTCTATACAGTATGGCACAGTCAGATATATCCTTATTTCATACTATACTTTCTGAAAAAGTTTAAATAGCTGATCAAGGTTACAAACAGTAGGATTTGCAGTTCCTTTCTTTTCTTCAGTGTTTTTAAGAATGAGATATAATCTACACAGCAAAGTCAGATCTTATTTAGTTTGCCCAAAGCCTATTAAATTTGCAAGAAGAAATGACATTACCAACTGCTGTTGAAACAGAATTGATGTGGTTTTTATATTGTTCAGATAAATTGTGGAAATGGCACACAATATTAATTCCCTCTTCTACTCAGTAGCACAATAGATCTGTGTACTTAATGATCTTATTTACTTATATGGTGACAAATCCTCAGGTTTTAGTTACATGAAGGTCAACAGAACATGGTGTATGGTATTGGATCTGAAATATTTTTGAAAGTGTTGCTCCCCATGCATTATACTTTGTGCGTGACATGAGATTTGAAAAATACAAAAAGTAACATGAGAGTTCTAATTTTAAACTTAGATGTCACCTGGTTTGAGAGGAGCATTGTCTGTAGATATGAAACAGAGTGAGAAAGAGAATGGCAATTTAGAAACTTTTGTTTCCAAAATTATTTTTCCTATGTACTATAAAGTGAGGGATTTTTGTGCTCTGTTTGGACAGCCTGTGTAGGAGATTTCTTGTTCTCTGTTTATATCATTTACCTTGCAATTCTTACAAAAGGCCACTTGAGAGGTTGCTCTGTTGCCTCCATAGCGTTTGCTTGTGCTGCAGTGAAGTAGGATTCATGAGAATGAACACACTACAATTAAAATCTGGATGCATGGTAAAATTTTCAGTACATGAATGGAGATTTAACTGTCTGTTTTCAGAAACGTGTGTGCCTCAGTAATAGAAGGCTGAAAATTTGTTACTGCTGCTCATGTTTTGTATGGATCTGCTTTGTCAAGCCAGATGTCCTGATAGCCATGGGTGTCCCTATACTTCAGTTTCAGTTGATTAAGATGAACTGATTAGCTCACAGTCGTCCACCGTTAGATGTAGCTCCTTGCAAATCACTGGTTAAGAGAGAACAGGATCATAATTCTACTGTTGTCCACTTTTCTATTTGAAAATGTATTTCTCTAAATCCTTAACTCTTGTGGACTCAGGGTAATGCTTTCTTTTCCATGGGACTAGGACTTTGCCTGAGCAGCGGGAAAAGAAGGACTTCAAAAAGACAGAGCACGCTGAGACCCGAGGAGACCAGTCAGTACATGCAGGGGCAGGGCTGCTGACCAGCGGGACCAAGATCGGTGGGAGGAAGGGGCCGACAGGACCCCCCCGCGCTGGGGGCAGGAGCACCGCGCAGCCCTGCGGCGGGCAGGCCGAGGCCTGGCAGCCATGCCGGTGGGGCCTGGGGCAGCTCTGGGGAGAAGGCCCTGGGTCCTGGTGGGCAGCCAGCTAGGCAGAGCCCGAGAGGCTGGAGACAAGGGAAAGCTTTTCCCCCACCAGGACAGCTGGGGAGTGGGGCCGGCCCCAGGGAGGTGCTGCCATCTCCCTCCTGGGAGGGTTTCCAGCCCCCGCGGGATGGAGCCCTGAGCAACCGGCTCCGACCCCGTGGCTGAGCCTGCTCTGGGCAGGGGGTTGAAGTGGAGACTACACAAGGTCCCTGTCAGGTTGAATTGTCCTGTGGTCCTAAGTGGGTTGGCATGTCTATCCTGAAAAAAAAGATTTCACAGTCTTCTAATAGTTGATGATGCTAATGTGATCGTAAGAGCAGAAGAATTTACTTAAAGCCTGTGTGTTAAATTTAGGCAATAGAAAAGCCAGTGAATGTTAGAGTTATGGGATAATCTACGAAAAGTAAGAGGAGAGGGGAGAGGGTGTGGTGATAAAAGATTTTTATTCCCATTTAATGGGGCAATTGTTACTTTATTTGTCACATCTGTTTAGATCCCTTTCCCCAAGGAATTTGTGGTGTGAGGTAAGAGAATACTATGAAAAAATGATGATGGTAACTGGACTACAGTGATGAAAACAATGAGTTAAAAAGAGAGCAAAGAGCAAGGATTCTGGCACAATAAAAAATCCAGTAGCAATTCTCCACAGGCAGCAAATAATTTGTTTGAGTGCATAATTAATAGATTTGTCAGAAAGTACTTAGATTGTGAAATATTGCAAGTAGACCTCTTTCCAGATGGATTAAGATGAATGGGTTCTCCAGCAGAGTACAAAACCTTGTTGCTCAGTGGTTGCAGAATTTGCTGCATCTAGATTTGTTTGAGTTTCTGCTTCCTTACTCTCTTCCTTCTTTTGCTCTTCTGGCTGCAGGGGAGAAGATGGGGGAAAAGAAGACAAAAGAGAGTGCTGCTAATCCCAGTATTAAATGGTGTCCTTTATCTAAAAGGTATCCAAGCAGACAAAACTAAATCAGATGGTCAATGGGAGACTATTCACTGCGCAGGAATGTAAAAAGGGGGGAATGTGCTATTATGTACAAAAAAATTAAGATATATACCAGTGCAGTTCAGAGAGAATAACATACCCAGCATAGGATATTTTAAAATCAATTAATACCTTTTAGCTGCAGCTCCAGTACTGGGGTAGGGGAACAGCAATAATTTGTGATGACAAAGTGATCTGTAGAAATAGGGATGTACATCTTATTCTAACTTTAGTATGAAATGTGTCTTCACTGAAAACACAGAAAGGCTTTGGAAAATGCGTAGGATTCAAGTCAAGAGAGAAATAATTAAAATGTGGTAGTGACCACTACTGAGGTGGAAATGTACCCTTTTAAGACTAAACAAGCATCAGGAATGGCAGTGATCTAGCTTCTTAATTTTGGGTTCTGGTTCTGACAGAGCAGTGGCAATGTGCCAAGGTTATCTGATATTCCTCTGGCCAAAAAACAGGGAGCAAATTAGAACTGCTGATGGCAGGTGAAACATGGTGATTTTGAAATCCTCTTTCAATAAAGAAAAAGCAGTTGCACCTCTGTCATTAGTTTTGGAATTTTTAACAACATGTGTTCCTCCTGCTTTCCTAGTGAAGACAATGTCATAATAGTGAGAAGAAAGGGACTCTAGATGTGAGGTTGCCCAGCTTGAACAGATGTTCCCAGATTCCTGAGAAGGCTATAGCAGAGCTGCATGCTTTTGCCATACACAGAAGCACTCAGATCCTTTTTAAGAAAAATTTTTTGCATATGCTTGCTGAACATTATTTTCCCCTCCACCTTCTTCCTTGTCCTTTCCCTCCCATTTTTTGGAAAAAACTTGAATTGAGTGGAAATCAAAGTTCCAGATGCCTTAAAATCAGAAAAGTTTCCCTTCAGACTGAAAGTACAGTTTAAGTCTCTTTCTAATGGAGGTCTACACCAAAAACTCATCTCAAAAGGCATACATGTGGTATGAAAAATACATATTTTTGTCCCAATCCATGTTTAAGCTTTATAGTTAGAGCCAGCCTCTAATTTTTGATCATTACCTTTGCTTGGCTTAGCTTGTCTCCATAGCTCTTTGAATGGAAACATTTCTAAGTAACATTGTCATGTGGTAAAAAAGTCTCAATCAGAAATTAAAAAATCATTTATCCATGTGCTGTATTTTTGGGTTCTGTCTGGCCTTCATTGGGTAGAATAGCCTAGTTATACATTTAGATGAGTCCCAGATTTCATTCCTTGGCCTTTCCAGGCATCCCTGTATATCAAATCATGGCTAAAATCTGGAGGAAATGCTGCAGGCAGAACATTCAGAACTAGGAACAACTGGATTCAGTCTAGGTTACATTTGTCATAAACCAGGCTTGCACAGAATGAGTTCTAGGATCTAATTTAGTCGGGGAGATTAACCAGCAACTAGTCTAATGACAGCTTCATTAATGGGTTTTTGATACGTTTGGGAAAGTAAAAAATTTTTTTTCAGTTCTTCTAAAGAAATAAAATCAGTAATCTGATTTTAGAATAGTCAGGAGATGTGGATTGCAAGGAAATGAAATAAATTCAAGTTACCTTTGTGATGCTTGGATTATGTTTTTCTTGGATTCAGACATTGTTTAGGACAACATGAAAGTGATCTTCACTGATGTCAGCTGGTCCCAGGGCTCCAGGGATGAGCAGAGTCTTGGATCTACTCCTTGATTCAGAAGTGATCATTATAAATGTCTTTTGGGATCTTCTGCAGAACAAAGTTTATGAAATCTTATGCAGTAATTGCTTTGAACCAGGTAATTTGTGTTTGAAATAGAGCGTATCTGGATGTCCTGGTTTCAGCTGTGATAGAGTTAATTTTTTTTCTAGTAGCTGGTACAGTGCTGTGTTTTGGATTCAGTATAAGAAGGTTGGTAACACTGATGTTTGCAGTTGTTGCTAAGTAGTGTTTAGTCTAAAGTCAAGGATTTTTCAGCTTCTCATGCCCAGCCAGCGAGAAGGCCAGAGGGGCACAAGAATTTGGGAGGGAACACAGCCAGGACAGCTGACCCAAAGTGGCCAACAGGGTATTCCACACCGTGTGATGTCAGGTCTAGTATATAGATGGGGGGGAGTTGGCTGGGGAGGGGTGGATCGCTGCTTGGGAACTAACTGGGCATCGGTTGGCAAGTGGTGAGCAATTGCATTGTGCATTACTTGTTTTGCATATTCCAATCCTTTTATTATTATTGTCATTTTATTACTGTTATTATTATCATTATTATTTTCTTCCTTTCTGTCCTATTAAACTGTCTTTATCTCAACCTGTGAGTTTTACTTTTTTCCCCCAATTCTTCCCCCCATCCCAGTGAGTGGGGGGGGGAAGTGAGTGAGCAGCTGCGTGGTGCTTAGATGCCAGCTGGGGTTAAAGCACAACACTGGATTAGCCACAGAACTGCAGGAGGCTGGGACTCTGGGACATTACTATAGTTTGTTACCAGGTTTCACTGAGAACTGGAATGAAAAATTGTTATATTAGTTATTATTACTGAAGTTAAATATTACAAATGTCAGTCTGAAGATGACAAGACCTGTCATACTGTAATCTTTGATGAAAATGAAGCATTATGATGTTCCCAATGAAATTCTGAACTAAGTGAAATTTAACAGAATTAAAATAAAAACTTCCTTTTAATTTTCAGAAACTAAACTGAAACAGATCAACCTACATTCCTCCTGGGGCATAATTATCCATAAATGTATTTAGTTTAGGAACATAAGAGGGAAATATAGCAGGTATGTCAGTGTCACGGATCCAGAGGTATGTATCTCTTTCAACATAATGTACCTTTGAGAGAAGACAATCCCTGTTGCCTTTTCTCCTGTGGAGGTCTGGTACGTAGAAGAAACCAGAGAATAAAACAGCAGTTCAGAAGAGCCAATGAGATGGCTTGCAAGTTCAGTCTTTATTAAACTTACCTAACATAAACTAAGCAAGATGTCATAATTAGACCAAAAAAGCCATGAAAATACATGTTTTATTTTGTTTTTTTTCCTCACCAAGTTAAAAATGTGTCACAAAAATCTTCTGTATTATTTTTTTCTGAGAAGACATTTCAGAGGAAAACTCCCAGCCTTTAGTTTTGTTGCATCACTTCCCCACAGCCAAAGCTCTGCCTGTGTTGGGGGATATTGCCAAGCTCTGGTGTCTCAGAAGAGAATGAGAATTATGGGATTTATTTTTTCCAGAGGAACAGACTAGTAATAAAAAACTGGAGCTCTCTGGTTATTGGAGTGTTTGCTGGAAATGGAACAATCCAGTTACTAGAAAAGGAGCATCTGGTTAGTGGAGTGCATATTGCAGTATAAGTTGTAATAATGAGCATGTAGTTTGAAAAAGGACTGGAATGCCTCTGTCTGACAGGGACAAAAAGTAAATATTCAGTTACAGCAGGCTCAGCATATTCCACCTTCTAGAAAATATGCAGAGTCTAGTTTTCAAAGGGCCCTAAATACATTCAAGAATCTTATTTACATGCTTCAGTGTACGCTCAGGTTTTCAAAGGTGAATTGAAATAGTAAACACTGAACATGAAATTTTGAAAGCAACTTCAAATTTCTGGTCTAAAAATCATGCATTTACTTACCTATGGTATATACACAAACACAGAGAAATGATTTATTCTTCTGATTTTTATCTGTGACTATGAAAATAAGGCATGTATTCATTATAGCTGTCACATAGGTACCTGTTGGGCTATGTACATGCATGAACACTTGATGTGTAGACATAAAATAATTGTGCTTTTAAAATGGGCATATTCTAACTTGCCTAAAGTGATCACTTTATTTTTACAGTCATTGTTGGAGCAATATTTTTATAATATCATGCATATTATATTAACCTGTCCATATTTCTATTCTTTCTACAAGGATATTTAATGGGATATATTTTTGTCAATTATTTTTAATAAAAACACATGCTTTATGTCTACAAAAGCAGATAAAGCAAGAAGCATGATACTCCTTTGGAAAACTCCAAAGATATTACAAATCTTGGAAAAAAATCATTGAATACCTAACCATACATTAAATCCCTGCAGAGAACATGAGGGGTTTTTTTTCATGTGTCTGACAATAGCAAAAATACAGTGTTATAGCTAATTTAGATGCAAATTATTTGCCCAGAAAGTCCTTATTGGTCTTCAGAAGCTAGTTGTGCAATTTATTTATACACTTGTATATACACTTTCTACTGTTGTTGTGGTTTAACCCCAGCTGGCAACTAAGCAACCCACAGCTGCTCTCTCACTCCCCCTCTCAGCAGGATGGGGGAAAGAGAATTGGAAGGGTAAGAGTGAAAAAACTCATGGGTTGAGGTAAGAACAGTTTAATAATTGAAATATAATAATAATAACAATCATATCATCATCAACAACGATAATATTTGTAATGAAAAGGAAAATAACAAAAAGAGTGAAATAAAACCCAAGAAAGACAAGTGATGCAAATGAAAAGAATTGCTCCCCACCAACCAACCGATGCCCAGCCAGTCCCTGAGTAGCGGCCCCTGCCCAAGCTTCCACCTAGTTTTATTGCTGAGCATGACGTCATACGGTCTGGAATATCCCTTTGGTTAGCCGGGGTCAGCTGTCCCAGCTGTGTCCCCTCCCAACTTGTTGTGCACCCCCAGCCTACTCACTGGTGGGGTGGGGTGAGAAGCAGAAAAGACCTCGACTGTGTAAGCACTGCTCAGCAGTAATGAAAACATCCTTGCGTTATCAACACTGTTTCCAGCACAAATCCGGAACATAGCCCCATACTAGCTACTATGAATAAAATTAACTCTACTCCATCCAAAACCAGCACAACTCTTTATAAACCAATTTTTTCCATCAGTGTGTTGGACCTGTTATATTAGCCAGAATGAAAATCCTGCCAAATCCTTTCCTAGTCAGAGTTGATCAATTTAACAAGTGAACCTCCTGATTCAAACCTATAAAATCTCTCTTATAACTCCAGAAAAACAAATATCTGAACAGATACAACAAATTGATCCTGATTTTTTCCTTCTTTAAAAAAAATATATTTCTTTAGCATCAAATTGCAAAAAGCCTGTTTGTAGGTGCCACCTGCAATCATGGCTTAAAGGAGAGTCCACTGAAGTCAGCAGGCTTGTGTCACGTCCTTTCCTTCAACCTTTTTTAGAGCTGAAAAGGGAAAAGGCTCTGATTTGAGCTCTGATTTTATGTATGTGGTAAACTTAGGTATTTTTACAGATAGGAATGAGTTTGGGAATGGTGCTTTATTATACACCACATAAGTTGTATCACTGTGCAATGCAGATCTTGCTTTACTAGCTCAGCATTGCTCAGGTGTTCTGTGAAAGCCAGGGCAAACCATGCCTACAAATAGCCACTGGGACCTGAATTCTGTGATCCAGATACCTCAGAATGGCTATACTGACAGAGGAAGAATAAAACCTCATTTTTTAATAAACTTAATATTCTAGTTCTAGTCTCTGAGAAACTTCAGCAAGCAGAGAAATACCAATATTTCTCATGGAACTGAGCACGCTGAATTCCTATTTGCATTATGTTAGTATTTAGAATTCTGATTTATATTAAATGCACTGTCAGCTGGCAATCTAAATACCTTTAAAATTCAGGCCTGTGTGTTTTGACTCTATTTCTAGTGTTCCAGGCAAACAGCTATGGTTCAGTTTTTATTTTTTTTGTTAGAATAATCAGTATATAGAACATACCTTTGTTCTTCTACAATCATTGTAAAAGCTTTTGTTTTGGTTTAGTTTGGTTTTTTCCCATATCGAAAACCCCTTTAAGACCCTTACTGTCCAGGTTTTAATTTTTGATTAAATAGTAGGAACTGGAAATTTCAGAAACAGCTGAAAGAGATCTCCAGAGTACTTCTTTTATCCAACTCTGCTGTCTAAATGACTCTATGGCAATTCTCCTGGAAATGGGATTAGTATGAAAAAAACACTATAAAATCTGTTTTTATGGTCCAACTTGCTTTATAGAAAATAAATCTTACTTTATGAATCTGTTGAAGTCACTAAAAAGCTGAACTGGCACCAGAATTGGGGCTAAAGAAATATGATTAAAAATTGAGATGAAAGTTTGTTTGAACTTTTAGATAGCTTTGCTATGACCTCATCTACTTCTTGCACAGTTGTATTAGGTTTGCATGGCAAGGTTTTGGTAGCCTGGGCGGGTGTGGGGGTGTGGGGTACTACAGGGGTGGCTTCTGTGAGAAGCTGCTAGAAACTTCCCCCATGTCTGACAGAGCCAATGCCAGCTGGCTCCAAGACGGACCAGCCGCTGGCCAAGGCCGAGCCTGTCAGCAATGGTGGTAGTGCCTCTGGGATAACAGGTTTAAGAAGGGGAAAAAATGCACAATGGCAGCCAGGGAGAGGAGTGAGAACATGTGGGAGAAACAACCCTGCAGACCCCCAGGTCAGTGCAGAAGGAGGGGGAGGAGATGCTCCAGGTGCCGGAGCAGAGATTCCCCTGCAGCCTGTGGGGAAGACCATGGCGAGGCAGGCTGTCCCTCTGCAGCCCAGGGAGGACCCCACGCCGGAGCATGTGGTGGGTGCCTGAAGGAGGCTTCCCCATGGGAAGCCCGCGCTGTAGCAGGCTCCTGGCAGGACCTGTGGACCCGTGGAGAGAGGAGCCCACATTGGAGCAGGTTTTCTGGCAGGACTTGTGACCCTATGGGGGACTCATGCTGGAGCAGTCTGTGCTCCTGAAGGACTGCACACTCTGGAAAGGACCCACGCTGGAGCAGTTTGTGAAGAACTGCAGCCAGTGGGAAGGATCCACATTGGAGAAGTTCGTGAAGGTCTGTCTCCCGTGGGTGGAACCCCACACTGGAGCAGGGGAAGAGTAAGGAGTCCTCCGCCTGAGGAGGATGAATCAGCAGAGACAACGTGTGATGAACTGACCCCAACCCCCATTCCCTGTCCCCCTGCACTGCTGTGGTGGGAGAAGGTAGAGAAAATTGGGAGTAAAGTGAAGTCAGGGAAGAAGGGAGAGGTGGGGGAAAGGTGTTTTAGGATTCAGGGTTTTTTTTCTCATTATCCTACTGTGATTTGATTGCTAATAAATTAAGCTAGTTTCCCCAAGTTGACTCTGTTTTGTCCGTGATGTTAATTGGTGAGTAATCTCTCCCTGTCCTTATCCCGACACATAAGTCTTTCATTATATTTTCTCTCTCCCCTGTCCAGCTGAGGAGGAGAGTGACAGAGCAGCTTTGGTGGGCAGTGGGTGTCCAGCCAGGGTCAACCCACCACAACAGTAATTTAGGAACAGCTCATCTTTGTATAGATAGATGATCAACACAGATGTCCATTCCTCCTACTCAAGCTGCAAAGGGAAATGCACTAATTACATAAAACTAGACTATCCACAGGACTAAGTAGCTTTTAGTCCATGAGCCATATAAAACTTATTGAAACAGTTCTTAAAATCTGCAAGCTCTTCCCTGCCTTCCTCAGAGGTGTAAGGTACTGGGGTGGGTTATATTTTGTGTTGTCTGCACGTTTGACCTCTTGACTGAACTTGCACATACAGACCCAATGTAACCAGGAAGATATAAGATATGTCTGGGATACTTGCATGCTGGTGACAAAATGGGTTCCTGTACATTATGTGACTGTGAGAATCACCTATTTTGGAGAGCCTGGGGGTACCTCCACAACAATTATTTTACCTAGATTAGCAGAAAGTTGGTTTCCATTTTTCTCCCATATGAGGTTTTCTCCATGTGAGCTGCTGAATTTTCAGATACTGAATCCTGTCATTCCCAGGGACTTCAGCTGGCTCTGGATGCCCAGCAGCTCTGCAAAGCAGACCTTAAAGAGCTATGGATATCATCAAAATTCCCACGAAGTCAATAGGATCTGAAAGGGAGCAGCAGTCAGCCTTTGATTAGCTTGCCTTTCCATGGCAAAGGTTTTGCTGCTGTGCTGTTTTGCTCCTGCAAACAGATTCATGGAAACAATTCTTAATTTCAGCAGGGCTGCTGTTTGAAATGAGAATTGCTCAGGCACGTAAAGCTTCTCAGGACTAAATCCTTGGTCATAATTAAATAAGTAGCTTTGTATTCTGTTCCAAGGACCACAGGGGTTCAACATCAGCAAAGAAATCTCCCACAAAGGTATGTTCCCCTCATTTCTTCAAACAATTTAGGTTGAATTGTACTCCTTAGCTCAAATAACAGTGACTGTTTACAGTTCAAGTGTGACTTCTGGCAGTATGATTGCCCAGCAAGAGGAAAACACACTGAAAAGCATGTCAAGGAGGGTTTAATAACTGCATTTTGTAAAGGTTAAAGAAGAAAGCAGATGAGTAGGATATTTTACCCATCTCCTATTCCTCCTGCACCTGCTGACAGCAGTTTGTAATTTAGGCAGCTGTATAGAGCTTCACCTATTGCTCATTGCAGAATTAAGGATTTTCAAGAAGTTTGATTGGCTGTTTAGCTTCCTGTCTGTTGAGAAACATGAGGCCGGCTTCTTTGCTCTGTTGAAAAAGTTTAGATCAATTCTTTGAGATATCTAACTAACTACTCTATAGCTCTTTACTCTTTTTAAAATGAATATTCAAACACTTGCAGAAAGTGATCCATTTATCTCTAGCACCTGCAGAAGGAAAATTAGGATCCTGTCTGAAGGCTTTTTTTATTGAGGTGATTGCACTTATGTGTGCTGAATCTGTCTAGATCCATAGATGAACAGATGCCTGGTTTCCAGGTACCTTATTTCCAGAGTAGAAATGGTAGCCCTGAATCCTTAACCTTATTTTCCTGTGCAGTACAAGGAAAGTTATGGGCTTCAAAATGTGCTTTGTGACTATGAAACCAGTTTTGTGCTGCACTTTAGGCTTTGGGAAAGGAATAACTAAGCTACCACTTAGGAAATGTCAGAGAGAGCGAGCAACATGTGAATTTCCACCCCTTTCCAGTTCTTCAGATTCACCAATAGCCTTGAATTTAGTACCTATGTGAGACAAGGATTTGCAGTTTAGAGCTGTCTCATCTCTAATTCTCTACTTTTTTCTCAGTGACAACTTGTCGAAAGGACTTCATCTTCAAAATTCAGCTTAAATTGGTCACTCTGACTGAGCATATTACTTATGTGAGGGCCTTAGAAAAAAGTTTTCTTTGTGAAAAGAGGATAGGCTGTTCAGTCTAGTAGGCAACCTGTAACAGATGAGGAAAAAACTCAGCTGACTGGCTTAGCTGGCAATGGATTTAGCTCATAATTCACCTGAAAAGGAAGAAAACAAATCAGGGGTGGATTCTGAGTGCTATTAGCTTGTTTGGAGAAATACATCATCAGTTGAAATATGTATTTTTATTTTATAATTTCTGAAAATGGAGTTTCTTCTTGTGTCTTCCCCAAAAGAAATGGTAAGAAAGGAAATTTCCTTCCCTTTAAAACAATTTTGAGTATTTTTCTTTTTATTTGAAATATTAATTTACTGTATCAATTTGGGGGTTGAACTAGATGACCTTTAAAGGTCCCTTCCAACTCAAGCCATTCTGTGATTCTATGATTTGGGAAATTGATTTAAGCTGTGTAGAATGAGTCTAAGTCATGCCAGTGCTATACAATAGGTTTAATTTTATATCTGTCAGTCTAGATTTTGCTCCCCTTAAGGAATCTTTCCTTTTAAGCGTGATTCATGTTTCCCAGGCTTTAGGAACAGTAGGGAGGGGAAAAATGCTTGGATGTTTCGTAGTTCATTGGTTTTTACATTTTAGCCTTATTTTCATGACTTAGGTGTGATCCAAGGCAAGTTTTATACCTGTTTGTGTATAGATGAATACCTGTCTACTTATTCTCAATTTCTCATCACTGAAGCTGAGACAGGGAATTTGAAAGAACTTGTATGGGTTTTTAAATAAGCTAAGTCATTAATTGAAAAGATTATGGGACACTAAGTTACTGGAGGGGAAATAGAAAACTGAGGGCCTAAATCTTTAGATCAGATGGATTCTCCACCCCTCTGGATAGTGTTGTTTTTCCTTTTTAAACCTAGTCATTATACTCAGTAACTGCATGTACTGCAAAAAACCAAAACAAAATGGTCTGGAGTGTCACCCCTGCCCCCCAAAGCAGGATCAGCTGTGTCTTCTAATGGACTTTGATCCAACTGGTTCTTATAAACTTTTGATGATGAAGCTTCCATGATATCCCTGGGGAAATTAGGTACCTTACCTGCGGTGAAGAATACGTGCCTTAAAGTCAAGACTATAAGATGGAATTTTCCCAGGTAATATCATTGACATATATATCTTGTCTTCTGAGAAATCATATTGGTTAAATAACCACTCAGTAAGGGCAATGCTTTTACAGAAGGGTAACATTGAAGAAGACTTCTATTTAAAATGCTGCCTTTCTGGAAATATCGAGGTATCATCTTTCACGCAGAGCAAGAGGAGCTTTTGTTTTTTAAGGTCCATGCTGAAAACATCCTTTCTGAATATTAAATTACATGGAATTCACCATAGTGCAGAAGGCTGAAAGGCCAAGTTCACCATGCCAGGAGTTTCATTTATATTGTATTCTCTTGCCTTCTTCCAGGGCAATTGAATTATGGAAATCTGATGCCCTCAGAGGTGAAAGTATAACACCTCCCTTGCTCCATCTTTAAGTTGGAAATATTGTGCTCTGGCTTTTCCAATTTTAATGAACCTTTTGATTAATAAGAAATAATAGGTGAAATAAATTTCTTTGTCCTATAGAATGGTCTGTATCTTAAACTTGCACTCAGAAGAACTTATTCTGACTGCCAAATTGGCCTGATGAGAGAAATCAGATTGATCTATGCCAAAGTTTCCATTTTAGCCCTCACAAGTCTTCAGGCTGTCTTGTTACATCCAAGGTAGCACACCACCCATATATTTAGCTCAAAACTGGCATGAAAAAGAGAAGCGTAAATCATTACAGGAGCACTTTTGTTTTGTTCTGTTTGTGAGTTTGTTTTTTTTTTCCCAAGCAATCATAGCTGTCCCTGCTTGACTAACATGATTTCTTTGTTTTCATGTGCATCTTAACTGTTTACCCCTTAGATGGAGCATTCCAGCGCTGGAGTCCCAATGCCACACAGAAAAAATGGAGCCTCCAACAGTTACGGTTTCTATCTCACTCTTCTTGGAATATCTCTCAGCTCCCAGGATGGGCAATCTAACATTTGGTTCAGTTCTGGTCCTGGCACTGCAATGGTGTCAAAGAGATTGTCTTCTTTCCCATGGCCACCAGTGCTGAAGCTGGGACCAAATCTGATGCTGAATCCATACTATTCAGTTCCTAAAGCTTTTAAGCCCAGAGATTTTTAACTAAATTAAAATTCTCCATCCTTCCTTCTGCTGGGTGAAACATGACACTGTTCAGTATCTTTACTTACATTCAAATTCAAAGTACTGAGTTAAGCAATGAAATTCAGAATTCCAGTGTTTAATTGGAAGATATCTTGTCAAAATATGTTCAAACAAATTACAAGGTACATGTGACAAATGTTCATATGTCCATTTAATACATCCAGATAAGTAAATTAAGGTGTTGAGAATTTAAGATCAACTTTGACTGTAACAGCTAATGTCTTGAAATATTTTCCTTTCAGGATGACTTAATGTCTTCATGATGAATACTTCAGGATGGCCACTTTGTGAGGGTGAACAACTCCAATTTTACTTGGAGTGTGGGTGTCTAATTTCCAAAATGTATTCCAGCCAGAAATAATGGAGTTCATCAGAACCGGTGTAGTGAGGCTGGAAGACCATTTTCTATGATGTGAGTTGTCATGGGCTGCTCAGAGAACTGTTGTCTGACTGGAGAACAAAATTCATTTGTAGAGTTATTGGAGAGCAGGAAAACATAGATATACATTTCTTAGTGAAATCTGAATTTCATGTCAAGGTTCACACTATCATTTGTTTTTTTTCTTTGATGTTCCATGAAAAAATAAGCAATCAGATTTCTTTTAACTCAGAGATTTGAGCATCGGCTGCTAGTCATATTTTGCCTACCTAATAGCTCACCTTTTGCCTGCCTTTCTGCAACACTATCTTTCTAGTCAAAGCAATGGGAACAAGGTTTACTTTTTTGAATAGATCTTTTTGTAAGGCATCACACAGAAGACAAACTTTGATCCACAGAACTTATTTGAGGCAGGACTGAGCTTAAACCTTTCAATTTTTTGGTCTAATAGTCATTCCTACTTGCAATTAAGTTGGTTGCCAGAAATGAAACATTACTTTGAAGATGAGGGGATGTATTACTGATAGTTGGCTTGCTGTGCTTACCCTGTTCCTAAGCACTGACATTTAAGCTGGTTTTATTTCTTGACTTGCTCTAGCATTTTTCAAAATCAGAAAAACAATGTAATAGATTGTCCTTCTATCTAGCTGTTCAGCTATGGCTACTTTGCTGGCTGCTGTTAAGAGTCAACAGGATTTAAATCCATGACATATTCAGGGGAATGTTCTTAACATTTATTAGGTTTCTTGGCTACTCTTTACCAAGGGAATACATCTTTAAAGAAAACATACAATTTTGGTTTATTTCAGTTCTTCTTTGTATCTGACTGATACTGTTGAATCTCCACTAAAGTAAAAGGAACTCAGCTCACCTAAATCATTGGAGGAGCTGACCTGAACACCAGTAATTGGTTATCTTTAGCATACCTTTTAAATATGTAATTGTGTAAGGTGAAAGAGGGGGAACAAATCCCTTTTTATTTCCTATATGCTGAACTGACACACAAAGGCAAAAAGCAGGAGCTACCCTTCTGTGAGAGGTCAGAGGAATATTATATAGCTTATACAGAATAGTTGTAAAATATTAAAATTATTTGGCTATTTTGTAAAACAGTAGAATGTTTCCTGTCTTGTGTTTACTAAACAATGTGCATTTGCATTATGTGAGTGTAAAGTACTGTAAGCCAAGAGGTTGGGTTATAGATATTTCCATGCTCTATTCCTGAAATTTGTGGACTTTCCCTCTTCTCAGGCTCTTGCTCTGCTGTATAAATTGGGCCTCTCATTGTGCATTTTTTCTGATTAAACATAACATTATAAAGGTGCTTCTTCATGTGTAAATTACTACATGGGAGCACACCTCTTTTCGCTGTCTGATGTTACACCACTGATGTCAGTGAAGCTTATGGTGATTCTTGCCAGGGGAAGTAAGCAAACAGTCAAGGTCACTAGCCACCATGTTTTACTTGCTGAAAAGAATATGGTTTTTAAATGGGCCATACTATGTGCTATGAGTGTCTGGCTTTTGAGTAAGAGCAGAAATCTTTCATAGAAATGAAGTGTTAAGAAGAAAAATGAAGAAACTTGATGGGTAACATTGATACATCCTTTCTCAATCTGATGACACGGGCTGTAAATTTGTATGTATACATGCATACAGATGGAATGAAGTATCTACTAAACTAGTAAAACTATCTTGGCTTACCTGATAGTATCTTTTTACTATCTTTCTCGGGAAATTAAAGTTTTACTTTGGTAGTAGATGTGTGTTCATCAGCAGGGTGGGTTGGAGGTCTGCCTTCCATCATTATATAGCGGCTAATGGAGCATAAGTATTACTCTTCTGGGTAGGAGTGTTTGACATCTATTTATCCTGACAGATGTATTACTTGGATGTGACACATATTTCTCCTCAGAAGAGGCAAAAAGATTCTCATAAAACTCAGATTATCCAACAGAGGCACTGATGTATCTACCTAGCGCATCAACCATCTTTTCCAGTAACATGACTACGCTGCAAACCTGAAATGTTCTTTAAGAAACTCTTTTTTCCATCTTTGTCCCACACTTTGTTATCATAAGACTGTAGGACAATTCAAGGTGGCAGGGACCTCAGGATGGCTCCAATCCAACCCCCTGCAACAGCAGGTTCAGCTGAGGGGTGAGACCAGGTTACCCAGGCCTTTATCCCATAGGAGCTTGAAACTCTCCAAGGGTGGAGATGGGGGTTTCCTGATAAACCTGTTTGCTTGAGTATGGGGATGGTTCACTCTTGCCCTTGGAGGATGCAGCCTTTAAAGCCCTGACATCTCCCCTGAGCCCTGTGGCCCTTCAGAGCTGCCTCCCCTGGGATCCCACCTACCCACTCCCTGAGTAAGCAAAAATCTTTCCTGAAAACCAGGGTCTTTAGTCTGCTACTTGTTTTTCTTTTGATTTCCTTACACAAAAATTCAACTTTGCTTCAACCCCTTCAGGACTGTGATAATGAGCAAACAAACACATACATTCACATGCAAAGTCCTGCTTTCCCTCCCAGAGTCAAGCTCTCAGCCTCTTCAGGTTAACTGCCTACAGCAGCCAGATGGACAAGAGCCCCACATGGTGGGATGGTTAACTGACATTTTTGCCGTGGATAGTAGGAGCTATAAAGCAAGCAAATCCCTCTCAAATGTGCCTCTTTTTTTTTTTTGCCTTTTTTTTTTTTTTTTTAATTAATGAGATCTTCAATTATAATCTCGATCAATCTCTTTCTTGAGATTTGTGAGAGGAGAGATGTGGAGCTTGCTTTCATGAGCAGAGTCTTCCTCCCAGTGTTTGAAAGTGATCTGTCTTATTGCTGGCACTGCTGTCCTCCCTTTCTCAGGCAGCAGCTATCTGTAATAAGAGGATAGTGGCCAGTTTGCATATTTTGCTAGTGGGAAAAAAATTGCATAATAAATTGCATAAATATATGATTAAAAAAAAATCTTGAATAATGTATACAGAGACTAAAACCCCTGCTTATTTGGAATTTGTCACTTAGGTAAATAATGCATGTTTTATACTTTTCAGTGAATGTTGTGGTGTTTTTTTCCTGAGAAAACCATAGGGACTAAATACAAAATACTACCTTTGAATGACATTGAAGAAATTGCACAAACTGAAAATGCCAAAAAGGGGTTTTTTTTGCATGGAAACTGACATTATCTCTAACTTCCTTCACTGAAAATGTGAATTATTCTGAAATGTTACACTAAAGATAGGATAGCACCACAAACAATGTCATTTCTCAGTTTTGCTAACCTTAATGAAAGGTTAGCAAAGACTTTTTACTTAACTTGTATAGATTAACAAAAATACACAACCTGTTTAATAGTGCGGCAACTATCAGTGCTATTTACTAGAACAGGCAGTGAACCTCCTTCTTAAGTGAAAACTGATCCAGCTGGTTAATTTGATTATTCTGGTATTTAAGAATAGTGTTAAGAACAGTGGGTTAGATGCTAGTTTTCTGGGGAAACTTGATCAAGTCTCATATTTTCTTTGCCTGGGGCTCCACTTGTAAAGCTAGAATGACTGCAGCTTTACAGGCAGAGCTGAACATTAGTAGTGAAGAGTGAAGTTGTGCTCATGGTCTGACCCATGCTTTGGGATGGCTTGGTCCCAAAGCTGTTGGTGGTGATGCTGAATTAACTAGACCAGTTCATGAGCAACTGTGGTAGGTGAAACCTTCTCTTCTTTTTCTCCATGTCCATTTAAGGGAATCTATAAGCAGGTGATTGGTGTAATTCCGGAGTAATTTGAGGGCTATATCTAACGTGATGTTGATATAAAGGGCTATAAATGAATGTACTTATAGGGCTATTGGTAAGGATTGTCAACACACCTTGGAGATTAAGGGTTATGGTCAGCTGTACAATCATAATGGTTGTTAACTGGGGTGAAAGCAGCATTGCTCTAAGTATCAGCTGAAGTGGAAGAAAATCTGTTTGTTCTAAGCGTCTCAGCAGCAGGCTACAATATATGAAAACTTGGTAATGCTGGTCCACTAACAATAGAGGAAAATCACATGCTAAACGCAAGATTTTATATTCTCAGCAAGGATAAGATTTTATTCTGTGCTGTCACTTACTGCCTTGTGAAGATAAAAGTAATGGATGAAACTTCTGCATTATCACATGTGAACTGCCAAGAGTTTGTGAGAGAGGAGTTAAGAGAGCTCCATCTTCCAGCAGGCAGGGTTAAACGTGGCCATGACTGTACATGTAGTAGCATTAAGAGATTCCTATTTCTCAGCACAATTTCCTAAGTTTTCTCTCCCACTTTTGGCCTCTAGAAAGAAAATATAAAATGCCCTTTCCCTCTTTTTCAGTATTTTCTTTTTTTCTCTGAAGAAGCATCAGATTGATTACTGTTTGTCCTACAACACATTTCTTTCCCCTGCTGTCTGGCAATGCTTTAATATTTTAGTTTGTTCAGCGTCAACTTTTGTCAGGATGGGAATCTCACTTGGTAGCCTCTCATATTGATAGCAAATAGGAGCAGAATTTCTTCAGGTCATGCATTTCTTCAACTTTATTAAAATACTATGAGATTTTTGTTATCTTTTTTTCTGTTTATGTTCCTCTGAGATTTATTTACAGGCATAGCTCAAAACCACTGCTTTTAAAATAGCAAAGGCAGTTCTAGAAAGCTAAACAAACTAAAACCCCACCAAAACCTAGCCAAAACCAAAATAAATGATTTTTTTCTGATTGGACAGTGCATGTAAGCCCCCTTTCTTCCTAAAACATTTGTGTTTGCCATTTTGCCTTTAGCAGTGTTTATTGCAGGTAACACCACGGCTGTAACAGCAAGAGAACCCCATTAAATTTGTGTTCTCAATGCCCTGTGTTTCAGAATAGTACAAAGAGGAGACCACCTTGTACATCCTTTCTGGAGCTGGAACAAGCTGCTTTCGGGGTGACGGGGTGTCCAGGAGAGGTCAGGGAAGTGTTGGAAGCAGCACTTTCAGGGGACTTGTGTCAGAAAAAAACTCTTTTTGAAAGTCTTTTGTAGCTGCTGAAACTCTTTAGGGATGTTACAAAAGAAGTAGGAATTGTTGGTGGCTCTAAAATAACCAAGGGCAAGAAATGGAACAGGAGTATGTTTTCAGAGTTTAGTTATGAGGTTGTTTATCCTACTGTCCTTCAGATCCAGGCCACAGTGATTGTTCTTCTGGGTTTTCATATCAAACAGCAGGCATTTGTGGCGTGCAGGTAAGAAATACACACATCTACCCTCCAAGACGTGCATGGCTTTTTCAGGAACATGCAGGGAAATCACTTCTTGGTGAGGGCTGGAGGAGCTGCCCCATCCTGCAGCTCCCCAGGTGAGTTCAGCTGCAGTGCTCAGAGATGTGCAGCATTTCTCCCCACAGTTCAGCAGTGAATTTACAGCGTGTTTTCTGTTGGGAAGGCAAACACTCTTCCCTTTCACAGGTGGGAACACATCCAGCAAGATGAGAGAGAGCCAGACCCCAGTGTCACAGCCACTTCTGGAGTCTAAAAGCACCCTCAGGTCCATACGTGTGCTCTTGGGGCCCAAAGGTTTAAGTGACAGAAACTATAAAGTTGCCTAGACAAGAAGGAAACAAAATTTGTTTGATTTGAGAGAATAGTTTTTTCTCACTGCTCCTGGACAGAGGTGGGTGTTGAACTGCACATAATAATTGAGGACTATGAGACAGGGAAATGTAAATTAAATCCTTTACTGTGACACCTGAATAGGTGTAAATCAGCTTCTCAGACGATTTAATGCTATTTCCAATGAGATGTCACGATCCTAGCAAGGAGTTAAACTGTGCTTCAATTGGCAAAGCATGCCCACAGAAATGCTGTTATTTTACAGAAAAGTGAAAAACTTTAGAAATGCTATGATCTCTCTCTCTAGCTTTTCTTTTTCCTCAGATGGTACCCATCCAAGGAAGTATCCTGGTATCTTTTGCCTTTGAGGAAAACTGAAATTTTTATTGATCCACAAAACACACTTTGACCTATGAGGAGCAAAAGAGGAATACGATTTCATGAAATGCTTCTCAAAACATCTGCCAAAAAATCACATTTAAAAGGAAAAAAGACTTAATTCTGGGACACTACTGAAAAGGAATAATGAGGAATGAGAAAGCAGTAAATTTTAGTGGCTTTGAAAGAGAGAAATTGTTCCATCAAAATCTGTTCTAACTTTACAATTTCCAAATCCTGGAGGGGTGACTTATGGCAAACATGAGAAAGAGGACATTAGCAGAAAAGCCAAGGACAGCTGGGTGGTTAGACCCACTCTTAAAAATGTTCTTATGGTTGGAAGAATGACTCTCTACAAGTGGCATGGGAAGCGCCAGATTTATTCTCTCACACAGGCTGACATGAAATATTTGCTTCTGTTTTACAAGTCAGAGACTGTCTTGCTAGCTCTGTAAATCCAATGGAAAATTGACTCGTTATCTCTCTGTTGCTTATTGTTAGAGTTGCATGTTCTCCTGTTAGTGTGTACAGGGCAATTATGTTGATGATGTGTGAAAACTGAATCTGTATTCCTGATCCCTATCCATTGAATAGTTTGAATAGTTGTAACATAAGAGTTTTTATTAGAAATGTTACTATGACTGATACATACCACTTACATTTCTGATTTCCCAGGGAATTGTTTATGTCTTTATACTGAACAGGCAAACACCATGCTCCTACTTTGTGCAAAACAGACTATTCCTGCATGAAAAGAAGTCCTTGAAGACAGGATACAGCTGGAGGGAATTGCATGAGTTTTTATGTTACTGCAATTATAAATCGGAGTGTAAAATCTAGAGGGTTGGAAGGTATCCTGGAAGACTTGGATACTGCGTATCATGAGAACACAGTCACAAACTCTCCCCCACAAGTAAATTGTGGCAGGTGTACATTTACCAGCACTTGCTCCTATTAAGCAACTCATGCTCTTTCACTTTTCTGTCCAACATTTCTTGGTGGGCCTGGCACTCCAGCTAAACTGTTTCATGAGTATCCAGATGGCCTCACCCTCATGTGCCTTCACTTAAAAGATAGCCTAATTATGAAGCAAAAATATTCTGAAGTGTTCTTGCGTAGATACTGTGAATGTCTGTGTATGTTTTTGAATAGAAATGTAAATTATTTACTCCTTTATGAAAGTTGCTAATGAGGAAGAAAATAATACAAATATAAAAGAATTTAGACAATAAAACAATAAATTCCTATGAGTGAAACAAAACTTGATGCTGGATTTATAAATACTGTTGACTGCTGCAGAAGTGACTGCTGGTCATACTGAAGTCCTTAGGATAAGGTCAGTACTATGTACTTGCCTTTGAAGAATCTGTACAGCATGTATTCTATTTAAAGAGTCTGCAGTGTGAAGGAGGTTCAGGAAGTTCAGATTTCCTGTCCTAGCACATTTTTTTGCCAGGTTTTAAATCACAATGGGTCTTGATTCAAAGAACTTTTAACTGCCCAACTCTGGGTAACTGACCTTATGTCTTATTAAACTTAGAGGGGACTAACTAAAGCAGACCTGAAACAGTGAACACTTAGAAAACATTTTTGCCAAATGTCTTTCTTCAAAGAAAATTAATCAAGGATTTCTGTGCAGGTTTTGTTTTGTTTTGTTGTTTTGTTTTGTTTTGTTTTGTTTGGGGGGGGCAGGTAAGGTTTATTTCATTGTAAGAGTGAGTTGATGGGGAGAGAGGGGGTTGTTACATTAAACATCCATGCCCAGTTTCAGATGTGGGAAAGCATTCAGGACCCATCAATTCACTTTAACACCGAATGCTGTCAAAGTGACTTCTTTAGGAACTAATAGGTGCTGAACTCCTGAAAATCGCATCTTAGAGAGCATTTTGCTTGTCAGTGCTTGAATAGAACTTGTTGTTAACATGCATACTTTAAGGCTCCAGCTCCAAACACTCTGTCTTTTCAGAAGCATCACTTTGCGTGTGACTTTCCTGTAACCTCATTCACCATTCTTGAGTGCATATTTGACATCATTCATATTTCATTGCGACAAGCTCTCTAAATTCTAATACAGAATACTTTAAAAAATCTCCTTTTGTGTGATGGTTATCGAGTTTGGGAATCATCATTAACTTACTGTAACTTAATTCATTAAAATGAATAATACATACTTTTTTTGGTAAATGACAGTGAAATATGTAGTCTTTTTCCAGGCATTAGTATTTCTCTGGTGGCAATATATCTTTTGATCCATACCACCTTTACATTCTTATTTATTTTCCTTGGAAATCAATCCTACCGAACATGCATGCTTTACATTGCACAGTGCTCATTCACCTGGGTTGCACTGGAACGTCTTCCCTCAGATTTTTCATTTTAAGTTCTTTCAGAATCAAATTGTGATTGGAAACGATACTTTCAAAGGCACAAATAAGTTTCATTGGATGCTGCCCAACAGAGCCAAATGTAAATACAGAATAAACAGAGGCAGTGCTCATATTGCAAAATATTTCCAAGGTTACAATGTGCATTATGATCTCTTTGTTTTCTATATCATGACCTTCATGTTGCATGAAGGATTTGGAATGTTTCCCCGGTCCTGTCTTAAACCAAGAAGCACTGACTGTAGCTCTCTTCTCAGTTTAGTACTGAGCCCACATTGCCATATTTTGTCCAGGGGGCTGGAGACAGAATACTTTTTCAGTCCAATTACCTATGCATCAGCAGTACAGTGAGATACTCAAGTGCTCAATATCAAGTACATGAGCAATTCCATTTTCTACCTGCATTTTACCCTGGCTTCTCTTGTGTCTTGCTAAGATTTTGACACATCCTATTTTTTGTGTTGTGCTAACTGTGGCCACAGTAGCTAATTTTCATTAATAACAGCATTAAATTGAGATTAGTATGTCAGTAAGCCTGATTTCCCACTGGCAATCAACACCTGAGATACTAAAAATGTTGGCAAGAGTAGAAGGGATTTCAAGAAAGGAAACTTTGTGTTATGTTTAGTTAGAAAGAAATTTAGCCAACAGTAATAACAAAAAAGTGTGGCACTGACTGAGGACTTCTTGCACCACAAGTAAAACTAAATGCACGCACTCTGTGTTTGAAGGTTGTATCTACCCCAGGAAGGGAGAAGGAAACAGAAGGCTGAAGGGTTGACCTGGGATGGTGAGATGGGGAGAAAGACAAGCTAGCAGCTCCTGCAGCACAGGCAGGAAGGATGGACACAGTCACTGTGGTTTTCTGCAGGAAAGGGGATGAGGACTTTCCCTCTTCCCTAGCCATAACTGGCACCGGGCATGATTTGGACACCCCTCTTGGCAGCTCCGAGCCTGCCCTTTGACACAGGAGGGCAAAATAGGGAGCACGTCCCTGAGTGTTCTACTGCCAGCAAGGGTACCACTGCCCCGTGCAGTTCCCTGCCTCTGTCAAAGCCTGTCTTGATGTGCATCACAGGAGCAATCAATACACAGAGACTTGCACCCTAACTGGCAGACCCCTGCTGCTGGGACAAGGGCTGGTGCACCAAGGAGGACCTGCCTAGTGGTAAGAAATGCATCTCTGCCAGCTATTAAAAACTCCCCTCCCCCAACTCAGCAACACTGAACTAATGTACTGCATCTTTGAATTACACTAACTGCATAGCTAAAGCATGCCTGTGTAACTACAGTGACTTGTAACAGCTCTGAGCCCTTCACAGTGTACGTCTGGGTCTCCAGAGCTGCTGTTAGGATTGCAACTACATCCAACAGAAACTAGTCTTTGAAGTATACTATGTTTGTGGTTACCATGTATATCTTTTATTCTAGGTCATGGACAATATCTTATGTAAGCAAAAATGCAGTTTTTATTTAAAAATCTTGTTCTTCCTTCTATGCCTTTAACAGCATGTGTTTTTAATCAGTTCTTCCCTTCTACAGAAGGATTTCTTCTACAGAATAAACCTTGGCCAATCTGTGGCTTACCTTGTGGTCTAATGTTAGTTGTGAAAGATAACACAGAAAACCCCATGACTGATTCTTCTGGATTCATTCCCATATCATGCTAAAAGCAAAGCCACGCAACATGTGGCGTTGTTGTGGGAGGAAGTGAAGAGGGGACCTGGAGGCCTGAACATCTTATACATATCATGACAACAATGCAGAGTGTAAAAGAAGCAAAACAGAAAAATTTGCTGTCATGTTGCTGTCTGTCCACCTTCCTCATTCACACCGCAGGCAACTGCTGTAAGGGATGTCACTACATTTCTGTTTCCTCTTGGCCTTGTTTCCCCACTGTCCATCACATCATATTTAGGGATCCCAGCTGTCGACTTCTGGCAGCAGCTCACAATGGGATAGAATTAGGTGTAATGGAGAGATGTTTTTTCAGAATATTGACTGGCAGATGACCTGAATAAAGTAAGTTCAGATGTGATTTTACAGTACCTACAAGCCCATCTAACTCTGGCTACTGCAAGACTGTCACACTGTTCTTTCCACCTCCACTTTTGCTGTGCTGCTTTCCTCTGTTTAGGAAGCTAAGGACACTAGGCAGCATGAAATTGGAAGAACACTAATGCTGTGTAACTTCTTGGGCCAGGTTACTCGTCTAACACTAGTTAGTGTACTCCTACTGTAGAGACTGCAAAACTGCATCCTCAGTGATTTATACCGACTTTATTAAAAGTCCCTGCTGCTGAGCAACTGCAAGCTTTGCAAAGTGATCATAAGATATTAGCATCTGACCTGTAATGGGCAATACCAGTAAAATGATTGTGTAAAGTAGAAAGCAGGGGAGTATCTGTCTTCTTGCTTCCAGGTTCACTTTCTGGTTGGATGGTTGGACAACCTGTCTTTTTTTTTTCCCCTGCCCTCCTCCTTCATAGCTGCATGCACTGGCAACTGGTAAAATGATTTAAAAGACTTAAAAGAGCCAAACTCAATAACCTTTGTTAGGGCTCAGGATGGCAAAAGATCTTGTCCTGCAGACTACCTTTTACAATGAGATTCAGTAAAAAGGCTGCAACATTAGCACTGATGGAAAGGAAATACAAGGAAACTGCTCTTGAAAATACCTGTTTCAGTGTGAGGCATGTAAGTGCAGCAGTATTCTGAACTTACATGATAGGAGAAATCTACAAAGAAACTAGTTAACCAGAAAATAGTTTGGAGTTTGGGCAGGTACTCAAAGCAAGGTGAAGGACTGAGAAGGGCCACTGCTTACATGGTAAGGAAATGACTTGCATATTATTGGAAGAATAGTGTGTGATTGTACCTGGTATAGGATACCATAAATGTGTTTAAACAGAGATTGTACAGACAACTTTAATTCTGATATTTAAAGAATAACCAGCATTATTAGCATGCAAATTTAATAATATTTTCCTAACAAATGTAGGCTATGTTTGTGAGCTATAATGCTGCAATAGCAGCCTCTTTACCATTTCCCTGGAAAGGCTGCTTGCAGCAGTGCTCTGGAATGTCCCACGCTTCGTGGTGGTGTGGAGCATGGTGCTGAATCCAGCAGTATCACAAAGCTCCTCTCCTGTTGAGCTGTGACTCAGCCAGCAAACTGAACAGTGCAGGGGCTTGTCCTCTGGGCCACACCGCTCCTGTTCAGGCAGCTTTCTCTCTAGATTGGTGTAGTTTCATGCAAAGTGGCTATTGGGACTGCTCTCTGGCCAGTGCTAAAATACAGGCTGTGCATGGGAGTTGCTTCATCCACAGATGAAACATCTTTAGGACCATATAATTGTTCCAACTACACTGTAGCGTGGAAGCCCAGCTGATACGTACTTTTCCACAGTACCAGTACTTTCAAATTGCCATGAGAGCTATAAAAGCCAGGAGTCACCATGAACCCTTAGTTTATAACTCAGTTGAAAAATGAGCCCTTCAATACTTTGCACTAAACTGAATAATTTAGTCGATAATGAAGAGTGCCACCTATTGAATCAGAAATTCCTACAGGATCTCTCTCTCTCCCTTATGCACTGACCAGGATCTGTCTCAGCTTTGGAAGTTACCTAAACATGTGTTTAAGACTTTCTCAAAGTTAAACAAAAGTGTAAGGATCCTTTCATGTGTAGAGGTATCTTACAGACTGAAAATCAGAAAGACAAGTTCATATCCCTAAGTTGCATTGCTCCTACCTATAATTTCATACAATTACGTAGAAGTGGCTTATCAATAATTCAATTGTTCCATTAGTTTTGTGTTAAGGTGTTAACAGAGTTAACTGAGTTAACTCATGCATAATTTATCAGTCTATAAGCTAAATAGTTTAAAATGCAATATTCAGACTTACCATGATAATAGCTTATAAAATGTGCTGTCTATAATAGCTTACAAAATGTGCTGTCTGCATTGGCTCTAGAGTAGCTGGAACACTGAGGTGCTGTAAAGCAACACAGAGGAGAAACTACTACCCCCAGGGTCCATACACGAGCAGGATGGGGAGGACTGTTGAGGTCAGGCTGAAAGATGTCAGTGGAAGAGTTTGTGTTTGGAAAATGCGGATAGAGTCTTAAATCCTAACTTTACCATTGTGCTACACAGTCTTCAGTTTAGTTGAAAAGCTACCTCCTTCCTCCACTTTTTTTCAGAAAGGAATCAGAGCTATGAGCCCCTCCTAACCTGGGGGAAGCACTTGCCAGGAATGTCTAAAATAACCCTAAGTTCTGCTTGCAGTGTATACCTCCTATGCAGTACTTTTGTACCTAATAGGACCATGTCTAAAAACGAAATGGATGAGACATATGAATCACATTTGTGTCTTACTTTCAGCTAATTAGAGTTAGTGGGAACTTCTGGAGGTTGTTAATTCCAAAACCTGAGGTAAGAGTTTAAGCATATGTGTTTTCTTTTTAAAAAACATAGTCCTGATGTTGAAAAGAAACTTTAAATATGAAAGATGCTCACTGGACTTAACACTTGTTCTGTCAAATACCCTGCGACATTTTTCTTTATTCTATTTTCACATTTCAGATTGTGATCCTAGTTACCAAAAACAAAAGGTGGGAATACAAATAATTTCAGAATCTTGAAGAACTAAATTTAAATTTAGCTTAAAACTGCAGGCTGATCTGGTAAAGGCATGAAAGACATTCTTCTGTAGTGGTAGGAACAAACATTTTATCTACCCTCAATTTTTTTGTGGTTTAGTTCTAATGAAATCTCCTGCTGCCTTGTTTTTCTTTCTTTTCTCTTTTTTTTCTTTTTCTTTTCTCTTTTTTTTTTTGTTTTGTTTGTTGGATTTCTGAATTAAACTTTTATCTAGCTTGCTAGTCAACAAGCCAGGTGAATATTTTTTGGTCTAACAATATTAACTAAAAGCCACTGTCTAACACAGACAAAACAAACCTGCTTTCTCAGCTTTCTGATCATCTAAATACTTCCTTGTAGTTCAACTGGGGAAGCAATATAAGAGACAAACGCCATAGTAGAAACACATGGTTGCCAGAACTCACAATGGTGTCAGCTGTTGATGTGTTTTAGAGTCAGAAAGAAGCATTACTAGGGAAGTTGACAATCAAACTATCTGTGGTTCAGATGTGTGCCTCTTTCAGTTACATATACACATTAATGAGTGAGTAAAATGCCTTACCCAGTTAATTTTGTACTTGTTAGATTTTTGCAAAATTGGGTGGCAAGGAAGAGTAGAACCAGCTGCAGGGAGACTAGGGAGACTAGACTATAGCCACAGCTATATCACTGGTGACCATGGGAGACAATCTGGAGATCTCAGCAGCACTTGCCAGTGTTGCTCATCACTAAGCAGTGTTGGCACAAGCCCCTCAATGTCTTAGTTTAAAACCATGTTTTAAGTTTTGCATCTGTTAATTTTAAGACAAAGTGACTCTACGGAGTTACCTCAAAAATAATGAGAGTAACTGCAAGTGCGTATTCCACCAGATCTTTTACTTTCCTGCTAGGCAGTTATTTTCATTCCTGTTACTACTCAGGGCCAGTGGTGGCAAAACCCAGAGGAACTGCAGCTCTGGAATAGGCTAAATGCTAATTAAAGATCTCCTGCTGCCTTATTTCTGCAGAATAAAAGGGAACACAGATTATTTATTTGTAGTGAAAAGAGGATGGTTCAAAAAGAAAGTTAGCCATCCAAAACCTCTTAACATCACCTACACACAGTATATTTTTTCTTTGTGGCTTGATACCTAAAAATACACTCTATTTTCTGGTTATGTCAGAACAGAGTTTGGAAATGATTAGTTGACCAAGTGTGAAAGAAACCTCTTACATGTATGAAGCCACAAGCGGAGACCGGCCATACTTACAAGTAGCTATAATGTATCAGGTACATGCTGATTTTTCACTTTTCTGCCTTACTGTGCTACGTAACACAGATTGTTCTGTTTGCTTTATTTGGTGCTGCTACCACAAACAAATATGTCCAGACAAGGTGATGTTGCAGGCAAGATAAGCTATTTGGAAGCCATACAAAGCCAATATTTGGTTTCCCTGAGCAGGAGATTCCCTTATAAAAGCAAAGGAATATATGGCAATAGCAGGATGCAGATCCCATCAAGCTGTTTCTTCAATAGAAGGAAGGATTTTGATGCACTTTGAAAAGCAAAAGTCCCAGTACTGGAGATTTGTATTAACTGATGCATCTGTTCAAAGCTAGAGCTTGCACAGCAGTCACCATAATCTGAGGGAAAAATACATGCTTCCCGTATTCTTGCCACTCAAGAGCAACTCGTGTAACTGGCCAGTGAACTGGTAGCCATTTAACCATGGTATACAGATGTTTTGGGAGATATTTCTGAGGGGAGTTCATTCAGTACCTCCTGGAAAGAGCAAGAGCAGTTTTAGAGTTTTACCTCAGACTCTGAATCTAGTGCTGGCTTCTTACCAGGAGGCTGGGGGAAACAATCTGCAAGATTTGCAGATCCTTGTCTTTTATTCAGCCATAATTTTAGCAATGTAAGCTCCCAGTGTTTCAAACCACAGAGGGCTTGGTATTTATTCTTATGCTATTTAGTCAAACTATAGAGTCATGGAGTCAGCTATATCGGCCTTAGGGCTTCAAAAATCCTTCTGCCCTACAAAAATCCTTCTGCCCTTCTAGTACCTCCTAGCCACCTGGAGTGGAATTCAGGCTTTGCACTGGCACCTTCTCATGCATCCCACAGGTAATTAAATTAACCAGTAAAACAATAACTTTTAGTTTAGAAAGAAGAAGTTAGAACGAGAGACTGCATGAGAATGGCATCACCATGGTAGTGGCATCACCATGTCTTCCTTGTGGGCAAAGTGTGCTCTTGGTCTCTTTGATTTTCTTCTTGTTCTGTGAAGGCAGGTTCCTAGGAAAAAGGATTTACTATATATTGTGTATGAACACATGATTAATACCTAAAGCAATAAACATTGCCTTCAACAGAATGCCTAAAAGTGTGGGTAAACTCTGGAAATCTGTAGCACAAGTTCATTTGTAACAGAAAGTCAGCAGGTTACGTACTACACCTGTGTTACTGATATATCTGCTGCTTAATATGTATACTAAATACTCTTATACTGAATTGCAAGTGAATCTGGAGTCTGAATGCTGCTACTGTCACCCTCTGAGTTTTGGCCAGTTAGTCAATACTTTTTAAATTTAAGCTTGTTCATAATAAATCTGTTAGTCTGCGATGTCTGAGTGAAGAATGTGCTTAATGCTCCAAATACACAAACTGAAGGTTGCTCTCTCCTTCAGTTTGCCTGGATTAGAATGGGCAACACTTCATGCTGTTTCTAATTAAGAAAAATGAAAACAACTGCTTTTTATGGAAAATTCATCTTTGAGAGCAGTTTAATAAAAACATCATTTCATTGATCAATGGACTTAAAAAAGTAAGGAAGTGAGTTTGGATGTGCCCACTTTCCTTCTGTCTCATACACTTTCTCCAGTAATCTGTTGTTAAGTTACATTATGGATAGGTTTCCAAAAACATGTGTAATACATCAGAAGCTTCATAAAATGTACTAATGAGGAATAAGGTCACATATTTTTGCTTAGCAGTGGAGCAAATAACTTCAGAAGATTTTAAACTATTTTTGCTAACTTGTAATTGATATAACAGAGGACTCCACAGGAATGTAGTGTAGAAACTCAGTTGTTGTTTATTGTCAATTTAGTTGTAATAGACACTGGGAATTACGGGAAACCCTATAATGTGTGTGCATGCAGGTAAGCTCCCATTGAGCTATGCCTCCTTAGGCAAGGGTAAGACAGGAACAGAACTATCAGTGTTTCTCATATCTCTTCAATTATTTCTCCCATTTTTGAAGACATTATGCCTGTATCTAATTAAAGAAAGACAAACAGAAGAGGGTTAGACTTCAGATACTAATCAGTGAGAACAGTAGTCACACTGGGACTGAACATAAAGGGATGCTTCTCACTCAGCAATCTCTCTTCCTGTCAGTGCAATTGTAAATTTTGTCTTTAAACTGTATATGTGTATATATATATATTTGACATGGCTAAACAAGCATTTTCTGTTAGGTGAAAATTCATGGTATGTTTTACTATGTATGTTATCCCTAATACTTCACAATATATGACCCTTTTACACTCAATGTATGTCTCTTAAATCTTACAAATATTGGAACAGGCATTTCTTGGGTTGGTTTTTTTTTTGTTTTGTTTGGGTTTTTTTTGTTGTTTTTTTTTTAATATATTTCCTTTTGCTTGATTTATCTTTGCCATTAACCATGGCAGTTGGCTCCAGTGATGTATTAGGTGAATTGATGATGATGCTGCTTTTGCACAGGGACCTCTTAATTATGGGTTAGAAAGCATCTCATGCAAATAAAGTCTCAAATCTTTCCTTTTTCTAATGAAAATCACTTTTGTCAGTTCGGGAAATTAGTCAATTCTGTATTTGAGTATTTCTCTTTAGTTTGTAATATTTGTGCCATGGGATTCCTCATAAGAATAACCTTTTTGAACATGGTTAAATTCTAACCCAAAGAACTTGTTGTGCTCCTGCTTCCTATGAAATCAGTATGTAAATGTTCTTGTTTATGGCTCACTATAGACTTTCATAGTCTTACTACTGTTACTACTGTTATTATACGTTCACTTGAAATTATGATAGTGGGATTGACCAGGAATTCTGGAAAAGAGTGAGAGAGAGAGAGAGGGAAGTAAGTCTTTAAGTTGGTCTGCAAGATATCTCCTAAAAAAATCTTGTGCAGGTACTAGAATGAAATAGTGAATTTGCTTTGTTGTTTTGTCATGCTGCTGAGAATATTGAGTTTATTTGTTGTCACCAGTAATGACATTGCATGCCCAAGAATGTAAGTCTACAGTGAGTACCTGGGAAAAAAAAAGTAACGCTCAAAAAAAACCAACTTCATAACAAGCATCTTACATAATAAATCACTGACAATGAACACTTTATCCATGCTTTTTAGACCCTATTTTTCACCCTATATTTTTTATTTCAAACACCAAGGTAATAAAAAAACCCCAAACCCCCAAACCGCACAAAACCAAAAAAAAAAGAAGAGAAAAAGAACTGTAATGAAATTATGAGGTATGAAGTAAACTTCATTCTGATTTCCTGTGTGTGTATGTTTGTATTTCATCTAGTGTACAGACAAATGTTCCACTCTTTTACTGTTCCTAATGCAAAACATTTTCTAGACAGTTATTATTATTAGTGATTGTCCGTCACTGTTAATGACAACCAACAATTTGTGTTTCAGAGTGACTGTACCTGAGCGCTTTTTCTGTGGCTACAAAATTCAGCTTGTGTAAAAGAGAAATTTTTTTAATCTTAATTTGGAGAGCAACATGTCAAGCTGACCCTTAAGATTATACTTTCCTAAATTTCCCTTGGATTCTCTTTTCCTTCTTTGGCTTCTTTGATATGAATTATTTCAAATGCAATTAGATCATCATCATAAATCATTGCAACTTTTCCTGTCACAAGCACCATGCTCCCATGTGGCAATGAGTATTCAGCTTTTTAGGGCTGTACTTTAGGCAATATTTATACCTTTCAAGCTGTCCACATGAGATCATTTACTGAGTTCATTTCACCTCAAAATGCTTTTTTTTAGTAATCTGACATTTGGCATTTGAATAAAGTGCTCCACTCACCTCACTGACACCTTGCCTTTGTACTTGGAACATTGTTGATGTATGTGTCCTGTTAAGAATCTGTTTCTAGTGTGGTAAGCCACTAGCAAATTTCTCTTTCTGAAGAAACTTGTATTAAAATAACTTTATTTGATCCACTTATCTCATGTAAAGTACATATATTTATAAGCATTTTCTGTTACATACTTAAGTTATTATCCATTTAAAATCTCTCTTGCCCTACAGATCCAGCCAGAAATTTCAAAAAGCACTGCTGGCTTTGGACAGTCAGTTTCCTGTTTTTGTGTCAGTCATGTTAGACTAAAACTAAATATAGCAGCCCACTAGGAGGATCTTTAAGAAAAGTAGAAATTGCTGAAAAATATCATCACAGCCAGCAGGCATGTTGACTTAGATATTAGATATCTTTTGTCTGTGTCAGGTAGAACTGATACATAAGGAATATATTTCATTTAAAATAAACTAGTCATAGAATTAGAATGGCATTCATTCCAGACATACAAATGGGCACAGATAAATATATGGGACCTGAGTATGGAGTAGGGGAGAAAGGAGCCCTGATTCAACTACTGAAAAATGCATAATACACAGAAGACACAAAATTTCCCAGACACATGCAAAAAATGGTATCCTTCAGAAGGTCTCTCAATGATGCCTCGGCTGAGATAAATTTTGCATCTTGGGCTCCTGTGCTACATCCCATATTCCTTGTGACTTTGTGGTGCTTTTGGAGCCTACAATAGCACAATATTTCATTAAGAACTGCAGCTTATGACAAATGCTAAGGAGTTCTTGGACTTTCATCTATCACCTTCTTCAGAAAAACATTTGAAGGAGCACCTATAGTTGAACTTTCAGAGAATGAAATCATTAAAGATTCATACATCCCCAAGTTTTAATCTAGTTTGGACTGTTGACCTTTATTTATTCAATTGCTAGGATTTCTAATCTTAGAGCATGCTGAGTTACAAAAACTGCTCTTGACCCTAACTTGGAAAAAAGTCATGCAAACTTCTTTTACTGCAATCCACTTTCTGAAGGAGTCAAAAAATCTAAGCAAATTATTCCACTGGGGAACCCTGTTGGGGCTATGTGTGCCATGCCCATCTTCCTTTAATTCTATTTTAAGTGAAATGAAAGGGTAGCTCCTATGGGTAGCTCCTGATGGTAGGGTCCATCCCCACCTGAACTTCATAATGGTCTGCAAAGTCTTCTTAGGTCTTAGTTCAAGCTGACTCTGGGGTTTTGAGCTAACGCATGGGAAGCACACATGCCAGCACCAAGTCTGGCACCACCATGCGTCAGAAAAGGAAACAGCCTCCACCTTCAATTCAGGCCTCTAGGATTATCCCCAAACTAAAAATTGCTAGAGCTGCTACGGAGGCTGGATATTGCTCAAGGCATCCAAAACATCATGTAGAAATCTTGATAGTGTGACAGTATCATTTAAATCCAGAGGACTCTGTTTACACCAGTCCAACAAACTCCCTGATTTACGTATGCTGTTACTAAGACAGAATCAGAATTGGAATGTTTACTTGACGATCACATAAATTATAGTGAAAAGTGCTGGCTTGCTAAACCATGATGCGTACTGTTCATGCAGTATTATTGAGCAGGTTCAGTGAACTTTGCAGCTGCTATTTAAGAAAGAAGTTTTCTACTAACAGTGATACTGTCAATCACCTCATTTGTTTTATCTATATGGGCAGTAGTGGCTCCCCAGAGTAAAGGCATTCAAACCCAAATCATTTGCCATCTTTTACAACTAAATCATTTAGTAAGTTTAGCTTTATAAAAGATAGCAGGTACATAAGCAAAAACGGAGCCAAGAATGTAACATTCAGGTAATTCTTATATCCTTTTGTTCTGATCAAAAGATATTGCAACTGGATATTCTAATTTATAGAAGCAGTTGTTTTTGGAAAGAACCAATCACTCCAACTTAGTACATTTTTAACTAGTAGAAATTTAGATGGCATCAAATTCACGATGAATGGGTGTGAGTGGATGTAAATGGATGTAAACCAAAATAGTTTCCTTGAAGCTTATGAAAGTCATTAGTGAAACACTAACAAGGGGAATCAGGTCCTTCATCTAGAAGTCTGTCTATTGCTGTCTCATTGCCAAATTCCTTTTTACCCTCACTGTGACTCCTAATAAATGCCTAAGTCTTTTCCTCCTTGACTATTGCAGTTCCTTCTAAAACCTCCTAAAATCCTGCTTTCTAAATGTCAAGAAGTACCAGCGGATATCTCATTTCAGGAAATAAGACCATCCACTGTCACCTTGGTTTCCTATTCATCTTTAAGACCAGTTAAAAAAGCCTTTCCGTTTTTTAAAATTATTACCCTTATGGTCCTATGCCTATATACACAACTACAATAATCATGTGGTTCACTCCTTTCATTTTGAGAGTAGGCTTTCATACTTTTCATCCCCTCAGTCTCTGTATACTTTTTCTTCACCTCATCAGAAAGTGATCAGTGCTATTTTGCATCAAATGTCTCAAAAGTTATGCTGTAGCCAACATGTGGCTTGTAGAGCAGGACCAGAATTAAAACCTCAGAATCAAAACAGCAACACCAAAATCATATCTTTTGGGGGCCTAGTATCTGATGTACCCCCTAAGAACCCATCTCTTTGCTCAACAGATCTATCTTTGTAAACTCATGGCATATAATTTTAACTGGTTTTGGGCTAAACGAACAACCTAAATCAACCTGCTGAAGAGACAGGGGAAGAAGGGAGGAACATCCCTCCCTCCTGCTCCTTACAAGCACAAAAGGGGAATCATTCAGAGGAGTCTTTCCAAGAAGGAGCATCACCTCCACCGTTTCCCAGCATGATATGCAGAAAAGCCCTGATAGGCAGAAGGAACAAAATGCATAAGCAGGTAGCTGGATGATGTGTGCACAGTGGTAGTCCTCTTTGTCCTGCCCAGGTGGTCAGTTCCCTGCAGGAACAGGACCTCAGAATATTGGGTTGGAATTTTTTCCTAGTTAAGGGGATGTAAACTGCCTGCCAGAGGTCAGGCAGATTTCACTGGGGTAATAAACTTTGCCACTCACACACAGGAAACTGTTAAGAACAGAGCTGTCCTCCTAAATTTCAGGTTACTCTCTGGTACATAAACTGTCCACCCTTCATTTTAAGTCAGGCTGCAGTAAACATTTGAAGGAATGCATTGATCTATTTGATAGAATAGGGTTTGTGAAATCATACAGTAAACATCTAACCATTCAAAAATCTGACTCTGTGTCTTTTAAGGGATCAAAGCATGGTTGCTTATCCTTTCTCTTCGGCAGTTGTTGGCACCAGTGTGGTTTCTGATTTAGCAGACAGTGCTGCCATGTCCAACGATTGTAAATTGAGTTCATGTTCTACCCTGAACCTGTATCAATCAGTCTATTTGCTGCATAAAGCACAATGAGGTGGGTCATGCTTATCCACAGGCTGCTTCTCTACAGGTTGCCCCTCCTGCCTGTTGCCATCTCTCTGCTTGTCTGTTAACACCGCAGTGGACAAAGCTTCATGCTCCCACTCTTTCTGATATGGTCTGAAAACAAAAAAAATTGTAATATGTGCTCCCAGGTCACGTGTCAGCATAGCAAATCAACAGTAAAGAGCACAGAGCTCTGCAGGGAACCTTGTTTAGATAACACCAGGTATCAGTTAGTTACTTTGTTTTGCACAAAATATAATACCTCACTGTTTGGGGCCTGGATTTAGTCCCATTTAAAAAGAAAAAAAAGGAAATTAGCACATAGAACTGAAAGTAATGAAGTAAAAATATGGATCACTGCCTATAGTTTATTTGTCACTGCCAGTTGACTGACGCACCTATCATTTGTTGCAGAAGAGCAAACTCTCCTTCAGACAATTGTCTGTTGGTGCGAGAGATTGATGCACAATGAGTCATTATATATGGCAGAATTCTTTCTACAGGAAGAAATGGAGAAAATTTAGCAGAAAAAAAGCCTTTTTTAAATGTAATTTCAAGAAAAGCATGCTTTCCCAATCATCTTCAAGACATTTCCTTTAGGATTAATTTCTTGTTTCAGTTCTTGAAAACTTTATTTCTTTTAAAAGAAATTAATTTGTACTATTAGAGTATATGAAAGAATTCATGAAATAAACATTCCTCTTGCTTTATTCTTTCCTCCTTCTTTTTCACTTTGACTCTATCTTTTTCCTCATCTTTTTTTTAATCTCATGAAAAGGGATAGTACATATTTAATGAAAGTACCATAAGGCTTTTTTAGTTAGCCTGAATGGTTTTCTTCCCAAGTATAAATTTGTATTCTCTGTGATTCTTTGTGATATTTGATTCTCTGCATACCTGCAGGCCACACTGTTAAAGGTCAGTTAAGATTTTCTCAGTTATTTCTGCTCAATTTAAAGTCGACACTTTTGGGGAAGACTGAGAACTGCATAATGGTTATGGTCATGCAGTGATCAGAAAAAAATGCTACAGCACATCTCTGGAGGCAATAGTCCACTTTAGCTATCTCTGTGCTGTGTGTGTACCTCTGTGTTGGTATGTGCGGGTTTGCAGATGTTCTGTTCCCAAGAGAGCAACACAAACATGCCTGAGGTATAATCTTCTGCTGAGTTATTATTGTATCCTAGATAACTGAGAACTTTTACTTAAAGCTCTTACACTGTGGCCACATAAAATGCTGGGACATCATGAAAGAAACATTTGCATTTATATATGCACCCATTTAAAAAAGTTCAAAGCTCTCACCATACACTTCTTGTTCTTTGTTACCCTCTCACTGGAAGCAGTACTTACTCTTTGGGTACTTCTTGTTGTAATGCTGGCCCTGAAAAGAACATATGTTTTCAAAACCACATCGATACTGATAATATTTCATTTGAACTAGCTAATGAGGCAATATTTCTACCTGAAAAGTGAGATGATGCTTGAAATGCAGATGCCGGGAGTCCTTCCCAGGTCCAAGTTCTGGATGCATGCCTTGACTGCATTTCAGCTCCAAGGCAAGGTCTGGGCATGAGCTCCACACTTCAGTGTGGTTTCCAAGACAAGTAGGAAACTTCAGGGATCTTCACTCAGCAATGTTGTCAGGACGATGACTGTCCACATCCCTACAGCACAAGGAGGAAGGCAACTATTTGCTGCTCCAGGTATATTTTGTAAGTCCAGATTTGCATTATGGTGATGATGATGATGATGATTGTGGGCTGTTCTAGCCCATGTGACTGTTTGAAGCACTAAATTACTGCTTTTGATTGTATAGCTCTATACATGGAGCATGCATGGAGTGTTTTTTGTTTTTTTTTTTTTCTTTTTTTCCCTTATGGGATTTTCTCAGTGATGGCCAGATACAGAATTACAGGTGGTTCTGAACATGTTTTCTGCCAGCTCTATTCATGGCATACCTGGCCTTCCAAAATGAAAGGCTTGAAGAAGTTCAAGAGCTTAAAGATCAGAAACTAAATAGAGGTTAAAAAGTTGAAATAACAGGTAATGTAAAAACTAATGTTATCAAGCTCCTGATAAAGGGTTTGTTTGTTTGTTTTATTTTGTTTTGTTTTGTTTTTTTGTGGAGTTTTGTGGTTTGTTTTGTTTTTAAAAAAAACCAAGTAATTATGTTGGAAACAGATGTGGGAAAGTTCCATTTTCTAACTGCTGACACAGGTGATACGTGGAAGTAAAGATGAGGTGGTATTTGGCCAAAGCTCTGCCCTCAGACATACGTATTTAGATTCTATCCAATGACCCTGTCTTTCACACCTCTTGTGCAAGTGGAGGGCAGGATGGAGGAGTCAACATTACTGTTTTCTGAATTATTCTGAATTCAGGTTTTGTTCTTAAAGCTTTCAGAAAAGTGTTGAGAGTTACAAAATACCCCAGAGTTCTCACAAAACTCTTAAAACCATAGCCACAGCTATGTAGGAATCATACGCTCCAAGAGATGTTGTCCTCCTGCACAGATGCTGCAGTGCCAATGGGTGAAATCTTTGAGCTTTCTGTGTGATATGTTAGCACAAATTTCAAATATAGAAGTGATTTAGGAGTTTAAAACCCACTGACTTTCAATGAGACTTAGTCTTTTAAGTGCCTAATTCACCTAAATATATTGAGCTATTAGGCAGTTTACAGCTTCTCTTTCATTGCACTGATTTCTATGTTTGGAAGCAGTCTTTAAAACTATACTTTTGAAAGTGACTTTTCATCTTCAGGAATTCATGTCTGTATCTATGGTCTATTCAGACTGATATTTAGTTTTCCATTGAAATACACTGGACTATTGATTTCCTCTCCTTCATTTTCCTCTTCACCCAGATTCTTTAGAGAAACAAATAAAAATACAGGGAAAATATCTGCAAAAGAAGAGGATATACTCCTCATACATGGGGACAATTACAACTGAGGAACAGTACGGACTGCTGAAATTGAAATTTTAGTTCATGATAAAAGCAGCCTTTCATCGTCTAGGAAACATCAATACAGGGAAATGGAGGTTGGACACATCCTATAATGAACATATCAGAAAAGGAAATAATTTTGCTCTTCTATTGATTAAGAGAGTCACTCTGGTAAAAGAAAAAAAATTCCATTCACTTTTCGCAGAATTCTTTGGCAATAACTCTGTGATGGATGATTTTAAACAGAAAATTTAGCAAAATATTGGAACAGAAAAGAAATGACAAAAATGTTGCCATTCATCATCACAGAAGGCTGGAGTTCAATAGGTTTTTCCCTATTAAGCTACAGAGTCAGTCAATAAATAAACAAATAAATATTTTTGGACTACCTCAGCTGTATTAGGATTATGCCACCTGCAAAATGGTTGCTACCTGCTATTAACTGTTGGTAAGGAGAAAAAGTGCCTGCTGTTAATGAATAATTACCTGAATGAAAAAAAAGGCAGAACTACTGTAGTTGTCTAGCTGTCTTGCTGTTCTTGGGAGCCAGAGATTGTGGTCATTATAAAAATTTCCATTCTGCAAATATTTATCACCTGTAATACATTCATCTCCATAGTTGATGATGCATTTTCCCACTGAAAAATCCATTCTTTGTGATGGATGTCCATGGCAGGGGTCTTGCATTGAGGCAGTCTTGTGACAAATCTTATAGCAGAGTTTGCTTCAGCTGACATCTGCCATCTTCACCTTACTCAGATTGCTGTTTCAACAAAGCTTGCTGTTGCTATGCCTGGAGTTGGTAATTCCCAGGCAAAGCATATCCAGGCCTTATGCACTTGAATGGGGCAGAAGAAGGACAACGTATGCCGGTTTCTCCCGCTTGTATGCCAGGTCACCTTTATCCTACCACTATCCTGCAGCAGCCATACAAGTGCCACAAAGACAAGTACTGTATGTATGGCCACATGTAACCTCTGAAGATGCACACAAGATGCATCCTGCAATCCAAACACTGGCACATATTCTTACCTTATTCAACGTTTTTGAGCTTAGTTTAATTACCCTGCAAACTGCATTATAGTGAGCAGGTGGGTATGTGCAGCAGATCTGCTAGATCAGATTAAAATTGCCAACCATGCCTCAGTTCTGCTGGCTTCATTTTTACTTCATACACAAGGGCAGGCCTCCAGTTTTGGAATGGGAGGAGGTGAGAGACAGCCTTTATGTACTTATATATTGTTGTAAAGTTTTGTGTGCAGAGATAGAAAAATGACTCTGTTTGTCTGGCAAAATTGGTATGCCCAAAATCTGCTCCTTAAGCCTTCTAGAAATTCACAGGACTGAAAAGAAACCCTTTATCCAATCAGTAAAGCAGCTGTAATGCAGCCTTCCACATTTAGATTTTAAATTACAATTAAAACAATAAGAGACCAAGACTAAAAAAACTTTAAGCACCATGTCATAGTGAGTCATCAATACCTTATACTTGTGAGCAATGACTAGTTAGCAAACTGACTAGTTAGCAAACTAACTGTCCCTGCCCAAAAATAATGAACTGAGAATAAATCAGATTTTAAAAACACCACCTATAACCTCCTGTCAGGTACAGAATTGTAACTGTCTTTCAAAATCTTACCACAAAAATGGCTTTTTAGCATGTCCAGAAGAACAAAATGAGGTTACATCACTAGTTTCTTAGAGAACACAGTAGGTAGAAGCCGTATCATCCTGTGAAAAATATGTAACAAAAATACTTCATGTATTTTTTTAAAAAGTAATTTTTATTGTCATACTAGACTTTTTGGGTTTTGTTTTGTTTTTTGGTTTTTTTTAATTTCAGCATCTTGTGGCTGTTTCTTTGTTCACATGAGTCTTGCTAGTGAAAGACTGTCTGACAGCTGCAGGAGGTAGTGCCACCTTGCTCATTTTTACAGAAGGTCTGAAACTAAAGTGGTCATGGTGCCCTGCCACAGTACTTCCCTCTGAATAGTGGGAAGTACTTCTTCGGCTTTAAGGAGTAATTTATTTTCTGTCAGTGACTAAGGGGGCTTAATGGCGTCAAGCACCTGTTTCAGCCATAGAAAGTATACAGCCAGTTGATTAAAAACTGATTGAAAGTGGTTTACATTCCTGGTGGCCCTTCACTAGGATAGAATAATAAAGAATGCTTGATGGGCTACTTCTTAGGCAGAAAGAAATTTGCTTTTCACCACCGGAGAAACTGGGAAACATGGGACAGTTCTGTGTCCATGGATTAGAAACTGGCATCGTGACTAGGCTGCAGCTGGGCAGGCTGGCTGGTGAAAGCCGGAGAAACACTGGCAACAAGCATTTTAGAAATACTTCACATAGACCTGATAAAAAAAAAAAAAAAAGGATAAATATAAGTTGTCCTCTGCAGCCAACTCTGACTCCAGATATTGGCAGAGCCACAAACCCCTTCCTTCTTGTGTAACTGCTGTCCTGGTGTGGACTGCAGACCATAACTGAAGCCTCATCTCTCTGCCAAGTGTGTAAGAAAAAGGGCAAGTCCAGTGATTAAGGGGTATTTAGCTAAAGAGAAGAAGTTTCAGTAGTTTTTAAATAAAATCAAACTTTTATTCCAGGAAACAGAGAAGAATAAGAGGAAAACAGTAAACATAAAGACAAGCAGAAAAGTGAAAGCTCAAGACTGGATCTCTAATGCATTTCAGATCAGTGGTTGGATAGGAGAACAAACAGGAGCCAGTCAAGGTAAAAGGGTGCTGGGGAAGTTTTTTAAGGTTTTCAGTGAAACAGAACAAAAACATTAACATATCAGTTTGAGTCAAACTAAAAAAACATTTTGTTTCACTTGTGAATTATTTAATCTCATTCTGATCTTATTTTTCTAATGAAGACAGTTTTTAAATGAAGAGGGGGTTTTCAAATGCTAAGTTGGAAGGGTTTGCTTCTCAAAATGAATTGTTTCACCATTTCTTTAATGAAGCATTTCATTTTGAAAATGTCAAAACATTTTACTTGCACGTTTTCAGAATAAAATGTTTTGAGAGTTTGAAACCTCCCCCTTTCTGACAAAAGTATTAGCAAAGTTCAATGCTGATTGAGATTTTTAACACCTGACTCCCCACCCTCCAGCCTCGCAATACACATCCAGAACTCATACTCTGTGGTGATTCTAGTGTTTGCAAAAAAAAAAAAAGTCCAAAACCTTTCTGAACAACAAATAGATTGCTCATTAATCACACAGCAGTGATAAAACAGCAGCTTCTGACAGATCGGATTAGAGACTCTAGGTTCCTCCTGTAACACAGCTGGATTCGTGGTGGTTCAGTGGGGCTGCAGGAAAGTGCACTGGGGCTGCCAAAGGCATGACTGAGATGGAAATGGTGATGCCTGGCAGCTCTGTTCGTGAGCATAAAGAACCACTCTCACCTCACAACAGTGCAAAGCTCTAGGTGCTTCCCCACAAGCATCAAACCTGTAAGAAAAGTAAAAAAATGAAAGTACAAAAAATTTCTGAATTGGTATTCATAACAATCTCCTCCTGAGTATCTCATTTGTATGATGGAAGACCTCTAAGACCCTTACTTGAACCTATTGATGCTTAAAATGTTTGTGTTGTTTTTGTCTTCCAACTCTTTTTGCTTTTATATTTTTATAACCCTGTTGTTCTGAGCTTTGGGCACCTAGAAATTTCCACTATTGTTTAATCATCTATATTCATGGTCTGTGTCCTTCAGATACTGTGACTGTTTCATTGTGCCCTACATCTTCTTGTTTCTCCAAATAAGAGTTTTGTTTGCCTTTTGAACTAACTTTTTTTATTTGTCTACAGAGTGTGAGGGTGAAGATTTAAATTTTCAGTTTTTAAAGGACTAATCATGTGGCCTATCCAATGGAAAAGCTAGTTTGTCTCTCCACTTGCTCACCATTAGTCCCACAGAAAACCTCTCAACAGCTCATACAGTGTTGACTCCATCTTTCTTCCTTCTGATGTATTTGAGTTGCTGTCATATAAAAATAATAGTATTTATTATCATTATTCATAAACATTTCAGTGATAATAGTAACAATATTATTATTAGAAACCAATTAGAAAAATAAGAAATAAAACCTGTAAAGTTTCACTATGTGATTAATTATATTTTTATAACAAACTATTAACTGGGGCAGGAATTACCACATAAACCCCTCCACATACCCTTTTACTTATGTGAATAAAAGATAACATAATGATTCTAAGAATAACAGATATTCTAAGAAAGGGACAATCACGGCTTATAACTCCAGAAAGAAGAGTCAGGAAATAAACCTCTACCCTTACAGAAAAGACCAAGGTGAAGAAAACGGGAGGGACAGAGTTATCCTCCTGCTGGTCATGTAACACGTTGAACATGTTGTGTCTGTTATATGCCACTCTAAGGCATTGCAAATATTGCATAGGGACATAAACTGATGACTGTTACGTGTGGCAATGCTGAGCTTGACTCTGAATCTAGGCCTACACTCCCTGTTTCTTTGCTGAAGCACTGTGCACAGCAGTCTACTCAGTTAATGCAGAATTAATTTGTAATAATTACTTCCACAATTTATAAATTATATGGTGTTGTATAATATATAACAGCACAGATTACATAATGCACATAAGTACACATAAGTACATAATGTCTTAACAAAAAATGTCCTAACACTGCTATTATACTACAGAAAAACAAATTATTGCAAAGTGACTCAACTTGTTTTTCTCTCTAGTAAATGAATCATAATGCTTTAACGCCTTCAGATAGTCTGCAATTAAATGAACAACAAATAAATCTCAAATGACCACACAGAGATGTTAGAGTGCTCAGAGCAAAAAGATGTGAAAAGAAGGGGAGAGAAAGAAATTACACAGAGAGATAAAATGTTGTACATGTTTAAGCACAACAGGACTGAAACTGCTTTGCACTTTTCTTTTTACTACTTTTTTTTATTTACTTCCTAATAATATTTTATTATACAGTCTAATAATATTTTATTATACAGTCTAATGACAGTTAGTATTTATTAGAAAGTGAAACTATCAGGTTTTTTATATTAAATGTAACTGTATATTTAAAAGAGTAGTTCTATTTAAAAGAGCAGTCTACAAATTACACTGCAGTTCTCATCACATTCTGTTTTCCTCAATGTGAGCTTTCTGTGATCTGTGAATTGGGTTTAAAAGATTTAGGATTTCGTAACAATTTTACCCTTTATAACTCATTAATTGCTTAGCATACTCTTAGTAGTCTATTCTGTAAACAGGAGAAAGAAAATGGGCTACAAGACTAGAATATAAAGAGAATTAAATACACTGGAAGCATTTTAGAATATGGAGACATTATAGTGCTTTGATGTGACCCTGATTAGTGATTAGTGTGCTCAGTGCTGCTATTTGCTCAGCATGAAAGGAACAGAGAAGGTGGCAGTGCATTGGCCTCAGTTGTTTTTTTCAGCCCTCAGATCATATAAAGAATATAAAGAATATTTTGCACGTGGTGTAGCACAAAGACATGGGCATCATATCACTTTGCAGATGTCAAGTACTTTGTGAGATCTTTTGAATATGTTTTTCATCCATTTTACAGATGGTTCTGGTTCAAGTAAGAAAATTTCTAAGACTTGCAAATTCGCTTGTGTTTGACCTTTTCTAACTCCATCAGAAAAGCACACTAAGGAGTAACAATTTTCTATTGGTTTCTATCTTGAATGGCAAATTTCCACTATAGGACCTTTACTGGAATGGTTGCGTGTGGCAGTAGAATAACCACAACATTTTCCATCTCTCTGTGCTGTTATAGACTAGAAGGAAAAGTAAACTCCCTGATTCCTGCAAAGAAGATGATGTGAAATGATCCTTATACTAATGCACAGCTATGTAAACAGATGCATAGCAAACAAGTGGTGAAAACAAGAGCTGATGTATGAGTCTGAGTTCCTGGCTGCCTGCACAGAGCACTGCTGCCACAAAGAAGAGAAAAAAGCAGAATGACAACAAGAAAGTATTTTTTTCATTTTAGATTTAAGTCACATATGATGGAAATGGTTTTAAAAAGCGCAAAGTATGAACAAAAGAAATAAAAATTAGTAAGTAAAACAGTTTCTCACCCAATGTAATTTTAAATTGTCCTTTTGATCTTTTGTAAAGTAGCCCCTACAGTTTTGTTTTGTCACCATTTTGGAGAGAGTAATATATCCTACAGTTCTACTGTGTTTTTACTTTTCAGAGTTCTCTGTAGATTTTTCAGCCATGTCGTGACAAAATTAATTCTAAAAAAAAAGTGTTCTTAATGTAAGTAAGTATGTGTTGCATGTTACAAACAAGACTCATCAGGTTTATTGTCACACCATGCATCCTGTATTTCAAATGTATTTCACAGGGTCATAATCTCATTGAGACTTTAAATTTGGTTACCAACTTTCTGTAAGAGCAGTGGCACATAAGACACCAAGTCCAGAAGATGGCATTTAACATTGTGTAGAGAACAAACATTTGTCTTACCTTTTCCGAGTCACTTGCATATTATACTGAATTCCTAATAGGACTTAAATGGTGAATGAGACCTTTCTTTGCAAGACAGTTTCATTCTGTTGAAAATTATACTAAATGGACAGTTATAACATGTATTTTTTGTTACAGATTTCTTAGTGTACATCAGACCTGTTGTACAAGATGCCAAGCACAGTGATTGCTTTCCCAGGTGCTGGTCTTGTGAAGCTGCCAGATCTGAGGTGATACAAGACATATTTCTTTATTTGCAACCCACACCTTCAGAGGAAGGGAAGACCTGCTTACCGTGTCCATGACATAAAGGAACTTTTTGCATTAGAAATATTGTTTGCTATCTGGCATATGCACTTTCCTAAAGAAATTTCATACTGTACCCTTATATGCATGAGAAAGAGAAAAAGGACAAAGTCAGAGTGAGAGAGAAGATGAGGTTGCTTGAATTGTTTTTTGTGGAACAAATACAGTTCCTAAGGGAGAAATCAGTTGTTCTCATTTAAAATGCTGAATTCTGTCCCCCTGCTCCCCCCCACCCCTCGTATTGAACTCTGAATGATTATTACTTATATTTCACCAATTGAACTCTAATGCAAGCATCTTCACAGTGAAGAAGACAATCTTTAGATGAAGGAATAAACAGAGTGAAAAAATTAATTACAGTATTAACCTTTTCCCTCTTTTCATTCTGTTGTTATGGTAACAAGAGATTCAAAAGTGTTATATACAAGACATGACACCAGAATAGTACAGTATTTGTATCTAATGTCTGGAAAAATATTTTACAAGTACCATACAGAACATAAGATATTTATTCCATGTGACTGTTCCTTAATCACAGAGTAACAAATGAGACTATAGCACCCTGTTCATACCTTTCTAAGATGGCCATGGTTCTTTTTTAAAAAAATAACAAAAGCCAAGAAAAAATGTATTCCACGGGATTATTCATAAAGACGATATCCTGACAGAATTACAAAAAAATGGAGACCACTAATTTTAACATGCAGATGTAGACTTTTGATATAAGTCCAGAAATCTTACCTACCAATGACCTACAAGGATTCCCCATGTCAAGAACAAAATCTCACAAAATTCTTATGACATTCTAAACCTGAACAAGATGAAACCTTTTTATCTCCTGAAGTGGGAAATTTGATTTCTTTTCTTTCACCACACAAACCTTCTGAAGCAATTAAACAAAATAGATAAGGTACCTCAAAATTTGTGACAATCATGACACTTTCTTGAAAAACAGATGAAAATGAGGGGAACATGTTTCCCAGATGGGGAATTATCAAGTTGGAACAGTAACTTTTTAAGAAGTAAGACAGTTTAACTCCTGTCCCCATACTCAGTCAAAACACCAGATGACCACAGCAATATGAATCATTCCAGGGTCCTTTATCACACCTTTATAAATAGGAATACAGTAAAATCTGTTCTGAAGGCAAACTTGTGGTTAAAAGTTAAAAGTTTGTTTTAGAGAGAGAGAAACAGGCATGAACAATATTGTTCTTGAGGTATCAACAGAAAAACATCCAATTAACAGAGTGGTCTGAGTTATAAAAGAAATTAAATAAATTACTTCAACTGGCAGAAAAGAGACACTAAAAGCTCCGACTGCAACTTTCTGATAACATGGAGGAGAGCTGAAGAGAGATTTAAGCAGTATTATACTTCATGTATGCGAAAAGTGCTAGGAAACAGGAATACATTTGGAAGGTAATTTTATTTCTTGATACTAGCTGGTTATGAAGCAATTAGTGCTTTTAATACTTTTCATTTAACTCCTGCAGAGGAGAGAAGCTTCAAAAGCTCACTACAAAGTTGTGATGAGCAACACATTCCACTTTGAAGTGAAACATGGAAGAGCTGTATTTTTAAAGAAAGTGTAAAAAGGAAGCCTGGTGGAGGCTAAAAGTCAATTTACAATTTTACTTGTGTTACTGTACCCCTCAGATGAGCCCAGGTTCTGCCTTGAATTTGGGATGAATTATTACATGTGCCTGCTGAGCAACTGTTCCAACTAGGTGGGCGCTTGTAACAAAACCAAAACCTAAAACCCAAGCCATAATTTGCCTTCATAGGTGAAACCTGCATTTACACCCACTGCAGCTTTCCTCAACTGTAGACCGGAGAAGCCAGCCTGCATTCTTCTTCAAAGCTTATACCAAGTGTCCCTGTGGCCTTATGAATGTTAAAATGAGAACGAAAACAAAGAAAGAATTAAAAAGTAAGGTTTGGTTGCTGACCATGGCTATTATTATTCTGAAAAAGATGCTGGGCTTATCTGCAATGGGAAGTAAAGGTCATAGTATGGTAGGGGTGGCAAATGAGGTACTGCTGCAGAAGCATCTGTATCATCAGAGTTAATCACAGGTGCTGTCAGAGGTAATTGGCATTCTGCTGCAAGGCTGTTTGGACTCCACTACAATATTGGGCACCATCAGGACAACCAGAAAGGCCTTTTAGTCAGTGGATTGATGATAAGGATTATACTTCCGTTAATGCTGATTTTTGTTAGCCTTTGATTGTGAAAGGAGTTGTGGGGAGCTGTTACTGTGGATGCTCTGGTGAGCACTGAAACTCCTTTGTGAAATGGTGGAGACCCTCTTACATTCATGGTGTCTGATGCAGAGCTCAGACAGTGAAGGAAGTAGACATCTGAAACTCTGTTTGACCCTGAAAAATTATATAATGTCACACTAGTACCTTCATCGTTTGAATTTGTTGGAGAGGTTGAAGTTAAGCAATGAAGTCAATGACACTGATGGTCGTATTTAGGATCCAGCATGATTTCTTGAACAGAGCTGCTTCCTGAACTGGGGCTAATGGGATATATTTTTAGAGGCCTGAAAAGCAATTAGGGACCCAATTTCCTGTAATTTGCTTAATCATGTTACAAACTAGTAATACAAGTGAACCAGTCCTAATTTCTCATGCTTAACAGAGCACATTTCCTAAATCACCTCTTTTTTTTCATTTTTTCCTATAATCAAAAGGTGTATTTGCCTTTGCACCATCTGTTAACTACAAGACTTGCCAGAATGAGCAGAGAATGTAAATTAGGTCATGAATATTGAAGTTCACTTTCCTTTTCTTTGATTATGTTGTTTTAAAGAGTCAATTCATTTTCTATTTATTTTTTATGCAAGACTGAGCTAGGAGACCTTTGAAAATGTCTATGACTCACTGAAGGTTTCTTAATTCTTGTGATCTTTGAAAGCAGTTTTGAAAAATTTGAGAAGAGGGGTTTTTTTGTCCATCATATAAAATGAGAAGGAATACAGGTCCCAGGAAAGACAAAGTGGAACCCTCCCTCTTCCCAGTGTTGAGGTTTTTTTCCAAGAATTTTACGAAATTATGAAGAAGAAAAAATCTATTGTACAAATGCTGTATTTTAGAATTTAAATTAAGTAGATGAGGATCATGATAGAGTTTGGCTTTGTGTTATCATTGTAAATGATAACTTGTTCATAATGGTTTATGAGGATATCATAGAATCTTAGAATTATAGAATAGTTTGGGTTGGAAGGGACCTTTAAAGGTCATCTAGTCCAAGCCCCCTGCAATGAGCAGGGACGTCTTCAACTCGATCAGGTTGCTCAGAGCCCCGTCCAACCTGACCTTGAATGTTTCCAGGGATGGGGCATCTACCACCTCTCTGGGCAACCCGTTCCAGTTTTTCTCCACCCTCGTAAAAAATTTCTTCCTTATATCTAGTCTGAATCTACTCTCTTTTCATTTAAAAACATTACCCCTTGTCCTACCACAACAGGCCCTACTAAAAAGTCTGTCCCCATCTTTCTTATAAGCCCCCTTTAAGTACTAGAAAGCTGCAATAAGGTCTCCCCAGAGCCTTCTTTTCTCCAGGCTGAACAACCCCAACTCTCTCAGCCTTTCTTCATAGAAGAGGTGTTCCATCCATCTGATCATTCTTGTGGCCCTCCTCTGGACCTGCTCCAATAGGTCCATGTCTTTCTTGTACTGGGGATCGCAGAGCTGGATTCAGTACTCCAAGTGGGGTCTCACCAGAGTGGACTAGAGGGACAGAATCACCTCCCTCGACCTGCTGGCCACCCTGCTTTTGATGCAGCCCAGGATATGGTTGGCTTTCTGGGCTAAAGGCACATTGTCAGCTCACATTCAGCTTTTCATCCACCAGAACCTCCAAGTCCTTCTCTGCAGGACTGCTCTCAATCCCTTCACCCCCCAGCCTGTATTGACACAGGGGTTGCCCCAACCCAGGTGCAGGACCTTGCCCTTGGCCTTGTTGCGCCTCTTGAGGTTCACATGCGCCCACTTCTTGAGCTTGTCCAGGTCCCTCTGGGTGGCATCCCGTCCCTCAGGCATAACCACACCACTCAGCTTGGTGTTGTCTGCAAACTTGCTGAGGGTGCACTCGATCTCACTGTCCATGTCATTGATGAAGTTAAGTGTTGTATAATAAAAGTATCATATTGCTCAAGTCTCATTCAGTGTGGATGTCCAAAGAAGTGTACACACAAACAAATGAAGAAACAGGAATAGTCTTAAAATCTGTAGTAATCTGACCAGAGCCTGCACCTCAAATACTGTGCTCAGTTTTGGGCCCCTCACTACAAGAAAGATATTGAGGTCCAAAGAGCAATGAAACTGGTGAAGGGTCTAAAGCACAAGTCCTATGAGGAGTGGCTGAGGGCACTGGGGTTGTTTAGCCTGGAGAAAAGGAGGCTGAGGGGAGAACTTATCACTCTCTACAACTACCTGAAAGGAGATTGTAGCGAGATGGGTGCTGGTCTCTTCTCCCAAGTAACAAGCGGTAGGATAAGAGGAAATGGCCTTAAGTTGTGCCAGGGAGGTTTAGATTGGATATTAGGAAAAATGTCTTTACTGAAAGGGTTGTCAGACATTGGAACAGCCTGCCCAGGGAAGTGGTTGAGTCACCATCCCTGGAGTTATTTAAAAGATGTGTAGACATGGTGCTTAGGGATATGGTTTACTAGTGGACTTGGTAGTGTTAGGTTGATGGTTGGACTTGATGATTTTTAAGTGTCTTTCCCAACCTAAATGATTATTTGAGTCTATTCTATCATTCTGTGACATCCCACCTCACTACTCAGATCTACTTGGTGTTTGGTAAAAGCAAGCAACTAATCCATGTGCTTTGCTTTCCTGCACAGCCACTACTAAATACTTCCTCTGGGGAAATCCACAGATTAACCTTCTAATTGAGGTAGTCTTACTTTTGCCTGAGCTATTCTTTTGGACTCGTAGGTATTCTGGGGGACAGCTACTTAAAAGAGCTAATCATGTTCAAATAATAAAGGAATAGGGATTTGAGACTTGGTTCTGGTTGCAACTGTTTATCCATTGTTCAGTTATTTAGACAGTACTTTATTTTTCTTTTCATAGCCTGTTGACTGAAAACAAATCAATGCCTATGTTGCTCCACTTCTTTCAGTTTGAGAACAGTAGCAATATCCAAAAGACATTTTAATGTCATGAGTCAGAAACCCAACTGCAAAAGACCTAAGGTTTAAAAACAAGGCACAATTTTATTTTTGTTTTGGTACACAGAGCTACAATATAGCACAACCTATCTAGGTATGAGTTGAAAGTCTCATAAAGTTGCATGTGAGCAAATAATTAGACATGAGTAAAGTTTTTGATTAATTTTGTAATTTATACTGCTTAATTGGCCTTACTGAAACAATAAATTCTTTAGTACATTCACTATTCTAAACTGTACATAAACTTCAAATGAATAGTTCTCTGCCAGCAAAGTCTGTTGTGAGTACCTGCATGCAGCAATACTGAATACATATGACTGTAACAATAGAAATTAACTTTTAGTTATCTATTTGCTAAAATTATTTGGAATGTGGAGTTCACAGTTCTGTGTTGGTTATTTACATAAATCATCCAATCTGGAGGTATAAACAATACTTTATTTTAAGCAACTCATTAATCTTGTTGATTTATAAATCAGTTACAATCAGGTGCAACTGATTATGCAATTCAAAATTCAGTTGAAAGTGTTGCAAATACATCAAACTGCATTTTATTTTTGAATGTGAATGACTATTAGGAGCTCAGGTCTTTTTACCACTGACTTTGTTCTAATCATAGTTCTGTGTAGCATGCTGTCACAAACCATGATGGACAGACCAGGTAGGGGGCGTGGTGAGTTCCGAGTTCCCTCAGGTTAAATTAAGGTGAAACGACACCAAACCATCAGTTGAATGTTTTATTTATGGCAGAAGCAACCTGAACTTGGAAGGTGTAACAGTAGGTGGCCGGGTTTCTCATAACAAGAATTGGCATGGAACTACCTCAGTAAATCGTGTAACCCGCTGCAACGATATGCATCAGTTCAGGGAAGACAATTAGGAGAGCCCTCCCATTGAGTCAGGAGGTTCAGAGCGGACCCCCTTTGCTTTCTAGACTCCTTCTCAGAGAGGAGCTCAGGGGACGCTGGATGCATCCTAGTCCCAGACTGGGTCAGTGGTTTTATGTCTAAAGGGATGAGGTGTAGGGATTATGAAAAAGGAGGGGAGGGAGAGACACAGAAAGAGGAAGAGAAAGATTTCACCAGTCCTGGATCCAGCATTGGTCCAGTCAGCCTAAGGTTCCAGTTCCAGAGAGCACACACACATGGGGCTTTTATGATCTTCTTGCCCCTCCTTCGGGTCGGCATTTGACCTCATTAGGCTAATTAGGTGTCATGCGTGGTTTGTGCTTCCAGAACCTTTGGGAAATGGGTCGGTGGGCTTGGGGGTCGTTTGTGGAGTAACTCCCCCTTCCCTGCAGGCATGACCATTGTCTGATCTTTGGCCATACATGGTGAGCTGCCCTGCTCAGTGCATCAGAACACAGAGCTGCACACCCTCTGGCACAGCACGGCCTCCTCCCCCTGTTGCTGATGTCCTGTGCTGATCTGTGCTGATCAGCTTCTTCACCTGCTGTTAGTTGTTAAGCAGCGTTCATTTTTATGCAGAACTTGCCCCACCACAATGTTTGAGACATTTACTCTTTCAGTCTCTCACACGTGCCTCTCTTCAATTACTCACTCAAGTGCATAAAGTAGCTGAACATCCACCTCTGCTCTGTTTTTTTACAGGCAACTGGCATTGGCTGTGCTGATACTCCTCTCCACTCTTCTTATATGGTATGATAGAACTAATGTTTCCTCCACTTAAAAAGTGTCATTTTGTCACTGTTTTCCCATTTAAAATCACCCAGTGAAATTGCCATCAGCACTAGATAGAAAGCCTCTCGTTTTGGTGACAGTAAGGAGATCCATATTGCATTGATGAAAGAGGAAAGAACATGTTTGCATTTAATATTAACCAGGCTGCATGTGTGAAACAACTATGGCAGGTGATAGTTGACCAGGGAGTCTGTCCAAGCCTAACAATCATACTGGTCCCTGGAGTGCAAGCTCAGCGTACTCTCATTTCAGGAATCCTTTAATGAAACATTACATAGAACACGGATGCAGGCTGATAAAGGCAGGCTCACACACTCAGCCTCCCTGCTGTAGGATATCGAGGACACACTCTGTGTCCTAGAAAATGTAATTTTTAAAGTCAGGATAATTAAAGAAAGGTGACAAATGGGCACTTGTTTCCAGGGCAACATGAACTTACCACAAATCATATAAAAATATTTTGGTATCTTTCTTTAGTAAAATGACTGATCCTTTAGGCTGTCCTCTGTCAAGACTTCTGTCACACATTGTGTGGGAAATAGTCAAATAAACTAGAAAAGATTTAGATTATCGCTAACTGGAAAAAGAGCTGGCCAAAGGGGAAAGGGAAAAATCAGTTTTGGTGACAGATCACCATCCTTGGGAGAGGAAAATTACAAACACTTTTCCTCAAGATACAGTCTTGGGACTAGTCTTATCCAATGTTTTTGCTTAGCAACCTTGTCACAAAAGCCAAGAGTGCACTATTGAAATTTGGTGATCACATAAAACTCGGGAGTGCCGTTGACACAGAAAAAATGCAAAACAAACTGGATGATCTTTCAAACTGGAGTACTAAGAGCAAATCAGGAAATGGCATGAAATATAAGAGCACAAAGATGGAGAGCTAGAATTTCTGTTATGAAGTGGATGTTACAGAGGCTCACACAATCAACTCCAACAGGTGTTAAAACTCAGGTTTATTCTTCAGTAAAAAGTTAGTTAGAACTCCGATAACATTAGTGAACTAGAGGCTTAATGATTTAAGGGGAATTAGTACTACACAGCCAACTTAAGAATCCTTAAGATTTAAAAGTGAATGACTCAAAATGTGCGTATCACTCCCTTAAAAGCTGAGGGCTCTCTCCCTCGAGGAGTTACCTCAGGCGATGCCCCGACCTGAGGGGGAGTCCCCGACTGCAGACCCGCTGCTCCCAGGAGGACTGATTCCAGCATGTCCTCTGGTGGGACCCCGTTTATACCCCTGTCGAATCTGACCGGTGGTCATTTAATTCTATCGGCCAGGAGGGTCACCTCAGTGTACCTGGCACATCTCGATTGGTCTGTTCAACTTTCAACCTGCAGCTTCCAGGGTTTACCTTTTTTGCCTCTTCTCCCTGCCTGGAGAAGTTTCGTTTCCTGCTGGGGCGGGGGTGTGCTGCCACAGTGGAGGACTGCTACTGGGAGAGCTTAGCAAAATTTTGCATATCAGTACAATGTAGCCCATGGATGCTCATTTGATAAGTTGCTCAGATCCATATAACTGCCAGCAGTATTCTTAATTTACCCTTCCTTCATATGGTACATGTGGACTTTACAAACAGTCCCAAAAGCTTTTTGAAAGAATTATTTGGTGCCTGGCCAGAGCTTACATGAAACTGAAGTACCCACTGAAGGTAATGAGCCACCCTATCACCATGGCTGTCATCTGCCCATGTATTAGTTTAATAATAAGAAATTAACAGAAACAAAAATGGCGAAGTGTAAAAAGACCTTTTCATTAAGGAGTCACAACTACAGCCCACCAACCACTTCCCTTTTTATGCTTTATACTGAGAAAAATGCCATCTATTTGCAATATCTAAAATTCCTTTCTCTTTTCCTCCTTCATCTCCTGCTTTGTAATCCTTTATTAGCCCTGTAGCATTTTAACTCAGTCTCTCCTCCCTCTGTCCTTGTGCCAAGGGACCCTCTCTCCAGAGTATCAATTCTTTCCAAATGACATATTTCTTCAGGTGCTTACTGTTCCCCCTACTCTTTTATTTGCTTTCTGTTATTTTAGTTTAGGAGTCAAATGTCAGCAAAGAAGATTTGGATAATCATGCTCTTTCCTAAGTTGAAATCTTAAATGCAAAGTCAAAATTCAAGATCTCGGAGCCAAGATTTTTTGGGTCTGAAAAGCCAAGATATAAAAAAAGATATTTTTATTTTTTTAAAATAAAACCCCATTTGTTGTATTCCACATAATGTCTGTTGCCAGGCACACAGCACTAGTAAGCATGCTAGAGATTTGTTTACCAGCATTTGAACTTTGCAAGAAATGAAGCTGAACAATTTTTTTTCTAGGTTAGGATCTGTCAAAGGCCCAATAAAATGACCAGATATGTTGCTTACAGTGCCTCTGCCATGAAGGTAGTCATATTTTGTATACATACGAGGTAGTAGGTTTGAAAGACCTTGAAGAAAGCCCACGGGGTCTTTATGAGTGTTAAATACCAGTTTAGGGCTAAAACCTCCAACTGAACTCTGCTTGCAGGCTTTGTAGTGTGAGCTTTTACAAAGTTGTTTTGTTTCTTTTACACAATGTATTCAGTGTTGTGTCTGGTGGTAAGAATAAAATTATGAATGTTGGTGCATATTGCTGTGAGATAGTGACTGGAGAAATTATTCTTCCTATGAGGTTTTGTAATTGTATCTTAGGCTGATTGCTCTCCTTTGAGACTACAGAGTACAAAATCCTGGGGGAATTAGATCATCAGCATGGAACATCTTCCTTCAACACAATGCTTTATACATAATCCCATTTAGATAGAACCTTTCATTGTAAGATTCCAGAGCATTTTACTAGCAGTAGATAAGTCTCATTACACCCATTAGGAATTTTACATCTATTTTGTAAATTTTACAATGGAGAACTGGACAAGGTCAGTGACTTACCTCAACTGGCAGGTGAACAAATGAAAAAAAGCAGAAATAGGAACTACAAATAATGATTGCTACAGCCTGATGTCAGGCCCAGTTAAAGCAGAGGCTGTGTTCACAGTTTTACAACAACAACTTTTCAAAAGGATTCAGTGTTTTTAAGCATGTGCATTTTTTCATGACGAATGTTCAGTTTCTTAGGAAAATGGGATTTTGCATTGGAAAAGCCCAGCCTCTCCACAATGAAAATATTTCAGCTGAAGAGCTTTTTATTTTGACAGGAATATTTTTAAGGGAGTGGCAGTCTGGCTACTGCATGTCCCTATTTTCCTGTAAGGCCTGCATTTCATGGTCTAATTCTCCCTGCAACTATGGGATAACCACAGACTTCAGGGATGCTCTGCTTCTAACTTCTTTTGGAAGGGGACACACTTGTGTGTCACAGGTGAGGTCGTCTAATTTCTGAGAACAGGCATTAAAACAACTCTTTAAGTCACCATTATACATTTATGGATTGAAACCCTGTTTTGGTATTGATGTTTTTGTGGAAAAATTTCAAAATCCAGACAGAAGCATTTTATTCTAGTTAACATTTTAAGGTTAAAAAATCCACTGTTGCCAATAAAGCAGCTACTTTTCTTTCCTGCTCCCCCTTGATAAATATCTGCATGTATCTTTCTCAAATGATCACTTTGCATGTTCCCACATTTTATCTAATGCATTGTTATATGAATTGTACATTAAAAAAAATTCCTATATATTACAATTTAAAGTCTTTTGCTACAATCACTCTTGGCCTACTCTTTTCAGATGTTCGGCATTTTAATCTTTACCTATACATTATCAGAAAAGTGAGATTTATTTTATTCTCCAGCCCCATCACGTTTCAGTTTATCCACTAAGACTTCATTACATTTTTGTCACCATCTTGTCTTTTTGCTGCAGTTCTGATCTGATGAATCTTACAGAGAAATACATTTAAAGGCTGCTGCTGTGACATCAGGGAACTCACTTGTACAAAATTTGACATCTTGACTATTCTGTCAGGTATTACTAGCTTCCAGATTGTTACAGAATTGATTGTTATTGATTTCAAAGTGCCACTGACTTTAGGTTCTGACACAATCTCTTCTTACTTAAAAAAAAATTTTCTCCCTATTCTTTCTCATCTTTCTCACAGCATGCTCCATCTGAGGGAGTCTGATTATGAAATGGATTCAGATTACTTGACATAAATGGAGCTTCCTGATTAACTGCTAAATCGCATCAGATAAGGGTCACAGGGCTCTTAGCATCAAAGATGTTCCCATTCATTTTGCTGGCATGACCTTATTCCCTTTTAAAAGGATATTTCTACCTATAACAGTAGTGCAGAATGCTTATCTATTGGGACACTATTGTAAACAGCCTTGGGCAAACTAGGTCTCTCACTTAAGAATGTCTCAGGTATATGACACATGCATATCAGTTGTCATGATATTAAGTATTCTCTGATTCTGTATCCAGGCAAATATGCAGTATGAATTATATGTATTACCTTGAGTAGCACTCAAGCTCAGTGCTAAGATAGAGTCATTTCATCCAGTCTGACGGCTCCACATGGCTGCACCTATCCTACATTATTTATCTACCCTATAGTTTGTGTCCTCCCCTTGTCTAACCAGGACACCTATCAGAAAATAGGTGCCAGGAGGCATTCTTTTAATGCTTCTTCTAAGAAAACCAGAGCAAATCATAAGGGTGCTGAAGAGCATCTCTTTTTACAAGTGTCTCACCTAACTATTTTATCTCGCTTTAATGGCTGTGTTATGATCATCATCACCAACAGTCAAAGGACAAAATTATGCAGATGTCCTCCTGCCTTCCCTAATGGCTGTTGAGGAGAGACATGTGAATAAAGGAATCACATCCATTTTTAAGGGCAAAAGTTTGTTGACAGCTGGTCACAAAAATGTTTCACAGTATTTCTTTAAAGCCAGCCTTATAAGAGGAATGTGTACAAATATCACCAGTTACAGAAGACTGTGTCAACATTGTCCTAAGCTGAAAGCAATGTTTGATAATTAAAATAAATTTAAAAAGTGGAACACAATCAGGAAAGCCTAGGCAAAGAGAAAATGATTCAAACACATACTAGTATGCCCTGGGCAGAAGTCTCAAAAGGATGGGTGAAAAAATCTACCACAGATTAACCACAGGCTGTGAAAAAAAGCTGTATGCCCTAATGCCCTAAAGAATTCATTCTTTTCCAAGTCATTCCCTCATTCCCACTTTTACTTTGGAAAGTTTGTACTGCTAAGAATAAACTCAGCATATTCATATTTTGCTCCAGTGAGGAGGTAATTAGGGTTCCTGCTCTACAGGGGAGCCACAGCTTGGAGTGTTGTACTGGTTTTGGCTGGGATAGAGTTAATTTTCTTTATAGTGGCTAGCATGGGGCTATGTTTTGGATTTGTGCTGAAAACAGTGTTGATAATACAGGGATGTTCTCGTTATTGCTGAGCAGTGCTTACACAGTCAAGGCCTTTTCTGCTTCTCACCCCACCCCACCAGCGAGCAGGCTGGGGGTGCACAACAAGTTGAGAGGGGACACAGAGGGGACAGCTGACCCCAAATGACCACAGGGATATTCCAGACCATATGGTGTCATGCTCAGTCTATAAAGCTGGGGGAAGAAGAAGGAAGGGGGGGACATTCAAAGTGATAGTGTTTTGTCTTCCCAAGTAACCATTACGGGTGATGGAGCCCTGCTTTCCTGGAGATGGCTGAATACCTGCCTGCCCACGGGAAGTGGTGAATGAATTCTTTGTTTTGCTTTGCTTGTGTGCGCAGCTTTTGCTTTACCTATTAAACTGTCTCTATCTCAACCCACGAGTTTTCTCACTTTTAGCCTTCTGATTCTCTCCTCCATCCCACTGGGGGGGAGTGAGCAAGAGGCCGTGTGGGGCTTAGTTGCTGGCTGGGGTTGAACCATGACAAGTGTCTTCCCAAAACCCAGGAAACAGACAGGATTGCCCTGGTCCTTCAGAGAAAATCTGTTAGAACAGCCAGACTTGCTGTCACTTGATTTCACATCGTGTTTCACTAAGCAAAAAAGGAACTTAAGAAAAAAACTACATTTGTATGCCTGCCAGTGCATTTATTTTATGTTTAAAATCAGAGCACTACCTGCTTAGAGATTATTAAAGAATCATTCATTAAAATAAAACATAAAACACAGTCTTCAGAGCAGTCCAATCCCCATAACCCTCTTGTTACAACCCTTTTCTTTCCAGTGAAGCATTATTTACAGCACAGCACTCATGGATAAGAGTTGGGATTCACTTGCAGTGTGGCTCCATGATTCTTCCAAGTTCAGGTTCCTACTAACAGCCTCTCTCTTCCCAGCCCAACTTTCAACTATCCTGATTCTACAGCACTCACTTTAATAGTTATGTTTCTTGTGTTTAAAGTGGTCTGAGGTACTCTGTTCAAAAGGCACAATACAGGTGCTGCTGCACTTTATTTTATTATTCAAAAAATGAACAACAGAGGTACTAGCTGGCTGAACTGTCAGTGTTAAATGATTGCCGTAAGGGAGCTTTGGGGCCTTTTAAATAAACTATGTGTGATTTCCGTAGATGTATTGTTATTTAAATAGTGCCTATGACAGACAAGCGCATTTGAAAAAAAAAGCAAGGATGAAGGCTGTTTGAGATTGCCACAGTGGACATGTCAATATGGAGTAGCCTGGGGAAAATGAAAGGAAACTTGTCCATGAGGAGACAATAAATGAACAATGCACATAAACACATGCATAATGATGCAGACACATAATGAAGTGTGCTGGAAAAAAGAAAGGTGTGGTGCCATATATGCAAGAAAATTTGGATTGCATCCGATACATTACGTAAGATGACAGGGCCATTTCAGCATTCATGCTTGCTCTCTAAATGTTAGTAGTAGCACAGCTTGTCACTATTTATGTATATATGCAGCATATCTTGTGTCCTCCAGTAGGTTATGAGTGGGGAAACAGAATGAAACTGAACAAATGAAAATGCAGGAAATGTCAGGAGAAACAGTAATCTTAACAGTCAGGTCTGTTAAATTGTAAAATTATTTCCTTAGGGAAACAGTAAAAACATCATCACTTCAATCATTTAAACCTGGATCAGACAAATATACAGGGCTACATTCTGTTCCTATTATATGAATATAATTCTGGCTTTGAAACTCTGTATTTTCTTTTGCACTGATACAACATAAAGCAGAATCTGCCTCCTTGGGAACAATTTCTTTTAGCAGGGATTAGTGAGGAGAGGGAATATGCAGTCCACCAGGTTTTTTCTCATTCTTAGCACCTATGGGAAAATCTTGAGATGGGATTGAGCCTCTGAAAATAAATATTATAACAGATTTGACCATGTATTTACATGTTTTAAATTAATACCCTAGGAATGTTTGGGGGCAATGATGGCATGGTCTATTACAATAGCAGAAATATGGCATTTTCAAATAGCATTCAAATTTTCAGTGGACATGGATCTTGAGTCTTTCTGCACCAGCCTGAATATTCATATGATTTTGAGGTATCTACTGTCATATTGCTATGTCTGGGTAAGCATTGTACTGAGATCATGAAATAAATTCCAGTTACTTGTCTTTGTTTTGTTCCGCTCCCCCCCCCCCCCAAGAATTAGATTCAATATCAATCAAAATTTGTTAGTATGGCTAATTGAAGTGTAGCATCTTGTTGACCTTTTCACGAGTACAGTAATAGGTTTTGACATTTATTTTTTTTTTTAGAATGTATTGGCTTCCTCTCTTTTATAGATGGGAGCCCTATCTATCTGTTTGAAAAACAAACTTTCACACAGTTTAAGTGAAAAACTTACCTTGAGACTGAATCCAAATAGAATGACATCAGCAGAAAAATATGGCCCATTATGTTTTAGGTAACCAGCTGGCTAATGACTTTGGTGGTCTCTGTGGTAAAGGCTGAGGATACTCAGAAAGAAGCTCTTTAGTTAGAAGATTGACTTACTCATTGGAGTTTAAACGTAGCAGCACTTGTTGCTTCATAATAGATTTATTGCTCAAAAAAATTATCAAGATGATTTCTTAGACAATCCATTCACAGAGGATAAATGGTCCTCACATGCTTTATTTTCTGGACAGATGTTGATGTTTCAATGGGAATACAGTAGTTCAGCATTTAAATCTCTTTTGAAAATCAGACTGAAATTGTACATTACAGCTTTTTTTGTTCTGTGATAAAGACACATTTGTGTCAGCTTGATGATGGAGAGGATATTAGATAGTTTTAACCATCTTTGCTTTGTTAAGCTCTATTTCCTGAATATTTGAATCTTTTCTGTGGGCCAGTATGGTATATGTTCTCTGCCCAGGTTCCTGGCTGAACTTCTCTGTTGAGCTTTAGGCACCTCAAGTCTTTGTAGCAACCTATCTCCAGCTTGTTTTCATTCTGTACTCACTTGCACTAGGAAAGTTCATCACTGTGCCTGGAAATAAAACATTGTATACTGGGAATATAAATATATAAAGGGAATGCTTGTATTTACTGTGCTTAACAGTCCTCTTTTAAATGTTAAAATAATTTATTAACATAAAAAATAAGCTGTACACATTTTACTAGCTGAGACCGTCTTCAAATCCCAGCTATACTGTATATCTAATTTCCAAAAAGCAAAGTATTAACTGTAAGTATTCATTACTGATAAAGTGTGTAGTGCTTTGCTTCTTGGTTTCTGTTGAACCAGTCTGCTAGTTGATGAACACAAGTACCTCTGACTATGATGAGATAGTTGACTGACATTGCACAGGGAGACTTGGCTTATCTGGTGCAAAACTGGTTCACATCAGCAGTGTTACTTAGCATTTCCTGGAAGTAGCTGCACTGGGAAAAGACCCTATAGGGGCTGGTCAGGGTCAGAAAGGCTTATTTATGCCCTGAACTTGAGAAAGTTCAATGTCCTGGTTAACTCAGTCATGCATGAGCTGCTTCAAAATTAAATCAGATGCTTGAACTTTGGTTCCTGGCTTTGAAAATACTAGTTTAACAAATTACATTAACAAGTATGATCACCATATATAAGCTTAACATCTCGTTTAACATATTATTGCTTTTGCATTAAAGTAATCCTAAGAATACCTAACATTTCTGTGTCTATTTTTTCTATCTAGATACTGCCTATTCTCCCTTTCTTTTGAAATCATTCATTTCTTTTCTTCTTTGACAAGAACCCCCTCTGTTACTATTTGTCTCCAAAGTGGGTGATGAACTGTTCACTGGCTGTTGGACTTGTGCTGGTGTAACCTGGAAGAGCAGAGCTTGGTTCAGAGCAGCTGTGTGGCGAAGGTCAGCATGCTGTCATGCTCCTGTGCATGCCAGGACTTTAACCAGTGATTGATGATCTAATAGGACAAATCAGGAATGCATGCAGTTTGCTGCTTCTGCCAAGTATGTGAAATCCCTTGGCATTCTCTCCTTTTGGGGATAATTTTAAGTATTTCACTTTGCTTTCCAACCTCCTTCCTGATACTGCTCCTTTAAGAAATATTTTCTCTATGCAGCAAATAGAGGAGCCAGAGCTCTTCTATGTAAAAGGTTTCTACGATACCTTCTAGGGTCCTGCAAACAGCAAATATGGCTCCTGTGTCAATCCAACATTTCACAGTAAGAAAAGGGAAGAAGAGAAGATGCTCTGAGATCACCATCCATTCTTCTTAGAGAGGTAACTGATGTCTGCTTTCCAGAACATTTTCAAGGTCACAGGCCCTTCGAAAAACAAAAAGTTAATAAATATCTTGCCAGTTCCTCCGAAACATTTCTTTTCAAATTGTTAAAAAAAAGGAAAAAAGTCACTTTTACTTGAACAATCTTTAAGCAAGTGATGGCAGCCCTCATAACCCAGGGCTGCTGGACTTTTCTAGCACTTCATGAAGGCATAGTACAGTGGCTGTAAGTCCTGTTGACATTCTTCTTTTCCTGAAACTTGTAGGGTACATAGCTGTACCGTTTGTTTTTAGAACTAAACAAAAATGGGGTATATTCTTCTCAAATACTGTAATTACACTGCTGATAGGTCCTCAGAGATCATTCTGCATCCTATTTCTGGAGGATGTAGTATTAATTACAACTATATTGCAGTTGTGAGATAAGTAAGCTCAAAAAGCTAAGTGAGCCAAGCACAGAAAAGAAAGGAAAAAGCCATTCCTGGTCAAAAAGCCATGATTTTATTGGAGGATGGTAGGAAACAGGACACAGGACAGACACACTGACTTTCATAGATGACAAAGTTAGTGTGACCATAGTAATTCTGCAGAATTCATACCAATTTGCACGGGACTAAAAAACCGTACGGGTTTCAGAACAACAAAGGCTTAAACACTGCATCTTCTCAGTGCTCCTCTTTGTTCTTTAGTAAGAATACACCTCTTAACCCCAAATACCTTCTCCAGGATTTCATGTGTGCTTTTTAATTACATAAAGTACAGTGAAGATCTCTGTTAGGAAACAAAATATTACATTATACAGTTCAGAAATATGAATAGTCTGGATTAGTATCCAGGCTCAATCTAAACAGCACATTTTTCGAGATTTGCCCATTTCATTTCTCAAGGAATCTCCCAACTCCCAGGTAGCCTGGCTTTATTTGCCTTGCATTAATTTATTTTCCCCCATGGCGTAGTTGCTGAGCAGCGTTGAAGGTGTTTGGCAGTTACTCTTCCCCATGTTTTCAGCTAGATGAAATTTGCAGCATATTACAGTGCTTGACAGGAACAGAGAATCAGCTCCAAGGGTTTGCTGACAAGAAAAGCCCAGATGTGGTGTGTGTAAGGTTTCAATCTTTTTTCCCATTTTAGATGTGGAGGAATTTTCTCAACTATGCTAATTACATTATCGTCCCGATACAAGCTTCATTAAAACACTTTTAGCCCTATTGCCTGGAGCTCAGGGAGTTCATTGCATTTAAATAATCCAAGAGAGAAAAAGAAGATCAGATGAGATATTGTACATGATTTCATCTACTCTGTTGCACACAGACAGCAATTGTCAATTCACAAGGAAAAAAAAAAAAAAGAAGTAATGTTTCTGAAGGGAATTCAGGCTATGCTGGAACTTTTCTTTCCTCACTTGCACCTCCACATAGCTTAGATTAGGTCCTTGCTGTTCATGAAGTGCTGTTTTGATGATGACTAGCACCAATACCCACTCCCAAAAGATCCTGCTAGATTGTTTTGGGTTTGTGTAGCAAGGTTTTGGTATGAGGGGGGTGTGCTACAGGGGTGGCTTCTGTGAGAAGCTGCTAAAAGCTTCCTCTGTGTCCGACAGAGCCAATACCAGCCGGCTCTAAGGTGGACCTGCTGCCGGCCAAGGCCGAGCTCATCAGTGACGGTGATAGCGCCTCTGGGAGAACAGATTTAAGATGGGAAAAAAGTTGCAGCAGCACAGAAACTGCAGCTGGAGAGAGGAGTGAGAACATGTGAGAGAAACAACCCTGCAGACCCCAAGGTCAGTGCAGAAGGAGGGGGAGAGATGCTCCAGGCGCCGGAGCAGAGATTCCCCTGCAGCCTGTGGGGAAGACCCTGGTGAGGCAGGCTGTCCCCCTGCAGCCCAGGGAGGTCCACAGTGGAGCAGATCTCCACCTGCAGCCCGGGGACGACCCCACGCCAGAGCAGGTGGGTTCCCGAAGGAGGCTGTGACCCCGTGGGAAACCCGTGGTGCAGCAGGCTCCTGGCAGGACCTGCGGATCTGTGGAGAGAGGAGCCCACGCTGGAGCAGGTTTTCTGGCAGGACTTGTGACCCTGTGGGGGACCCATGCTGGAGCAGTCTGTGCCTGAAGGACTGCAGCTCGTGGGAGGGACCCACACTGGAGTGGTTCGTGAAGAACTGCAGCCAGCGGGAAGGACCCACATTGGAGAAGTTGGTGAAGGACTGTCTCCCATGGGAGGGACCCCACGTGCTGGAGCAGGGGAAGAGGAGTCCTCCCCCTGAGGAGGAAGGAGCAGCAGAGACAACGTGTGATGAACTGACCCCAACCCCCATTCCCCACCTGGGAAGAAGGGAGGGGTGGGGGGAAGGTGTTTTAAGATTTTATTTTATTTCTCATTACCCTACTCTGGTTTGATTGGCAATAAATTAATTCTCCCCAAGTCGAGTCTGTTTTGCCCATGATGGTAATTGGTTGAGTGATCTCTCCCTGTCCTTATCTCGATTTTGTTATATTTTCTCTCCCCTGTCCATGTGAGGTGGGGGAGGAGTGAGTGAGCGGCTGCGTGGTGCATAGTTGCTGGCTGGGGTTAAACCACAACATAGATTTATGAGAGTATGGTGTGAACCGGAATACAAGATGGGGGCCTGGACATTGGGAGACTTGAAGAGGGCCCACACCTGCCCACCTTTGTCTTCCTGGGCAGTCAGTGACTATGGAGGTATCTTAGAGAAGGCTTCCTCAAGTCTTATGGTAGTTTCTTGAAACACGTGGGTATTTGCATATACTTGGAATATCAAGCTTTTGCTTGGGTGCTGCCATTTCATTTTCTAGGTGAAACAATTCACTGTACTGGCAAGCTATCTTAATGCAGTTTTTCTAGATAATAGCAGAAGGTTTATTTGTAATTCTGTGAACAGATTTTGGGTTTGAAGTTGGCTTAACTTTTCTAAAATTCAAGAAAACTTCTTTGTAACTCTCTGGGGAAGGACAAGCTTCGCCATTTATTATCCAGATTAATGGCTTTTTGCTCCTCAGAAGCTTGCCACAGCTTCCCCACATTTTTTTTTGCTAGACCTGACTATGCACTTGGCATGCCCACAAGCCATCCAAAGCCATTTTAGTGATCTGAACTATGCATGAACCTACCCACACTACGCTGTCTCTGTTCTCCTCAGCCTGCCTTGTCCTGGGGTAGAGTGCGTAAAAATCTTTTTGCCTATCTGCACCCAAGAAATCCTTTCCCCTGCATTATCCGTCCTGTCAAAATTATCCAACCATCAGCTGCACCACAGTTAGACTGCTCTTGTGTGTGGGACTCAGTCCTGCTATTCCTGGCACCTCTTACTCACTGCAGTGCCTTTTCTAAATGGTGTCAATGCTGAGAACAAAAGAGCACTGCTTTCAGATCTGAACTGGCTTCCAATAAGCTCCTGGGTGAAATAACAATTTAACTTGTCAAACTGTGAACTCTTTGGTAAGCAGCTACCTGATAGATTAAATTTCCTCACAGTTCCACAGGTGAGAATAGCTTGAACGCTATGGCTGGTACATGCCCAGCACAAACACAGGGAAACCGCCAGATCGATCGTTTCTGCAAAGGGTCTCCCACACTGCAGGTTAGTCACCTCAGCTATCTGCTAGAGCTTGTGCTTGTTCACTTTCCAGGTAGACTGCAAGCCCTTTGTGTTTCCATTTTCTTGAAAGTTATTAGGTCAGTACATTTACTGATGCTACATTGGCTTGGGTAATTTTATAATCTTTATATATGAAGATGGCACCAAAGTAGGAGATTCACACCCATACAGCCTATTTAAAATGTGATTAGAAAAGCATAAAACCAGCACAGTTTCAGCCTAACTTCGCCCCCTCCCCCCCCGTTCAGTGATTAAGCTCTCACTAATAACAAGAGTAAATGCGAAAAAATTCTGGTACCTTTTAAAATATTGCATAGAAGTACTGCTAGATTCTAGTCTAGTATAGCTTGCTCTATTTTTAAACTACATTCAGGGAAAATCCTTGTTTTATTCAGGAAAAAAGAAAGAAAGAAAACTCTTTTGCTGTGTTTCAGCTCTGCTTTCTTTTGCTTTATTGTAGTTCTGTTAAGTGCTACTTTGACATTTGACACATGCAGGTCTATCAGAATCTGTACACTTCTGTCATTGGAAGCTCCTATGATTCCAAGTTGTTATGAAAAACAATTTGGTGATAAGAGCTTTTAATGAAACATAACAAAGCAAGCAGGAAAAAAGGTCAGTCAGAGAGGATTGAATTACACCACCACAACTGTTTTTCAATAAATATTAAAACCAACATCTGCTGCTCTCTAACATTGTGAAAATTTCATTTTATTAAGATCTGAGTAGCAAATTACATTTAGATGACTTTAAAAGTACTTTTAATTTGCAGCTTAAATGTGTCTGTGTTTTGGGGGTTAATTTATGACTATGTTTTCAGATTGTATGATGATTTTTATTATGATAATTTTTCAACTTCCTTACTTTTATAAAAAAGGGAAAGGTTCTAAGTGATTACACACAGATTTCTTTCTCCTTACATCTTCTCTTTCTTAACACAAACACTTAATCTATAAAGTAAATAGCTCCATGCTGTGCAATACTTCTATAAAGAAACCTAAAATGATAGAAAGCTTGTGTGGTTTGGGCTTTACAGATTGGAAGTATTTGATAACTTAAGATTCACTGAAAATCAAGCCTGCCTCAGCATAGTCTACTACCTGTGATACATGAATAATTGATACATGATAATGAAGGACTTAATTTGTTTGTTTTCCTCCTATCTGTTTTAAAATCAGCAAGTTAAAGGTGAGGAATAGAAAGTTATAGAGAGGATGAAAAAGACTTCCTCTCAGAGCTCTAGAAAACACTGTAATAGGAGATTTATGCCACAGACAGAAATTCCAGAAATCCCCCAATCACAACAGAACACAGCAGAAAGAAGGGTGCAATTTAGTACTACTGCAGGAAGGTACCATAAAATGCACTAAACCCTTTGCCTGTACTTTTAGCAGAAGCGAAGCTCCACAGAAAAGCTTGCCAATGCCATTTTTGTCTTGCAGCTATATGAAGAATTTCATGGACAGCAGAGATCCTTTATTCCTCCTGGGCATGTACAAAAGCCCATAAATTCCTCATATATACATGCATATACATTATCTGCAGCAGCTATTACAAGGTTATCTTGAGATCATGGTGTGATGAGGGATCAATACTTCATTCTTTTGCAACTTCATTGCATCATGGGAACTAGCATGGCTGCACTTTGGACCCCTTTCAAACTGTTTGAGCATGTGCTTTCTCTGATCCTAAGCCAATAAAAGTCCCTCAAGATTACTGCCTGATTCTTTCACTCTTCAATCAGGCCTGACTTTAGTTTCATTCCCCTAATACTAGGATCCCAACAAGAACTTCAAGTATCCAAATCATCATAGCAAAATTACTGCGTTATTAGACTAGTGGTAAATGGCCATAAGCATGTTTTCGGTCTTCCTCAAAGTATCTCATCTGAAATCACCATGAAGTTAAATACTGACGAGTAACAACATGGGAGCCTCAAAGGGAGTAGCTGGTGGTTTTTCCTTCTATTGTTTTTCAAGAGCATATTGCTTAGGAACCTCTGTAGAGCCTTCATGCTTCCTTTTCCTAAAGCTTCTTCACCCTCACCAAACCACACCATTACAACTGTAAGAAACAACTGTTAGCCAACATAGCTTAACATTTTCTGACACAGTTGACATACACCACTGATAAAAAATATTGAAGAGCAGCTCTGGAGATTCTTGTTCCTCTAAGTCCACCAAGTTTCACACTGAGAAAATTTAGAGATGCATCTCTCTAAACTGAACATTATCTACACCAAATCAGTTGACACACATCTTGCCTTTTCATGCATGTAAGACTCTGCATTTGTTCACCAAACAGTGTAAGATAGATGTATGCTACTATCAAAAAATAAAATGTGTGTTAAAGTACTTGAAGCAGTAAAAGATAAATAATTGTTAGTGTCCATAGAGTTTTCTGTTCAGTATGTTAAGAAAAAGACTGTGAGGGTAGAAATACTTCACTAATGTAAATCATGTTTTCACTATAACATATGGGTTTCACCCTGTGTGAACATATGATTTCTTATGGCATGTTTAAACGTAGGACCTGACAGGGCAATTACTCTTGCAAATTGCTGTCACATTCATTTATTGAGTAGTGAGTCTTATATTTGCCTTCTACTGTGTGCGAGGTTACATTTCGTTGCACTGTTTGGGGACCCCAGACTGCATTATAAAATGTAAGAAAACCACCCAGTCATATGTATGCAATTATAAGGCATTGATAAAAACTACACAGGCTTCATATTCCTTTACTCTGAAAGAAAGAAAATTCAAAATCTCTCGCTTCCTTACAGCTTTGACTCACCACCTACCTTGTTATATATGCAGCTGCTAGAGTTCAATAGTCAGAATTACAGATGATCTTCCATTGTTCTTTTGTGTAACATTTCTGCTTTAGATACTTTAGATGACTCTTCCTTTTGGTCTTAAATTTGGAAATATGTTCTGCAGCTGGGTCATTACAACTTGACACAAGTACGTGGATGAAAGGTATTGCAACTAACACTTTTCTGCAAAGTAAACCAACAATGCTCAAAAAGTAATTTATTTTTTAACTTATAAATTTCTTTTAAACTTTCAGCAGATTCCAGGAGAGGCACATGGATAGATAGTTCAAGGTAGGTAGTCACTGCTTAAATACAATTTTTTGTGACAGCTGAACAAAAATGTCGTTGGATGTATTGGACACCTTTTCTGAACTGAATTTGCACTACAGTATGGAGATGAGAAAGAGATACTTCAAAATTATACAGCTGGCATATTTTTACACACAGGAAGGTCTGAAAACAAAACTATTTGATGGTTGCTTTTTCTGTATTTAAACCTTCTTTTACACTGACCATTAAGCTCCCTGTACTGAGAGTACTTTTTTAAACAGAGTTGTAGTAGCAAATATCTTTGTCTGTCTCTGCAAACGTATATGCATGTAGTGCTTTATTGCTGTTATCTGAGTTGTGACAGCCCTTGGCTTTCAATCCAATTAACTGAATCATACTGTTATAAAACTCCAAGGAGAGAAAAATGTCAGCCCCATAAACTTAGAAATAACAGGATCACACTCTTTTTCTCCTTTGAAGGACACACTTCTCTTTCAACTGTATGACTTTGTTAATATTTTATAGGTTCAAAATGAAAGAAAAAAACCTCCTGATTTTGAATTCCACTGGGTGGTATATTTAGGAAGAGCTACATACATATATTTTATAGTGGTTTTCCAGAAATATGTACCCTGTGTGTAAGAACTGAACAGATGAATAGCCTTCATATTACTTATCTTAACCATATGGTCTCTTAATGTGGAAAAAGAGCAAGATCTTAAAACTCTTGCTTTTGTGTATCGTTTAAGTGAAACCAGGAAGTGTTATTGAGTATCAGACGGTATACAGAGGAACCTAACGGGAGTTCCCAAGGATTATGTGAAAATCCTGTGTCTGGAAGTGAGGATGGTGGTCAGGGAAATGTAACTTTCTTTCAAGACCTTTAATCACATCAAGTGTTCCAAATCAGAACCATTAAGATCTACTTACTGCTCAGGGGAGCAGCACTATCACTAAAGGCCATATTAGCCCCATGCATAGCCAAGCGCTGACTATGTGAATGGGCAAGGATGTTTGGAAGATTTGCTAGTTTCACTTTGTGTAAAGTTCTGCCTAATCACACAGAGCACTCTAGGTTTGGGCAGACCCTGCCATCTGCAAGAGATGTACTTCAAAATAGGGATGGTCCATGCAAATTCATAACTAAATCCCTGCATGTGAAGCAGAAATTTAACATCAGGAAGGGCAGATTTTGAGAAGAGAAACAGAAGAAAAACCCTTGGGATTAATGGATTTGGAGCAGAAGTTGATAAAAAGCAAAGAACAGAAACAAGCTACCAGAAGGGTGCAGAGCAGGAGAAATTCAGAATGTATAGCATAATCCAGTCAATTGCGGATACTTGTTTCAATAAGTGCAAAAGTGTGTGGAAGATTCAATGGGAGAACAGAAGCAGGCATCACTGACCAAATGCATCCTCTCACCTGAAGTGAAATAAGCAGAATAACCAGCTGAATGTTAATCTGATGTTGCTACAGCCTGAGTCATGTTTTGGTCATCTTTGGTCATCAATTTCTCGTGACAATAACTTTCCTCTTCTTTGATTCCCTTTGGTATTAAATATATTTTGTAATTGAAAGGATAATTTATCATTTAAAAATTGTGGGTTTGTACAGAATCAATAGCAACCTGTAGTTTTGGAAGCAAGAACTGCAAGTATTTCCCTGAAAACTCCCGCACCTTTTCTATTCCTTCATGATACATGGAATCAGCTTCAACTTTTTCTGTTCTTACTCTTTTGTGTAATATTTTTAGCACACACACAGAAAGATGGGATTTGATGTTGGTTTGTTTCTCCTAATGACAGCTTCTGAAGGGTCTGTCCTGATCTGCAGCCACAAAGTGGAAGTAGCAACACAATGAGCACTATACAGACAAGAGTACTATGGCATATAGGTGAGGTATTTGGAAGAGACAAGTGGCAGCTGAGAAGAATGAGGGACTCAAAGAAAAGTCTCTTAGTGCCACTTGAGCTGGCTTGACATGTTGTGTCATGAGCTTTATAAGCAGAAGCCTTATGTATTCAAGTATAGAAAGGATGAGGAAATGCAATCTCTGGACTCAGCTTCATTTAGGGTTGAAGTATGTTTTCAAAATCAGCATGCTAGCACTTAAAAATAAAGTGATACTGGAGAACAAATAAGAAGCTTCTTTAGCCACTTACATAATGAATTCTTTAGGGGCATAGCACACGTTTGCCCCAGAGTTCTTGACAAAGCCTAAAATCTAGCATTTTGATTCACATATCTTTCTGGAAATAAGGGTTTATTAAAAAGTTAAAATAATAAATATGTAATAAAATGAATCTGGGAAGAGCACTATCTCTTTGATGCTTTCTTCATGTAGATAAACTAAACATTTTGCCAGCTAACCTTGCTCCTCTTCTCTTAGATCTGTGGTAAGTTGTACTGCACCCAACAATGGAGGAGAAGAGACTTAAACAACACAGATCTTTGGGATTTTCATGATCTGTAATCTTGTAGGAAGGACTGCATTAACCATTCCTCTAGCACTTGGCTTGCCTCTGCTGCTGTTCTCTGTACTGGTTCCCATAGCTCTGTGTCACAGTTTTGCAGTTGCTTTTAAAAGAAGAATTATATCTTTGGGGTTTATTTACCAGATCTAGACTATATCACTGTTTCTGCTGCTTTTTCAGTAATTGGCCTCTGCTATCACTGTTCATATGAGGTACCTAAAATTGCAAGCTATTATAAACAAAGGCCTAATCCAGAGAGAATACACATGATAACAATATGAACATAAATACGCCAAATTTGATTATGGATTTCTGTATGTATGCATGTCCTTAGAGTCTCATGCAGTCACCAAACAACAGTGGATGCTCCTGATTAGGCAAGATTTGAACAACTGACCCTGTAGTCTACATGTAAAATGCTCTGTGGCCCATTATGTCACATGATAAGGTAAGCATATGGTAAGTATATGGAAAGTTGTGTTCACCTAGGAATTAATAATGGGAATAAAATACCAATTTGTTATTCCCCCTAAAAGTTATTGCTGAATCATTATTTTGCATGATCTGTGAGCACACAGCTAGAAGGCACTTATAATAGAAAAGTGGATGTAACTATCATGCTTCTGTGAGTAAAATGCAATACATAAATCTCTCTCATACCCCTCAACAATCTCTTGGTTTACAGCCAGATCTGCAATACACAGAACAGTGGCAGAGGGTACTGCACATTCATTTCTGTAATAAAAACCATGATGAAATGTTATTGATATTGATGCACAGCTGCTGAAAGAAAAAAAAAAAAAAAAGGGAATTTTTGGAAAGGATGTTGTTAGGGCTTTTTTCAGTGAAACATGGTGATTTTCCAGACTGCAATGTACCGGAGCAAAACAGCATCACGCTGAGTATTCAGCTAAATGCTGGTGTAGTGGATGTCTGAGCTGGGCCATGAGTAGCTCTTCACCATGGTACCAGCAGGCTGGTCAGTAGCTCTACTCCAAAAAATAAACCCCCTCAAACCCCAAATGTGTGAATATGTGCTAGAAGTTAACCTATAGAAAACAAATGAGAATATTAATCTTACAATTAATCTTCATCATAATCTGACTTCACCCTAACTGTAGGTAAGCAGAGAAAGACTGTCCTGAGAGGAATCAGCAGAAATCAAGGAAGAGAGTTGTACCAAGAGATGTGTGTCAAGGGGTGCCAGGGGAGGTATGGTGGCAAGGGTTTATACTTCTCACCACAAAGCTGTTAAACTTTTCAAGTTACTATTGTTATGCCTGCATCTTCTTGCAGATTCTCTTTTCAGTACATCTTGATACAAATGCAGGTTACTTATTGTAGCGAATGAAAAACTTCTTAAAATTAGAGACATAAACATGTAAAATACAACAACCAAGTATAAATAGTGCCAAGCTGCAAGTATGTGTATAAACATAAGTAACTCCACTTGGAGATCTGAACAGTCATCCAGCTAGAAGCACAGTTATTATTAAAACAAATTAGAAGCTTTTGAAGCATAAATGGCACATTTCATTTGTCTTCAGAGTACATTTTCTTCATTTATTTTGACCACCCTTCTTCCCTAGCCTCTTTTGGCTGTTGAAAAGCTTCAGAAAAATGGAGGAAAGGAATTCCGTTTGGTGATAATCCAAAATCAATGGACTTTAATCAGCTCTGGAAGGTAAATTTGGCAACAATAATTTGGTCATAGACCATACACAGTTCTATTTTCTTTTCCTAATTTAAATGTAGCCATTGTCTTACCACAGTTTATTATTCATACAGATTCATAAAATTTGCAAAATACAATGCAGCATAAGCTAGTCAGCTTCACCAGAGCCAACTTCATATTTGGAGTTTTCTCATTTTTAACCTCAAAATCTTAAATTACAGTAACAGTTCTTTTATTCATTTAAAATGTAGGATAAATTAAAGCACTAGTCTGCTTAAATAATAGAATAAATCATAAAACATAGAATCTTGTTATTTGAACATAAAAGCTACATAGAATGTTCTTAAAAGGAATGAGCTAATGTTTCTTTCAGAGCTAAAACTACCACTGAACACAAAGAACAGATTTAAGAATCCAGCTTCCAGTTCCCATGTAACTACAATCTCCCCTTTACTTAAAAGAATATTTAGCCTTTTTAGAACTGGTTCAAAACTATGGAAATCACTGACATCAGTAAGCTCTGACTCTCTTGTTTTGTTTTCTGGTGTCAGCTCTGCAGCTTTTGCCATGTGGATGACTGAAGCTATCTGCCTGTGTGAGGCACCAGTGATCACAGTGGGCCACAGCAATGCATCAGGTGCTGTGAAACATGTCTTTTTATAAAGTATTTTCAAAGGATGACTCAAATACTAGGAGTATCCTCCTGCTTACTTACTAAGTAAAATCACAGACAACAAGAATTTACTATTGATTTTGGAGGGGAATGTGCCACTGGGCTTTATTCTTATTTTAGTGCTATTTATAAACACAAGGGAACCAGCACTTATAGTTTGGGCAAAGATTTGATTTGTAGGCAGCTTAAAATTAACTATATGCTGGCAACACTTTCAAATAACAAGCACATCTTGTGGCTGGTGTGATTAATGTTCACAATACATTATTTCCCAAGGTATGCATTGTAACAACAATAATTATCATAGGTGTTTTTTGTAACTTTATGATGGAAATGTACAGTTCTGTAGGAATTTGCCTGTAATTTAGAGAGGTCATTCATTTAAAAAACATTATGAACAGGCTAAAAGCCAAAAGTGATTTCAAATTGGAGATCAGATAATTAGCCTGTATTTATATTTAGGTCCCTGTGCTTAATTTAAGAGGGAAAAAAAAGGGGGGGGAGAAAAAAAGAAAAAAAAGGGAAAAAAGGGGAAAAAAAAAGAAAAAGAAAAATGGGGATTCGTATAGCAATTAGTTTGAAACCTTTATGAATTAGATGTGACTACCTAGTGTGCTCAGGAAGACCCTTGAACATCTAATTAGTGTTAACAGAAACAGTCCTAAATTTCTTTAGACTACAGAAATTATTCTTATCAAGAAAATCAGTCATTTCAGTGTATCATATAAGCATATCATTTAAGATAATAGTGCCTGTCAAAGACAAAGACACAGACACATCCATTTATTAGTGCATTATATACTCCAAACACCATCTGCTCTGTTTTGTCTCATCCAACTTCTTTTTTCTGGTTGTATGTTCTTTCCAGTTTTGTTTTCTTTGTCTTTTGTCTGAGAGCTGAACTTAATTCCCACTGATGTCAATGGAAAGACCCTCACTGACTTCAGAGGCCATTGACTAGGATTCCATGTTGTCTTCTGTGCCAGCTTACTCTTTTGACCTAAGTCACAGTCAACTTACACCTCAAATTTTTTTCCTTTAATAACCTGCTTCATTTTCCTAAGTTCTGCTCCCTGTCTCATTGCTCCATTTCCACATTTTTAACCTTGTGTTGATCCAAACTAAATAGTTTGGTTACTCCTAACTGTTTTGGTCTAAAAACTACATGTCATGTTTCTCCCATCCTCCCCTTTCATTTATGCCTCTCACCCAATTAATTCTGTTTCAAAAGAAATCATCTCAAGATTTCAAATATTTTATATGAACAAATTTTTCTTGACCTCATAAGCATAAGCAATCTTTGATACGAATGTATTTTATTTTTCACTCCAATACTGCAGTGTAAGTTTTTCTTAGTTTTTAGTTTATTTTTCTTCTCTTTGTTTTACTTTCCCATGCTGTATTTTTTTCCTCCCTTTTGAAGTAATTAGATTTTACATTATTTTGAATAAGGCAGGTGTGGATATTGGGTCTTCCCTCCCATGGTTCCAGGGCTACAAGCGAGACACAAGCTGATGAGTAATGATGATAACGTCAACACTAGGATTTCAAAAACTGCAGTGACCAGGAAACTCTTCCCTTTTCTGTATTAGTCAAAGTAATTGGCAAGATCATTTCTAAATACAGTGTACCATCAGCATACTAATGATAATGCAACCCTGTCTTGCTCACTGAACCATGCCGGCTGAGTCTGTATTATAGAAGAATGCTTCAGCAATTTTATAATCTCTGCATGTCCTCTGTGCATGGTAAACAACCATCACTTATGGTGGGTCTGCCCCATTGGGGGCTGTTCACTCCCTCTTGCTCTCTGGGTTTTCTATGGCAGGACAATAGCAGAGAAGTAAGGCATTGCTAGACCCAAAGCAGCCTCTTCTTCATGCTATCCCATGACAGAAGTGAATCCACAGAGGACCTCGCGCTTCCTTCTTCTTTGAAAATGGAGAGCACCACCTCGTGCTGTTCCAAGTTATGCAGTAGTCCTTTTCTGTTTCCTTATGCATCCCCAAGCCCTACCTATTGAGCAATTGCATTTCTGTGAGCAACTGTGCTTTTCGGGGAGAACTGCTGGAGGAAGAAGAGTTGATTCCTATTAGGTGGAATAAAAGAGGGGTTTGAGGTTGAATTGGTCACAAGAATAGTAAACCTCTTTGGCATCTTAGGTGAGAAGAGCAGCTGCTCCCCTTAGCAAATTAATTTTCGACCTCCTGTGATGTTTTTTAGGGTCAGGTTCAGATTCTCACAGCTTTAGATGTAAAACTTCTGGTGCTGAATTTATGCACATTGAAAATATTTTCTTCATGACTTTTAGCCCATTCCTGGTCACTGAGATGCCTGGAGTATGCAAGCATAGAGGAACATACTTTTGCCGCGCTGTGGTGCTGTACAGAAATGCCCCACTCCTTAGAGCTCCCAGCAGGTCACTGGAGACCATTCTGACCTGCACCATGATCTGAGCTGTGGCCTACCCCAGGCTTTTGCATTTTGGTGATGAACAGCATTTGCCACTGACAAATGGCAGCGCTGCAGCAGAGCTGTTTACCTCTCTGCAGCACGGACGCCCTGGGCTCTGCCAAATGCATCGCATGCTACAAGCTGCCACAGGAAAGACCATGCAGCACAGGGGATGGGTGAAGGAAGACTTTGTGTTTAGCCTTATTGCTGCAGCAGTGTGTAGGGGACTGGGAAGAGCAGCTCAGTGTGCCAGAGGTACCTGAATCAGGCCTGCTCCCTGACAGTTCGTGTTTATCTCCCTAAACCACATCTTAGAGTTCATAGATCCCATTCTAAAGGCCTGAAACAATCTCATTAACAAATACAAATCTTTTAAAAACAAACAAAAATTATATATTTTTTTAAAGGATAACAAAGTTTATTTATTTCTCTTTCTTTCTTTCCAAAACTCTAAGTCTGTTGTCTTTTAATCTTAACAAGCATGGGCATTTTGTATTGCTTCAGCATACATTCTTGGAATATTTTTTTTAAAATATGAAACATTAATAAAAATATTCACAACAATAAGAAAAATCCTTCTAATCTCCCTGTTCTCAGCACAATATACTTTGATTCTTAAAGCAGGATAGTACAAAGCCTCCATAATTTTACTATTGGGCAGCCAATGCACACAAAAAGATATTTCAAAGAATTGCTAACTTCAAACCTGGTGTCTGTGTGGTTCTAGTTAACTTCTTCCCCTCAAAGACAAACCTTGAAAGTAGATCTTATGAGATAAAACATGAGAATTATACTAGTGCCTGATCTAATGCACATTTTAATTGGTGGGAGTCTTTTATTAACTCCTCCGAGCTATCAGACCCTTAGTGTACAATTCCGCCATTCTGTATTATCACTTTGAATTGCAAATAATGAACATGAACTACTTAAAACTCTTCAGTAGAAATTTACCTTTATCGTAATAGATTTGTTGGATAATTTGCCCCATGCACTGTAATTCTGGATAATCCTCTCACACGTATTCCACTCATACACATACTCACTTTGTTCTTCAGTGAGTTTTGACTCAGAGAACTGCCAGTATCTTCCCTCAACTGGTGGTGGGTTTTGGAGGGCCAGCACTTGTCTTTTTTTCAAATGATGGTATTGTACCTGTTACCTACACACAGATCTCTCCCTGACAAATAATCAAAAGAACCCATTTCATTTATGCTAATAGAAGGCTGGATTTAGCATATGTATGTGGCAAATATTTGGTCAGTTTTGATAGCTCTGGTCTAGCTTCCCGGAACAGGAGAATATGAAGAGAGAAAGCCTCACTCGAGATGTCAGCTATCAAGTTATCTACTGAGGCACAAGATGGTTCAGAAATAGTTTGGTGAGAATAGAATATGATTTCTCTTTATGAAACAACATTCATCACAAAAGCAAGGTCCAAATGAACCTGTATCTCACAAATTTAATTCTCTACCATCTTCTTTCATATATGTTATCATAGGTGCAATGCAGTCTTCACCAACAGGATCTTTCTTAGTGAAATCATACTAATGGTCTGCTCAAGTATCTCATCTGAAAAGACTATTTTCATGCTGCCTGTGTACATACAGATTTATGCATTGAAGAAACAGCTGTGTTTCTGACATGGATTTCTTTCCTGGTTTGTGCTGCACTTCTCAAGAACTCATGTGGCTGACGCAACCACAAATCCTTTCTGGAGGTATTTTCCTGACGATGGGAAGATTTGTGTGGTGGCACATGTGAAAATGACCTGGTAGCAAAATTAAGCCCTGTAGAAAAAACATGACTGTACCCTTCATGGCTCAAAGGAAGTTTGTCATTTGGCAACCAGTTGGCTGAATTAAATTATTTTCAGAAACAACTTGTGGCCCAAATTGAGAAAGAACTTTGAGCAAGGCTAAATGAGGAAGGTAAGGGACCTGTGTCAGCTAAAAGTTAAAAAAAAAAAAAAAAAAAAAAAAAAAGTTTCTCCATTAACACAGAGAAAACTACCAGGTAGAATATGTTCTTGTGCACACATATATGTGCTTGGAATGGAAGAATTTGATAATCAGCCTTTCCTAAAGTGGTTTGATTGCCAGTATTAGGGTGAATTTTGAAAAAAAAAATTAAAAGTTCCTGCTTTTTTTTTTTTCTTCCACTTGCCTTGTTTTCTTTACTTTCACTGCTGAAAACAACTAAGTGATGGAGGGGGAAAAAGCCAGACAAAAGACCCAAATAGGAAGCTCTGCAGAAAGGAGGGAGAAAACACAGACACTAAAAATTGAAACCAGAAATATTGACTTTAATTTGTTTTTCTAGTGTTTGCATGCCTTTTTGACACTACCCAATTAGAAATACTTCTAAATCACTATTATTTGCCATATTATCACAGAGACATCAACGTGTCTAAGGAGATATCAGCAGCAATAGCAAACTTTCCCTAAGCCATGGTAACTCAAAAAAGGCACAGCTATGTGGAAAAAAATGTTGTTGTTTTTTAAGCAGAAAATGCACACCTTGGAGATCTTCAGCAGTATTAGCAGGGTAAAAAAAAAAAGAAGAAAAAAAAGAAAAAAAAGTAAAAAAAAATAGAAAATAAGAAGGCAAAGAGGTCAGGTTGCTAAAATGACTGAATTTTTTTCTGCTCAAGTATAAGTAGTTTTATGCCTCTGTGTATAGGGAAGGGAAAGTTTCTGGGGAAAGGGTAGGGAACTAATAGGAAAAAGGAAGTTTTGTTGCTGTGTAAGTTTAAATCTCTAAAATATGTGTTCTTGAAGAAATATCTTTATGAAATGCCTTCTAGGTAGGTTTTTTAAGCTCATTCTTTTCAAAGGTCATTCTTCATTATAATGTTAGATTTAATTTTAATCATACAGTAAAATTGTATGCATATGGAATATGTGAATAATAACTGTATTTTATTAAGATTACTTATTGTAGCAGAAGCCATATCAATCATTTAGATAGGGAACTGTCACAGCAGATATCTTTTCTACTCTCCAGCAGTGCTGTAAGTCCTGGCATCCTAACTAAGATGATTTCCTCTTAAAAGGACAGTGAAGCCAGACTAGAGCCACCTCAGATCATCTATCTACCACCTTGTTCAAAGGCAAGACCAATTTGTTCCCTGTCACCCCTGTGCAGTGAGTTCTTGCTAAGCTTACCCGATGGAGGCCCCATTATGTCTCTATGTTTCTTTGTTCCTTCTGTTAGAAAATTTTTCCTAATATCTAATTTGGATATTTTTTTTCCTGCATTTTATGCCCACTTTGGCAATCCTCCTTTGACTGTTTTCCTGTTACTTCTCAGTTTTCTTTAAGCTAAAGAAATCCTAATTTGTTTATGATCTTCCTGTCAGTCATGTTTTCTAGAACTCTAGGTATCCGTTAGACTCCTCTAGACTCTTGGCCACTGATCCACATCTTTCTTGAAGTGCAGTGGCCCTGATGAGTCTTCCCTAATAATTCAATTATTGCAAGCTCCATTTTTGTTTATGTCTTCCAGTAGGAAGATTTTTACAAAATATTAACTCATGTCCAGCTTGTCATTTACTGTAACCCTTCAGATCCTTTCCTGCATAGCTGCTTCCCCACAAGGGTTCTTCCATCCAAAATTTGATGCACTTGTTTTATATTGAAATTCATGTTAATTTCACCATTTCCAGTGTTCAAACACTGATGAGATTCAGTTCCTGTCCTACAGCACACATATAACTTCTGCCACCTTCATACTGTCTGTAAATGTAACATGCATGATCTCTATCCCAGGCTGTTAACAAAACCAATAATAAATAAACAAATAACCACTTATCTCTATGGGGTCAAACAGCCTCTGGTGAACCTTCCTCTTTAATACAGCCACTGCTTCTCGGAGTTAGTGATTGGAAATTACTATCTGATACAGGTAACTAATCTAACCGTCTAGATGATGCTTCCCAGCACACTTACATAAATGCCACGTACAACCTGTCTGGAGCTGAATGAAATCTCTTCCATTTTGTGATATATATGGGATGTGCTTTACTACCATGTTGAAATTTTTTGTTATGCAGCTCCCCTCACATAGTTCAGCTTTCCAGTTTTTCTTTCTCTTTCTGCAGAGTTGTGTACAGCTTAAAAATTTGTATTGCGGGGAGAGCTCGGGGCAAAATATCAAGCAATCTTACTCATAGCAAGAAACCTGGGATTTATTGTGTCTTTAAAAGTAGACAGAAAAAATACGCATGCCCCCAAACCACACCAACTGTCTTACACAGCCACTCATTGTATGAAGGTTTTTCCTTCTCCCTGAAGAAGAACTATTATTTATCATATCTGTTTTAGACTTTGGTTAAGACACTCATGTTGTATCCAGGCTAAAAGGCAGTATCTCAAATGTAAGTTCCATAGGTCTGGTATTTTGATCCGGCCCTTTCTGTGTCAGCGGCGAGGCCAGCAGAGGCACCGATAAGGGGGTGGCTAAGCGCTAGCCGGAGGCGGACTGGGGAGTTCCCGAGGCCCAAGAACCCCAGGGCAGAGTGGAGGGACCGGCCAGAGCCGGCGGCTCTTATGAGAGAGGCTGATGTGGCATGGGCATTGCCAGGGCCAACCGCGGGAGATGTGAGGAGAGCCGAGGAGTGCCGGCGAATGGGGCGTGGCAGTTGGCATGGCAGTTGGCACAGGTAGGGCGCAGCCCCCCCTCCTCCTCTTCCCAGGTGGAGAAGGCTACTCAAGGAGTGGGCATCAGCCCAGAGGGAGACCCAGGTATGGTTGCCACTCCCAGGAAAGTCATTGTTAGGAAAAATGTGGCAACGCAGACGGAGCAGAGGGATGGACACTCTTTAAGAAGGAAATCTTAATGGCTCAGGACCAGGCTATTCTCATGTGCCACAAGTCGAACTGCCGAGGAAAACGACCAGCCTGGCTGAACAAGGACCTTTTGCTAGGAGTCAAGTAAAAAAGGAGATTTAACATCTCTGGAAGAAAGGGTGGGCAACTTGGGAGGAGTACAGGGATCTTGTTAGATCATACAGAGAGAAAATTAGAAAGGCAAAAGCTCAGCTAGGACTAAATCTGGCCACTATAGTAAGGGACAACAAAAAATGTTTTTATAGGTATGTTAACAGTAAAAAGAATCCCAAGGAGAATATCTATCCTTTAATGGATACAGAAGGGAACGTCGCCACCAGACATGAGGAAAAGGCTGAGGTACTTAATGCCTTCTTTGCCTCAGTCTTTAATAGTGAGCCCAGTTATCCTCAGGGTACTCAGCCCCCTGAGCTGGAAGACAGGGATGGAGAGCAGAATATACCCCCCCATAATCCAGGAGGAAATACTTAATGACCTGCTATGTCACCTGGACACTCACAAGTCTATGGGACCAGATGGGATCCAGCCAAGAGAACTGAGGAGGTCCTTTCCAAGCCACTTTCCATCATCTATCAGCGATCCTGGTCAACAGGGGAGATCCCAGAGGACTGGAGGCTTGCCAATATGACTCCCATTTACAAGAAGGGTCAGGGAGAGGATCTGGGGAACTACAGGCCTGTCAGCCTGACCTCAGTAATGGGAAGATTATGGAGCGGTTCACCTTGAGAGCACTCACATAGCAAGTCCAGGAAAAGCAGGGGATCAGGCCCAGTCAGCATGGGTTTACGAAAGGCAGGTCCTGCTTGACCAACCTGATCTCCTTCTATGACCGGGTGATCTGCCTAGTGGATGAGGGGAAGACTGTGGGTGTTATCTACCTGGACTTCAGCAAGGCCTTTGACACTGTCTGTCATGGCATACTCCTTGAGAAGCTGGTGGCTCATGGCTTGGACATGTGTACTCTTCACTGGGTGAAAAACTGGCTGGATGGATGAGCCTAGAAGGTTGTGGTGAATGGAGTTACATCTAGTTGGCGGCGGGTCATAAGTGGTGTTTCCCAGGGCTCGGTGTTGGCACCAGTTCTGTTTAATATCTTTATCAATGATTTGGATGAGGGGATTGAGTGTACCCTCAGCAAGTTTGCAGATGACACCAATTTGGGAGGGAGGGTTGATCTGCTCAGGGGTAGGGAGGCTCTACAGAGGGATCTGGACAGGCTGGATCTATGGGCTGAGGCCAATTGTATGAGGTTCAACAAGGCCAAGTGCAGGGTCCTGCACTTCAGTCACAGCAACCCAATACAATGCTACAGGCTTGGGGAAGAGTGGCTGGAAAGCTGCCCGGCAGAGAAAGACCTGGGGGTGCTGGCTGACAGCCGGCTGAATATGAGCCAGCAGTGTGCCCAGGTGGCCAAGAAGGCCAACGGCATCCTGGCCTGCATCAGAAATAGTGTGGCCAGCAGGAGCAGGGAGGTGATTGTTCCCCTGTACTGGGCACTGGTGAGGCCGCACCTCGAGTGCTGTGTTCAGTTTTGGGCCCCTCACTGCAGGAAAGACATGGAGGTGCTGGAGCGTGTCCAGAGAAGGGCAACCAAGCTGGTGAGGGGCCTGGAGCACAAGTCTTATGAGGAGTGTCTGAGGGAACTGGGGCTGTTTAGTCTGGAGAAAAGGAGGCTGAGGGGAGACCTTATCGCTCTCTACAACTACCTGAAAGGGGCTTGTAGTGAGGTGGGTGTTGGTCTCTTCTGTCAGGTGGGTGGAGATAGGATGAGAGGAAGTGACCTCAAGTTGAGGCAAGGGAGATTTAGGTTAGATATTATGAAAAATTTCTGTACTGAGAGGTTTGTCAGACATTGGAACAGGCTGCCCGGGGAAGTGGTTGAGTCACCATCCCTGCAGGTATCCAAAAAGCGCATAGACAGGGTACTCCGGAACATGGTTTAGCAGGCATGGTTCATGGCTGGACTTGATGATCTTGAAGGTCTTTTTCAACCTAAATGATTCTATGATTCTATATAATCTGTAGCTGGAGCTAATTCAGATTCTTGACAACATAATGACTGCTCTTCTTGGGAATGTTTAACAAATGTATTCTATACTATGAATCTCTGTGGTCTAAGAAAGTCCTTTTCACAGGAAGAGAACAGACATCTACTTTCAGTTTTCTTTCAGGCTATGTCACAACGAATCATCTCACATGATGACGAATCATCTCACAGGTAACAAAACCTGACACACTTCTCCCTTGCATGACTTACAGGTCACAAGGACCTTAACTTTTTTCCAGTGCTTTTCAGGACACCTCAGCTGCTATATATCACAAATGTCCCAAATCCTGCTACATTGCAACCAGTGTTGTATTCCTATAGAATCACAGCTATATCCATGGAAAACTCACTTATTAATAGTGAAATACCTTTTCTGGAAGGACCTGATGCATTTCAGTGCACTGCAAGTTTGTTTCTTACTCATTTTTCCAAAGTTAGAAAAAAAAGATGTTTTTATTTTACCTCCTTTACCTGACCCAGTTCACTTTAACCTCCATAAAACAGGCTGCCTGTAGCTGATAAGAAAACTTTTCTCTGGAAGTAAAGCCTAGGAACTAAGTACAGATGAAGAGAGGTTGTCCTGGCCTCGCAGCCCCTGTCAGAGCTTTTCAAGGGAATAAACAAAAATGCACACAAACATTTTTCCAATTTGTGATTCACAGTCGATAAAGAGAAAATGCTAATCATACTAATTTCCTCCTATGGGGGAAGTGATGCATAAATAATCTATTAACATGCAAGGGCCAACAGGGTTAGGCTGTTCAAACGCTGTCATTGATTTCTTCCCTTTTCCCATATGCTTACTTCTTCTCACTCAACTGGTACTAAGTAGCGCTTCTTTGCAGTTACGTTGTAAAAGTTTGTTCCCCTGAGAATCTCTTGGAGCCTCTGCTGTTGAAACAATAATTACAAGGAGGTGAAGTATTTGACTAATCAGCTGTAGGAGTCTGTAGGGGTCCAAAGCTGAATGACAAATGCCAATATCCACTTCAGGTTTGTTGGATCAACAAGCCAATATGGTGAAACTGATCCATCATCTTGTCACCAACTTCCCTTGCAGTCTCAGAAGCCTGCCAACTAAAAAAAAAAAAAAAAAAAAAAAAAAAAAGTAATCATTATGCATCACTCAGCAGTGATTGCAGGCACATGATAAATAGGATCTTGTGCTTTCCTTCTTTCAGCATCTGACGTCTTTTGTTTTAATTTCTACATTTTCTGAGGCTGCTGTGGATTCCAATCTAAACTTAGAGAGAAAAAAAAATGCACCATAAATATGCATAGTTTGGATTTGAATTACCATTCATTAAAACCAGTTAAATTTCATGGCCCATTTAGAGAAACAGCAGGCAAAACTTGGTAGGAATATAATTCTAAGTTCCAAACAGTGGGTTATTCCACTTCTCGTTCCTTTTCACTGGAAATGTTCCTGCCTGATTTTGTGAATGCAGTCTCAAAACAGAAAACAACTCAAAGCAAAATTGGACTTTTGAGAGCTCTGCCATTGCACCAGGCATGTTCCAGCTCTAAACTCAACAGCACAATACTGGCACCTGCATGCTTGGAGTATAAATATTGTTATAAGAATAAAATAGGCCAGGCTCAGTGCTTGCACTTGCTTAAATCCTTCCTAAAGTTTAACTGCACTAAGCTGATCAGTCTGTAAAATCTATCCCTGATAAACTCTGTCCTTTTCCTTCTTTTTTTTCTTTTTTTTTTTTTTTCCACAAGAGGAGTGCCTTGGGACCACTCTGCAAAAAAGCATTTCTTTGAGTATTTGCTCATATTTTGTACTTCATACTCCTTCTGCTAGATTTGTACCTCAGGTCCAAAAGGCTAAATGTTAGTAACATGGATGTTTGCAGAAAGATTTTTCTATTCAGTAGTGCAAGACTTTTTTTTCAGAAGCTATCAGATAGCATTAACACAAAAGCAGGAAACGAAACAGCATGTGGCACATGTAATTGCTCCCAACTAAACAGCACCTGGTCTATAATAGTAAGCCTTAGAGAAAGAAGCATTTAAAACAAAATAAAAATTCAAATATTTGCAAAGAGAATATGAGAAGATGGCAATCTGCTCAGCGGTACTTCGCATCCAGAAAAAAGGTAAAATACAGGCAAAACCCACCATTGTGAACTACTGGTTCTATAACATCCTCAGATGAGTTCTGCCATTCTGCGGCTTAATTTATCAACAGGGAAGTTTCAGCCTCCTTTATTAAAGGAAAGTGTTGCCCCTCTGTATAGCACTTCGATAACAGCACTATAAAATGTAGCCCAAATGGGTAAAAGTGAGATGAAAACTTGAAGGGTGAGTTTTCCACAAATGGAAATGCCATTGTAAAACTGATTTTTCAAATAGCTTCTTCCATTAATGTCCCAGACTGTGCAATGGCAGGTGGTGTATGCTTTTAAAACACATTGTTGGGAGACCAGAGTCCCTAATGCAATCATGTGTAATACTGATGATGTTTTGGCTTTAATAGAATGCATCCCTCATGATCTATTGAGTTGAAATAGGTAAGCTAAGTGGAAATTATGAATTTATTTATATATTTACATTCTGGCTGAATGGGAGGTTTTAATGTAAGAATTAAAATGTAGCCAGCAGGAATCCAAGACTGAGATCTGAATACTAGGTATTGGGTTTTTGCCTTTTATATGATTAACAGGAAATGATCAAGATAGCATAAAAGCTTTCCTAGTCTCTTTCAAACATCTAAGAACCGCCACAACAAGCAGGATTTACTTTTAAAGTGAGCATACATTTAAATATCCACAGACCAGGCAAAGTACAATGAGCAAACAGCAGCCTTAGAAAATAAGAAATCCTCCATTCTGAAGTCCCAATAACAGTTGTCCATGCTGCAAAAGATGTTCACAGTTGGATACTGAAAATGTTCCACTGTTTTCTGAACCTCTGCTTAAAAATTTCAAAAGGCAAACAAATAAAATACAAAAAAAAATAAAAAAAAAAGGAAAAATTCCAGCTACTGAGGTATATGTTTATGGATTTTTTTATTTGCTACTTAGAAATATAATTTAAAAACAGCAGCTTAAAAGAAAGCCAGCATGTTACTGCTATACTGTTTGGCTTGTTTGAAAAGGAACTTTTAAATTGGATCAGAGTGAATGAACACATGGAATAAATAAACATATTTAAAATTAATCTACATTAACATTTTCTCCCTGCTACAGTTACATAGCTTTACATATTTCAAATTCAAGCTTAGATAAAAGATTCCAAACATTTTAGGAAAACTTATCTCTTATTGGATTTAACCCTGCAATTGAATTTTATAACACCTTCTCCTCAATAATTTTCTTAATTAACAATAAATAAGTACTTTAAAAATGTATGCTCTCTATACACATGAAGACTTTATATGAAGAATAAAAGCTATGGAATCAAACCTTCATTTTTAGTGCGTACACTGAAGCCAGCTCTGAGTCTTCTGTTTGTCAGTGTGCTTCTAAATATCACTAATAGATTTAACACTATGGCCAGACTTATACCCATGAGCACAGCAGACACAAAGTACAAGAAGCTAGAGAAGGACTGAAAACCAGTCATTAGCATGCAGGAAGTTGTACCCAAGTACTTAAGCAGAGAAGACCACCACATTTCATCATGCTAGCACTGGTAGCAGTTGCTTCGCCAGTGCAAACCTGCCTGTTTGCTCCTTTCAACTCTAATACACCAACCTATACTAAAATATAATGCATTGCAGTTGCATCTTAAATGCATGCTACCCTACTTTTCTTTGCTTCATTTTCATATATCACTTCTTCCTTTTCTTCCCTCCCTTCCTTCCTCCCTTTTTTCCTTCCTTGAAGAACAGTCACTGCCACATTGCTTTTGTTTGCTTTCTGGCTTCTCTGTAGGTAGCCATGGTATGATTTTATATACAGCACGTTCCCAGAAGCATGGAGTAAGTGGCATGGCCAGCAAAGGGTAGAGTAGTCTCAGTAGGCTCTGTGTTTTATTAATTGAATGCACTATACTCTGGCTGCATTTTGGGTAGGTAATTGCATTGTATTTCTAATGCAATGAAATGAAGAAAGAAGAGAATTTAGCAATTAGCAGTGAAATGAGTAGTGACTCGTTCTCGTCAAGTAATAAGCAGTAACCTTTTACTAACCTTTTGAGACAGGACTAGGAAGTAAAGTTCCTCTCCTGCTTGTGTTCCCAAGGGTTGTATCTTTATGACAGCGACTAGCAAAACAATTCTAAAGAAGATGTCCTTTTTTTCTTTTTTTTTTTACCTAATTTTCAATAATGGTATGTGGACACTTAAACTGTTAAACTAATCATGCATTAACATGTATTTAGTTTTTGTCCTGTTGTGGCAGTCAGTAATGAATCTTCCTCATACCTGTGCACTGGATGTGACCTAGTAAGTTACATTTTTTACAGTGCAGAGTTACACTACTAAATGGCCTTTTAAACAACTATGTGGCATATAAATTAAGTAATCAACTTTGTACATTATTTGAAAATCTGATACTACGATACATGTTTTAGCAACTGCATTAGTGGTGTTTGCACCTAACATTCATAGACACAGAAGACAAAGACAAGTGTCATAGTTTGCTATCATTCCTCTGTTCATTGAATGATGTCCATATGGGCAATTCATTTTTCACAGTAAAGATCACTGTGCCACTACAGCTAATAAGACAGTTACACTTATTTTTGAAGCTACCCTTTAGGACTTTACCCTATTCAACAGTAACAAATGCTAATAATGCTGGTAATACAGATGGTGGTTTTTTTCATTTTAAAGGACTGAGTGTTTCTACTTGGTATGATTTATCTGATTTGACTTTTAGGTGAAGATTTTAAAAATATTTTCTGATTGTTTAGCTTTAGAGCTGAAAAAGCTAGTAACAATGAATAATTTATTGAATGAAGTTAATATGTTTTCCAGCTCACTAAATATTTATATGAAAATCCTGATTCCCTTGAATGTGTTCAGTATTTGAATTTACCCATGGATTAAGTGTGGCCTCCCAGTGGTGTCTTTTTAAATACTCAGACCCAAGTTATGTTACTTATGACCAATCAGATAGTATAATTTCACTTTGGGTTCTTTAAGCATGCATTCAAATGGTTTTCATCTGTACTGTTTTGTACACAAAATGTAAAATTAGTCCTTTGAGGCTTCAGCACCACATTTTGCCACTTTGACTTACATTTTGCCACTTTGACTTACATGGTTCCCCTGTTCATATGGATTAAGACCTTACTTTATGACAAACTGAGCTTCTTGGAAAGTAAGATACTGCTCATTACAAACCATGACTCAGGCTGAGAATGTGCTAGCTTGATGTAGCTCTGGCACCTGAAGGTAGCTACCCCTCCAGCCTGACAGGAACTGTGTGTCAAGGTCCCTAGGTGCCATGGCTTTCACCCTGATGTATCAAAACACACCACTGCTGTTTTCAGCCTATCCTACAGGAAGGACAAGGGAGGCAGTGACTGAGGATGGACACATACTAGTCCACCTCCTCTCTTTACGCTGTGGACAAATAGGTATGGGAAAGGTCCGAGATGTTCCACGCAGCTTTCCAGGACTTGTTGGTCCCTAATACTGCCTACTCAGTAGTAAGTAAGTAGTGATCCTCAGTCCTGCCCTTGGAGCAACTTCTGCCCCTTCACAGTCATGTTAGGAATGGTGTAACAATAATACTGTAAAGTAAATGTGTGGCATCCCATTCTGTTTTCAGCTGAAGACCAATCTTTGAGTGATTTCCATACCAATAGGGGTCTCACTGATGTAAGGCAAAAATTCTTTAAATTTGCAGTTTCATTGGAGAGTTGTATGGCCAAGAAATTTATACAGTATAGTTAGACTTCAAAAATCAGTTGTGGGAATTGTACACCCAAAGATATAGATATTATAAAAGATTAAAACACAGGTTGGGCCTTTAGACTTCTGCATTCTTCATACACCTCACCTCCTCACGTCCTCATCTTTGTGACAGCTACAGGTTGGCCACCTGTAGTGGTTTAACCTCAGCTGGCAACTAAGCCCCACACAGCCACTCACTCATTCCTCCCTGGTGAGATGGATAAGAGAATTGGAATGATGAAAGTGAGAAAACTCATGGGTTGAGGTAAAGAAAGACAGTTTAATAGGTAAAGCAAAAGCCACACACACAAGCAAAACAAGAGCAGGAATTCATTCACCACTTCCCACGGGCAGGCAGGTCTTCATCCGTCTCCAGGAAAGCAGGGCTCCATCATGGCTAATGGTGTCTTGGGAAGACAGGTGCTGTAACTCTGAAGGCCCACCCCTTCCATCTTCTTCCCCCAGCTTTATAGGCTGAGCATGACACCATACAGTCTGGAATATCCCTTCGGTCAGCTGGGGTGAGCTGTCCTGGCTGTGTCCCCTCCCAACTTCTTGTGCACCCCCAGCCTACTCGCTGGTGGTGTGGGGTGAGAAGCAGAAAAGGCTTCGACTGTGTAAGCACTGCTGAGCAGTAATGAAAACATCCCTGTATTATTGAAGCTGTTTCCAGCACAAATCCAAAACATAGCCCCATACGAGCTACTATGAAGAAAATTGACTCCATCCTAGTCAAACCAGCACACCATCTCTCAGAAACATGAGTTGAGTAATATGGGTTGGTCCCTCTTCTCTGCAAAAGCTGGGTAAAACTGGAACCATGACAAATGTTTGACTTATTAGAAGCACCATAAGAAAGCTTGTTACCATAATTTTCATGCTAAAAAAAATGTACAACTGGCCTTTCTTCTGAAAAGACAGATTTTAATCAAACTTGACCCTTCATGGAGCTAATGCAGAAACTTCTACACGCTGGATATCCACAATATCCCATACATTCAGATATGCTCAAACGCACAGCTAGTGCTCCCTGTGTTGAATCTATTCTAACCATTATTTTTTTTTAAATACCAGTTATTGCTTGTATAGCAAATATTAAAAAAAAAAAAAGTATTCACCAGATATTTTAGAGCATAAGGCCTCAACAGTTATCAAACACAAGGCCAAACACAGGCTTTCCACAGGAAATTTGCTCTTTCTGAAACCATCAAAACACCTATTATCTTTCCCAGGTGAATGAGTCCAAGTTTTGTTTTTGACATTATGAGACACTAAAAAATTATTTCCAGATTTGACAAAATTAGTATTTTTAAAATCATTTCAGCATCTAAGAAGGAGGGAGAAAGGAGATAAGAGAATTAGAGAATGGCATGGGAGAAGCATGGACTCAAAACTACCAAGGATTTCCACATTTTGAAAAATGGAAGCCCTCTGGAGAAGAAAGAGGAAAGACTACTGGTTAAGGCCATGCCAGGACAGAAAAAAAGGTCATCTGATAACCAGGTAAATAAAGCATCTTCAAACCAATGGAAAGTCACTAGAAAGTTACAGTAGTTTGAAGATGTTAGTCATCCTTACTGACTTTGTAAGCCTAACAGCAACTTAAAAGACCTCTGGACTATTGCCAACAGAAAAGGATCTCCACCTGGTTTTATTCTTTCTTTCCTCTAGTGACTCAAAATGATAGAACTGAACGGGGTAAAACAGTTTAATTGAGGTAGGAGCTGCTTGTTCCTGGGATACTCAGCACACAGCCTTACCAGAGCCTGAACGCACGCCTTCCAGAGACCCTGGAGGCAAAAAATTGGTTTTTTTCTCAGTTTGGTTAGTTCACTGTCATCTGTAGCCAGGAAAGTGAAAAAAAATAGTGTGATATTTCTGATCTGATCAAAACAAAACAAATAAAAAAAAAAGAAGAAACATAAAGCTTACATGAGAGTCTATTTTTGTGACATTTTTAGTACATGTTTACAGATTCAGGATATTCAACACATTGTTGGATAAAAACCCTAACACTTCATCCAAGCCCTTTATAGAATCTCCATTCCTAACAAAATAAGAGACTGAGAAATCTGGTGCTAAAAGCAATGTGGTGTTTTAAAAGCAGCATTTTGTGTTAGCAAAACAGGTACCCAGTGTTCTGATTTCAACCTATTTCATGGTTCTTCTGGGGCATTTTATTCTTCCATTTTAAGATATATATTTAGGAGTTGCTAAAATAGATCCCAGACTCTAGTTTTAATGCAGCTTGACAAATGTGTTGTCATGTGGAGTAATTGCATGGAGTTCAAGGGTATTCACTTTTGGAAGGAAAACATGAACTCTGCCAGATAATTCAGTCAGATGCAGAAAGAGCTAACTGGTTTGGATCATGGAATTATTATAAAACAAATTGCATGTGATAGTGGTGATATTATTAGTAACCTCTACAGTATTGCCAATTAATTGTAACAGGAGTTAGCTGAAACCAGAACACTCCTGATGTAAACTGTACACAAAGCCTGACAATATAATCTGAACAGAAGCAGATAAATTTCTTAGTATATTTACCTTCTTGTATAGTGATAAGATTTTGAGGTGGAACATTGTGTTGAGGTTCATCTTAATAGATGGAGAATGTATTCAAGCATGATCCCAAGCCATTAAGAAAAAAATTTTCCTTTGCCTGAAGAACTGGGTGCAAGCAGAACTTCCTCTAACAGCTCTCTTTCCAGTTAGACCAGACTGGGTCTTGTTATTGGAAGCTGTATGATTGAGGAAACAGTGCCTGTGATGGAAAAAAATCACAGAGGTCATTCCTGAGGAAACTAATCCCCAGCTTTAAATAAATGAGAAAATAAATTTTTTACTTCTAATTTTTGTTTTGGAGTATTCTTCTTTGCCAGATTGGTATTGCTTTAATTCTTAGTAATCAAACACTTTTACTAACAAATACCTTGATAATTAAAACCACAGGCACATTAGTAAGATTCAGTGTAATGCATCCAACTGAAAAAAAACCCAAAACAAAACAACACAAAACTTTCAGCTTTCTAAAGTGCAGCATATATTGTTCACTGCATAAGAGAACCATTCTAATTTTTTTATTGGGAACACAGAACTTTTCCATTTATTTTAAGTTGAGGCAAGACATTGCTAGAGAAAGCTGACTGCCTGCATGAACATGGCTCTATGAAGAATAAAAGTTGAACTCAAAGAGGAAATGGTGAATGGAGCTCTCAAATATTTTTATATGTGTACTTGTATAAATGTAGATATGAGAAAAAAGAAGCAAAAGTCACATCAGTCAATCATTTTCTGGGATGTTGTTAGATCATCAGCACTGGTTCTATACTATACGTTATATACTACGTACTATATACTATATGCCATATGCTATATACTATATATTACATACTAATCATATACCACATACCACATACCATATAGTATATCCTATATCCTATATACTTAGCAGAGAAGAAAGAAGAAGAAGAAAGAAGAAGAAAATTTTTTTTGGCTGAGTTCTTAGCAATGATCTTCTGTTAAAAAAGAAGAGAAACGTGCATATATAGAAACAGATCTAATACAACAGCATAATACTCCTGGCACCAGGGTTAAGTCATAAAAACCATGTTGCTTTGTGAGTAGCATGCTTCATTCTGTCCTACAATTTCTTTACTGCACTGGTAGATTTTGTTATATTCAGTTGCACTGACATAAATTTAGAGTAATTTTCATTGGTGACAACACTTCATCAAGTTTACAGTGGAGTAACTGGGATCAAAATGTGAACCCTACTTTTATTGCAACTAGCTAAGGAATAATGGAAACAGAAATGTGAAAGAACTAGAGATTTGTGCATAATTTTCTGCAACTGCCAGGTAAGTTACCATACTGCACCAGAAGGAACAGTCCCTCCTTGTCTCCAGCACAGGCCAGCAGAAGCTGCTGCAGAGAAGACAGTTAGTAGCTCTAGAATAAACTGCTCCCAGAGAACATGTGTCTCTAAGTCTTATTAAATACAGGCTGAAGTCTGAGTTTCAGTCCTAGTAAATGTTGATTTGTTTTCCTTTTTTGTTATCTCAGCTTTTGGGGGGGAAGGGTGGGCAGTTGTTAGTTTTTTTGCCTTTTTCCCCTTTTTGATCCTGCTTGTTAGAATTCTTGTTCCTTAGACTAAGGAATGTCAGAAGTAAATGACATCTGCCCATCTCCCCACAGAAAGTATCCCATGGGTCTTCATATGTTGGATTGATTTCAGTTATTTGCACTATGCATATATGGGTATGTGTAACTAATTAAGAGACTTTTGGTTGGAACCAATCTTGAGAAGATGCAGCTGAGGTAAAAAAAAAAATTGTGCCATTATGCTCTTATCTTCAGTCTTTCTTCATTTCCTTAGCTTTCATATTTCTTTCACTCTGCACAAGACTTAGAGAATTCAGTATGTGTTTACAGATGTAAAATGGTATAAGGAATTTCAGCTCTTCGGGGAGTAAGGAAAAAGCTATGGCTCTGTGCCAGTATATGGGTATTGACAATGTTGAGGTTGACATCTCTTTGGGTCTGATTTCCACCAACATTTTAATGTGCAATGGTTTACATGTCCCCAGAATAGATGTACCTTGGCATAAATAACACTCTTTACTGAATTTTCTTCCATTATGTTTTTATATCCTCCAGTCTTACCTCTGAACTGATAGTCACAATTTGTGAGTCTGAGTGAATCACCTGGAAACAAAGGTGCGTATACATTGCAAATGGAACTGTCTTCCCTGTGACATAAACATATACAGTGTAGACTTATAGCAGGTTTATTGGATGATGAACTACAGCTGAAATATCCTGATTTCGATGCTGCCTCCTACATCTTAAAATTTCTGTCAAACTACTTTTACAGGTAGAGACTTCAGGCTTTCATCCAGCTACTGCTCCTATGGCAACTTCACTGCTGCTACATTTGCATTTTGCCTAATGTGCATAATAGAACATATGGGATTGATGGAGAATCTGTTTTTATTACAGAATTCTCAGTGTGGGATGGGGAAATTTAAGGATTTCTGCCTATCCAACTAGCTCAGGTAGAAAAGAACTCCCCCAAAAAACTTATTTTTAAAAATGGAAAAAAAATCTCTGGCTTCATCAGGGTAACCTACAGTTGTTCAGTAAATAGTGAGTTCCAAAGGACATATGCTAAGTCATTGTCAAATAAAAATTTTACAGGAAGCACAATATTTATGGTACTAGTGCAAGGCATCACTGCTTGCAGAACAGCAAGACGTCAAAGTGACTTGATTTCTACAGCTGGGGATATTGGATAGAGGCTGTATCAGCCTGTGTACTCTTCATGTTATCACCTTCAGAAGATTAACTGTATGCAGAAAAAATGTCAGAGTGAAGGGTATTTATCAAGTCATTCCAAGCCAGGTTTCTGGGAAAATGAATTAATACTTGTGCCACCAATTCAAAATATCAATTCATTTTCAAACATGGTAGATAACAGACCGACTATCTGTAGATTCACCCTGACACTGAAAATAGTATCAGGGAAAGAGAGTGAACCTACAGACTGCAATCCTGTACAGCAAGGGAAGGAATTCCCTCCTGACCCTTCACATTGATTTGCTTGCTCCCTGAATAACAAATGTGATTATCTCCTTATTTTAGCTTTAGCTTTTGTTACTATCAATGTTAATAGTACATATAATCTGATTCAGTTTAAAGATCTAAACATCCTTATTCTTGGTGTTTCCTATTGTACTAAATTTGATTATGGGTGAGATATTCTTCCCATTCCCTTTACAGGGATGCAAATATGTCATGAGGAGGACACTTTATTAGAGCAGAGCTTTTGACTGCCTGTGTTTATTACTTTGTTTTTAAATGCTGTGAATATGTCCTTCCTTCAAATCTCTGAGATGATGTTTATATTGCAGAGTGATCATTCTTTAAAGAAATAAACATTTCTTTATTGTTTCTATTTTTTATTTCCACTTAGAGCCAGCCACTCTAACTCTTCTTTCAGCAGGACCTGAACACAGTCCTTCAGATCTTCCACCAAGCACCCATTTTGATGTGTCTTTAGAACACAGGATACTGAGAAATAGTTAGAGATCAGTGACCCTCACACAGTCTCACGTACAGAGTACGTACATCTTGTCCTCGATGTAGGTCCAGGAAACATTAATAACATGCTTAGCCTTACACTGATGAGACTTTTTGATTGCTCACCATTTGGTGAATGATCATAATCCTAAAAAAAGTAGTGGTCTGGCTCCTCAGATGTTCATCTTAGGACCCAACTTAAATGCCTCTATGCAAATGCACGTAGCATGAGGAATAAAGAAGAGGACTTAGAGACATGTGCAGGCCTGCAGGGCTATGATCTTACTGGCATCACAGTGACATGGTGGGATGGTTCCTATGGCTGGAGTGTTGGACTGGAAGGATACAGGCTTTTTAGGAAAGACAGACAGAAGAGACTAGGAGGGGGTGTTGCCCTCTATGTCAATGACCAGCCAGAGTGCATGGAGCTCCACATGGAGATGGAAGAGGAGCTGACTAAGAGACTATGGGTCAGGATTAAAGGGAGGGCAGGGACAGGTGATGTTATAGTGGAGGTCTGCTACAGACCACCTGCCCAGGAAGACTGAGCGGATGAGGCCATTTATAGACACATGAGGTCCTCACATTCACAAGCCCTGGTCTTCATGGGGGACTTCAACCACCCTGGTATCTGTTGGAGGGACAACACAGCAGGACATGAGCAATCCAGAAGGTTCCTGGAATGCGTTGATGACAACTTCCTTCTCCAAGTGATAGAGAGGCCATGAGGAAGGGTGCTGTGCTGGACCTTGTTCTTACCAGCAAGGAGGGTCTGGTGGGGAATGTGAAGCTCAAGGGCAGCCTTCGCTGCAGTGACTATGAAATGGTGGAGTTCAAGATCCTTAGGGCTGGGAGGAGGGTACAGAGCAAGCCCAATACCCTGAACTTCAGGAGAGTAGACTTTGGCCTCTTCAGGGATCTGCTTGGTAGAGTACCATGGGATAAAGCCCTGGAGGGAAGAAGGGCTCAAGAAAGCTGGTTAATATTCAAGGGTCACCCCATCCAAGCTCAGAAGCGATGCATCCCAACAAAGAGCAAGTCAGACAAAAACACCAGGAGACCTGCATGGACAAACAAGGAGCTCCTGGACAAACTTAAACACAGAAAGGAAGCCTACAGAGGGTGGAAGCAAGGAGAGGTAGCCTGGGAGGAATACAGATAAATTGTCCAAGCAGCCAGAGATCACGTCAGGAAAGCTAAAGCTCTGATAGAATTAAATCCGGACAGGAACATCAAGGGCAACAAGAAAAGCTTCTATAGGTACATTGGTGATAAAAGGAAGACAAAGGAAATTGTGGGTCCTGTCTGGAAGAAAATGGGAGACCTGTGTACCTGGGACATGGAGAAGGCTGAGGTACTCAAAGACTTTTTTGCCTCATTCTTCACCAGCAAGTGCTCCAGCCACACCGCCCAAGACTCAGGAGGCAAAGGCAGTGACTAGGAGAATGAAAAACCTCCTACTGTAGAAGAAGATCAGGTTTGAGACCATCTAAGGAACCTGAAGGTGCACAAGTCCATGGGAGATGCATCTGCAGGTCCTGAGGGAACTGGCAGATGAAGTGGCTAAGCTGCTATCCATCATATTTGAGAAGTCGTGGCAGTCTGGTGAAGTTCCTACTGACTGGAAAAGGGAAAACAACCCCCATTCTTAAAAGGGGAAAGAAAGAAGACCTGGGGAACTATAGGCCAGTCAGTCTCAACTCTGTGCCCAGCAAGATCATGGAGCAGATCATCCTGGAAATGATGCCAGGGAACACCGAAAATAAGGAGGTGATTGGTGACAGCCAACATGACTTCACTCAGGTCAAATATTGCCTGACAAATTTGGTGACTTTCTACGACGGGGTTACAGCGTTGGTGGATAAGGGAAGAGCAGCTAACGTCATCTACCTGGACTTGTGCAAAGCGTTTGATACTGTCCTGTATGACATCCTTGACTCTAGATTGGACAGACATGGATTTGATGAATGGACCACTCTGTGGATAAGACATTGGCTGGATGGTCGCACTCAAAGCATTGTGGTCAACATCTTGATGTCTGAGTGGAGAGCAGTGATGAGTGGCACTCCTCAGGGAATGGTATTGGGACTGGTGCTGTTTAATATCTTTGTCAGAGACTTGGACAGTGGCATTGAGTGCACCCTCAGCAAGTTTGCTGGTGACACCAAGCTGTGTGGTGCAGCCAACATGCTGGAGGGAAGGGATGCCATCCAGAGCAACCTTGACAGGCTTGAGAGGTGGGCCTATGTGAACCTCATGAAGTTCAACAAGGCCAAGTGCAAGGTCCTGCACCTGGGTTGGGGCAATCCCAAGCACAACAAACACAGGCTGGGTGATGAGTGGATTGAGCGTAGCCCTGTGGAGAAGGACTTGGGAGCATTGGTTGACAAGAAGTTCAACATGACCCGGCAACGTATGCTTGCAGCCCAGAAAGCCAACTGTATCCTGGGCTGCATCAAAAGAAGTGTAACCAGCAGGTCAATGGAGATGATTCTCCCCCTCTACTCTGCTCTTGTAAGACCCCACCTGGAGTACTGCATCCAGCACTGAAGCCCCCAACATAAGAAGGACAGTCCAGAGGAGGGCCATGAAGATGATCAGAGGGCTGGAGCACCTCTCCTATGTAGATGTGCTGAGAGAGTTGGGGTTGTTCAGCCTGCAGAAGAGAAGGTTCCAGGGAGACCATATAGCAGCCTTCCAGTACTTAAAGGGGGCCTACAAGAAAGTCAGAGCAGGACTTTTTACAAGGACATATGGTGATAGGACAAGGGGTAGCAGTTTTAAACTGAAAGAGAGTAGATTCAGGTTAGATGTAAGGAAAAAATTCTTTACTGTGAGGGTGGTGAGACACTGGAACCGGTTGCCCAGAGAGGTTGTGGATGCCCCATCCCTGGAAGGCTGGGTTGGATGGGGCTTTGAGCAACCTGGTGTAGTGGACAGAATCCCTGTCCATGGCAGGGAGATTGGAACCAGATGATCTTTAAGGTCCCTTCCAGCCCAAAATCTTCTATGATTCTATGTTATGCAAAGAAGCTGGATATGAAGCCGATTTAAAGGGCAGAAATACATGGGCATCAGAAAGGCTATTATAGTTTGGGTCTGCTTCAGAAGAGTTTACCTTAGAATGATATCACAGGAAATAAAAGTGCTGTTTTATATGGAAATGGGGATCCTTTATCTGGGGAGCAGAGAACATATACTGCTTCCTGACAGAGTAGGCCACAGACTAAGGCCACACTTTATTTCACACATTCAGTGTTGCCAAACACAGTCTATTCCCAGTCAGGATTCAACAGCCATGTAATAAGCTATAGGTGGACTTATTTTCATATCTCTGTCCCACATCAGACTAAAGATTAGCAGCAACTGTGGGTTTCCATAGGGAAGAAATAGCCTTTTCATACTAACAGTAAAACATATTATTATTGAGTTATTTCTGAAGATGTAAGGTTGTCCATTAACATTTTCATTGTATTCAAGAACAGTATCCAAGTATCAGCTTAGTGAGTGAGATTTAAATAAGAAATAATGTTAACTTTGATGGAAACAGTGAATTTGGAGGTAGTTCTTCTTAATTACGTTTATATAAATGCATATAAATGACAGTGATTTCTACAGAGCTCAAATATATTTACCGAGCTCTGAAATAAAAATTTTACTTCTGCTGGTTTTCTCTAACAAAATCCATTTAGATTATCCAGGTTAAGCATTCAGGTAAGGCAAGTCAGTTTTTGATGTCGAACATGGAATAGCTTATTTACTCCAGGTGTTTTACCTATCTTTGATTCATCATTGTACCTACCTTTACAAAAAATAATTAACTGGTGATCATTTGTTTGCCACACATAGCCTTTCTAGCCATGTTCCTTAAGCAACTGTCACATCTTAACTCTTGATAAATCTTCACTTGAAATCACATGATAATAAGGAGATTCAAGGATCATTTAAAGTCCTCAAACCTTGACTAGCCATAGTAACATAGCAAATATATATGAGATTTATTAGCTGTGAAGAGACAAAGAATTACAAAAAAACCTCTGCACCTATGTACAAATGCAGAAAGTGGGTAAATAGGAAGGCGTATTACTAGGTAAATGTTTCCAGAGTGAGGGAAAAGGTCACATTGTATGTTTAAGAAAATGAATTTCGGATATAGATGGGTGAAGACCTTAAGTCCACGGTTAGTCAGGCTGAAGGCAGACATGGATTTGCTGCTTTGTATGTAAGTAATAGTACATACAACACATAATAAAAAATGATAACAAAACCAAACCAGAAAAACAGAGTTAAAACTAAAATAACACCCTTTCAAAACTCAGTTGTTCATGCAAGATTATTCTGAGCTATGCAAGCCAGTCCTAATTGCCCCCCTGCCATCCTCCAGGAAGGAATAGTATCATTAATAGACAACAAACGTGTCTTCAAGCGCTTCCAAAAGTTACACTTCTAGCAGTGACCCATCTAGCTTTCTCTAAATGGACTGCTAACCACATTACATCTTCACTGAGAGTCACTGAACCAGGCAACCAAGTGCTGGACAGCAGGATGCCACATGCCTGCACTTCCATGGAGTGTAATTTAGGAGTACCAATCAGCTTTGCTAGGGTAAGAGGTGACTGCTCCCATCACCAGGAATTTTCTGCATAGTCCATTTATTGCTGGTTCTGTCATCTTCTGGTTCTATTACTTAGATGTAAAACATAACTCCAGTTTCCTGTTCAGGAAAGTTGAGGTATTCATATATTTGACAGGATAACCAAATAAACTGTGTTCCATAAAGATTTTTAAATCTCTCTTGAATTCAGAATTATTTATTTTGTCTTTTAACAGCAAAATTTGCCCTTTAAAAAACACTAACAAAATGGCATAGTCACTATTCCTTCAGAAATATTGGTCACTGTGTCTTTAATAATTTACTTTCATCACTGCATCCAATATTACTGAGTATATTAATGCTTATGTAAACACTGAACATTCGTAATAGGTTTAATCTCCCTTACAATCTTTTAGGGATTGTTCTGTAGTGTCTCTGATGAAGAGCACTGCTTTTCCCCTGACATTATTTTGATTTACATACTGTGTTCATAATACTTAATTACATTAGCATAATGGGGGGGGGGGCTTTTTAATGGAATACAGTTCTTCCCTGTCCAGATTGTTATGGACCTTTATACTGCTCTTTTTTTTTTTTCTTTTTAATGCTTTAACATTTAAAAATAATACAAAAATTATAGTCTCATGAAAAGATGCTGCCATCAGTGATAGCCTGCAAGAAAGATATTATAAATAGCAAAAAATAATGCAACTGTGATTAGGCTGCACAAGTATCAGGAGTCAACACAGTAAAATCTGTCTGCAGGATATATAACAATATCTGAGGTGTAGTCTGTTGATTAGGACCAGCAATTTCAAGGTGTCCATGGTTCTAATTCAGAAGACATATTCAGTCTCCGCACTTGTTTATCCCCTGTGTGACCTTATACACATCACAGCAGCTCAACTTTTGGAAGGAAATTCCCATTTTAGGTGCTTCAACTTTTTGAGTCCCATAGATGAATCATTTCCAGGGATCCTGAGAGCTGAGAGACACCCCCGTTTAAAGCTCTCATTCAGTGTCGACTGCTGCAGGCCTGTTCAGGTATCTCCAGACCTCCATAGCTCAGACATTTTTTTAGTCTTCAGTGCTGAGCTCTTAACCAAGGACGTGAACTGAACTGAAAAGTCCTTTTACTCCACGCAGATCTCTTCTCTGTGCAATGTCAGTCTTCCTCCGAGCATGTAGCTCCGCTCTGTCCTCTCACAGCTGGTGTTTCCCCTCTTGCTTTTGTACCCATGACATAAGATTGCCTTGCAACTCCTGTGTAAAACAAGCCATGGCTCTGTCCAACACTGCCACCTCTATATTAAAACTGTGTCTCTGAAACAACTTAGGTACTGTAATTTAAATTAGAAAACCTCCTTCTACCTTTTACAGAAATTACTCTTGAGGCAGCCACCATCTTCTCATTTCACCTGAATTCAGCAGCTCCTACTAGGATTAAGGAGTTAAACATGCCTGCAGATGACAGAGTAGACTCTTAAGAGTGTTCAGAATACTAAATCAGTATTTCTACCTCACAAAAGTGATTTCAAAAGAGTATGAGCTAATAGATCCAAGCACGTTTTCAAGACCAATAGCCATAAACTTTGAAAGCTACTCCTTCTGTGCATGCAGTTTGCAAAGATGGATTTTATTTGACCAGTACACTGGAAATACAGTATCATCTACATCAATAATTATACATAAAAATACTCAGTTAACCAATCCCTCTTAAAATGACAGGAGATTTTTAAATATAAGGAAGGAAACAGAGCAAATCTGAAAGCGATGGAAAAAGAAGCATGCCTGTGAGGAAGTTCTTATGTGGCAGTAACCTGCCTTGTCCCTTGCTGAGGACAACCATATCTTTATAAACATTTTTACATGACACCATGTACTGGAAATTTACTGAACAGGGAGAAGAGCTCTTTAAAGCTGGCTCAGAAGAGACTGTTTCATCTTACACACTTCATATGGTGTCAGCTGAGGGGCTGAGCCTGAGGTTAGACTGAGGAAGAGAAGGTTATATGTATGAAGAAGCTGGAAGGAGATCCTTTGATACTCAGGCCAAGATTCAAGACAAAAGAATGAAAAACAGCAGCATCTCTCAGAGCAAATTACGTATGTGTCACGTTTAGGTCACAAGCAAAGGACCCATCCTGGTTCCCCAGGACAGAGTATTTAGGGGGCAAAAGTGCCTCTATGGTATCTTGTCAGTTTCTTACTTTACTAGTTGCCAAGAGGCCAATTGAGCTATTAACATATGGCAGCACAGCTCTGAGGCTGCACTAGATTATGGCTGTATCCATACTTCCAGCAGCTAGGAATTACTAGAGCATAGAGAGTTACTGGCTATCTCCATTTCTGCCATAAATACTCTAAGAAGGAGAACTATTTCACAGGGAGTTTCTACAGGGTATGCCTCATGGACTACATCTGTTGGATCAAAGAAGATGCATTGTGGTATTTTATGTGCAGATTCCTACCTCAGAAATATGGGAAAATATTCAGAACAGTGGCCCTGCCATGGCTGAATGAACTTGAAGTTGCCACAGCCCTGTAATATTGAGCAACATCAGGTGTGCAGCAGAGCTCAGGTTCCCCTTTTTCAGCAGGTCTGTAGCTTTCAACAATATTTTCCAACTCTTTGTGTGCAGCCCAGCGTCCAGCCTACTTGATGACAAGAGCAAACACATTACATTTACAGTAAAGGTCCCTTATTTTTCTAGAAGAACTCAAAGAATGCTAAGTAACACCATTTATGCAGTATCTCAAATAAAGTGCATTGGCAAGGCTTTTAATGGTGCAATTCTCTGACTACTAGAAATAAAGTGTACATTACCCCCCATCATTTTACTCCAATACATGAAGCATTTCTAGACACATACATATGCTTTGGGCAGCTAAGGAGAAAGGTGTTAGAACTGATTTATTCCAAAATGAATTACACCCATCATAACACAAAGAAAAAGAAAGAAGATCCTCACCTCACCTGAATTCTCAAAACCTCTTTTCCTCTAGGACGTATATGTGAAAACAGTAGGATGGACTGAACTGTGCAACACTGCACATAAGAACAAAGAACTCCAAAGGGCTGGGGAGAGAGAAAGAGAATCATATTGATTAAATAGGAAACACTTATGACTTTCTTTCCAGAGCATACTTGGACACAGTATGAGGACTGTCCTGTGCTGCTGAAGCAGGGTCGGAAGAAACCCTTTGGCATCAGTGTGGTTGTGCCCAGAACCCTTCAGCTCTATTATTTCATACATATGGGCAAAGCCTCACCCTTGCAGCACAGAGGGTATTCACACACAGGCTGAATTCCCATTCTTACATCCATAGAAATATATTGGGTGGGGAACGGAAGGGACAGACTAAGCACAAAGGTAATGCTGAATCGCAAAGACCCAGGCAGTTAATTGAGATGTGGTCTAATCAGCAAGATTTTTGCAAGGAGGCAGAAGTCGTCTTTATCTGTCATCTGGAATTTTGTGCAATGGGAAAATGCAACCAAGAGTAAGCTGGCAGTATATATGGTCTCCCAAAAGTCATTTGACAGGGTCTTATACACAGCTCTGAGTAAAACATAGGCAGTCAAGCTGTTAAAATACTACTAATGATCAAACATATGGTTCATATAATGATTTGTTTTCATCATGAGAAAATGCTGGTAGTTAAGCTGCTGAGCTTCCGTACTGAGAATTACATTAAATATGTTTACTGATGCATTTAGTAAGGAGCATGCTTGTGAAAGGACAGTGGCAAGGGAAACCACATGACAGAATGTAAACCTCTTGAGGAATGATGGAGGTAATTAACTAATTCAAGTGGCTAATGGAAGTAATAATACCTTATCCCTTAAACACTCTACTTCAGATTTGGCTGCCCTTTCACAGAAAGGATGTAGTAGAAATTGGGAAGTTCTGGCAGAGACAGAGAAAAAAATCTATAGAAAAGGAATGGGAAAGACAATTGACCTTTGGAGAAATTTAACCAGAAAGGAAGCATAAGTTGTTCAAAACAATAAAAAGTTATGTAAAAAGAAAAGGGAGGCTTGTTTTCACTTCCTTATTCATTAAATTGGATATGTTCAATGCAGCCAGACAGTACTATTTGTATTTAAAACTGATCAATTGCTTATTCCCTGCAACATTCAATTAGCGGGTGGCACTTACTGCACAGAGCACTACCATAGTCAAGAACTTAGCAGGTCACTGAAGAACTGAACATAATAAGAAAAAGTAGAGAGAAAATATTAAGGATTAAACCAGCCACCATCAAGTACAGAAATACCTCTTGTTGGGGAAGAGATTTAAAACTTCCTAACTACTGAGCAGAGGAATCTTCAATCTATTTTTAACATTACCTAGGGAATGTCTTATAATGGTTTCTTCAACAATTGATAATTTGCAGAAATCTTACATTGAATTATTTGGACCTTTGATTTCATACAATTTCACACAAGTAGGATTTGTAAAAAATCCTGCTTCTGTTATTTCAATTTAACTGAAAAAAAATAAAGCTCTTTTGGGATAATGTCCTAACATGTTAATGTTTTCCATTGTGACACTATTCCTTGAATATCTTCCAGCTTAGCTACATCCATGGCATTTCACAAGGAGTCAGTCCAAAAATGCTTAAAATTTCAGCAAAACAAAGTAGCACAATTTTTTTCTGATACCTCTGCTTAATAAGATTTTATACTTTGACAGTTCATCCAAAGAGACATTCAAGATGAGAGAGCATCTTTGAATTTCATAAAAGTCCAGGCAAAACTCTTTGCACCTGCTGTCCGAAAAGTCCAAAACTAAGATCCATGAAACCCTCACTTTTTCCTTCCTAAAAACAGTCTTTTGGGGAAGGATAGTCCTGCACTGATTGTAAGGAGCAGGTATGACCAGGGTGATAGGTATGCATAACCTCCTCAAATCTGAACTAAATTATTATTCTGGATACATGTTTCATGCCTGTTCAGAAGTCTCCTATTTATCTGCTTTATTCATGAATTTTACTGGACTCATGAGCTAGCCCTCTCTGCTTACTAATTTGTATAAGCAAGTCAAACTTCAGCCAAAATTTTATCTGTCTAGTCAATGTGGTTCCATTGTCTTGCTGGAATGACATGATCCTCTGAATTGTGTTTATATTACACTGATGATATAGTAAGAAGTTAAATTTCAATATATGAATGGTTAATAGCTCATTTTTGCTTTAAGACTTGTTGGGAAATGTACCTAGCAAGGTAACCATTTATTTTTTGTCTCTCTAAAAGCTATGTTATTTATTGTAATTAAAACAGGGTATCCCAGGAAATTAGAGATTAAATATCTAAAGCTACCTTTTTTAGTTTTACAGTTTAAGAAGTATAATATATTTGCATACTTAGAGGTTAAGTATGTCTCAGGTGGAAATAATTAATACATAGTCTAAAAAGAAACCAAATTATATGTTCAGATGAGCTTCACTTTTTGCTTAAAATGCTTCAAACCAAAATGATTTCAGAAAGTTTCCACAAAAATCTGGTCTTCTGTCCCACTGCAGAAGTGAAGTTTACAAGAATGTTTTCTTTGGAACAAAAAAATAAAGGACAAAGAGAAATTGGGATATTGTTCAATATAAAAAAAGTCTCTTAAACCAAAGTAAGCTAGATGAACATATCCACCCTGCTAACTTCTCACATGCTTCTGTGTATCTATGTGGGTGTAGAATTTGGTTCAACATGTAAATAATACTGGATGCCACCTACAGTACAGCTTACCTACATGTCTTGGATAAGACGAAGTAGCACCCGTTAAGTAGCACCTCAATACCATTGAGTCCAGCGATGATTTTTTTATATATATATATCTTTACAGGACACATGCCATTACAGGAAAATATGTTAATGACATGAAAAAAACCTAAATCCATTTTGCATTAAGAATCATAGTGGAGTGGTCCCACAATGCAACCTAGTTTGCAGATACTGGGTCTTACTGAAATAATATTTGGAAAACGTTCTCACTGCATCACTGTGTTTTTTTCTACCTAGAGGAATTTTGCACCCTATTCAGTTCAGGATTTATATAATATATATTCACCGAATCTAGAACCAGATGAATGCTGTTATAAATTCACTTTTGATTTCTCAGATATTCATGAAAACTCAGGCTAGAACAATTAAAACATTAATGTATATGGTACTGAAATTAAAAGGCCTTAATCAAGAAACTCAGTGTTTTCCATAGTAAGCAATAGTGTCACTGGAAATGAGAAGCCAGACACACTTTCATGAACTTACATATCCGTCATGTTATTACAGAGCACAAATAGTCATTTGCACTAATATGAATTAGATGTATATGACTAACAGGTAAAAGTGTTTTGAAAAATAATGAAAGTTTTGGCAATTAATAATTCAAAAGAAAATATTTGTAAAAAATTCAAGATAAATTTCAATACATCCATGAGAAACTTGAAAGGGATTCAAAGTATGAAGTTAATTTAAAGATTTCCCATTTGAGATTTTTTTTTCTTGCACAAAAAAAAAAAGAAAAAAAAGCTTCCCCACCATGTATTGAGCTCAGTGTCTGGTGTCCAAGACTAGCATGAATGGTGTTAACCTGTGTGATCCAACATGGACACAGCTGCCTCCCTCAGAAGTGATGACTACCTGGCAGTTTGCCCATGAAGAGGATTACAGATCACTTGGTACATCAGTGACTCAATGTTGTGATTTATTTCTGTAAACATATATCTTTTTGATTGACAAAATTTAGCCCTGAAGAAAAGACCCTTTGCTTTTTCAGAGTGATGAGTGTCTTCTAATACTGCTGGGGAAATCTTTGTTGAGTTCTTCCTGTTTCAGACAGGAGAAGACTTCAAAAAGTACCCAATATTCCATATACTAAATAGTCATACCATAACTGGCAATTAGAAGCAAAAGAGACCACCGTTAGCAGGAATTTCAGCTGTTTTCAAAGGATGCATTTGTGTGCATGTGAGTGCAGAACAGAGTGAATCCAAACAAAAAAGATAACACAGCAGGTAAAAGGGCAAGGTGAAGGGAGAAAAGAACCACTGAAATATAATTTTGGCCATTGAGATCAGTGGGTCAATGTGTTGCTAAGTTATTTATATGTTTTGAGAGCCTAAATTCCACTTATGACAAACAAAATTAATGTTTTATAATTCTTAGCTCTTGCACAGAACAGAGCTGATGGATCTGATGCTTAGCATTATTTTTACTTTACAGACTGGGGTACTAAAGATATGTCAGTACTTTCAACAATTTCATTTAGAAAGTGATATTGTAGTGAACAGTTGCTAAGGTACTTGTAATATTAAATAAATTAAGTGTAGAATTTAGTTAGACCCTATTAAGAAACTAAATTTTGCTGAAATTTAGGAACTAATAAATTTAAGACTTTGTGATAACAGTTACACATACATTTACAAAAAATTCTTGGCAGTGTTAAGTAAGCGTGGCTTAAAAACTAAACCTATATTACAGGATCAGTTTCCCTATTGCTTTTGTCTAATTCTTGAAACTTGCTACATCCAAAAATCATAGATACTGAACATGGTAAAATATCACAGCAGTTAATATACCCATGAAAACCTTTTCTTTCCAGTTCAAGTTAGATGAAAATTCAGCCTATTCTGCTCAAAAAAGTGAGACACAGGTAAGAATACACTGCTTTTTAATACAGAAAATATGCTACATTTTTATTCCAGTCAGCTTTAGAAATTTATACTCTCTTCAAGGTTGGTTTTACTAATAAAATTGTGTTCTTAAAAATAAATCTATCCAAGCTGATACTGAAGCATACCTTCAAGGAAAGACTTACATACCCTTGAACAACTCTTCATATGGATTTTGTTAAGGGGTGTGTTTTGACCCAAACTGTTGGGACAGCACATGTGAAGGTCTCTCAACTCACTCCAAGATCCCACTGACTCAAAAGGACTCTGGCAGGACACAATCTTACATCACAGATGTCTCTGCAGATTGAAGCTAGCTCTTGGAGGACACTGCTATGATTTCTGCTGTGTTGCACATGACCTCAAGGTCAATATAGCTTGACCCAAATCACTGAGGTCCATGGGGAAAAAAAAAAAAAAAAAGACAGCCAAAACCTTTCATTGAGATTAATAGACTTTAAAACCATGCCTCACTGAATAATTGTTATGGTGATTTTCTTGACAGAAATTTTTGAACTTCTAATTTCTAAAAAAAGACATTTTTCACTCATACTGAATACCTGATCCAGGAGCATGTTCTGGTTAAGCAGTTCCACCAAAATGGTTGCTAGTTCTTCTCTCTAATTAGGAATTGTCATACTTCAGATCTGTAAAAAAATATTTTGCCTACACTGACAATGAGAAATCAATAGAAAGACTAGTGTCACATCTAAACCTTCATTGAAGTTGTCCTTTAAACAAGAATGCATTGCCTGAATTGATTTGATACATGATAAGACAAGACTCTAAGAGGAAAAATAATGAAACATACTTATGGTTTCCAATTTTGTTAAATTGAGAATTTGTGGACCATAACTATGTATGCATTTTTGGAGCATACAGAACAGTGGGATTTCTATCTGCCTATAATAATAAAAATATTTAATAAGAGTAGTCATTTACTATAGCATCATTCCTTTTTTTTGTAATCTCCACTTCTGCCCTGCCTGAGTAATCAAATTGCAGTATAATACTGTAAATGGCAATAACACTCAATCAGGTATGGTGAATAAGTTCCTGGAGCTATTAATTTATGAAAATAAGGAACCCAAGCAAACTCATCACAGATATATAAACTGGGTATTTATTTCATCCTCCTTGAATAGGTCTTTAAAATCTGGGTCAATAAATAAAGTAGCTAAACAATCTATGTAAGTTCTAACAAATGACTGATTATGTCAATATGATTGAAAAATATAGCTATGTTCTCCCTCTCTGCATGATTTGGTACCATGAAATGTTCAGGATTCACTGAAGTGTCACAAAGAACATTGGGCTGATCTGTAAAAACATATGGAAATTGGTAACATGGACAGTTGTCATATGACTAGATTGGGTTCTTTTTTATTGCCTTCATATAATTCAAAGGTTACAAGGAGGGCACTGGACAGAAATAAAAGAGTTCCAAAGAAACAGCACCTGATAAATTTAAAGAGAGTCACTGAAAGACAACGCTTAAATTAGTTGTGCAGATTTTTCTAGATCCTATAGGCAGAGAAAGGTACACAATACACTTTGTCTGCTGGGGAAACAAAAAGGTTTAAATTACTCCAAAGAGTTAAAAAGGCATTCTCTGTATAGATGTGGGAAATTTATGTGAGCACCAGGTACTGCAGTGCATGACTGAGTAGAAGAATTAGTTAATACTGCTCTACAAACCTTTAGAGGGTGATGGTACAGAGCTCTGCTACCTGTCTGCATCACTTACTATATTTTGACATGCAAGAAAAAGTGTTCAATTTTTAATTGACTACTATCCAGCCCATTTCCAGCATCTGTGAAGAACAAGCTTGATTTGTTAGATAAAGTTGGACCAAATGAATGAAGCAAACATAAAATATTTCTCAGTTATAAAAATAACTTATTTCCTGGTATGAAGGGCAAAAGCAATGGATCAGACTCCAAGCCCACCCAAGACTGCAACAGGTTCCTTCTTATGTCAGCTTGGTCATCTCTGTATGGCAAGCTGCTGTGATCTACCATGCAGAAGTAATGTCAAGTATTACAAAATGGTTTCATTGCTGCTTGACTTTAAATGCCTATTAAACCTCCTTACTGAATCCAGTGCCTTAGAAAAGGAATATTTGTATTAGCACAGAAGAGGAATCAAATAAAGTAATTTCTCTGCTCTGTTCTCTCATAAAAGATCATTTCCTTCTCCAATACCTCAATGTCACCACAAGTCAATGCAGATTAATGAAGCAAAGGGAAACAAAAAAAATGTCTGCTGTGGGAAATATTTCTGTGCTTGCTTTCTATAGAAGAACTGATTAAAATGCATGACCCACTATAACCTTCAGATTTCCTCTGTTTAAACATTGATTCTTAGGGGGGCGAAAACAAAGGACAGATTGCAAATTAAATCATAGATAAGTACTGTCATGCTGGTGGAGACAAGTTCAATATGGATGAATTCTCTATTTAGAAATACAAAATCAGTGTCAGCTGATCCTTCTGAAATGTCTTCATGCCTCTGGAAAAAAAGAAAGTTGTGGCAAATGAAATTTTGCTTTACTTTAATTTTGTAAAAAATTTCAATGCTGCTAGGATTTATAAGGTCAGTCTTGTATTAGGTCTGTCCAGTTCACTAGCTGTTTAAAGGGACTGGGCACATACTGAAAAATATATGGTGGGAATGTGGCTGATAGTTGGAAAAATGGCTAACGACAACAAAGGGTATGTATCTGAAAATGCAGGATACAATATCAGAACAAAAGCCTTCATAGCCATAGGTCAATAAGACTACTTACGAAGTTGACTGCCTAAGTGGGAGATTTTGGAGATTGAAGTTTTCTGTTGAATTTAATAATTAGCTTCAATATCTCAAACTTTGAATTAATGCTAAAGTATAGTCAAGAAGCAAGATGGGGGACAGTAGCTAAATCTACAACCATGGATAATTCAACACAATAGAAGCAGATCATCTACACGAATCTAGTATCTCATGAAGAGAAAATAGCTTGCACCACCAGTACTTTTGTGCAGATAAACACTATTTTGTGACTGTAAAGCTCAAACAGTAGACCCATCATCTGCAGCTTACATGTGTCTGTATTTTATACAGTACAGCAAAAGAGGAAGTGACGCAGCTGGAGTAGCAGGAATTGAATGTAAGTTGCCAGAATCAAAGAGGCTTGTGTGAAATGATTGAAATCCATTTCTACTTATGGTGCAGCAATATCCATGTCATATCTTACACCAGTTCACATCCACAGTAGCAAGGCTAGCTGAGAAGAAAATTAATAAAGATATGGAGAATAAAATAGCCTTTTCTCCCAGTGCTGCTTACCTCTATCATAGATAAGCCTTGAGGTAGGTACCTTGACAGGGCACAGTGGAGGACTTTAACTTGTCTTCTGTTCTCTGAGATTTTCCACTGAACTTACAACCACGGCACATGCCAGAACAACTGCATTCACATCTTGAAATCAATTTGTAAGTGTCATATTTGGGTCATTAAATTAAGACATTTGATCTAAGGTATCACTGCTGTACTAAGGATTCTTGAGACAACAGTCAGGCAACTCCTGCAAACAGCACAGAGCTCACTCCACTGAGCCTGGAGCAAAGGTTTGCTTGACAGTGAAGTGATAATGTGTGCTGGCACGTCAGGGTTTCTTTGCACTGGACTGACTGGTGGAAAGAGGACGCTAGACAACATGACATCTTACCAGCTTCATCCACACAGGTAAACATGTTCAGTGATGTACAACATAAGCACATAAACTAAGATTTCCTTTGATAGTTCTACTTTCCTGTTTTTTCCCTCTGAATGAAGAACACAAACTGTGACTAGGTTACCAGCTGAGTATTGTGTCAGTATTTTGTCAGTAGAAACCAAAATAGTGTAGAATATACATACAGAGGAAAAAGCAGATAAACTGCCCTGGTCTGAAACTACCTCCCTACACTACAAAATAGAGTTCTTTGCTCATTGAAGACCTTCAAGACCTGAACAAAGTCTTGATCTCAGTAGGGGACCACTGTTATCTGCTATTTTAAAAGTATTTTCTATACTGTGTCTAATGTTTGAGTTTCACTTTGAAGATGATAATGTTGATGACCCCCTTCTAAGACACACATGTGCGAGCATACACATGCACAGATATGTTGATGTTATGTTAGAATATGAAAGGACAATTCTCTAAGAAGTTGCATGCCTTCTTCAAACACTGGGATATCAGAGACTGCCCATCATCATTATTGCCAAGCTAAAACCTCTGAGGTGAACATGGACTTTGTTCAAAAGCTGAAACAAAAGTCTTTTCATTTATCCCTGAGCAAATTCTCAGGTGGAGTTGTTCTTCAAAGTATGCCATTAGGGAGGGAAGGAGAGAAGACTTTGTCTCCGTGTTAAGCAATTTTATCACAAGAATTGAACATATAAGGTTTGTTTAAGAGTACATGACTAAAGCCACAACTTATTTTTCAAGTGCATATCACTTGTGTGAGCACTGTGATTAATAATCCATAAGTAGCACAGGTGCAGACAGATGACAGGAAATCCTAGCTGAGGCTCAAGACAATATGTGGTATTAGTGTGTTAGACTTCATTGGGTTTCCGTGGTCTTTGCAATTTACTGCAAAAAATCTTAGAGAAACACCATGCGGCCAATAAGCCTGTCCCCAAACTAAAACTACAGCAAACGTGCAAACATTAGCTGTATTTATACTCCTGAGTACTGGGGCAGACTACAATAAGCAAGGATCATCATTCACTGTTTCTGCTCACAGAGAAAACCTACACTCCTTCAAAGCAAGTAATTTTGACATAAATAAAAGCAAAACCAATCCTAAGGCAGGTTTCATGACAATTATGTCAGAGAAAAAAATCAAAGCAAGAACGAAAATGCAGTACATAGCTGTTCCCTTAATTCATTTAACATGTTAATAAAAAGAAAATTTTAAGAGATTCAGTGATGAACAGCTTGTCCTGTGCAGCATTGTTCAAGGGATTGCCCTTCAGTCATCTAATTAGAGTCAGAAGGATATTGCTGATGATAATCATCATATTTGGCACTTGCTTTATATAGCATCTTTCATACAAGGATGTCAAAGATTCATAAACGTCAGTTAATTCCTATTCTTATCAACTCTCTCACACAGTAATATTAGCATTCTATTCTTATATAATTCAATATTTTATAGATATTGTAAGTTACCTGTAAGTACTCTAGGTTATTAATTTTATCACCATGCAACCTCAGTTAGCAAAAAGTCACAGAATGAATCTAACACTTTTAGATTACCAGAAGCACTAGTCAACAGGCTTTGAAGTCTACTCTCAGGATTCCAGAATGTAGACTTCAAGGGCTGCATTTGCCCTCTAGTATAGTAGAGAATTGTTCGGAACAGTGGCTGCTTTGACTTAGAGAGCAACATTATTTGTCACTTGTATTTAAACAAGCACTGGGTAGAGTATTCATGAGTTCTTCTTGTTTACTGAGCAAGAATTATTTTTGCCTAAGGTCTGCAAATGAATTATATGATTTCTTCTTTTCTGCTCAAAAATCCCTCCTACTTTTTCTGCAAGATTTCTTTTGTGCCCTTCCAAAATGGGTGTGGAGATCAGATCTCTGCCAGCCTGGATTCTAGACTGACACCATAATCAGAGGAACTGGATGAAGAAGACATTTCAAGAAAATTATATTTCTATGAAATGGATATGATCCTGATTCAGACATCAAAATAAATCTGAATCTCTGCATTAACCAGAGTGGATGTTTCTGTTGGATCTGTATGTGAACATGAAGTAGTTATAAAGCCCTTTATCCCATTGTCTCCTCTCCAGCTCCAGAACTACCTTTTTGGTATCCAGATGTGATGGCTCTTTTTTTCTTTTTTCTGTAACTATCTTCAACAGTCTGCTCAGTACCATTGACTATTTTCTTTCACAAGAAACAAGGTCATACTATATCCCAGCTGTCTGGTTTGCAGTATCATATGAAAGCTTGTCCTTTTCGTCTCTCCCTTTGGACATGTCCACATAGAAGCAACCAGGCTCAGCACCCCAGTCACATTTCTTAACGACACTTCTAAACAAACCATGTGGTTTGGGAACAAGGCACACTACATCCTGGACTGTGACCTTGCTGTTTCACACAAACAATGCCACACTCTGTGGCAAGTTTCTATGGTCTTCATGAATACTGTTACCTGTTGCCTTTGCAGGACCTAAAACTTTGTGATGTGTGAGCAATTCTGTGAGCCTGTCATGAAATTCTGTCCATACCATTGAAAATAAGCCCCTGCATTAATGTTTGTCTAAACCATGGAAAGACTGGCTGCTACGCCTCATCTACAAAACTGCAGAACTCCAGATTATTTCATTCAAAAAAAAGATCAAAATGTAGTATTAATTTTAGACATTTCACTGCTCTGGCCTTTCAATCAAAATGCATTTCAGATTCAGACAGAATTAGTTTATGCTAAAAAGAAAAATGTATTCACTTATTATGGAAAAATTTTCATGTTATTTTGCAACCTGAGTCTTTTATTGCTTGTGTAGGTGGAACAGTGATAATTAAGGAGAGAATTAAAAGCTCAACACAGTAAACGTACAAGAAATTACATATCAGACAGTCAAACTTTTGAGCACACAGTTCTCTAAAGCTGTAACTTTTCAACAGTTTTACATACCAGTGAAACACATGGTTGAATGTATTTTGTGGTTGATTTGGCAAAAAGGTTTGCAACATCTTCTGCATGCTGTCATTTCTGTGTGTACCTTCAGATTCTCACTTGCCCTCTTGCTGCTGTCATAGGCATATAATAACTATTTAAGATGTAGCTGATCCCTTTTGTCCTGTGCATTGCCAAGAGCAGATTTATTAACAGCCAGCCAAGGAAAGAGCACAAAGTCCATACGGGATATCTATGATTTTTAGCTGGCAAAGCAGTTCTTCACCCCTGCTGAAGTATTAGTGATTAGGATACCATCAGGCCTGCAAACGTTGTAGCTGTGTCCTCAACATATCCCCATTCTCCCTCAAAGTAATTTACATGCAACAGGTGTGGAATACAGCTCCAGAACACCAGAGATTAATTCCTTCAAAATGTATTTTTTTCCAGCTGCTCTGGGGACCATCCAAACACCCATCATCTCAAAGGGAAATGCTTTCCTTGACAATCTAAGACCCCACAAAAATTCATAGCATGAAAGCAAATTCCACTGTGTAATAAGACTAGCACTGCAGTTTCAATAAATATAGACCTAAATGCCTTCCTGTCTAGCTGCTCTTACAAGCTCCTTGAAGACAGGATGTAATATGGCACTCAGTGCAGCACTCCTCACACAGATCTCTTTGTAGTAGGCTTGATCTCTCATCTCCATGTAGTCCATGTAGACTTATGTTAAAAAAAAAAATCCATAGTGCATGTGGAAAGGTGAACTACTCTGAGAACAGGGTTTTCCTTGCCATGAAAATACTTTCAAGATGAAGGCTTGCCTTTTAACAAATGCATTTAAACTTGAATTGACTTCCTTTCATAGAAAACTTATGCTCCAGTACAATGGACATCACAAAAAATCATGGGCAGTATTTGTTTCATTTAAAGTTCAAAGGACAGATCTAGCCTCCGTTATTTTTTTTTTCTAGTAAGAACAGAAATAAGCCACTGTGTCTAGAGTCTTTTAAAGGAGAATGTTAAAAATTTTACATTCGACTGATTGAAACCTGGTATTATGCCAGCCTTCTAAATAGTTTAGTATTTATGCTAATTAATATATTATCATTACAGTAAATTTGACTAATTCTTCCTATTTGGTTCTTGTAAAATGGCTGATTTCCATTCACAAACTAATGAAAATTTAAAGACACTTGAAAAGCATGCTATTTATGCAGCACAGAGCTGAGACCTTGTTAACACCTTTCTCTCCATACTACATCCTACATTGACTAAAAATTTTTTGTGGCTGTGGTAGCAGAGCCCATTTTAGGCTTACAGAAGACAGCAAAGGTTCTCAATTTTCTGATGCAGAATAGTTTTTTTATTTAATGTTTTAAGATGCAGTGGGGTGACTATTAAGAGAAGGGAGACAGTGCACTGCATATTGCACGTGGTTTGGGAATAAGAAAAATTATTTCATAGATCTCACTGCAGGTATTGATGCTACCACCTTTTCAATTCATTATTGCTACTTAGCCAGGGAATAGCAGCCAAACAGCTGAGAAGACATAACAGATCTTGCTGCTACCTCTGAAATTAATTTAAATTAACCTTTTCTATATTAACCAACACTATAATGCCAATTACACCATGTTACCCCTAGGGGCTTATAAAAATTCCAGCCAGATCCACAAAGAGCACCTTAGCCTACCACTTCAATGCTAGTTAAGACTAACCGACTAACTGAAAATCAAGGTCGCTAACAGAAAACCAAAAAAGTGCTTGGTTCAACAGGCCAATCCACAGTGATGCAACTTTCACACAGTGTCCTGGTTTTGGCTGGGATAGAGTTAATTTTCTTTCCAGTAGCCAGTATAGTGTTATGTTTTGGATTTAGTATGAGAAGAATGTAGATAACACATTGATGTTTTCAGTTGTTGCTCAGTAGTGTTTAGACTAAGTCAAGGATTTTTCAGCTTCTCATGCCCAGCCAGCGACAAGGCTGGAGGGACACAAGACGTTCGGAGGGGACACAGCCAGGGCAGCTGACCCAAACTGACCAATGGGGTATTCCATATCGTGTGATGTCATGTCTATCTAGTATATAAACTGGGGGGAGTGGGGGTGGGGGATCGCTGCTCGGGAACTAACTGGGCATCAGTCAGCAATTGGTGAGCAATTGCATTGTGCATCACTTGTTTTCTAAATTCCAAACGTTTTATTACTATTGTCATTTTTTACTGTTATTATCATCATTATTAGTTTCTTCCTTTCTGTTCTATTAAACTGTTCTTATCTCAACCCACAAGTTTTACTTTTTTTTCCCAATTCTCTCCTTCATCCCACTGGGGACAAGGGGGCAGTGAGTGAGCAGCTGCGTGGTGCTTAGTTGCTGGCTGGGGTTAAACCATGACAACACAGTCATGTCACAATTAAATCTCTAATAACCAAATTTGGTTACTTATACATGGTAAATTTTATCATTTAAGCTGCTACAGTTGCGGGTTTTTCTCACACCAGTAAAAATACAATCAAGATTCATAGATTTCATTACAATGAGATAAAGAGTAATCAGTACAAAAGTATTTAACTCAGGTCTCAAGATGTTTGCCATATATTTTGTTATTCTACATTCTGCTAAAAACCTAAATACTAACAGTTTGCCATAATTAACCCAGGTGGAGACTAAAGAAGCAAAAAGACTCTTTGAGTTGCTTTGTCAAAGAAGCCATAAGGATAGCAAGGCAAAGAGTAAAGAAATTACACCGTACATGGCCAGGATAAATTCAGCAATTTAGAAACACTTGGAGAAGAAAAACCCTCCAGATTCTTTGTGCTATTCTGTAAATGGAAAGTAACTGTTTTGTTTTTACAGAGACACTCAGTTCTTCAAGTTCCCCATTTGCTGTGAAAATCATCATAGACAATTAGAAGTAATTTCTCAGTACTTAGGCCCACGTACTAGTCCATACTCTGTTTTGTAATTTTAGCAATCTTTGTGTGTTCATAAAAGAGAATATAAAAAAAATTAAACCTTTTTTCTTTTATTTCTCTAGCACTTCTTTAAAAGCCTTATTTCTTTTTCTTGCATTTTGAAGCCCTTGTGATTCATGAGTGAATGAACTAATTTCAGCTCCAGTTTTATTAAGGAAAGTGATCAAAGTACAAAGCACAACTGGCCATTCTCAGCATTACAATACGTACATCGCATGCATGTTGATTAAACAATGGACTTTTCATGTGGGAAAGACTTTCAAATAAGAGCCATCTGTTTTTATAACTTTCATGTAGCATTTTGTAGATCTCACATAGTACCATCATTACACTAAGTATTTTATTTGTTCATTCCTTCTCTATAATTTTACAAGGGAAGCTAAAAATTCCCTTATTGTTTGGCAGTTGGATTATCTCCTTGAGCTATCTGAGCTTAATGCTTCTGTGGTATTGAGCACATATTCAGAAAGCTGATGGAAAAAAATGAATGAAATATTTTGGATGCTGAAATGTGTCACAGAATGTCTGACTCTAACTGAATAGAGAAAGGGTTCTCAGCTGGACTGCAATCAGTGTTAAAAGTCTAAATATTTCTACTTCCCCAACACCATACAGAAAGCAGTAATCTGCTTATTAGCATAATATCTTTAGTATAAATATCACAGTAGCATGGAACAGGTAGTTGGGATCTATTGTACTAGGTGCAGTACAATACAACAGACTGAGAATCCCTCCTCTGAGAAGGCTGGACAGCTTGAGATAGATTTAAGAAGAAAATTAAACGTGCAAATGGGGTAGGGTGAGGATCACAGGATAGGAAAGAGATATGGAAAAGAAGGCAGAGTTAAAAAAAGTGTAGTCGAGAGTCAGAAGTCTTCTCTAGTCAGTAACAGTAAATACAGCTGTGCACTATGGAGGCTGGGTGGGGTTGAAGAGGGATTTTGGAGAACAAGAAGGAGATTGTGATCATGAGTTCTTCCTGCTGGAAAAGTACAGCAGGAGACTACCTGCCAGGAAAGTAAAAATCACCCATTCTTCAGCCAAGTTTAATACATTTTCTACACATCTTTAAATGCCAGGCAATTGCTATATTCCCATCTGAATCATACATAAGAGAAGCATGAATTAAGTGACCCAGATAAAATAAGAACTCACTCCAGATTTCTATTAACCCCTAACTGACAGGTATAAATTGTGTTAATATTTTGCAATTTCACATACTTTTCCATTGATGGGTGATTCTTTATTAGCTGTGAAATTCTGTCCTTGAGCAGATCCATGGATTTCCAAGTCAACAGAAATGATTATAAATAAAGAAATCCACACTGGAACCTTAATATATGTTTGCACACAATCTGCTTTTTCTGTCGGTCTAAATAAAGGTTTACATACAAACTAATATATCCTCTGCTTAACAGGAATTTCAGGTATGCAACAGTTGTGCTGTTTCACTGCTGTCCTGAGAAGAGTCCTGCTACTGCTCCCACACTTACAGAACCAACAGTTCCCTTTTCTTATGCAATTGTACTGTAGCGATTTTGGCCATAAAACCACACAGTAGTTAAGCACATTGAATGCGCAGTGCAGTAAAATAGATAACAAAGAGGTGCCCCATGCTGCGAGTCTCATGAAAGCATTTCTTGTGGGAAGATTTCCAGTCTACTTTGGTAATTCTGTCCATTGCTTTTGAGTTTCTACTCTGGTTTGGAGAAGGGCTCGGTGTAGCTGTAAGGAGTAAGTATTCACATTCAACTACATAGCAGCAGAGCTAGACATACACTGATACTGAAAAAGACCATCTTGGCATCTCAATCAAGAGACATATGGGAAAAAGGAAAAAAAAAATAGTTGGGAAAAGAAAAAGTAAGCACTTGTGCCACTGGAATGCAGATCCAATCAACAAACGGAAATTTCCTACTTAATTCCCCTACTGAGTAGCTATGATTCTATGAAATTTGTGGCATGCTTTCTCTCCTTGCAGCTGTGCCACTGTGATGATTCTGTCCATGCTCAGAGGTATAATGAACCTGCATTCTCAGGAAAAGAGTCTGAATATGAAAAAGAAAGTAATCACTAAAATTCTAGTGTGAAAAGTGAAGGCCACCATCCAGCTCCTGGATTTGTTGTATGCAGAGGACAAAGGAGAAGAAGAAACAAAGTGGGACTTCATATTTTCAGGGGCACACTATGCTGATGACAACTGTCTCGTGCAATCTTGGACACCCACCCCCCGCCTTCTGCTTCTTGTCACCTCCAGCTGAAGAGCAGGAATAAAACTTCCTTGTCTCCCAGGCACCTCATGAAGGCAGACGCACTGAGATCTGTACCTGGAGGGATGCTCCCAGGACAAAACCACACAGGTCCATGCAACAGCACTTGCTGGCAGCTTCTGCAAGAGCTTCAGCAAAGAAGTTGGACTGATGAGAGGGAGTTAGTGAATTACCTGTCACGCCCACAAGTTGTTCCACAAACAAATCTGGAAAATAGCTGATAGGAGCACTGTTGTTGCCTATTCTGGAGGGAAGAGAGGGTTTTTCTTTTTTTTTTTTTTTTTTTTTAAATGAGGAGCTTTCAGTCTATTAGCTTCTACCAGAACCAAATCTACCATTGAAAAGGGAGTCGGGGGGGGTGGGGGGGAATTAAAAATGCAGCCTTCCTAAGGGAGCTCTGAAAATGAGATAAGATAGCTATTTATATGCATTTAAAAATAATTCTACTAACTGGAGCTCAGTAGTTTTGAAACAGATATGCATTATACTCAATCAAGACATTTTATAGCTATGCAGATGTTATTTAAGTAAAAAAATGTATATTTTCACTTTGTTCTGGTTTAAAGCATTACTAAATCATGTTCATTTTATGTAGAATTTTATATAGATTTCACATTTTTAAACAGAAAAGAGGGAGGCAGAATGTGCTTGAGAATAAGGAAATGCTATGTTTTTCCCTATTGACTGAAGCACTCCACACTAAGACCAAATGTTTTATAATCTAACACAACCTGGAGCACTACTCCACACTAAACAAAGATGGTGAGTCACATGAAGAGGATTTGCAAACAAATCAAGCATCCCTGTGCTATCATCTAACTTGACTGCCTACTACAGCACAACTTTGGCCTTGCACAACAGCATTTATGGCTCTTTTTCAGCAATCTGCAGTAAAACCTATTTCTACAGCAGCCACACTTATAGATCATAGCTGTAGGAGTACTCAGAAGCCTGTATTTGAGGGAAAAAAACCCCATAAATTAGAACCTAGGGTTAACTAATAAAACAAAGTCCTCTAACAGAAAATGTGCATTTGTTTGGGCCAAGTATTTTAGGGCCAAATATTTTACTTGGTAACAAATTCATTTCTAGATATGTGTGTCATGCATACTCCTGGATATCTATTTGTCCTGTGAAGACTCACTTGCTCCTTAGAGCAAATGTGACTGCTCATCTGTAAAAGAAAGCCTTTAATGCTAGACAGGAAAGATCATGTGAAAGTTGATAAATCTAATGATCCACTATTTCATGGATAGGTCTTTGAGCAGATAATGCACTAAAAAGCATCCATAATGCAACAGGCAGCTCTTTCTCATGATGACAGAAAATCAGCCTATGTTCTCAAACATACACAGCACTTCAGTGTACTACAGCCACAGAATTAAGCCAGCTGCCCACATAACAGCCACTGCAATACAGCAAAGTAGTGATGACTTCATATAACTATGTCAGAAAATACATCCCTTCGCCCATGTAAAGGTGGAAAAAAGAGGATGACTGAAGTAGGCAGCAGAGGCTGGAAATGTGCAGGAATTCATTGCTTGATAAACACACTAGCCTTTTTATTGGGTTTGTGTGGCAAGGTTTTGGTAGTGGGGGTGACTACAGGGGTGGGTTCTGTGAGAAGCTTCCCCCATGTCCAACAGAGCCAATACCAGCCAGCTCCAAGACAGAACCGCTGCTGCCCAAAGCTGAGCCTATCAACGGTGGTGGTAGTGCTTCAGGGATAACAGATTTAAGAAGGAAAAAAAGTTGCTGCACATCAGAAGCTGCAGCCTGAGAGAAGACTGACAGCATGTGAGAGAAATCAACCCTGCAGACCCCCAGGTCAGTGCAGAAGGAGGGGAGGAGATGTTCCAGGCGCCGGAGCAGAGATTCCCCTGCAGCCCGTGGGGAAGACCCTGGTGAGGCAGGCTGTCCCCCTGCAGCCCAGGGAGGTCCATGGGGGAGCAGATCTCCACCTGCAGCCCGGGGAGGACCCCACGCCAGAGCAGGAGGGTTCCCGAAGGAGGCTGTGACCCCGTGGGAACCCCGCGCTGGAGCAGGTTCCTGGCAGGACCTGTGGACCCACAGGGCACCCACACTGGAGCAGTTTATGAAGAACTGCAGCCGGTGGGAAGGACTGACGTTGAAGAAGTTCATGAAGGTCTGTCTCAAAGGGAGGGACCCCATGTGCTGGAGCAGGGGAAGAGTGTGATGAGTCCTGCACCTGAGGATGAAGGAGCAGCAGAGACGTGTCATGAACTGCCCCCAAACGCCATTCCCTGTCCCTCTGCTCTGCTTGGGATGAAAGGAAGTAGAGAAGTCATGGGGGAAGGTGAGGCTGGCAATAAGGGAAGTGTGTAGGGAAGGTGTTTTAAGATTGGGTTTTATTTCTTATTACCCTACTCTGGTTTGATTGGCAATAGATTAGTTTTCCCCAAGTTGAGTCTGTTTTGCCTGTGAGGGTAACTGATGAGTTATCTCTCCCCGTCCTTATCTCAAGCCATGATTTGTTATATTTTCTCTCCCCTGTCTAGTTGAGGGGTGGTGAGGAGTGATAGAGTGGCTGCGTGGTGCTTAGTTGCTGGCTGGGGTTAAACCACAACACCTCTCTACATGTTGATTAGTTCCATCACATAGAACTCAGCAGAGAGCTATTATCCTATAAGATGGCCCCAAAGGCATGTCAAAATTTTAATCTTCTTTTAAGTTCTATATGGTAATATCTACTTTCTTCTTCTTTTTTATTAAATACAACCATCTTGCTTTATTTCTGCAGAGCTTTTGCATAAGGGCTATTTCCAGACCACACTATAGAGGAACTCTTCTCTGTCTCCCCAGACATAGTTACTGATCTCTGCAAGGAAGGAGGCAAGCAGACACACCAGGGCTCTGAAAAACACATCTGCCATACAGCTTGGCTGGTACAAATCTACATTTGCTACATCTGACTTGTCTAAGGATAGACACTCTCCTCATTTCAGTGCCCCCATCTTCCTGATTCACCTCAGATTTGTAGAGGAGACAAAACCAGCAAATACTCATCTTTTCCTTTCTCATGGCACTCCCTCCTTCAGCAGCATCACATATGGATGCTCTTTTGTGCAACAGATGCTTGGTTTGTTACTCTAGTGATAAGTAAACCAACTGAAAAAGACTTTGAGCTGCTTGGGCTTTATGTGTGCAGCTCTTATTGCCTTTGAATTGTGCAGCAATGACAAAATCCTGTGTGGTGATGATTCCTTGCCCACTGAAGCCAAAAGGATTACTTTCTTGTGTTCAGTGGGTATTGGTTTTTGCCCACAGTGCTCATAAACAATTTGCTCAGTCTGAATACTAGAAGGCACTTTTATGGGAAAAGATGGGTTTATGAGGACCAAGAGATTTTCTACACAGATGCTACTGATGGGCAGAAGTGACCTAGGTTTAACACCTCATTTAAATAGTGGCTCTTTTTAGCAGAGCAGACTCAGACTGCAGGAAGGTGTTCTTCATTAACTCACTTCATAATCCATTTCTTCCTTAATGAAGGGGAGAAAGAACATTTATTTCGAAGGATATCTATGTCATCAAATACATATTATTTGTTCTTGGCTTCTCCCTGATTGCAAAGTTGCCATTAAAAAGATTGAAATTATTTATGGTAAAGCACTCTGTCAGCCCACCCAATAAAGATCACCAACCTAAATAGACCATTCACCAAAAAAAGGCTTATTTCTCCCTACAGCTATAATGCAGTCAAACAATGAAGAAAGGCATAATTGAATGCTTAGAAATTAAAACCAACTAATAGTCCTATTATTGTACAGTTCTGTCTTTTTGTATGCGTTGTTAAAGTTAAGGGTAAAATGGATTGTTTGTAAGGATAAGACTTTCATTAAAATGCATTATTATATGATTCTTACAGACTACATTTCAGTACAGATCATTATTAACATGTTTAAATAAAAAAATCTATCAATACAAATTACATATAGCTAAATGTTTAGTACACCAATGTACTTTGCTAAGCTAAACTACTTTGCATAGGCTTGGAAGCATACACATTTAGATGAACTAAACATAACATCCAACTATGTTCAACTCTCCAAAATAGAGCACATTACTTGGTCAGAACTAATTTACTGGTCAGTAAGCAAGTGGTTAAAACCCAAATTACTTCCAATTTAAATGTTTTCATGTTATTTGTACTTGAGAAATGCTTTCCTTTGTCATCACCGGGGAGTACTCTGCTGTTCTCATGCAAAATAAAATCTGAAGCAGGAGAGAAAAAACTCATCTATTATTAATTAGACATAAATTATTCCTAATCTACACACAGTGCTTAATCCCTGGTTCACAGAAATGCAAATTGTGCTTCAGAAACAATATGTTAACAAGCCATTTGTCAGCGGCAGACAGGAGCCCAAGCTCAGTATAAAATATAGAACAAATGCTTCAAGCTCATTCCAAAGAACATGCTGATTGAAGGTTTACCCTGAGCTGTACAGAAATACAAGATGGAAAACTGTGCAAATAAAATAGTTCACATTGTGAAAAAATTTTTGCCTGTAGTGAAGCTATGCCTAGGAAAAATTTTGTAGATGCTTCTTCCCAAGGGTAGAAGCAAGCTAAACTAATGTTAACAGATTATCTGATCCACTGAGGGAATTCCTATGTTCCTATGTGAAACATAGGAAAAATGTGAAAAATAGTTGAAAAATGTTCCTAAAAGGTTCACTTGAAAATGTTTGGGGTTTTTTTTTCCACATGAAGTCAAACAATGTAATTTCTGTGATATTTCATTATCTCATCAGGTTTGGGAGAAACATTCCCCAGTTTGGGAAGAGGTGAACACATGAAGACTCTACCTTTCATGTAATGTGCTGTTCATTACAATTTGAGCAGAAACAGGATTTTCCTCCCTTCTATACACAGGCATGATGCAGGAAAAGTTGAGTAACTAGAAAAAACAGCTCCCTCCATTACTCATACTGATGTCTCAACTACTGTTCTTCTTACTTTCATAGTCTTTGCAGGTGGCTAAGTGTCACAGGAATATGCAGATATTTTCTGTTGCTATGATGAATTTAACTGTCTAGTAAGGGAAGCTGCACCAGAAAACTGGGATAAAGCACACTACAGAAGTAGGCTTCCTCTGTGAAATTCACCCAAAGCTGAACTGGGCTTTAATGAGTAGGAAAGGCTGTACTCCCAGACACCAGAAAAAAATGTCAGCTCAGGACAACTGCCAGGCAAAATTTCTTGGAGAGGTATAAGCAAACACCCAGACTCCCTGGTTATAGAAAGAGATGCACAAAGCCCTCTGGTAGTATACTATAACCAAAGGATTTCAGTTGTCACCATGGGGGAAACAAAATTAACTGCATTACATCTTACACTGTGAGTATATTATAGTATTTGAATTAAGCCATTTGGTATTTAACAGCAGGAGGATATTCCTAGGGTGAAGATACATGTGCTGCCATCCTCAAAGGCCATTTTCCCAGCAGTTCAGAAAAATAAAGCTACAATATACCGTTAGGTAGGATGGCATACAGGGCACAGAGCTCCCAGAGGAATATAAGCAGTGGCAACCCTCCCCCCCCACACACATTTTTCAGGTCCGTTAATGGTAAGAAGAGCAAAGAGTTTGTCTGTTTCTTGCTGAAGAGTGAGAGTTACCAACATGACACTGAAAGCTAGAGTGTTTGGTATCTTTTTGACTTTCATCTTCAATAAAATATCTGCAGACTGTGACAAGAAGGAGATAAAAGTTTTCAGCCTAAACCAGTCTTTGAGTACTGAGGAAGAGTTCAACTACAGAGAACTGGCTGATGACTCAGGAGTTAATGGCAGTTTCCTTTCCTTTCTTGTGGAGATGGGAGAAAGTCCACCAGATTTGAGTATCACAGTTGTATTTGCTGTCCTTAAAAAGACACAAAGAGGAGTCAGGAAGCTACTTTTATTGACAGAAAACACTGAAAGAAATAATAAAGTATCTATAAAATACTGAAAAAAAGATAAGAAGCAGGAAACAAATTAATAAAGAACATGTTGCATCAAACTAATTAATTTCTTTCCATGACATGGTAACATATAGAGTAGTAGTGGATAGAGTAGTGTTTGAATATGTCATATATCTTAGCTTTAGTACAGTTTTTTGCATTTATAAGATCCTTACAAGCAAGCTAGGGAAACATGGCCTGTACAAAACTACTATAAAGCTGTCCTTGTTGGAAACCACATACAGTACTTACCAGTGGTCCACCACAATGCTGCAAGGATTTATTAAATAGAGTACTGATGCCACTCACTCCATGCTAAACACTATGTTGCTTTATCAGTATAAACACTCATCATGAAAAAGTGGACATGAAATTTGTCAGCTTGGTGTGAATTCACACACACTGGAAGACAAAGCTGCATTTAGAAATTGGCAAAACACTTTGAAAAATACTACTTAAGTCAACAAGAACATGTGAAAAATTTGTAAAGTTGTAGGGAGGAATGTCTTGAGGGAGGGTGGGACATGATGTCATGGAGAGGTAAAGCGGTAGAGAAAGATCCAGGGGAAAAGAAGCTGCTGTAATTTCTGTGAAAAACACCTTCACCACAGAGGGAAATTTAAACAGGAGTATTATCAGGAAGACAAGTGAATACCCAAATACTTCCACTCTGGTCTGTATTGCTAATACCAAGCCTGGGCCCTGTCCAGTTTGGGGTACTCTGAGTCAAGTACTCTGAGTGCTGATCAGCCAGAGAAATGAATGCATCTATGAAATGGAGAAATATTTAACTCACTGGGCTCTTTAGCCTGTAGAAGAGATGACTGAAGGGACACAAAAAAGCTTTAAATACTCAAAAAAAATTTGAAGAACGTTCAGCAAGGAATAAGGGAATAACTTCTTCATTGTGTCTTCTGGGAATGAAGTGGGCTTATATTACAGGTATTTAGATCAGAGACTGGGAAAAACTTTCTAATGGTGAGCATAGCTAACAGCTGGAATAGTTTGACTAAGGACATTGTTTTATAATCTGCCTTGGGCTAATGAGCTCTATCATTTAAAATCAGTCCAGAACATGTACCCCCAAATTCTCCAAATACCTTTTAAATATCCGTCTCCTAGCATAATAAACATCTCAGCCTCTGATTTACTGCTGGAGTTACTTTTATTATGCTGCAAAAAGGAAGCTATCATCCAAGTATCACTGTGTCTGGCAGAGCAGTATATTACTGTGTCCTTTGTACTATATACACACTGCCTGCACACCACCATTCAGCATAAGCCTACTACTGAGCATATGATATTCAGCACATGTGCTGTCCTCCCTCCATGAAAAGCATTCTTAGATCATATTCTAATTTACGACAACATTTTCTCTTGGCTTCTGAGAACTGCCTGATACAGAAATACACAATGTCACAGCAATGACAATTGCTACTCCACAACTATTCCCACTGAAAGTCAATTGAATTTCAATTTCTTTTAGTGGGGAAAGCCAGGAGGAGCCAATTATCGTTGCTTTAACACTGTGCAGTTTTACCTCAGGCGTTACTTAGGTTCCAAACAAAAACATTTCAGATCCTGCTTGCAACCTTCCTCCCAATATGTTGCTCCGACTCCCAGCAGCGGTATTGTATCAAGGGAGAGTTGCGCTAAATACACTTAGCCATGTTGGTCATATTAGCAAATAAATAGAATATTACCTATTCTAAATATTATAAATAAAAAGAAACACATTCAAAATTTAATGCTGTTTGCTCTTTGTTTTACAAACAATGTTACAAAGCATTGTAGTGAGTTCTCCCTGTCACAGCTTATTAATGGATGAAGTCGCTGTGATTCTTTATGGTTTGGACCTAATTGCCTAACCTGGAAGAAACCTTGGCTCTTCTCTATGCCAGGATGGGAGAATGTCAGTACACTGTGAATGCTGCATGCACAACAGCTACTTCCATGAGTCTATGAGAACATGCCCTTCACTTGCATTTGCTGAAAGCACAGAATTGCTGAGAAGCAGTTCCAGTTGTTTACTGATTGGCTCAGCTTCCTGCAATATCGAGGGTGTAGCTCTGAAAATCCATAGCAGATGTGCTCCCTCAGTTTCAGTTCATCAAGATGTATAAACAGTTGGGCTCTGTCAGCAGAGCCAAGGCCATTCTGAGAGTCAGCTGAGGATGGAGGAGCTGCAGTCTGAAAGTAAGTTCATAGGCAAATTAAGAGCACAGTGGCTGAAACAGAAAACTCATTTTAGATCATTATGATTTAGACCTATCATTGATATAAAGCAAGCAATACAAGTCACAGCTTTTAAAATGAAGTTGTAATGGCAATACAATGGGTTTCAAGCCAAGTCCTCAATTCTACAGCTCACATTGTGAAAATTATGAAGCAGCTTATGTACTATGCAGGAAGATAAAGAAACATGCTGTGTTATTTTCTTAGCAACTCCTCTGATTGCAGATCTATCTATCTATCTCTTTTCTTCTGCTTCTCTCATACAGTTACGTGATTTCCAAAATTTGCTACTATGAGGTAACAGCAGCAGCTTTGCCCTTTTCTTCAAACATGCCTGGTCTGGGCTTGACGCAGCACTGATATTCAAAGAAATACCGGCTATAGAATTCAACATATATAGACTACAGACTTCCAACTTGTGAAACACTGAGGCTTATTCTAAAAGTCAATGTCTGATCTTCATATATATGGTGCCAACATTCTTTCAAATTTTGATTTTTACCATTCCTCAGAATTAAACTGGAGCAGGAGATTTTCGAATCAGAAATGAAAACAGTAAGTTGTGCCATTCCCATTAATTTTCTTAAGAGGTTAACACAGAAACAAGGGCATACTTAAAAAAAAAAAGTAGCAGAAATTTCTTATGGGGCAGTTTTTCAAAGAAAAATTAACTGACATTGCACTATTTTTTAACACCACAATTCACATCTTGGCTAAATGAAAGGATTATCTGTCAAGAAGCTATCTAAAAGAAGACATCTAAAAATGTCAGACAATCACAACTTTCTAGTTCTTCAACTGTAAAATTAGAATAAATGAACTTCCCTCCCCTTTTTGTTTATTGTGTCTGTTGATTCAGCAACTTCGCATCAAGCAACAGCTAGCTCTCTCAGTGACTATGTAAAAAATCAGGCCTGTGAAAAATCAGCCTCTCATAAAAAGTCAGAATGGTATAAACTGCAGAGGTATATGGGGTTTGAAAAAAGTTTTTTAGACATTTAGGGAAAAAAACCCCATATTTCAAAATGTATATGTGGTGCTGGGGACAAAACAGATCTGATCATTCTGCAGTGTGAAGGAGTAATTATTGTTTGTGTATTATATAAGGGAAAGCAATAGGTGTTATCCCTGTACACAAGCAAGCATGGATGAACAAACCATGTCATCAGCCTGTGAACCACTTCTGTGAATCCAAATGTGGCATTGAACTGTTGTCTTGCAGAGCACAGGGTCAGTGTAGCTCCATAGCCTAAAACTGTGCTGTGAGCTCATTCTACACAGAGGAGTTTCCTGGTGCAAACACCAAGGTGTTTTCAGCCTCTAAGGACTTGCCCTGATTTCAGCCTTCAGTAAACCTATGCTTCTGCATCTTACCCCTGGTGCCATGATGAGTTAAGCACCATCAATGCAAATAGTTGCCCAGCCTTCTGAAACTGGGGAATGGCAGTAGGACAACTGCACAGAGGACTGTCTAGAGCTGGACAAATTCAGGGTAAATAGTCTATTCACAAAAATACTAAGGGGATTTTCTACATAAAAACATCCAGGTTCTTCAATGCATGTCTCTCCCAAAGGTTCTCCAGTAAGACAGCTGTAATAGCATGATCAAGGAGAGAACCACAATATCTGAAGTCAGCAAAATATAACCCAGCCCACCTATATATCCTCTGGAATCAGAGTTAGAAATTACATACTGCACTCTGCATCTATTCAGCCTTTCAGAAATGCATCGACCAAATAATGTCCAAGTTAAAAGCTTCTGAAAGGAAGAATATCAAGATACACATGACAAAGCATAAGAAGGTGGGAACTGATAGTGCATTTCAATGAAAGTGGGAACTGAGAACACTACTGTCACTTTGATATTTCTGATGCTATTTCCTGTTTCCAGGGGACGATGATGTGAAAAGGAGACAGGTGTTTAGAGCAGACTAGAATCAGGCTGTGGGCAACCAAGATGGACAAGATGCTAACTGCCCTACATTTCCTTGCAGTCTTTCAGCAGACCCTGAAGATTACACTTTGTATTTGTGTGAGTGATCAGTAGTCCTAATTTATCCAAATCCTTCTCTTTTCACACTTCAGATGCCAGGGAGCAAGAAGGTTGAGGGAGAGAAGGGTGGAGAAATATCCTCCCTATTTTCAGCTGTAAACTTCAATAGTCTTCAAACCTGTATATCCAGCTTTTTTTTGTGAACATGATGAATGATTCAGCAGCGATCTCAACTGTCTTACTAAGAACATGTTTATATGAGAGAGCACAGGAAGCTTCTTTAGCATAATGACTCCACTGAGAGAGAAGCTCGTAACTATCACCTCGCTGAGTGTGTTGCCAGTAAGCCTGGAAAATAAAGAAGAAACACAGTTTCTATAGGGGCTTTTAATGTTCCTTTCTGGCCTCTACTTGCAGGGACTCATGAAAAATTTAAACAGCTCAGGAAAGTATGGCAGTTCCGGTATGTGGGCTGTCAAGTTAATTTATGAGTGTGTATAATTGGGTGGTTGCTTTTCCTCTGGAAAGATGAAACAGCTGAGCCAAGAAAGATTGGTATCTACCATTTCCAATATACAGAGACAAATATTTTTAGGGTATGAAAAGAGAGAGAAGCAGAGAAGCATCAGTGCACCTACTAAGAAGCCTGAAAGGTATAAAACTGTATCATTGAATATACTTTCTAGACACAGGGCTCTAATCATCACTACCTTACAGGGCTGTATGGTAACTGCAGAGAGGTTCAGAGTGGCATCATACCCCAGGGAGTTCCCAGCAGAATTCTGCCTACAGATGACACAAGCAGGCAGAGTGCTTTCTGAGGAACTGAGGGAATAAAGGCTTCCTTTATTCTAGCCTCTCTACTGGCTCTGAAATGGAAGTGGATGTGGTATAAAGCCATGCCCTAACTAGCCATGCTCCTTTTGTGCAGGGGATATTGGACATGTGATAAATCCCAAGGGCGTGCAGGCAGCATCTTTACGGAGATTATAGTTGCTGCTCTCAGACAAGAACACTTAAAGGCACCAGTCCTGTTTTGAACTCCACACCCTCTAACTAGGCATGCTGGAGGTATCAGAATCTGTCCCATATTAACTGCCAACCTACGAGGTCAAATATAATGTATTAATTAATTCCCAATTAATTACACTAGTTGTCAAGGGCAATGGTTCCAAGGCAAATGGGTGTAACTATTACTATGTTTAGTGAAACACAGCTGACTGTGTACAAGTGCTATGTGCACAGCTCCCTTTAATTTGATAAACAAAGGCTTCATCTAAACTGTGGAAGTTGGGTGCACTTTGCAGTTCCCCGCTCTAAGGCTAGACATGAAGACCACATGCTAGAGTGAGTCCTGCACATTGGGTATTCCTGGCCTTCATCACAATTTCTCCTGGAAGGAAGTCCAGGAGGGTGAGGAGGGAGGGAACTGTGGTGTATGCCATCACAATTCCCACTCAAAGTGGCTGGGGGAAAAAGGATGGAGATGGGGACCATCTCCACACACCACAGAGCATGTACTTAGGCAAAAAATGTTAGATTTACTTTGGTACATTGATAGCAAGGAAGAAATGAGACTTTAAATCCTGCCAGTGACAAATACACAGCCCTTGGATTTCAAAACAAAGTCAGCATTCTGAAAAACTTTCCTGGATGATTTTGTCTGGAGCTCTACCATGTTTGCATAATATCTGGGTTTACCAAAATGCATACAAATGCATACCATGCATATATACCGCATCAGTTATCACCACTCGCATGATTCAGCATTATCTCCTGCCTCAGTTTTCCCTTGGTCATTCAATGACTGATTTTGGAACTTCTTCCAGCTACCTTAGCAGGGAACCTCCAACCTGAAGTAGTCCGAGATACCTGTCGTGGTTTCAGCCCAGCTGGTAACAAAGCACCACACAGCTGCTGGCTCACTCCTCCCCCTCTGGCCACGGTGGGATGAGGAGAAATGTAAAAGCAGGTTTGTGGGTCAAGATAAGGACAGGGAGGGATCCCTCACCACTTATGGTCATGGGCAAAAGACAGGCTCAACTTGCGGAAGAAACTAAATCAGTTTAATTTACTACCAATCAAATCAAAACAAGGATGTTAGGAAGTAAAACCACACCTGAGAACACCTTCCCCCCACCCCTCCCTCCTTCCTGGCTCAGCCCCACTCCTGGTTCTCTCTCCCTCCTCCCCCCCAGCAGCGCAGGGGAACAGGGGATGGGGTTGGGGTCAGCTCCCCACACCTTGTCTCTGCCGCTCCTTCTTCCTCGGGAGGAGGACTCCTCACCTGTCCCCTGCTCCATCATGGAGTCCCTCCCATGGGAGACAGTCCTTCACGAGCTTCTCCAACATGAGTCCTCTCCGCGGGCTGCAGTTCTTCAGTCACACACTGCTCCAGCGCAGGCTTTCCCATGGAGTCACAGCCATTTTCCGGGGCATTGCTCCCCTCCATGGGCTGGGGGGGCACAGCCTGTCCTCTCACCATGGGCTGGAGGGGCATCCCCTCCTCCAGCGCACCTCCTGCCCTCCTTCACTGACCTTGGTGTCTGCATCGGTGTTCCTCTCACATTCCAATCCCCCTACTCGCTGCAGGTTTCCCCTCTTAAATCTGTTATCCCTAGAGGGCTACCACCAGCACTGATGGGCTTGGCCTTCACCAGCAGTCGGTCCGGTTTGGAGCCAGGGAAGCTTCTAGCAGCTTCTCACAGGAGCCACCCCTTCGGCAAAAAAACCACACCACGCTAACCCATAACAATACCACACATTATAACTTGAGCTTCACTGGCACAACTTTCAGTTGTAGTCATGCAGAGTGTCACCTAGCAATACAATTGGAATTGCTCATGAAGATATTGACAAAGAATATTACATTTGTAATATGGAAGAGCTGGGCCAAGGTGGGTAGGGTTTTTTTAGCAATATCCTGATCACAAAGATGTAGGCACACTTTCAGTTCACAATAAGACTGATCTTGTCCTCAAGTCTCTGTAGTGAAATAAATCCTAGCATGTCAGTGGACTGATATGGGTGTATATGAAGCAGATCTCATATGAACTTGAGATCTTCTGAACAGCCCAGGTTCAGACACCAAGCCTTTATAACACTGGCTGAAAAGGTGGAGTTTAGGAAATATTCTGAGTTGTCTTATTCACCTAACAGCAATTCATCCAAAGTTGTAATTACAACTATGACACATAAAAATGGGTGTATTTAATTAATACATTTAAAGTGGAGGTGATTGAAGGCTACTGAGACATCACACACACTGCTGCCCTTCCATGTGCCTGTGGCTCACTCTTCTTTTGACTGCTAGTACAAATGGGATGTCATTCACAGCAAGGATGGAAATATGCATGAGTTTTTCTTTTGCATAAAAAGTTTCAGTGATCAGGTAGCTGATCTGTGCAATTCAAACACTCACTTGTGCAAGGGTGCAATTACACCCAAAGCAAGCACCCTTTACTCCACGAAACATACAAACAAACAAAAAACCTCTGTTGATTTCACTCATTTTACTGTAAGTAAAACTGCTACTATACTTTGACAAGCAGGAAGCTTTGTCCACTGGGCTACAAGACCATACACAGTTCATACACTAGCAAAATAAGTGGACTTGACATTTCAATACTCCATAGCAGCTAATAATTCCTGGTAGTCATGGGCCAAGTACTGATATCCCCTGTCACTCAAACACTTCCTGATATATTTAATGCTGTAACTGATTTCTCATACAAGAGACTGGTTGCTGCGGTCTCTCTGCACCTTTGAAAGCTCTTGCCCAAGGAATGACCTTTTCTCTTTAGCCATTTGAAATTTGGTCCTCAGCTTCTGTAGAGTATCACAGTGCAATGGACTTTGATAGATTTAAATAGTTCACACTTCCTAATGCAGCTTGTACTTACTGTAGTATCTCATTATAATGTGCAAAACACTATGCTGGGTGAAGTGAGTTGTTTTAAAATGTGTTTTTTTTTTTTTAATTATTATTTAGGCAAAAAAATCCAACAGACTCCTCAGGGATTTGCTAATGAAAAACCAAAGACTTAGACCCATGATTCCCAAATAGATTTTGCAGTGGGAGTGACCACAGCTTCATTTTTTTTTTTTTCATTTGAACAGCAAAACCTGTCACTAATACAAATTATGCTATACCTTGTCAACTTTTAGGTGCAGGTTTTAAAGCTTAAATCTCTGCCTTTCAATATCCAAAATTTATTGCAGAGCTGAAGCTCATATACAGATCTCACAGTCCACTGTGCAATTGACTTCAGCCCCTTTTCTCACATAATAAATAAATTAGATAATATTGGAGCCTTTAAATTAACAAAAGGTTAAATAACATTTTATGAGCTCCCTTGGTGATTTTCTGGCCAGCACCACATTTTCTGTAGTACATCATTACAGCAATAGCACTCTGCAGTATTGTAGCTGTATTACAGCAATATTATTATGGGAGAGATGCTGCTTTGAGATTCCTATTAAACAGGTTTCAAGACCCCAGGAGCCTCCAAACAGTCCATAAATGGTACATTATCCAGGATTGCTCAGTGAGTTATAGCAGGGGCCACATGACTTAATCAAAGCTGGAAACTGTCCATTCCCTTTCCAGGGACTCAGTTGTGCTGGAGAAATCAGAAGCAAGCTCTTGCCTTATCACAGTGTTTGAGGGTGGTCTTTTTTTGGTCATAAAACCACCTCATATGTATTCAGTGTGTACTAAGTCTTCATTTTCTTTATTTTCCTGTTACAGCAAACAACAGATGTTCTTAAGGTATATACTTACCAAACATACAGTCCAAATGTCTTATTTGTGCATCATCCTCAAAACATCTTAGAGGGACACAATGTAATGCTGTGAATATTTTTGAGTATAAATTGGAAATTCTAAAAAGAAGCAGAGCTCCATTCTCTGTTCCTGAGAAAATAACTACTAGGACATTTTCTGCTTGTAAAGAGTAAAACCCACTTTGAACACCATCAGGGTGCCATTTCCACATTATTATGAGAATTTAACTTATGAACTGACCTCAGCACAGAGACAAGGTCTATTTGAAGCAAAAATCACCCTAGACATTTCTAATACTAAAAAGCCGGATGTATGTTAATTCAGAAAGGATGGATGGGTAAGGAGTGACTCCCCAGTGTCAAATGGCATCACTGAAACACTGCCAAAGAGGTGCCTTAGTTTCCAGATTTCTAGAGTGACTCTCAAGAGAAAAAAAAAGTCTTGTTTGCAATTGCCTTCATTTTTTACACAAACTTACATTTACTTGAATGACAGCTGAAATAGGTTGTGAAGGGTAATGGTTCAAATGTTCAAAACCAAAGTAAATCATAAACTGCCAGACAGAGTACAGATGGACAGAGGACCACTCTAATCAATCAGTAAGTAAACAAAATGTTCAGAATAACACCAGGGAGGTGTGCTTGCTGCCTAAAGAACTTCTCTTTTCTCTTTTTTCATGCTCCACTTTGATTTTAATTGATGACTTTCGCTCCCCTCTCCAATGCACTTTCTACCTTCTTCCCACTACACATCAGCCCCAAAGATACAGAGAAATACCTCTATTTCAGCTGAGTTCTTGAATTTCAAGGGTTTGAATAAACTAAAAGTTATGAGACAATGTATATCTAAATTTCACTAAATTAACTGTCCAGAGTACTTTGATTTACTATGGTGAATTCATCCACCTCTGTGAAATCTGGTGAGACTATGTTTTAAGCATGATTCATACTCAGTATGCTTTTCATGGCCATTTATAACCAAGTGACATAAATAAAGTGTCAATTACTGCATTAGACCTCTAGCAGCTGATTAGTTAATAATTGAACATGTAGGATTTCATGCTGCAGTGTTGCCTACTACAAACCATTTTGATAAGATACATTTTCTTGTTTTGAACGTTGACTTCTTTTTCTTCAGATACTCCACTGATCAAATGCTGTGTACAGACAATTACGGAAAAATATATGTAAGGATATCTATCAGCAGTATGTCTACCAGTACCTGTCATCTATGGAATAGCTCACACACACAGATGACTATGAACATAAATGATAATATTCCCCCCTCCTGCATTGACATGAGTATTATCAAACACAACCTTTCCTCAGGCAAGAACTTGGCATATCAAGGTTCTTTAATCCACTCTAAACAATGCATGAATTGGGATGTCAATTATTGCTAAATCAGTCTTGTAGAGTTTAGTCTGTACTTGAAAACCTCTCATCTTTCTTTCAGGCAAAGATACACTAAATTGCTTGTAAGCCACTGAAGGCCTAAATTCATGTAGGCCATCACAAATGGTGTGGGCCAACACTTCTCCTCTATGTTACAGGAAAAGTCATTAATTTTACATCCTTTCTGTTCTTACTTGACAAATTTATATTATGCTGTGCAAGAGATGATTTGTACCAAAGGAAAAAAATGAAATTCATTCTGCGTTTCTCTTCCATTACTCTTCTAGTATGCCTTATTGTAAATATAGCTCTGAATTTCTTTATGTGCTCTGAATCCCACCACTTCAAGGAGTTACACTTATAAGCCATTCTAGCAACTAATCAAAAGTAGCAAGATAGCCATTTTTCTGCTTTCTATAGGCAAAACCACGATATCCTCATCAGCCTCCAGAAAAAAGGTGACAGACTTTGACCAGCTAAATATCACCAGGATAATTTGCTTCTGCATTTAAATATGATTCCCAAAATACATTCAGAAAATACTGACAGGAAACATTGAGCATAAACAATGTGCTATGAATTCAGAATGACTATTCATGCCTAGCTGTAAAGCCTTATATTATCTCAGATTTGCTGAGGAAGACAATGGCCAAACCACATCGTTTATTTGAACAAAATATATGTTAAAATTTAAACTCATCTCAGTATATTATGCAGATAAAAAGCCAGTGTTGGCAGAAACAGGAAAGCTTGTCTTTGACAGAATTATGAACAGCAAGTCTGCCTGGGTGTCTTCAGGACAGCACAGGAATTTAGTTGAAAGTGTTTTGTGCTTGGTGATTACATATTAGCAGTTCTGAATATTTCCTTCATGGAACCTAGTGGACTTATTCAGGGAGCTGTACAGTTTTTTAGCCTCTCTTGAACTAAATGCAAAAGGATTCAAAGGCTGTAGGCCAGGAACTCAGCTGTTGTAAACCAGTCTAGTTGCAGTAGAGGGAATGCAATTAACACTGGCTATGGATTTGCATCTGTGAGGGCTTCAAGGTAGGTCCAAACTAAATGAAGTTTGCCTGAGAACAGACTGCAGTAGAAAGCTGTAGACCTGCAGGACAGAGAGTCACTTTTCCCTTCATCTCTGTAAACAAGACAAAATGTGAATCATCCTAACAGAATAGCCCACCTTTGTTCGCTATCTCAAAGTCTGCACTGGCACACACTTCACAAGATCACAGAATGTTTGAGGTTGGAAGGGACCTCTGGGGGTCATCTGGTCCAAACCCTGCCCAAGCATGGCCACCTAAAGTCAGTTGCCCAGCACTGTGTCCAGATGGCTTTGGAATATCTCCAAGGTGGAAGCGTCCATAGCTTCTCTGGGCAACCTGTGCCGTTACTCAGTCAGCCTCACAGTGAAAAAGTGTTTCCTGATGTTCAGACAGAGCACATTTCAGTTTGTGCCCATTGCCTCTTGTCCTGTCATTGGGTACCACTGAAAAAAAGCTGGCTTCATGATCTTCACACCCTTCCTTCAAGTATTTATATACGTTGATGAGCTCTCCCTGAGCCGCCTTCTCTCCAGGCTGACCAGTCCCAGCTCTCTCAGCCTTTCATAAAATATAAGATGCTTTAGTCCCTGCATCATCTTTGTGACCCTTTGCTGGGCTTCCTCCAGTATGTCCATGTCTCTCCTGTACTGAGGAGCCCAGTACTGGACACAGTACTTCAGATGAGGCCTCATCAGTGCTGAGAAAAGTGGAAGGATCACCTCCTTCAACCTGCTGGCAACACTCCTCCTAATGTAGCTCAGGATACGATTTACCTTCTGTGCTGCAAGGGCACATTGCTGGCTCGTGTTCAACTTGGTGTCCACCAGCAGCCCCAGGTCCTTTTTTGCTAAACTTCTAGGTTTTGGATTTGTGCTGAAAACAGTGTTGATAATACAGGAATGTTTTAGTTATTGCTGAGCAGTGCTTATGCAGAGTCAAGGCCTTTTCTGCTTTTCACACCACTCCACCAGCGAGTAGGATGAGAGTGCACAAAAAGTTGGGAGGGGACACAGCCGGGACAGCCGACCCCAACTGACCAAAGGGATATTCCAGACCATATGATGTCATGCTCAGCATATAAAGCTGAGGCAAGAAGAAGGAAGGGGGGAATGTTCGGAGTTACAGCACTTGTCTTCCCAAGTCACCATTATGAAGTGATGGAGCCCTGCTTTCCTAGAGATGGCTGAACACCTGCCTGCCGATGGGAAGAAGTGAATGAATTCCATGTTTTGCTCTGCTTACATGCACAGCTTTGCTTTACCCATTAAACTGTCTGTATCTCAACCCAGGGGTTTTCTCACTTTTACTCTTCCGATTCTCTGCCCCATTCCATCAGGGGGAGTGAGTGAGCAGCTGTGTGGGGCTTAGTTGCCAGCTGGGGCTAAACCACGACATGTATCAACCACTCCTCCTAGTTCTATGTCATTCACAAACTTGCTGAGGGTCCATTCTGCCTCATCACACAGACAATCAATTAGGATGTTGAATGGTGTTGGAGACAGTACTGTTCCCTTGTGTACTCCATCACCGGCCTCCAACTAGACTTGGTATCACTGATCACAACTCTCTTGAGTTTGGCCATTCAGCCAGTTTTCAATTCACTTCACTGTCAGCTCATCTAGCCCATACTTCATTAGCTTCTCTATGAGGATCTTACCAGAGACAATGTCAAAGCCCTTCTGGAAGTCCCGGTAGACAACTTCCACTGCTCTCCCCTCATCTACCAGGCCAGTCATTTCATTGTAGGAGATTATAGGTTTGGTCAGTCAAGACTTCCCCTTCATGATTCCATGCTGAATACTCATGACTACCTTCTCGTCCATCATGTGCCTGGAAATTGTTTCCAGATTATTTACTCCATCACCTTCCCAGGCATTGAGGTGAGGCAGACTGACCTGCAGCTCACTGCACCCTTCTTGCCTTTTTTTAAGATAGGAGCAACATTTACTTTCTTCCAGTTCTCAGGCATCTCTCCCAAATGCCATGATCATTCAAACATAATTGAGACTTTAAGCTGTGTGTTGGTGACAGTCATCAGAAACATTTTGATAAGATCATTCTGATTTCCTTAGAAAATACTGGGGCAGCACAGTTAGAGTATTTCCCACACCACCTTCAAAAATATGCTCATGATTGTGGAATCTTGGTTGTGAAAGCAAACATTAAAAAAGCAGGGCTTTGCCCTGGTGTCACATCTTCTGAGCTCCTCTGTGTAATACCATGACATCATCCCCATTAGAGTCTCTTCACTACCTTGAACTACAGGGACAAAGATGAGAATTATCAGAGGGGAATGCCAAACTGACAGAAGAATGGCTAAGAACTGCCTTCCACCTTGGAAACAGTCCATTAACTTCCTGGGCATTACAGCCCTGGGTCTGTGCCATACTGTGCACAGGTACTGAGGGAATGGTGAGTCAGGAACTCAGCACCATGTAGGAAAGTATCTCAGCAACCATTCCTGTGTTCAGTTCTCAATAATATCTTCCACCCATCCTTATGCTGCCCACTCCACCCACTTGTTGGTTCAGCCTCTCTGGAATTCTGCAGTCTGGATTAATCACAGATATAGTCTGCAGGAGCTTGCTACTTGAATATTGTGGCCTTCTTAGCAACCCGGAATGCCCTAAACAAAAATGCAGGCCGTGTATTACACAGTGGCACCTCCAAATGTACCACAGCCAAGGGAAAGTCTTGGTGATGTTAAATGGCTTGGGATCTGAGTCACAAACTCTAGATTTTTTTTGTCTATCCCTGCACATTCATTACCAGTATATTTTGATGGAAATGAAATTATTTCATCTCACCCAAATAATGTGTTGGAGACCTATATTAACTTTAATCCTTCATTCACACTTTGCACAAATTCAACGATTTGGTTCAAGTACATTTAATTCAAATCAGAATTTAATTAAAAGTTAATTTCCTTCTGTACTTTACCAACGCATTGTAATGGACCTATCATTTTGCACCCCTCCGAGCTTATCAAGCAGTTACAGTTTCTCTTTAATTTTTCTTTGACCTTATTGCCCTTACATGATCAACTTCCGCTAGGTTACTGTGGTGTTAGATCTACTGAAGTCTGAAATTTATTAACTGCCAACTATTAGCATTTTCTCTAATAAGGTTAATGTTAATTAGCCCTAAAATCAGGAGTGAGTTACTGTAAATTATAAAGTCAGCATTAACATTGATTACCTTGCTAATTAGTCATGACAAAAAGTAGGCCATTTGAGCAACAAATGACATTACTCTGTCATTACAAAGGGCCATCACAATTAGACGTAACCCATTTGAGTTTTCCTTCAGTAAGGACCAACAAACCAGATGGAATTCAGTAACTGATTAATTATTAATATTTTTGTTGGTTTCAACCAGAGCTCTAGCTAACGCACATTCTTTCCCTAGACACTCTTTGATCATAATTCTTCCTAAAATACCCACTCAACCAAACCAACTCTAATACACTGAGGACTGTATATCCATTTCTACAAAGGCAAGAACATAAAAAAAAAAACAGAGACAGACAGAAGCTGGAGGTGCCTTCACAAGACTCAGTTCCAAGAGTCTAAGTTTTGGTGCATTTTGGGACATCTACTTTAAAATCCAGAAATACTGAAGGTATCAAACTAAATGTTTATTTTCCTATCTGATGCTGACAAAAAAATCTATTCACTACTGACAGTACTTAACACTAGTTAACAAAAATCATTAAATTGTAGAATAATTTATGTTGAAAAAGACCCTTAAGGTCATTGAGTCACACCATAAACCTAACACTGCCAAGTCCACCACTAAACTATGTCCCTGACTGGCACATCTACATGTCTTTTAAATACCTCCAGGGATGATGAATCAACTACTTCCCTGGGTAGCCTCTTCCAATGCTTGATAACCCTTTTGGTGAAGAAATTTTTCCTAATATCCAATCCAACCCTCCCCCTGGCACAACCGGAGACCATTTCATCTTGTCCTATAGCTTGTTACTTGGGAAAAGAGACTGACCGCCACCTCACTACAGGTAGTTTCCTTTAAGGTAGTTGTAGAGAGCGATAAAGTCTCCCCTCAGCCTCCTTTTCTCCAGACTAAACAAGCCCAGTTCCCTCAGCTGCACCTCATAAGATCTTTTCTCTAGACCCTTCACCAGCTTCATTGCTCTCTGGACACGGTCCAGCCCCTCAATGTGTTTCCTGCAGTGAGGGGCCCAAAACTGAACACAGTATTCGAGGTGCGGCCTCACCAGTGCCGAGTACAGGGGGACGATCACCTCCCTGCTCCTGCTGGCCACACTATTTCTGATACAAGCCAGGATGCCGTTGGCCTTCTTGGCCACCTGGGCACACTGCTGGCTCATATGCAGCTGGTTGTCAGCCAACACCCCAGGTCTTTTTCTGCTGGGTGGCTTTCCAGCCACTCTCCCCCAAGCCTGTAGCGCTGCGTGGGGTTGCTGTGACCGAAGTGCAGGACCTGGCACTTGGCCTTGTTGAACTTCATACAATTGGCCATGGCCCATCAATCCAGCCTGTCCAGATCCCTCTGTAGAGCCTTCCTACCTTCAAGCAGATTAACCCTCCTGCCCAGTTTGGTGCCATCTGCAAACTTACTGAGGGTGTACTCAATCCCTTCATCCAGATCATTGATAAAGATACTAAACTGGCCCCAGTACTGAGCCCTGGGGAACACCACTTGTGACCAGTTGCCAACTGGATTTAACTCCATTCACCACAACTTTTTGGGCCCAGCCATCCAGCCAGTTTTTCACCCAGAGAAAAGTACGCCCATCCAGGCCATGAGCAGACAGTTTGTCCAGGAAAACGCTGTGGGGAACAGTGTCAAAGCCTTTACTAAAGTCCAGGTAAACAACATCGACAGCCTTTCCCTCATCTACTAAGTGGACCACCTTGTCATAGAAGGCGATCAGGTTAGTCAAGCAGGACATGCCTTTCATCAACCCATGCTGACTAGGCCTGACCATCTGGTTGTCCTGTACATGCCCTGTGATGGCACTCAAGATGATCTGCTCCATAACCTTCTTCAGCACCAAGGTCAGGCTGGCAGGCCTGTGGTTCCCCAGATCCTCCTTCTGGCCCTTCTTGTAGATGAGCATCACATTTGCTAACCTCCAGTCAACTGGGACCTCCCCAGTTAGCCAGGACTGCTGATATATGATGGAAAGCGGCTTGGTGAGCTCCTCTGCCTGCTCCCTCAGTACCCTTGGGTGGATCCCATCCAGTCCCGTAGATCTGTGTTTAAGTGGTGTAGCAGGTTGCTAACTATCTCCCATGGATTATGGGGGCTTCACTCCATTCCCCATCTTTGTCTTCCAGCTCAGGAGACTGGGTACCCGGAGAACAACTGGTCTTACTATTAAATACTGAGGCAAAGAAGGCATTAAGTAACTCAGTCTTTTCCTCATCCTTTGTCACTGTCTTTCCCTCTATCCAATAAAGGATGGAGAGTCTCCTTAGCCCTCCTTTTGCTGTTCATGTATTTATAGAAACATTTTGTATTGTTTTTTATGGCAGTAGCCAGATCAAGTTCTAGTTGGGCTTTGGCCCTTCTAATTTTCTCCCTGCTTAACCTCACAACATCTTTGTAGTCATCCTGAGCTGTCCGCCCCTTCTTCCAAAGGTCATAAACTCTCTTTTTCTTCTGGAGTTCCAGCCAAAGCTCTCTGTTTAGCCAAGCCATTCTTCTTCCCTGCCGGCTCATCTTTTGGCACATAGGGATGGCCTGCTCCTGCACCTTTAGGATTTCCTTCTTGAAGAATGTCCAGCCTTCCTGGACTCCTCTGCCCTTCAGGACTGCCCCCCAAGGGACTCACTCAACCAGGCTCCTAAACAGGTCAAAGTCTGTCCTCCAGAAGTCCAAGGCAGCAGTTCTGTTGACCCCCCTCCTTACTTTCAATAGAATCGAAAACTCCATCACTTCATTATCACTGTGCCGAAGGTGGCCTCCAACCATCACAACACCCACAAGTCCTCCTCTGTTCATAAACAACAGGTCCAGCAAGATGCCTTCCCTGGTTGGCTCACTCACCAACTGTGTCAGGAAGCTGTTTTCCACACACTCCAGGAACCTCCCAAACTGTTTCCTCTCCACTGTATTGTATTTCCAGTAGGCATCTGTTAAGTTGAAGTCCCCCATGAGAACAAGGACTAGGATCGTGAGACTTCTCCCAGCTGCTTATAGAATATTTCATCTGACTTTTCATCCTGGTTGGGTGGTCTGTAACAGACTCCCACCGTGATATCTGCCTTGTTGGCCTTTTCCCTGATTCTTGTCCATAAATACTAGATCTTTTTGTCACCATCATCAAGCTCTAGACGGTCAAAACACTCCTTAACATACAGGGCTACTCCACTGCCTCTCCTTCCTTGCCTATCCCTTCTGAAGAGCTTATAGCCATCCATTGCACCACTCCAGTTATGTGAGTCATCCCACCATGTTTCCGCGATTGCAACCATACCATAGTTCTCCAGCTGCGCGATGGCTTGCAACTCCTCCTGTTTGTTGCCCATGCTGTGTACATTGGTGTAGATGCACTTCAGTTGGGTGATTGGTCCTGCCACCTTTCTGGGGGGAGAAGCCCTAAGTCCTATATGACTGTTCTCAGGTGCTTCCGTGGTTTCTAACACATCAACAACCTTTGTGTCTTTGCTGCCATGTGGATCTCCATACCCTGCCCCCACTGAGACACCTATGGCGCTGCACACATTAGTACAGGCACATTTCAAAAGTGCTCCAGTGTACTCAGAGCATCATGGAGCAGACTGAAGGACTGCAGTGGCACACGGTCCCTTAAACTTTGGTGTGCCATGTCATGGCTTATCTCTAGCAAGCCTGGTTTTGTCCCTTTTCCCCTTCAAATCTAGTTTAAAGCTCTTTCAATGAACCCTGCTAACTTTTGCTCAAAGATCCTTTACCCCCTTTCAGAAAGGTGCACCTCATCTGTCACCATCAGGCCTGGTGTCACGTAGACCAACACATGACCAAAAAAATCATTGTGCTCCTGATCCCTTAACCAGTCATCCCAAGGCCCTGAAGTCTCTCTTGATCGCTCTGGGACTTCATGTTGCAACTTCATTGCTGCCTATCTGAAAAATCAATACTGGATAATAATCCAAAGGCCATACCAGGGTAGGAAGTCTTCTAGTCACATCTTTAACTTGGGCCCCAGAGAGGCAGCAGACTTCCCTAAGAAGTGGGTCTGGTCAGCATACTGGGTCTTCTGTTCCCTGCAGAAGAGAGTCACATATGACAATGACCCATCTTTTTGTCTCATATGACAATGACCCATCTTTTTTTCTTTATGGAAGTTGTTTTAAGGCAGGGTGTAGGCCAACATAACCTTGGTGACACCTCCAACCGAGATGAACCATCATCCTCATGATTGTTCGGTTCCACATGCAGAGCCTCATACCTATTATGCAAGGGCACCTGGGAAGGTGGGGTGGTCACAGACGAGAGGCACCTGCTGTGCTGGGTAGGAACTTGTTGCCCTTGCCCCCTACCCCTTAAGTCACCACATTCTGCTGGGTGGAGAGAGGATAGGGAATCTTCCATATCATATTTCCTGTCTACCTGACAGGTCTAGTCCCAGGGAAGGTAGGGTGTGCTTCCAGTAGTCTGTCTCTCTCTCAGACTCTCTGATACTCCTCAACTTACTCACCTCCTCCTGCAGCTCTGCCACTAAGCTGAGGAGTTCCTCTACCTGGGCGCACCTCCCACAGGTATACTCACTGCTGCTGTCCAGTACTGGCATAAGAGTAGGGCATACCCTGCAGCCTGATACCTGGGGAGACGGAGATGAACTTACAAGTTTGTAAATAACCTCTGTGAAAATGGCAATGCATGGGTGTTTAATGAAAGAGAAATTAGTGGATTCGCTTAGTCATATGATATAGTTACCCACAGTGCTAAGTCTTCCACCCTTTCTAACCTATACCAATCCAAACATGTAAAATTGATTTTAAGAGCTCAGTACCCATCTTTTTACATATGAATTCCATATTACACACATTCATTGCCCTACTGAAATTTCTGAAGAGGGCTAAGCTTACCCTTAGCTCATATCAAGGCACCCTCTCTCTGTAAAGCTAAGCACACACAAATGATGCTACAAACTGGATGGGATTATAGGCATCAGACACATGCATATAGACCACCAATGGCTACAGTCTTTGAGGAAGCCATGCAGCTTGCATCAGACACACAATGGTAAAACAGGAGGTTTGACTCCTGGGGGACTCTGCAAACTCCTTTGGCCACCTCCACCAACACTGCTGGGGAAAATACAGTCTTGGAAGAAGACGCAGACATGCAATGACTATCCAGCATCTTGGAGGCTGTTGCAAATGATATCCAATACTAGTGCCATTAGCCTATTGCAATTAGTCTAGTGCAATCCTGCAGTGCCCTGCACAGGGCAAGGACATTCATTAAAGCTTGTACAATGACACCTTTTAAACACCACCTATGATCCCATTGCATCCTAATGTCACAGCAATAACTCTAGAGCTTGTAAACCAGAACAGGATACTTTTTGCTGCTTTTCTTATTCTCTGTTGTCTGCATTCTACATGTTCCCATGCCTGTAGATTAAGAAGTTGATACAGCTTTCTACTGCAAGCTAACAGATGTGGATGGGAAAGGTTAAAGAAATAAATACAAAGCAAACCAAAAGGAAAGCAATGCAACAAATAACTAGTTAAAGCAGAAAGGCATTACCTGAAATATACACACACACACAAATTAACAAAGGAATGAAAACTATGAACCTGGACATGGTAAGAGACGAGAAATATTGAAAAAGCAAAGGAAGAAGACAATTCAGCCCAATTCAAAGTATGTAGATGAAGCTATGGCCTAGAAATTTTTTCTTAATTTTGTAGAGAATTACTTCGCTGATTATCAGAAAGTTCAGAGACTAAGGCTATTTAAGACCATTTAAAAATAGACTAGGCTGTGTGCTGTGAAAAAAAATATCCCACTGTAGCTAGGCTGCTTGACATAACCCTGCATGTCCTCACAGCTCAGAACCTTATCATCAAAGCACAAGTTAGCCTCAGGGGCAAGAACTGAGCCTCATTAGAAACAAGCCTTCTCAGACCTATGAAAGATTACAAAAACATATGTATGTCTTTACATTAGCTTTTATATTTAGAATACAGTTTGAGGGAAAGGCAGTAAAGGTGAGGAAGCACTGAATCACTGTTTTATGACAAGGTAGTAACTGCATTAAAGTAAACTGGCATCAAACCAGCGTAAGAAAAGTGGAAATGCAAGTTATATTGTCTTCATAGTGCTCCCTAGGTTCTGCAAAAAATTGTTCATGCCTAAGATATCTTTTTTCCCTCTTCTTTCTTGCAGTTCTTTCCCTGGAATCCACTGAACTTTATGCTTATAATCAGCACATCTTTTTTATGATTCAAAAATTTTTAAAGACAACAACTAAACAGTGGATGGTTTGAACACTATGAATCAGTGATTTAATCTGGCCAGAACCATTTCACAGAATCATCACAGAATGGTTTTGGTGCAAAGGGACCTTAAAGATCACCTAGTTCCAACCCCCTGCCATGGACAGGGACACCTTCCGCTAGACCAGGTTGCTCAAAGCCCCATCCAACGTGGCATTGAGCACTTCCAGCAATAGGACATCCACAACCTCTCTGGGCAACCTGTTCCAGTGCCTCACCACCCTCACAGTAAAGAACTTCTTCCTTACATCTAATCTAAATCTACCCTCTGTCAGTTTAAAGCCATTACCCCTTGTCCTATCACTACATGCCCTTGTAAAAAGTCCTGCTCCGGCTTTCCTGTAGGCCCCCTTTAAGTACTGGACGGCTACAATACGGTCTCCGGGGAGCCTTCTCTTCTGCAGGCTGAACAACCACAACTCTTTCAGTCTGTCCTCATAGGGGAGGTGCTCCAGCCCCGCAGTCATATTTGTGGCCCTCCTCCGGACCCACTCGAGCGGTTCCATGTCTTACGTTGCAGGCCCCAGAGCTGAACACAGTACTCCAGGTGGGGCCTCATGAGAGCTGACTATAGAGGCAGAATCATCTCCCTTGATCTGCTGGTTACGCTTCTTTTGATGGAGCCCAGATGCAATTGGCTTTCTGGGCTGTGAGTGCACATTGCTGGCTCGTGTTCACTTTTTCATACACCAGTACCCCCAAGTCCTTCTCCACAGGGCTGCTCTCAATCCACTTATCGCCCAGCCTGTGTTTGTTGTGCTTGGGATTGCCCCAACCCAGGTGCAGGACCTTGCACTTGGCCTTGTTGAACTTCATGAGGTTCACACAGGCTCACCTCTCAAGCCTGTCAAGGTTGCTCTGGATGGCATCCCTTCCCTCCAGCATGTTGGCCGCACCACACAGCTTGGTATCACCAGCAAACTTGCTGAGGGTGCACTTAAGTCTCTGACAAAGATGTTAAACAGCGCCAGTCCCAATACCATTCCCTGAGGAGTGCCACTCATCACTGCTCTCCACTCAGACATCAAGATGTTGACCACAATGCTTTGAGTGCGACCATCCAGCCAATGTCTTATCCACAGAGTGGTCCATTCATCAAATCCATGTCTGTCCAATCTAGAGTCAAGGATGTCATACAGGACAGTATCAAACGCTTTGCACAAGTCCAGGTAGATGATGTTAGCTGCTCTTCCCTTATCCACCAACGCTGTAACCCCGTCGTAGAAAGTCACCAAATTTGTCAGGCAATATTTGACCTGAGTGAAGTCATGTTGGCTGTCACCAATCACCTCCTTATTTTCGGTGTTCCCTGGCATCATTTCCAGGATGGTCTGCTCCATGATCTTGCTGGGCACAGAGTTGAGACTGACTGGCCTATAGTTCTCCAGGTCTTCTTTTTTTCCCTTTTTAAAAATGGGGGTTATGTTTTCCCTTTTCCAGGAATGAATTCACTCTTCCATTGCTGACATGTTAAGTAAGAAACTTTTATCTTCCTGAATATTTGACACACATCAGCTTTCCCAGAAAATAAAACCTGGAAATTTCAGGAAATGATAATTCCACCCTGACATTCCCAAACATGAACTTTTCAATGAACTTGACACATACTGCATCTTTCTTATGTTTAATAAAAGACTCAGAATAACTTTGTTTAGTCTTCTGTCCAATTTTACCTCTTAATCTTACCACTGACAAGTTATACTGATAAAAGTTAACAAAGACAAAGCAATTAAGTATCTAAAAAACTACTGATACCATGTAAGTTAACTGAACAAGGTTCACCAACAAAGAGTTTAAAGTTTAGTAACCTCTGCCCAGCACTATCATTACAAGCAGTCAGTATCTAAAGTGGAAACAACAATAGAAAGTTTGATTAACCAAATATAATATAGGTTGCCCCCCCCAAAAAAAAATTACAAAAAAACCCAAACAGGGAACTAATGATCCTGCTCAAATCTAGTAAGTTGGACTGAAAGCCCAAAGAAAAGTTTCCAGAGTGGCTAGTCTAATCATTCAGGAGAAGGCAAGACTTTTTCAGGATTTTACTGGTCAAATTTATCTTTATCATCTTCATTAAATTTGTGTTGAGTATGAATCCAGTTTATTTTTATCAGGTGTATAAAGTTCAGTAGTGAGACAACTTTGCTTACACATGTTGAGATGAAGATGTAATTTCTGCAAACACCTGTACAAATCACTTCAGCTGATGAGGGAAACAAATTGATACAGAATGTATAAATGCAAATATATTTTACAGATGAAGCAAATAACCTAAATTGTTACTTTCTTCAGCAATGACTAAACACTACGCACAGTGGGCACAGTGACTTCAAGCTGATGTTCCATATTGACTTACTGAGATATAATGACCCTGCAAAGTTAGAAGCAAAGCCCGCAATAGCAGGACAACTACTTTTCATCATTTAGCATAAAATATTAGGATTAATAGCTCAGAGCAAGGAGAGTTAATAAGAAAAATAGAAAATGGGAAAGGTCTAGCTCTTAAAAAAAAACAGTTTTGCTAAAAAAGCACAGTCTAACTGATAAAAAATACTAAATAAGCTGCAGCCTGTGTCTTTTCAGATGGCACCAGTGTTGTTTTTTGGTTTAGAGGTGGTTTTTTGTTTGGGGTTGGGTTTTTGGGGTTGGGTTGTTTTTTTTTTAATTTCTTCTTATCTGTGGGCAAGGAAGTAGTTAGCATGAAAAAGAGAGGACAAAAAAAAAAGGAAGTTTAAAAATCTACTCCAGCTTCCTCTGGGAGAATATTTATGTTGCTGAACAAGTCATGTAACTTCTATACATATCAGGTATACCCTCTGAAAAATGGCTATTAACAGAGAACTTCACAAAGAATTGTGGAGTCTCACTAACTGGTTAATCTCTTTGAGATATTTGGATTAAAGATGGTATTTGATTGCCAAGTGCATTAGAGCTTCACACTGACTGCCTCTTATCAGGAAGCAGAAAACTAGAGCAAGCCAAGCCACAGAGATGGTTTAAATGCCCAAAATGGAGGAAAAAATGCTCCCACCTCTCATGTTTACTGGTTTCTGATTTTTTACAGAGGAAAGAAAATATGTTTTACTGAGTTTAGCTGTGGGACCTGCAGTCTCAAGAAACATGATAGTACAAATTGTAAGAACAGATTGTCGTGGTTTAACCCCAGCCAGCAACTAAGCACCAGGCAGCCGCTCACTCACTCCCCCCACACCCAGTGGGATGGGGGAGAAAATTGGGAAAAGAAGTAAAACTCGTGGGTTGACATAAGAACAGTTTAATAGAACAGAAAAGAAGAAACTAATAATGATAATGATAACACTAATAAAATGACAACAGCAATAATGAAAGGATTGGAATGTACAAATGATGCGCAGTGCAATTGCTCACCACCCGCTGATCGACACCCAGGTAGTCCCTGAGTGGCGATGCCCCACCCCCACTCCCCCAGTTCCTATACTAGATGGGATGTCCCATGGTATGGAATACACCGTTGGCCAGTTTGGGTCAGGTGCCCTGGCTGTGTCCCCTCCCAACTTCTTGTGCCCCTCCAGCTTTCTCGCTGGCTGGGCATGAGAAGCTGAAAAATCCTTGACTTTAGTCTAAACACTACTGAGCAACAACTGAAAACATCAGTGTGTTATCAACATTCTTCTCATACTGAACTCAAAACACAGCACTGTACCAGCTACTAGGAAGACACAGGTGCTCCCTGAGTTCTTTCTCTTAAGGTAGTAGCTTTATGTAGTCACCTTTAACCAACATCTAGCATTTGCAGTATTACATTGAGTAGGCGGGGGGGAAGAGGTAACAATGCTTTTGTATTAAGTGTTCTGGTTTTAATCTATAACCTCCTCCACTTGCTTTCTCCCAGAGACGTAGATGGGGGGTACTGAGGGAATACTGAATATAATACTTTCATCATAAAGGTAATTGGATATTTCTGGCTCCTGTTACCCTTTCACAGTATTGAATATAGCACTTGAATTTCACAATTTGGATGGATGCCCAGAAGTTTATGTAAAGTCTTTGCCTGAAATACTGAAAGACAACCTACATTTTTATTTCCTCATGCTTGTGCTGAGGATTAAACCATTCTTCCTTATATTGTAAATTTTTTGCAATTTTAAAAATTTCTTTCTAATTTCTGAACAGTAATGAGTTGAAGACTCAAAACTCCAGTTTCACAGTTAAATCAAAACTGTTGCTGGGGGGACACACCCCTCCACAAAAAAAAAAAAAACAACACAAAAAAAAAAACCAAAAAACCCCACCAAAAAAAACACAAAAAACAAACAAACAAACCCCAAACCAACCAAAAAAAAGAACTTTTTGGTGTTTATGTGAAAACAAATGTGGCTATACTGGGTTCTGAATCAGAGTTCACAATTGAAATCTATCCACTTTACTCCTAAGATGCTGAAAACTGAGCTTCAAAAGTTCATACTACCAGGTAAGTGTAAACAGCGAATTTAATAAACCAGCTAATAACAATAGCTTATGTTCATATAGTACTTCACATTGTGATGCACAAACATTAACTAATTAATTCCCTTAATACTCCTCTGAGGTAAATCCTATTAAACATAAATGTTAGAGATGTAATTACACGTTAACAGTTATTGGATTTCTAAGAGTTATCTTCAGCAATTAGTAGAAAATGTAGTTTATAAATGTCTATTCCATAATCTATGTTTTCAGTTAGCTAATATATTGCCATCAGCTGTTTAAATGCTAGGCGACTCACTGTCACCCAGACAGCCTGACTAGAATAGGAAACGAGACTTCTGATGAGCAAACTCCCTTTTATTTCAGTCCTAGTGTATTCTCTGTGTGATATGATCATTAGCAAAATTTATCAGCACTGTCCAATATGCTGGGGATCGACTTGGGACTGTCAAATCTCCATGCTTTTCCTTTGATTGTCAGTATGCAATAGCTTGTAATGAACTTTGTGGCTGATGCCCATTTACAGTACAAGCAAAGAAGCTACCTTATCCCTAAGAAATGTTAATTTATTTCTATTATTTTTCTAGAAGCACTTTCTGTCCTAAACTGTGACTGCCTCAGCTAGCACAGTATGTAGACGAGCAAGGAAATACTCAACTCCCACCTGCCAGCTTATCCGATCTTCAAATCACATGAAAACCTGAAGCCAAAATTAAGCCAAAATGAAAGGATTCCTAAATATATACTCTGTGAACTAGCCCTTTTAAGCCGAAACCATGGAAACTACTGGAAACTTCACCCTCAAGTATGACTGTTAAAAACAAGACCACATTTTTTTAGATAGACTTCCAAAAACTGACAGGAAAACATTCGAGCAGATGTCTTCCCTTCTTGTGGGAATTGCATCTCCATAAATCTTGAGGTAGCAGACTGTGAGAATCAGGGATGTTGAAAACATTGCTATGACCTTCCTCACCCTTGGGGTTGTATTGAACAAGTGAGGATGTACTAGCAAAGCATATTGGAAAGCATCATATCCAAGAGGCAGGCAGTAAGACAGAGATGCCTGACGGATGCCCATGACTCTTTCTGAAAAGATCCTGTAGTGAGGAATGATAAGGCAGAAAAAGCAACCTGACAAGCCATGAACACAGTTCCTGTTCTCCTATGGCCACAAATAAAACAGGGGATGCAGAGAGATCTTCCACAATATTTAGCAACAATGCACAAAAGACATATAACCAGATATAAACAACCAAACTTTGCTCGTTTTAACCACATGCTGTGTGGTACCTCCAAGCTCTACCGAGGGCTGGCAGTCAGTCTAGTCCATCAAATTCAGGAGCAGGAACTCTTTCCACAGAGCCTGGAAGTGTGTATGAGTACCAGATTAAGTTCACCTATTGTCCTATTAATAGTGTAATTAGAACAGAAATACAGGAAGGTCAGATAGTATAAAAAGCTTCACAAAGCTTTCCTGCAATTTGTGGCCAATGTACAGACAATGGTTTATCTGGAAATGTCTCAGAATTGCCTGAAATGATGCAGACTTATATAACTCAGAAGTGTCAAAACCACTTATGATTAGGTGCATGCTACCCCTCCTTCAGCTTTTACTGACAGGTAGAAATGTGGTTAATGGTATGCAATGGGAGTAAAGGTACTCCACTATAAGCAGAATTCATCCCTTAGCTTACTATTTAAAGAGACAACATCTAGACAGGCGACTCGTTCCAGTTCAATTTGCCAATAATTTGCCCTCAAGGTGACCAAGGATTGAGAGGCCTTTTCAGCTCTAAAGGACGGCAAAGGAGTCTGAAGGCTGGAACTATATTTGAAACGCTAGCTCTTCAGTGTGAAAATCCTTTGTAATCCTAGTGTAAAGAAGCAGACAGCGCTAGAGGACTGATGAGATGATACACTGCAATAACCAGGAAAAAGTGCTGTCCTACAGAGCCAAAACAATGTTGCACACTGCAGCGGCAGTGGCGGCCCCAAGTTTTGGTCATGACTCCATTGTCCCAAGAGCTACGTGGATACATAAAAAAAAAAAAAAAAGAAAAAAAAAGAAAAAAGACAGCATCTGCTTCAAAGAGTTTACAACTTTATAACGAGAAAAACCCTGTCCTACAGCTGAGCAGGATGATACAAAACTGCAACTGTAAGCAGAGAGTTGAGTGTAGAAAGGTATAAATTTACATCATAAAATCTGCTCCAGTTGAGAAAATGATTACTTGCAGTCTTTCCAACACAGTACTACTTTAGTTACTCATTTTTCTTGCTTTATCCATTTATTTTTGTTAAATGGGAAATACAGATGCTGGCCTATTAATTCCCAACTATATTTTAGATGGCCCCTCAGCATTAGACACAAAGTTCGGCTGTTAACTAGAAAAACAGAAGAATAAATATGTCTTTATCATTCTGTTACTCTAAGAACAGATCTTTCTGCCTTTATAAAAAAAAGGTAGGGATTTAGTACCTTGTGCAGGATGCCTGGAAGGTCACTACATTTAGATTATTGTGGAACAGATCACTCTTGCAGCTCAGATTTGTTGTTATCTTGACTGTCAAAACACCCAAATTCAGCAATAACAGAAACAGTAAAAGTGCAGATATAGAATCAAAATATTGATATGAATATGCATGCCACTGAACTGGGCTAGAACATTGTTTCAGGAATAAACCTTTTTTTTTTATTTTTAACTTCAAGCATTTTTGCATGTATGTTTATTGGGGTCAGGATTTCGGGGATAAGACAAATGTGTTATCCACTGGCAGAATGCCTAAATTCATGAGGAAGCTCATACAAAATACAAGTCTGTTTCCAGTTATCTCCCACGGTCCAAAAGGCTATCCATCCTGATCAGGCCTTCAGCAGAACAAAATAAAATTATCCTGTAGATTTCAAAGTACATTTAATTAAAGCTCCATGGTGATCTCTGATACCTAAAGGCAGTCTAGCACAAAACAAGCAAGGTGAATCCAACTACAATAATTTGGTAACAACATTTTTTTCCTCTCTCTTTTCACTGAAACATGCACAGCTGAAGCTGTATTTTGTTTTGCTTGTGAAGCTGCAGTTTTGTCTTTGTATTACAATGACACAATATGTTTTGTTTGGGGACATGGGGGAAATCTGCATTTATAACACTGCTTCACTGTGATTGATGACAACATCTCTTTGAATGATCTACCTGTATCAAAGCTTCTGTGACTGACACAGAGCTGGGAAAAATAAATCATCCTTCCATGAAAGATGGGTGGAGAATTCTCCATTCTTTTTCAAGGGGAAAAAAAATTCTCTGAAGTTAATCTCTCTTAAAGCAGCAAGAAACTGACTGACTTCACTCTGACATTTCTTATCCTATACTGCAACTACTAAAGGACAAGGTTCTTCTCGCTTGAATGAAAATCACAACTCAGCAGAGAGTCAGCACATTCCCATGAATCACTCAAGCCCTGTCGTCTTAAGTGGTGCCTGCAGCATAGCCCTAGCAATTGTTACTTGCATGGGGATGAACCTCCCACTGTCAAACTCAGAGAAGGAAGTCGTTGATAGAAGCAGAGCCAGAACATCAAAAATGGTTTGAATTTAAAGTATGTCTGTCCAAACTGAAATCAATCAAGACAATTTAGAACAGGTTTATGTATAGGAGAAAACTCTGTTTAAAGTAGCAAGTACAGTAATGCATGCCTATATAATGTTACTTATCACATACAGATATACTTAGGTCTGTATGCAAGCTGTTTACCTATTGAAGGGAACTTCCACCACACACACTTTTTTTATGTACATGGCCCACAATTTTCAAGACAAAAACAACTTCAAAGAAAATCTGATACAGAAGTTTGATTCACAGCTTTACACAGTTAATTTTAATTCTGAAGTGGTATGGAACTACAGAAAACTGAACCACTGGAAAACTTTTTTAGTTCATGTCCTGGTTTCAGCTGGGATAGAGTTAATTTTCTTTCCAGTAGCTGGTATAGTGCTGTGTTTTGGATTCACTATGAGAAGAATGTAGATAACACACAGATGTTTTCAGTTGTTGCTAAGTAGTGCTTAGATTAAGCCAAGGATTTTTCAGCTCTCATGCCCAGCCAGGAAGAAGGCTGGAGGGCACAAGAAGTTGGGAGGGGACACAGCCAGGACAGCTGACCCAAAGTGGCCAACGGGGTATTCTATACTATGTGTCGTCATGCCCGGTGTATGAACTGGGGAGGAGTAGGCCCCGGGGGGACGGATCGCTGCTTGGGAACGGAGTGGGCATCAGTCGGTGATTGGTAAGCAATTGCATTGTGCATCACTTGTTTCATATATTCCAACCCTTTTATTATTATTGTTGTCATTTTACTGTTATTTTCTTCCTTTTGGTTCTGCTAAACTGTTCTTACCTCGATACAGGAGTTTTGTTGGTTTTTTTCCCCTGATTCCCTCCCCCATCCCACTGGGTGGGGGGGATTGATAGAGCAGCTGTGTGGGGCTTAGTTGCTGGCTGGGGTTAAACCACAACAGTTCATAAGGCTGAATAGTTCATTAGATCTAAGCATCTATGTAAGACCTTCCTGTAAGGAGTCTGTGTAGTCTGTTCACAAAGATCTCCAGCAATACAGATAACATATTCTCCCCATTTTTTTTTTTATTTTAGCAAAGCTTTTGATACTGTCTCTCACACTATCCTTCTGGACAAAATGTCCAGCACACAGCTGGACAAGTCCATAATATGTTGGGTGAGCAACTGGCTGACTGGTCAGGCTCAAAGAGTCATAGTAAAAGGGGCTACATCAGGCTGGCAGCCAGTTATCAGTGGGGTTCCCCAGGGCTCAATTTTAGGGCCAGTGCTCTTCAGTGTTTTTCTAAACAATCTGGATACAGGAATCAAATGCACTTTAAGTGAATTTGCTGATGATACTAAATTAGGAGGAGCTGTGGACTCCTTTGAGGGTAGAGAGGCCTTATGGAGGGATCTGGATGGACTAGACAGCTCGGCAATCACCAACCGTATGAAATTTAACAAGTTCAAGAGCCAGATTCTGCACCTGGGATGGAGTAACGCTGAGCACAAGTATAAATTGGGAGAGGAGAGGCTGGAGAGCAGCCCTGCAGGAAGGGATCTGGGGGTGCTGGTTGACTGCAGGCTCAGTAGGAGTCAGCAGTGTGCCCTGGCGGTCAAGAGGGCAAACCCCATCCTGGGGCGCATCAAACACAGCACAACCAGCTGGTCAAAAGAGGGGATTATCCCGCTGTATTCAGCTTGGTGCAGCCTCACCTAATAAAAGCAGCTGAGGACCGTGGTTTTGTTTAGTTTGGAGAAAAGGAGGCTGAGGGGCGACCTCATTGCTCTCTGCAGCTTCCTGAGGAGGGGAAGTGGAGAGGGAGGTGCTGAGCTCTTCTCCCTGCGATCCTGTGACAGGACACCTGGGAATGGGTCAAAGCTGCATCAGGGGAGGTTCAGACTTGACTTTGGGAAGCATTTCTTTACTGAGAGGGTGGTCAAACACTGACAGGCTTCATACAGAGATGGTCGATGCCCCCTGCCTGTCAGTGTTTACGAGGCATCTGGACAATGCCCTTAATAACATGCTTTAACTTTTGCTCAGGCCTGAAGTGGTCAGAGAGTTGGACTGGATGATCACTGTAGGTCCCTTTCAACTTTACTTTCCTTTTTCCTTTCCTCCTCTCCCCTCCCCTGCCCTCTCCTTTTTTACTCTTCTTTTTTCTGTCTTTTTTCTTTTCTCTTTCTTCTCCTTTTCTTTTCTATTTTTTCTTTCCTTTTCTCTCTTTTCTTTTCTTTTTTCTTTTTTCTCTTCTCTTTTCCTTTTCCTTTTTTCCTTTTCTTTTTTCTTTTCTTTTTTCTTTTTTCTTTTTCTTTTTTCTTTTCTTTTTTCTTTCCTTTCCTCTTTTCTCTTTTTCTTTTCTTCTCTTTCTCTTTTCTTTCCTTTTTTCTTTTCTCTTTACTTTTCTTATTCTTCTCTTTTCAGAAGACAAGAGGAAATGGGTATCAATTGCACTGGGAGAGGATTTATCTCAACATTAGAAATAAATTTTTTCCAGTGAGAACAATCATTCACTGAAACAACCTCCCCAAGGATGTGGTAGAGTCCCCGTCACTGGAGGTTTTCAAGACCCAATTGGACAGGGCACTAGATAACCTCCTCTAGGCTCCCTTTCCCGCCAAAGGTTGGACCAGATGATCTTTGGAGGTCCCTTCCATCCTGGGCTGGTCCACAGTTCCATGACTCAGTGAGTCAACCCCTCCTGGCAGGGCTGCTGTGGACCTTGCATGGGAGGAATCAGGTGAGCTCGGTGGGATGGCCGGTGGTGCTGGACTGTGCGGACAGCCTGTAGGACTTTGTCTTGCAGGCTCCAAGGGAGACACAAGGTCTCATTGCATCAACCTCCCCCCGGGGGGGCTGTGGGGCAGGCAATGGGGCTCGGGAAGCTGCCAGCCCCACAGCTCAAGCCTGGCCCTGGCCAGCAGAGAGCAGCGGGGAAACCACAGGGGCCAGGAAGGTGTCCCTCACGAGGGACCTGGGCTTTCCTTCCTCCTCTTCCCTCCCCTCCCCACCCCAGGACAGCGAGTGACCGTGGCCTCTCTCCCTTTTGCAGCACGAAACACCCTCCGCTGCGGCGCCCGTGGGAGGGAGCAGCCCCTCGTCCTCAGCACTCCCCAGCCCGCCACAGCACGCGGAGAGCATGGCTGCCAAGAGCGAGTGGAGCTGCCCCATCTGCCACGACGATCAGGATGACATGGCCTACATGTCACCCTGCCTCCACCAGTTCTGCTTAGGCTGCGCGCTGCGCTGGGCGTGGCAGAGGCCAAACTGTCCCCTCTGCAGGTCGGGGACGACGGCCGTCTTGTTCTCGGTACGGTCAGACGACGACTGCCTGGTGTTCGACGTCCCAAGCCCCGCGGAGCCGCCGGCTCAAGTCGGCCAGCACGAGCAGGGGGCCGCGGGGCCGGCGCCCTCGGCTCAGGCGGGCAGCTTCCCTCCTGCGGCCTGGGCGGACTTTTTCAAGAGCCACCCCGACAACACCAGGCCCCTGCTGCCCTGGCTGCGACGGGAGCTCGGGGCGCTCTTCCAGCACCGGTGGTGGGAGGTGGCTGCGGCCGAGGGCACCGTCGTGGCCCACCTGTGCCTCTACGGGCTGGAGGAGGAGGAGCTGGCGCAGCGGCTGCAGAACTGCCTGCCGGGCGACGCGGCCGCGTTCGTCCGCCGGCTGGTGGCCACCACCGTGCGGGTGTGCGCCGCGGCCGTCTGCCGGCACCTGGCCCGGCAGGGCCCCCGCGCCGTCTGGCTGGGGGACGACAGGCCCGCAGCCAGCCCCACCGCCGCCCCCAGCAGCCCGGCAGCCTCCGGCAGGGAGGACCGACCCAGCGCCTCGGAGGCTGCCCTCCGCCGGGGTGCCGGCCGCCCCCCCTCTGCGCCGGTCCCTGCGGAGGAGGAGCGGCCCCGGGAGGAGCCGGGGCGGGCGGCGGCGGCGGGTCCCTCTGCCCAGGGCTGCGGCCGCAGACCCTCCGCTCCCGGCCGGGGCAGGGACCGCTCGCCCGGGGGGCCCCGGCGCCCCCCAGACGGGAGGGCCCCCGGCCCCCAGCACTCTCCCCGGCCCCGCAGGGCGCCGCCACGCCAGCCGCAGTAGGCGGGCGCCCCGGGGGCTACCTACCGAAGCAGCGGCTGAAGCGCACCGGGAGGCTCTCCTTAGTCGCCTCAGTCTACTTACTCGCGAAAGAAAGAAAATAAAGGAGCAAAGGCTACAGGAGGAGTCTTGGTGTCACTAACGGTGCGGGCGGCCTCGCTGTGGCCAGCCGGGCTGCCTTCGGCGCTGCGCCCGCCTGCCCCCTCGGGTGTCCCTCGCAGCCGGGGGTCGGTGGGCGCCGGGAGGGAGCTGGGGTACAACCAGGCGGCTCTTTGCCGGGGGAGGGGTGGGATGCTCAAGCTGACGGCCCCTTCCGCGTAGCCCGGGTGCTACGTCTTTGTTTCTCCCCCTGGGGGGAGTTCTGCTCGGCCCCAGGGCTGCTCCCGGGGGAGGTGTTTGCAGGCAGGGGGTCTCCGGGCCAGCCCGCGCCCCCTTGCTCGTCACCCCAGGCCTGGCCGCCTCCGCTCCTGGCCCTCTGCCCCCACGTCTCAGGGCTCTGCTCCCCCGCCGGCCCACGCTGGTCGCTACGGCCTCGGTACGTAGCGCTGTGGCTTGGTGCCGCTCCGTGTAAAAGCAGGGCTGCGCCTGCCCGTGCTTTTGGCAGGTAGTCCCAGCGAAAGCCCTGCTCCCCGGCAGAACGAGGCTGAGCAGCCCCAGCTGGGAGGCCTTGCACGCTCAGAGCAGAGCCGGTGCCCTGCTGCTAGCAGCAACGGTGCCCCGTACAGCTCGGTGACGCAGGGAGCTGCATGCTGCGTGCTGCATGGCATCAGTGTGCTGCAAACACTAGAAAAGAGCAGCCTGTCAAAAGCATTATCAGTATTTCAGAGAGACATTTACACCGTGGGAAACTTCGTGGGGTTGTTTTGCATAACACGTGTTATTAGGAAATTGGCATTAAAATGCAAAGGATTGTTTTCCATGTCTAGGGCAGTGTGCTCAGCTTAGGAAATCAGAATTCTGCCACAGGCAACCATGGCTTTCCAGTGCTGCTTTGGGTAAGCCAGCTCAACACTCCCACTGCACCCACCTGCAAAGCGTGAATAAGCAAGCCAGTCCATGGCATCAGCTGCTATTAAGCAACCTACTTCTGCTGAAGGGAACCGGGCTGTGTTAATCGGCTCTGAGTAGGAATGAGACTCATTACATCTCTTGCAGGGTTCACCTGGCATAATTTTGTAGGCTTAGGCAAGAAGACTTCTGCTGGCAGTGGTGCTGGATTTAGTGGACCACTGTTTTGGGTTTGTGTGGTAGGGTTTTGGTAGCGGGGGAGGGCCTGCAGGGGTGGCTTCTGTGAGAAGCTGCCAGACGTTTCCCTGGCTCTGAGTGGGACCCGCCGCTGGCCAAGGCCGAGCCCGTCAGCGATGGCGGGAGCCCTCTGGGAGAACAGGTTGAAGAAGGGGAACCTGCAGCGGGGGAGGAGAGCGGGATGTGAGAGAAGCCCTGTGCAGGCAGCAAGGTCAGTGCGGAAGGAGGGGAGGAGGTGCGCCGGAGGAGGTGGATGCCCCCGCAGCCCGTGGTGAGGCGGCAGGCTGTCCCCCCCCAGCCCACGGAGGGGAGCAGGGCAGCAGATGCCCCTGAAGATGGCCAAGACCCCATGGGAAAGCCCGTGCTGGAGCAGTGTGTGACTGAATATCAGTCCACAGAAGGGACCCATGCCAGGGAAGTTCATGAAGGACTGTCTCCTGTGGGAGGGACCCCACGGTGGAGCAGGAGCCAAGTGCGGAGTCCTCCCCCCGAGGAGGAAGGAGCAGCGGAGACAACGTGTGATGAACTGACCCCAACCCCCATCCCCTGTCCCCCTGTGCTGCTGGGTGGAGGAAGGAGAGAGAACCAGGAGTGGGGTTAAGCCGGGAAGGAGGGAGGGGTGGGTGGAAGGTGTTCTCAGGTTTGGTTTTACTTCCTAATATCCTTGTTTTGATTTGTAGTAATTGAAATTGATTTTGTTTCTTCCCCAAGTTGAGCCTGTCTTTTGCCTGTGACCGTAAGTAGTGAAGGATCCCTCCCTCTCCTTGTCTCAATCCACAAGTGTTTTTTTATATTTTCTCCACCTCCCACCGGGGTTGAGTGGGGGAGGAGTGAGCAAGTGCTTCGTGGTGCTTTGTTACCAGCTGGGCTTAAACCACAACAGGTGCATACCTGTTGAACATCTCATTAGTTGGTAGATAGTCATCAGCAACGTCAGAGATGCTCAGTTCCTCCATTTCAACAAGTTTCAAGTCTCACTTTCCAGCAGCTGGGGCTGTCTGCAGTTCAGTAGGTTTCACAGCCTTTGCCATGGGGTGACAGAGGTCCTGGAAATGACCCGAGACTATCTAGGTAACCTGCTCACCTAGGTACATTTTCGGTGTTCTCCAGAAGAGGAACTAAATTAACTGAGGCAGGTCTTCTGGATGAGTAAAGTTCAATGGAAAGAAGAGGAAATGTCCCCTCCTTGGGATGCTGTTAAATGCTTGGGTCTAAGGAATTGTTTGCATGAGGTGTAGAGTGAACCAGTGCACGACTAAGTCTTCAACTCTGATGAATAATATGGCTGTCCGCTCACCAAAAAACATGTGAACCAGTATGTGTGACAATATTACTATTTATCTTTTGAAAACCTGTAGCTCTTAGAGATTAAGTATCCAGTATGTTACGCACAGAACAAGCCTGAACTAAGTGACAAGCTGCTGTCCAAGGCATTGAGATGAAAATTAAGTGCATAGGGGCAAAGAAATGCAGAGCTGTAAAATAACTTTTTTTAAGATCATTCACCTGGTGAGTGTAGTTGGGATAATAACAGTTTGATCCTTGGCTACCTACATGAACAAGATCACACAACTCCTTCAAACCACAGGGCTTTGTGCCTTGAAAATATATTAGTTTCTTTTCCATTAGCTGGGGCAGGAAAATGTATGTACATACATATGTACATATGTATGTATGTGCTTGCACACCTGTGCACATTATTTGTTAATGGGGAGAGGGAGGGAGAGTGAGAGAGGGAGAGAGCACGAGTGAGCTGGCAGATGCCTGTTGTACTCTGGAATAGCTGAGCAGAAAGGCAAAGGCAGATCCTGTGCATGTCCTGCATGTACATTTAGGTTTTTGGACATATGAGGAAGACCTGAAAGGAAGAATTAAAAAAACCCCACTGGATGGGCTGCTGTCCTGTAAGATTTATGAACTGTTAAATTTAGAAAAGTCATTTTGCTGTTGCTGGTGCATTGAAGGCTCTTGTGCATGTTCACATGGTTTGTATCAGCCTTGTTATCCCCCTGGGTGACAGCTGCAGGAAGATGTCCTAGATCCAAACCTCAGGACTGACTTTTTTGCCTAGTAAAAGAGTGAAGCAAGCAGATTTTTTTCAAGAGCTGATGCCTGCTTGTGAGAGCAGGTGCATAGGAAGGCAGCTGCAGGGAAAAAGCTTTTTGAACAGCAATCCCAACACTGGAACATGGCCTAGGAGACCATGGAAGTCATGTCCCCTGGGACCTGGGAAAGAGCCGGACAGTTTGCCTGCCTGGACTGCCTTCTTCTCTGGTCCTTGAATGTGTGTGCACCCTCCTGCTGGTCCTGGAGAGCCTGTGCTCCACCCCTGAATTGCAATGGGATGCAAAATGTGTGAATGGGATGAGAGCCCCATCACTGAAGCACTAGTGAGTGCCCCAGTAAAGCCATCAACACATTGACATTCACACTCAGAAGACAGTGACTGAAGGGATGATAAACTCCCAGCCAACTCTGAACCTGTTTGAAACTTGTTGCTCCAGCTGGATGTACATAAGTCTATGGGGCACAATAAGATTCATTCCAGAGTACTGAAAGAGCCAGCTGATGTCATCATAGGACCTCTCTCCATTATTTTTCAATGGTCTTGGGTGTCTGGAGAGGTCCCCAATTGACTAAAGGCTGGCCAATGTCCCAATTTTCAAGAAGGGCACGAAGGAAGACCCTTGTAATTACAGGCCTGTCAGTCTTACTTCAGTGCCTGGTAAAATTATGGAGAAGATTATCCTGGGAGTTACTGAAAAACACTTGACAGACAATGCAGTCATTGGACATAGCCAGCACAGGTTTACGATGGGGAAGTCCTGCTTAACCAACTTAATTTCCTTTTATGACAAGGTCACCCATCTAGGTGACCAGGAGAAGCCAGTAGATGTGGCTTTTTTGGATTTTAGCACAGCTTTTGATACTGTCTCCCACAGTATCCTTCTGGACAAAATGTCCAGCACACAGCTGGACAGGTCTATAATATGTCAGGTGAGCAACTGGCTGACGGGTCAGGCTCAAAGAGTTATAGTAAATGGGGCTACACCAGGTTGGCAGCCAGTCACAGTGGGCTTCCCCAGGGCTCAATTTTAGGGCCAGTGCTCTTTAATGTTTTTATAAATGATCTGGACGCAGGAATTGAATGCACATTAAGTGAGTTTGCTGATGATACTAAATTAGGAAGAGCTGTGGACTCCTTTGAAGCTAGAGAGGCCTTACAGAGAGATTAGGATAGGCTAGAGAGCTGGGCAATCACCAACTATATGAAATTTAACAAGAGCAAGTGCCACATTCTCCACCTGGGATGAAGAAATCCTGGTTATACATACAAACTGGGGCATAGGAGGCTGGAGAGCAGCGCTGTGGAAAGAGATCTGGGGGTTTGGGTTGATGGCATGTTAAATATGAGTCAACAGTGTGCCCTGGCAGCCAAAAAGGACATGAAACTATTAAGAGTGTGTCCAGAGGAGGGCAATCAAGATGGTGAAAGGCCTTGAGGGCAAGACTTAGAAGGATCAGCTGAGGTCACTTGGTTTGTTCAGCTTGGAGAAGGGAAGGCTGAGGGGTGACCTCATCACAGTCTACAACTTCCTCAAGGGGTGCAGCGGAGGGGGAGGTGCTGATCTCCTCTCTCTGGTGACCAGCGATAGGACACGAGGAAGGGGAATGAAGCTGCATCAGGGGAACTTCAGACTGGACATTAGAAAAGGTTCTTAGCTGAGAGGGTGGTCGGCCACTGGAACAGGTTCCCCAGGGAATTGGTCATGGCACCAAACCTGTCAGAGTTCAAGGAATGTCTGGACAATGCTCTTAGTCATAGGGTTTAGTTTTAGGTAGTCCTGTGAGCAGCAGGGAGTTGGACTCAATGATCTTAATGGGTCCCTTCCAACTTGAGATGTTCTATGATTCTAGTTATTTTTCCTGCCTCTATTGTTTCTAAGATGCAGCTGCAATTTAGGAAGCAGTTTCTTTCTACCTGAATTAAAATAAGATTTTTTTTTTCCCCATAGTAGCTACAAGCTTCACTTATTCATCGCCGTACAATGTTCACAGTCTCTTTTACAGACCACAGAATATCTCAAAGTGGGTAGTCTCACTGCAATTTTGTTGAAAGATATTATTTTAGTTATTTTATTCTTTGGTTGTTTTTTTTTAAGGAACACACTGGTTTTAGAGCCAGCAGTAGTGATTTTCAACTGCCAGTGTGCAGACTGTATTGTTTGTTCTGCTGTGATGCTGGACTTGTATCTGGCATGTGCACCATCTGCACTTAACACAGGAGGGAACTAAGACTCAGAAAGATTTTACTGAGGTTTATAAATTTCTGGTGAGAACAGACCTTCACTGTCTCAATACAATATGTGCACCTGTCTGGCTGTATTTAACATTAAGCCTTTAAAATTCAGCTTCTTTCTTTTGGTTCCCTATGGTTATGTTCAGTTCACATGAAAGATTGTGGTCTGGGTCTGTATTGCTCCATTATACTTGAATTGACTTATTTGGTTTAGCATTTGGGAAAAGCATCACTCTTGCTGTCAGCCACCTGAATCTCTGAGAGGCTCTAGCCTCAGCCTGTTTAAAATGGAAAGCCATCTATGCATTTTAAAGACAGAGAAATCAAGCAAAATAATCTATCCAGCTAGATAAAAGTTTTCGTAGATTATCAGAGAAGGGCCAAGATGAGAATCACAGAGACCAGATCCAGTGTGAGTTCAGATTTAAAGCTAAGACACTGCTAGCATCTGACTCCTAAACCATACACACCAAAAGAGCAGAATTAGATGATACCCTGGAAAAGTCCCAAATGTTGTGCTAATCTCATTAAATTCCCACATTCCAGAGCACTGTCTAGATTATTCTGACAAGATTTCATATCTCTTCAAACCATAATCAGAAAACACTATGCAGGTATTTTCATTTGCCCCAGACCGTTTCTCCTCTGATCATCTTGCTACAGGTACATAGACACTGGATTCAGTCTGGCTGCACCTCTCCTCCTCCCCAATTTAGAGCTGTTTTAGAAAGTAGTTTGTCTGGTGACTATTCCTGCTTCTTTGCAAAGCACTACTGCTGATCTGTATTGCTGAGACATGATTAAGAAGTTCTGCAGTGCCTGTAAGAAGCTGTAAAAGGGTTATCCTTCTAGTCTACTATCTAAAAGCCAACAACATTACTGGCATTGTGCAGGGCACAAAAATCAAGACAGACTCTGCAGTGGAGAGCTTACAAGCTAAAGCCATGAAGCACAAATAGGCACATATTTTCAACAAAATGAAAAGAGCCTGTGTTAAAACCTTCTGTGCCAACAAGCTGGACAACTTCATGCTAAAGCACACACCACAAATAAGGATTCATGGCCCAGTCTGAAGAGGTTTTGAACACCCACAGTTCATAATGACATTGCTGGGAGCTACAGGGCTAGAGCACCTATTCAGAGCAGGCCATTAGTTTAAATAAGAGTAAAATCAGCAGAGGTTATAAAGTGCTTTACAGTTACTTGTCTGACAGGTGGTGCCATTGAAATGGTGGAATTAGAGTACTGCAAAGAAAACACAGCTCAGCCGAATAACTGCAGCTGTTCTCTACTGTGTTTTTTTATTATTTTTTGCATAGGAAAAATTATTTGGGAACAAGACATATGGAACTTATGCTATTTAAAGGTATGTTGTTACAGACAAAGGGGCTAATATTTGTCACTATCCACAGTTCTGTAACTAGTCAAGAGCCTTGTATGAATACTGTGGCAATGCTCATCATGAACATGCACAATAATGACAGTTTTCCTTTATAAAAGCTATCCCCCAAATAGAACAAATTCTCCTTTTTTCTCTTTGTTTTGACAAACATATTGCAAAGGACCAAATGAATCCCACCTCCACTGCAAGTCGGAGGAAATCCACTAGATTTTTGAGTTGTTATTGGGGTAATGCTGAACATACTACAGTCTGTGAAGGAATCAGTCTGTAGTCTGTATCACAGTATTCTGTAGAGCAATGAGCACAGAGAGCTTGATCTTTATTGAGGATGGTTGCTAACAAGTTCTGTGTATAGAATTTATATTGGTTTCTGTAATAGCAGCAAGACCCAGTACGAGCACTGGGTGTAATTTATGGCCCCATTTAGAAGCTTTGTGTATTCTGCCAGAATTACATGAACAGCATTCTAGTCTCATTTCTAAATGACAGCTATACATTAGTAACTCTATACTGGACACCCAAGCTGTTTTCCACTGAAATGCTCTAAAGGGAGGTTTGCAGATCAGCTGGATAAGGCCTCACAATTTCTTGTATTAAATTACAAGAAAAGCAAAGGAAACAAAAATTTAGCTATGCACTGTATCAATCATCTCACTCCTACATGAGGTTCTCTCTGCCTTGCAGGAAGAAGACTGCTTCATGTGTGATACTACAGAACACTTGATGAACATGTAACACTGAAGGAAGCTTAAAGCTGTAATTTTTCCATTCCATGTACCTGGCAGTCAGCACAGTCATCTTAAAGACTGTATCCCACAGGAATAAGTGGAATATATAATGTTAAAAACATGGAATAACCTTGCACTGCATTACTCACTTCTGAGGTTTGGATAAATTTTGAGTAAAAATTTGCACATTTTTAAGTAGCTGCTGATACATGTCTTCAGAGTCCAAAGCAGTAACTTGCCTAGCACCTTGAGAGCAGAGGCATGTATGAGGGTGCGTAAAAAGGCAACTACACATTGAGAAAGCATTTGTTGATATGATCACCATAATGATAGTATGAGTTCTATTTATGAACTGCAGTGAAATGTACATGAGTTGCTGAGACATCTGCATTTCTCATCCACATCTACTTTACTTCTATCCTTCTCTCCCATCAGATTCCTTTCAGTCTACTTTATTTTAAATTTGTGAGTATCTAAAAGCACCCCTCCCCAACTGAAAACTGGCATGTAATCAATCAAAGAAACAGCACTCTGCAGAAAGGAATTCTCAAACAGCTACTGATGCCTGCCGGTATTGTCTACAGCTGTGGTCTTGCCTACAGCGTGAAACCACCCACGCACTCAAAAGAATGTGTAACAAGCAGCTATACATAGAGAAGAAATTGCTGGGCAGAATCATAGAGTATGAAAAAATAAGGATTAAAATAAGAATGCCTAAAAATATTACCAGGGTAAAATCCTGTATGTGTCCCTCTTTCCAAAAACAAAAACCCTACATAGTATTGTGTTCCCCAGAGCCATGACTGGCACTACTCTGTCTGAGCTCATGACAGCTCTAATAAAGTTTAGTATTGTTGAACCAACTGTGGCTCACAACAACAGGGTGCTCCTTCATCCACAAAATGGTGTGTTACTTTGCAAAAAAGAAGTGTAATTGCACACTTGTTTTTCCATGGGGTGTTGCTAAATTGGTCTCTGCTATGCCCCCCCCCCCCCCCCCGCTTCTGTTCCCTGTTTTGCTACCATGAGCAGGACAATCTCACAAGACTTGTCTTCATCCAGTAGGGATGTCTGCCTGTCTTTCTTTCTTTCTTCCTTTTCTTTCTCTTTTTTTCTTTCTCTCTTTTTTCTTTTCTTTCCATCCTTCCTTCCTCTCTCGTTCTTTGTCCCCCCTTCTTTCTCCCTCTCTCCTCCCTCCCCAGGCTTCTATGCCCCCCCCCCCGCCCCTTTCTCTCTCTGTCCCCCTCCTTCCCTCTCTCCCTCTTAACTGGAGACCTGTATAACAACCAATATCTGTTTTTCTGGTCCGTGGAGCAGGAATACAAAGACACTTTGGGGGACAGGGAAGAAATGCAGCAAATATCAGCATCCTGTTCAGACTGTCTTTTCTGCACAGTGAGGGAATGGAAAATGAATGGAGCTTCACTGTGAGCAGACAATGACAGTGGCACAACAGCTCACAACTGACCAATTTTGGGAAGAACAAGCCTGAGAATTAAGGGCTGGTTTTGTTACTAATTCCCACTGTGATTTTAGTCTCCTGTTGAGCTAGGACTGCATCACAGTCTGTCTGATCATGTTCTAGCATGGTGTGTGTCTTCTTACCACAAATAATTTCTTCCTGTATGTGTATTACTGTTATTCACCTGCAGATCTTTTTAATGTGTACTTTTGATGGTGAAAACTTCTCACTGGGAAGCAAAAAATAGCTCTTGGCATACGGAGATTGCAGAAAGATTTAATAAAAAAAGCAAAAATTAGACTTCTAAAACAATTAAATAGTACAATTTTATATGTGAAGTTGTCTTCAACATCTAGACATAATTTTATTTTTACAAGGCATATTCATTTTATAATGGTATATTTAAGAACTAGTAGTAAAAGTATTCTGTCCCTAGAATAATGACTAGGAAGTACTTTCAGTGTTTTCAGTGTTAATTTGTCTTGTCTTTCCTTTTTTGTTCCTTTCAAATGACATTTTTTCCTACACAAGTTAATGCGTTATCCACAGAGAAATAAAAAAAAATATACCCCTTGTGCTTGTGTTACTTTCGCTCGTATAGTACCACACAAATGAATTGCACTTTTTAGAAAAAATTAAATTACAGTTTCCTTCTTCAGAGAGTTGTTAGTGTCAGTATAATAGAAAATGCCGCTGGCCTTGCTCATGAAACTAGCAGCAGTGGATCAGCCTGCATGACTGAAGCCATTGTACTTTGATACCGTTTAATGATAAAAACCGACAACCCATAGCTTGATCTGTTTCACTGAGACTGACACAGGAACAATACATCAGTACAAATTATCACAACAATTTATCCTAGTTTTCAATTTCAAGACAAGGCGCCTCAACCAGTGGAAGTTTGTGTTAATATTACTTCAGCACAGTTTTACACAACCCCTTCACCAACTTCCACCTAGCCAACCTTCCCTCTGAGCTCACTGTAGACATCAGACATCCTTCCCATATATGATGAGAAAAAGAACATATTAATCTTTCCCAACTTCAGTCATCTGACAATTTAACAGTACTGCAAGATAAAGTTGTCCAGAGGCTTTCTCTATAGTCAAAGAAGATGCATCTCCTGACACACTGTTGCCTGTGTTAAATGACCCATTTTGACATGGTTTCTAGAGTATGCTGCCTGAAGTCAAAGGTTGTTTCTCGACAGAAATTCCCACACATTTCAGTATAAGGTTTGTCTCTTTTCAGGAGCTTAATTAAGGCACTAGATTAAGCACTAGATTTTTATATATTTACTTCTTTTTCTTTTAATTTGATTATATCCTTATGATGGTGATACTGAGGGTCTATATTTCTATTAAAGAACTTATCAAAGATGCTCCTTTAATTTCTTTTGTTCTCGTATCAGATATTGCTAACTGTTGCCCTGTTTGTATTCAGTTATGAACGACACGGTCCAAATTGAAACACTGTCTTACCAGTGGCAGATGATTCTGGAAAGAAAAGTATTTTCTGTAAGTTTCTTGAAACTTTTTTCTGTTGCTACATTCTCTTCAGAGCATCAGGAACAGTACACGCCATTTTAAAAATAAACTTGTGATTCATTTTAAGTACAACAGAAAGTGAGGCTACCAGAGATTTTATTTGATTACCTGACCTTGAATCCTACCAATTTGGATAAGTCAGTGTTTCCTTTTGCTTCTCTCCTACTTTTTCATAACACAAGTGCAGGCATCAGGACATTGTATTAGAAACCATCTTCTGTGGGCGCTCATTTCAATGATTTTTTTGTAGTTGTTTTCAAGATGTTCCGAATGCCATGTTTTAAGTGTATGGATTCATGAAGGGCCAGAAATTAACTCTTTTTGTCCCTCAGCTCTTGTATGCAGCAAGCAAAGTTCTTCTTTAAAGTAGCTCTCATGTCTGGTTCAGACTGTATACCTCTTTTAGAATGTAACTTGAAAAGGCATTTTTAGGCAAACAAGTACTTATCTATTGTGTTCCACTAATGAAAATCAAACCTGCCCTTTAACTTTAAAGTTAACCACATATTTGAACAATTTTCTGAATTCAGTAGGACATGAGCATTTCCTGAAACAGGGTTTCTTATTGTTTAACTTAACAGAACTTTCTTCTCTTGCCCACTGCATCTGGTTTGTGACTTTGCTGTTATACTTCTGTTGCATATGACTAAAAAAAAGACTTATTTGCCCCAAATCTCATACTTTTCCACATAAAACAGTCCAATAAAACATGTATTTCCTTCCCTTATAAACTTTGCCTCACTTGTATCGTTAGACTATCACAGCAACAACGCTGCTTAAGATGTAAACTTTTTTTGGCACTTTTAGTATAAATCAGTGCTTTGAGACAAAATTTCAACATGTCATTCACAATGTTTTGTGTGTTTGGAAATTCATTACAATGCTAAAACTGAAACATTATCCAGACTTCATCACATTCAGTGATACCAAGAGGGTAAGGGTTTTTTTGGTATATAATATTAGAAAGCTCTTTGAAACAGTGTTTACAAAATTATTATCGTCATTAAAAGGTAATATGCAATCCAGGTTTTTCCCTTCTGTTCTTCTTCCTCTTTCTTACAAATGTTTTTTTTTTTTCTACAATGACTCTGAAATGTCACAAAAATTAACGTTTATTATATATAATCAAAAGAGGCAGGAAAATACACAGTCACCCCTAGGTACTGCAAATCGCACAATAATAGAATAAAATGAGAGAGAGAGAGTGCACCAGGGAAAGATGTGACTGACTGTACTCTTGATCCTTTAACAAAGAAGCAGAAACAAAGTTGCCACGTGTTGTGGTTTAAGCCCATCTGGCAACAAAGCATCCCGAAGCCGCTTGCTTGCTCCTCCCTCCCCTGCCCCAGTGGGATGAAGAGGAGAAAATAAAAAGAAAAGCTCATGGATTGAGGCAAAGACAGGGAGGGATCACTCCCCACTTATGTTCACGGGCAAAAGACAGGCTCAACTTGGGGAAAAAACAAAATCAATTTAATTTATTACCAATTAAATCAAAAGAAGAATAATGAGAAGTAAAACCAAATCTTAAAACACCTTCCCACCACCCCTCCTTCTTTCCTGGGCACAGCTTTGCTGCCAGTTTTCTCTCCCTCCTCCCACCCTGAGCACCACAGGGGAACAGGGGAATGGGGGCTGGGGTCAGTTCATCACTCGTTGTCTCTGCTGCTCCTTCCGCCTCAGGGGGAGGACTCCTCACTCTTCTGCTCTGGCGTGGGGTCCTTCCCACAGGAGACAGCTCTCCATGAACTTCTCTGGCATGGGTCCTTTCCACAGGCTGCAATTCTTCATGAACTTGTCCAGCATGGGTCCTTTCCATGGGCTGCAGTCCTTCAGGCACAAAATGCTTCAGCACGAGCTTTCCCATGGAGCCATGGCCATCTCTGGGGGCACACACCTGCTCCAGTGTGGGCTCCTCCTCAGGCTGCAGGTGGGCATCTGCTGCCCCGCTCCCCTCCACGGGCCGGGGGGGGACAGCCTGCCGTCTCACCACGGGCTGTGGGGGCATCCCCTCCTCCGGCGCACCTCCTCCCCTCCTTCCTCACTGACCTTGCTGTCTGCACAGGGCTTTCTCTCACATCCCACTCCCCTCTCAGCTGCAAGTTCCCCTTCTTAAACCTGTTATCACAGAGGTGCTACCACCATAGGTGATGGGCTTGGCCTTGGCCAGCAGTGGGTCCAACTTGGAGCCAGCGAAGCTTCTGGCAGCTTCTCAAAGAAGCCACCCCTGCAGCCTCCTCCCTGGCTACCAAAACCCCAGCACAAACCCAAAACCTCATGATATTGCCACGTTTTTATTTCTAGAAAAGCAGGACTAACACACAGTTGTTCTCCACTGTGTAACTTCTAAAAGAAACTAATAACAGAAACCACAGCAAACACGTTAATCAAACCAAGACCAGCATTTTGGGATTCACCCCTCTCCCTGTCTCTTGTATACATATACACATGGAGTAACACATTTACTCACTTTTTGTTTCCTCAAGCATGAACAAGGAAGAAAAAACAGAAAAATCAGAATATGTAGTATTTAAAAACAGCATACTTGGAATTAGCGTAACATGTATGCCAAGATTTTTTCTTGTGGTTAGAGAAGTCAGGCAGACAGGACTTCGGGGTGCTACTGCTTGTGTGGCCATTGCCAATTCCATCAATTTGGAGAAGACGCTTGGATTTGCAGCATAAAAAATTGCTATAGTAAGACAGACCTGACTTTACAGAGGTGCTTCAAGGCTTTATTAATTGTCCATGAAGTTCCTTTGATTCCAGTATAACAGATGTCACCTACATGTCTTTTCTGCAAGTCAGTGCTTCTCTGCTTGCAGCTGCCTTGCTTCTCCGTTTTCCTGGCCAGGTCTTCTAGTCACAGTAACCCATTTGTCTGGGCTTTGCTTATACCTATACTATGTCTCTGCTTGCTTAATATATCCAGGAGTAAAAATCAAAATTTCTGGTCACTCATTATAAGTCACCAAACTAGGAATAATTTACTGGCCAAAACTAATACAGATTCAATACTACCACTTTATTATGCTTAAAATTAGAAGAAAAACAAAGAACTGTCTTTTCTGTAGGGCCTCAAAGTACTTCCTTTTAAGGAGAGACTGGAGAGAACTGTTTTATGCCATCAATCCCTTGGTCAACACAAAAATATGTGTTCTTTACAAATTAGAGTTCATACCAATATATAGGGTAGTTGAGGTAAGAATTCATGGAAAATATGCAATATTGTGAGGAATGCTGAAATACCTTTAATGAATTTGCAATCCAGTTTTCAGCTGTGACTGTTGATTCTGTCAAAACAAGCATACAATTCAATGCTTGACAGGAGTATTTCCAGTAATGACCTTCCCAACTCACATGTATATACACCAGGTATCCTAGAACAGAACCCTCTATTAACAAATTCAGGTTGAACTCCAAACCCTTCAGGAAAGCCAGTATGTTTTCACAGTTACTTACATTTTGGGATGGCAGTAGAAGCATTTCCTTAAAGATTTATGGTACCCACCACATACTTCTACATCCTGTTCCTACTGATGAAAGCTGTGAGTTAGCTATCTAACTCTTTTCCACTGCCTGACACATCATAAGAATTTAAGGTGGAACTTCAAGTCCTTAAAACAACTAAGATAAATTCCTCAATAAGGCTTTAATAATGAGAGAATCAGCTGGCGGACTGGAAGACTTGAGGAGTGCAGGAGAGCACAATAAGAAACCGAAAGAGGTGCCAAGTGATTTTTTTGGTGAAGCATGATCCGTTAGCTCCAAGAGAGATTAGAGTACAACTTATCTGTAAAGCAGAGCTTTATTTAACAGAACATCTGTGAGATCTGGGCAATCAATACTTGAATTACCAAAACAATTACCTAATTGATTAGCAGTTCTATAAATCTCATGGTTTTTCTGACCATAAGTGATCAGGATCAAGGGGTTTCTTTCTTGTACACTGTCCTCTTTCATACGTGGCAAATAAAAATCCTACCCTGTGCTTTTTCATCATACCCTTTCTGTATATACATGTGGTAATACCTCTTCCCATGTAATTTTGGCCTCATTTGCTAATATTGCTAAATTTATGATTAAGTAAAAATTGTAGCAATCAAATCACTAAACTCAGGCAATGCAGAAAAGAAACAAATGTTATTTTCCACCTTCTTCTTGCACATAGGCAATACAACAATTATGCAATTTTCTCATTGAATTATTTAGATGGTTTTGTATATAGTTTTTCTGCAAACGTTTTCACTATCAGAGTTTGAATTACATAGACACAAGATTTATGCCTACAAACCACAGAGACTGATAATCAGGACTGGATAACCATGAAGATAATTTGGACCAGTCTCAGTGGTTAATACCAAATAATTGGAGAATCACCTTCATAACTTTGTGTCATCACAAATTTTGCTACCTCATTCCTTGCTGACCTTTACAGATCAAAAAATGTATCAAACACAAGACCTAGTAAGGAATACTGAGGCATTTTGTTGTTAACCTTTAGACATTATGAAAATTAACCTTTTAATCCAGCTTTCCATTTTCTATATTTTAGTTTGTGATCCAGGATAGTTTTTCTTCTCACATTATAGAAACCTAGCAGCCTGTGATTCATTTCAGGGAGAGGAAATTTTTAAAGTTTTATAAGCTGGCACCTCATCAACTAAATACTGCCAAAGTAAATAATAGTTTCTAAGAGATCAATAAAACACAATTTTCTTTTTAAGAAGTCATGCTGCTTAATTCTTGTAATTTCCTGGTCTTCTATTGCAGTGATTTTGAATATCTTTTCATCTGGACTGCTCAGTGTATTTACATCTTTCTGACTTATAATTCTTTCACCCAGCTACTAAGTGCTTTATAATTTAAATATGCAGAAAATATTTGAAATTTTTACTTCCTTCCAGGTCTTCTGAACAATGGCTGTTTTAAAAAAATTACTAGGTATATTTTCACATGTTTGGACATAACATGATTCTATTCTGTGATTCTATGAGTATCATCTGAATTAATCCTGCTGTCTTGCTCAAGACTAACTTGAGAACAGCCTCCCTTTTTTGGTCAGCTCCTGTAAGAGTTTCTTGAAGTGCTATGACATCATTTTATCCAAGATTTTCTACATCATGCAATAAAACATTTTGTAAATTGAAGAACATCATAGTGTTAGATTTTATGGCTTTTCCACTTTTTCTGTGTCAGCTCTCACAATTCATCTTTTCCTATTCAGTCAATAAAGACAAAACAATTTTCTGCACAGCAGGCTGTGGTTTGTATTCAGATGAATCATCACTGATATAGACTTCTCTTCAGAATTTTATCTTTCTACGTATTAGCAGTTGTTCTTAATTTTGGTTGGATAACACAAGTAAAAAATATATACTAGTAACATAAGTGGAACAGATATTAAAATAATGATGGACTGGTCAAAATTACCCATAATACAGAAGTTGACATCAGATCCAATGAAACAAATCCCAATGAAAAGAAAAAGTTCAAGATTATAATATTAATTTCAGATCTAGTATTTTGTTGTATATTATCTTAATAGATACTTGATGATTTACAATAGATTGACTTAAATTGCCACAAGGAAAAAGTAAGAAATTCCAATTGCAGAAATCAAGCACATCTGAAGTGAGACTTGGGAAATAAAAAATATTCCAGATTAGTCTAACTTCATGCAGCCCATGCTCAGGCAAAGTGTCCCATGATTTAACCAGGAATTTTGTAATAAGAACTTTTGTACTGGCATGTTTGAAGCTATTCTATGACTTTTTACAGTTTCCGGTTACATTGCTCCTTGATTTTCTGCAATATTAAATATTGGTACTTAATGACTGTAGTTAAGATACATAGGAAGAAATTGGTCTACCACAAGAAGATTAAAAATAATGGAAGTCATTACTGATAAATTTACATGCTATAGTACTAACTGTAAAAGTTGAAGTGGAGCTATGTCTGAATTTTGTATTTTAATAGGGTAGTCTTCAACTTTTATAAAAATTAAGTTTAACACCTACTTTATTTCATGGGATCAGCACTGATTTTTATGTATAAATATACAGACAGACATTCACAAACAATAAGACATACATACATGTACATTCTAATTTAGTTGTTTATAGCAGTAATATGGTAATGGACCTCATCATGAGACAACTATGTAGGAATTTGATAATTACCCTACCATTATAGAACTAAAAACCTACACTTTAAAATTGCCTAGTTTTAAATGTGTCCTAGAATTCAGGAGTGTTGAATGTTTTAAACCAGTATTTTCTACAAAGAGGTGAAACAAGATTACTATAATTTTAAAACATTTTATATCTATATATGTATGTAAGAGTATAATGTCCTAGGCTTCAGTACACACTGTTAAAATTTGTGAACAACTGGTATATGGACTTAAACTCTGTTATGCTATCATGATACATGTATGGATTGGTCTATTTACTTTACTTGGAAAGCAAAAAGGGGACTACTAGCTGTCTGCAGTCCTAAAAGCACCAGACTTTAAAGTGCCAGACATTTGATAGATGAGAAACTGACTACATCTCTATCATTGTTTCTAGTCTGAAGAGTGTGCATTTGTGGTGGAGCTGGGTATGAGGGATAAAGAGAACGAAGGGAGACAGAAGCCAAAAGAGCACAAACTACCAGCTCTCCTCCCACAAAGTAGTCTTCAACAGAGTTTGCTTCCTAGCTTTCTGTTTGTTTTATTGAATACCAATGTTAAAAAAGAAAGCATGACAGTGTCCCCACAGTGAGATTTCTGAATACTACTGTAACGTTAGCAAGCTAAAAGCAGCATTTTTAGAATTTTAAAACAGATGGATTATAAACAGAAAGCTAGTTTAAAGGAGAAATGGCTTATGTAAAATCTTGCAGAAGAGAGATGTATCCAACCCTGTCATTTTCATGTGACCCACAGGCAACTGTGATGTTCAAAAGTCAGATATACCACACCCACTGGAATTCAGTGGAAACTGAGTATTCAACCTTTGCTTATATCTTTGGAATTTCTCTTTTAACTATCACTTCTTTTGGTTCCATGGTATCCTTTTTCTTTTAAGTTTAGCTGAGGGTATTTCATTTTTCTTTTATTAATTTCAATAGGTGAATTACCTGACTATGCAGAAACAGAATAAAGACACCTCGAGACCTGGCAGACAGTATAGTGATTCTTGCTACGATAATGATATGCTTGATTATTTCTGAACCGCTTGAAACTAGATAGGGCTGAAATTTCTGCCTGTTATGTGGAAAACAGAAAGCCTATTATTTTCAGCTTAAGGAGAAGAGACTACAATAGCCAGTCAGTCTCTTCTTGAAGGAAGTTGCTTTCCAATATCAATAGATTACCTCCTGACAATCACTTGTGAAAGGTAATTAGGTCTTAATCCCATGGAGTTTTACGAGTCTGCAGGTGTGAGGCCCAGGGGCAGAGCAAATAATATCATCATCTGGGAATCAACTACATAGGCCTTCAAACTGTGTCTCCTTAGCAATCACAACTCTAGCAATATCATCAAGATATCAAAGCTGCAAGTCAGAGAACTGGAATATAAATCAAATAATAATTATTTACATTATGAATGCTTTTTTTTTTCCTTTAAGAAAATCTTTGTTCTACTGTATTGCTATGCTGGTCTGTAAAATAGAGGAGGAAGAGCAGTATTACAGATAAAGTTTTGCAAACCTAGCATGCAGCAACCATTTGAAAGAGATGCTATTTCAACTCCTACTGTTATAAAACTGTTTTCCACCCTTTAATCTCTGTGCTAGGCAAAGGTATGCTTTCTAAATTAATGTATACCCTGAACAAATAAACTGAGAGAATGTGTGTTTCAGATACCATTTCTGTCGGCTCAGTGCAAATTGAAATGGTCTTTCTGGATTGGAGATATTGATTTTAAAATTCTAATTCTGGCCATTTCTGAATGAAAAAAGAAAAGCTACTGCATTATCCCCTATTTGCTACCATGCCCAACTGCTATTATACAAGTAAATTGCTAGTAATACAATAGGAGAACCTTGATGCAGACACTACCCGCACTCTCCTTTAAGCCTTCCATTTTTTCAGCTGACAACTTTTCTATCCTATGTCTACCATTTTGGATGAAAAAAGCATCAAAAATGCTAGGGTATAGAAAAGTTTTCAGCTGGGAGAAAAACTAATGATGGCATAGAGGTATTCTTTACATATTGTCACAGTATACATAAATTTCTGTTTTCTGAAGAAACTCTGGTCAGTGTCAGTCTTTAGTATTGACATTTACGTATGAATTCAGTTTCCTTTCTGTTGGTACAAACTCCTTCTTCCTTGAACAACTGGACAAGGTAAAAACCATCTCACATTACTTTGTGTCAATTGTATATATGTTGGAAGATTTCATTACACCATAGGACATTTCTGGTGTAATTATTTTTCTTGCCGTTTTAGTATGCACTGTCATATAAACTGTGTAACGGAATGGCTAAAGAAGGTACATAGCCTGTTATAGATTTCAAGGTATCATCTGATTATCACTAGTGATTGTAGACCTTGGAAGTAACATAATCTTCTTGCAATTATAGAATCTGCTGCTTCCAGCTTCACTTTTTTCCTTCAAAATCACAATGGGCTGGTTGAAGGCTTAAGCACAACCTCCTGAGAAATTTCCCATTTTGTTTTCCTATTTTGCTCAATCACTTTCTTCAGGTATCAGTTCTGTGTTGGACCTTCCAGCTCAACTTACAGAAATACCATATTCTTAACCAGAACGTCTTGTTGGCTGTTTCTGCTGGACCGCACAGACATGTAAAGTACTGGCTGTGAAACAAAGACTAGAACATCATGATCATGCTCACTCATGGTTTTTCTCTGCTCAAGCTTCTACTAAATCTACAGGTTCACATTTTGCAGCTGTTGCACATTTTTGTTCTGAAGATGGGATGCAGGTGGCCTAATGTTGTACGTCTATGATGGAAGCATCTTTTGGACTCCCTTAACAGTCAATAGAAAGGAAAAAGTTGTCTGGAATGTGAACTACCTGACCTCTTTTAGACATCTGCATTACAGTGAAATGCACCATGTTCAAAAAGATCTAATTGACGATAAATGGAGCACATGTAATTAGATGTAAGAACATATGCTGCAAACACAGGATGAATTTCACCAGATGATTCAGGAAATAAACAGGATCTGATGTCTGTTCATGCCCTCAACACCTTATGTAAATAAAATTTAGCCCATGACACCAGATTTCAAGATATGTTTTCTAACTTCCTGCTGGAAAGCACGGATGACCAGTATTTCTTACAGCAGTTGACTCAAGAACAAATTCTTCACTGAAAACATCACTGACAATCACTTTTTTCCCCACCTTTTTTTGGTTTTCAACCTATAATTTCCATGTTCTGAATTTATAAGGCTTTGTCTAGCATGGCTTAGAGATGATTAGCCATACATAAATGCAAGACACTTATTTAGCTTATTCACTATTTCACCTGCCTAAATGTCTTGCTCTAATTTTAAAAGTGCAATTTCAAACACAGTTTTCCCATCCTTTTAATTGGGACCTGAACTACTACCTGTAACTAGGTAGTTTATTTTTTACTTATAATCCTTAGCTATCTCATCAAATCTGATGAATCAACACAACTGTCTGAGTTATGGTTTATTATTCCTATGTAATTCACAGACCCTACTACCACTTCAAAGGCCAAACTGTTAAGTTTCATTCTAAACAAAGATTCAGGGCTGACCTACATACCAATAAGCTTTGTCTTTTAATGTGGTGCTTCTCAATCCCAGAATATGGAATTCCATTTTCATCTTCTTACACAAGCAAAAGCCCACAGGTACACACAACAGACGTGCACAGAGACCTTCTTTGAAAGTACAGGCAACCCCTTGCCTGTATTTCTGAGTCTAACCAGTGCTTTTATTTTAAGTTATAAGGCTCAGAAATCCAAGCTGAAGTGGAGTTTGTTGTGTGCTGAAGTTCTTACAGTTTAACCCAACCTGTAATCCTTAACAAACTGTTCTCTTTCCTCTCTACTAATGCATGTACAGCTCTGAACTCAGCTTCTGTACTCTAGTCCACAGTATTTTAAGGGACCGTTCTTTTCCCACAGCAATATAAATTTGAATTAAAACTGATAAGACAAGCTTCCCTTATTTATACTTGGTTCTTCTTATGGCAACACATGGATAGGATTCAATGGTGCTGTCAAACAGAGATGCTGCTATTTGATGGCTTTTAATATTTCTGCTCACACCAAGACAATAAAATGCCATCAGTATTACCTATTCTTATTTCTTTAGTAATTTTTTCATTAAAGTTGTATTTATGCTGTGAAGTATCAGCAAGAACTGCTGGTACCAACTAGTAAGCCTGTTTGGTAATAAACTATGCCCAAGGATGGTTGTGAAAGGAATATTAGCAGTAACAGCAAAAGCAACTCAATATGTATTTTATAAAACTTTTCAAGGCATGGAACCAGTAAACTCAAAGATTAAAGAAAAGTACAAGAAAGCAGCAACTCAGAACACAGGTCTACATTTACTAGGCAAATATTGGCAATCCAGCTAAACAGGAAATACCCTCCCAAGCCACCCACCCCATCCTCAGAATGCTTGCAAACAGGTGGGTTTACATAATTACCCAAATGTCACTTCTTCCAAGGATGACGAGGCAACATCTAATATGCCCTATTCCTCAACACTATCAACAGTCAAGGAATGATGACAACTTAAACACAATGCCTAAGGCAGGTACGCAGAAATGTAAGTAAATTAGCTTCCAAACCCCCTTTCTGTTCCCAACACTGCACTGCAAATCTCTAATTAGAGAAACTGCTTCTGATCTCATTTACTCCAGGCTGACAGTAGTGTAAGTACAATCCCATTGCCTTTGACAGCAGCATTCCTGCTTTACATTAGTGAAAAGGGATAAGAATAAAGCCTCTCTATTCACTCTTGAATTCAGTGTGCAGACTGCTGAGAATAAATATTCTGTGTCTTCTACTCAGGCTAATTTACAAAGGTGTTACAGGTGACATTATAAGCTTTATCAACACATACTTTTTTTTCAGCAATCGTCAGCTCAGAATGCTGACTACATTTCCTCACAATCACATAAAACATTTATGAAGACCAATTAAAAGCATCAGCAACAAGGCTATCAGAACTATATCTATCACGTTGCTACAGATTTTCCCTCAGTATGACAGCAGTGTCCCTCCTTGTCTCTAAAGTGATTTTTTTTATTTAAACCACAGTTTACTTAGTTCTGTTGCACTGAAAACTAAAGCTGTGAGGTGAAATGAGCTGGAAGGGGACATCTTTCCAAATCTCCAGCTGGAAAGGAAATGTTAATCTCCTCTGGCTACACCAGATTACAGATGCTCTCTCCAAAGTTATTGCTTCCCCTCAACCTCAGAAAAGACCGACGGACTGACCTGCGTTTTCCTACATTATTTTCAGGACTTCTAGCAAACTACTGATGCACTCCATGTTGCTATTTCTTTTCTGATGTGAAATCTAATTCTTGGTAGAAGCCCATGTTTTATTTTTAATGGTGATCCATGGACTAGAGTATAAACGTAGATGTGTATGCTTCTCATCCTACAGTGAAACTCCCTGTTATGTCAGCATAAAGATCAAGGCAGAATAAACCCTTTGTATTCTAAGTATGCTTTCTGGTTATCATTTAGTAACTATCACACCATCTCTTTCACTCTTGTTCAGCTAGGGAACGTTCCCCTTACAAGTTATCATAATTTCTTCTCTCTTTGTGTTATTCTCTTATCTGCACTGTTTTTCTTTCCCTGGTTTTAATATTTTTCCTTTCTGTTCCTCTGTAGCTCTTTCATTACCTTCATTTCCAACAGGTCCCACCCCTAAGATTTTGCCCTATTCTGTCCACTGAAATGTAATCACTGATGCAATTAATGCTAGCATTTTACATGCCATCAGAGAATTCTTGAAGCAAGATCAAGCCTAATGAGACTGGATATTCTTTCCTAGTAAGGGTCTTTGTCGTGGAGGCTCACACAATCAAATTAAACAGGTGTTAAACTCAACCAAATTTATTCTTCAATGAAAATCATTTAGAACTCTGACAACATTAGCAAACCACAAGTTCAATGATGTAAGGGGAAATTAATACTGCAAAACCAACTTAAGAATTCTTAAGCTTTAGAAATGATGACCTCTCGCTCACCCAAAAGACGAGGGCTCTCAACCTCGAGGAGTTTTCTTAGGCAGTGTCCCAACCCAAGGGGAGAGTCCCTGACCGCAGACCTGCTGCTCTGAAGAGGACTGGCTCAATTTGCCCTCTGGTGAGGCTCCGTTTATATCCAAGTCAAATCTGATCTGTGGTCATATATGGTCAACGGTTGAGAAGTTGACTGAAGTGTTTCATTAGCTGAGGGTCTTGCCTTTCAACCAAAGTGTGTACATGACCACAGTCGACACGCAGGCTGGGCGGCTCAACCCACAAACCGAGACTTCTAGGTTTTATTCGGTCAAAAAGTTTCAGTCTCTTATCAGGGTAGGTGTTCCTGCCACAGTCTTCCAGGCTTTCTTTCAGGCTGCACCACAAAGAAAATGCATTTATCAGTTAATCTTTACTTCCCCTTGGAAAGTTCAGAACCTGACAGCTAGAAACTTCATGTTTCTTAATGTACATTTAAATTCTGAAAAACGTTGATGACTATATAAACACATTAACACAGCTCAATTGGGCCTTGCAACTGGAAAGATGACATCACTGAACCGTGCTATTTTGAAGGCATTTACCACCTCAGTTTAAAAGCTAATGCATGCTATATTGTATTTTTAAATTTCTTGCTTGCTGTCCTTTGGATGACACTGCTTCACGTGTATACTGCAATGCTCTTATCTTCAGGACTACACAAAATATCTATCTCAAAATACTGAGAGTTTTTCAGAGTTTCAACTTTGAATCATGTTCAGGCCTGAAAGCCACATTGCATGGGTTGCATGGAGCAAAATGATCTACCTTAATTTCAGGAAAACCCATAGGAAGTATAATTACATGCACTTCAGGGGAATGCATGCAGTGGAAGAGAGGCTCAATGGGACATTCTTCCACCTTTGTGCTATTTCTCAAAGGTTGGGATAGTACCAGTGGGCCGTTATTTTTAAAAAGGGTAGAAAGGAGGACCCTGGGAACTACTAACCTGTAGGCCTCACTTCTGTGCCTGGGAAGATCATGGAACAGATCCTCCTAGAAGCTATGTTAAGGCACATGGAGGACAGGGAATTGATTCAAGACAGACAGCATGGCTTCACCAAGGGCAAATCTTGCCTGACCAACCTAGTGGCCTATGGTGGAAAGACTACATCAGTGCACAAGGGAAGAGCTACTGTCCAGATGTCCAGATGTCATCTGGATTTCTGTAAGGCCTTTGACACAGTCCCCTACAACATCTTTCTCTCTAAATTGGAGAGAAATGGGTTTGATGGATGGACTGTTTGCTGGATAAGGAATTGGCTGGATGGTCACACTCAAAGAGTTGCAGTCAACGGCTGAATGTCAGGATGGAGATCAGTGACAAGTGGTGTCACTCAGGGGTCCATACCGTGATGGGTACTGTTTAACATCTTCATCGATGACATAGACAGTGGGATTGAGTGCACCCCCAGCCAAATTGCAGATGACACCAAGCTGAGTCGTGTCGTTGACACACCTGAGGGACGGGATGCCATCCAGAGGGACCTGGACAAGCTCAAGAAGTGGGCTCATGTGAACTTCATGAGGTTCAACAAGGCCAAGGGCAAGGTCCTGCACCTGGGTCACAGCAACCCCCAGTATCAATACAGCCTGGGGGATGAAGGGATTGAGAGCAGTCCTGCAGAGAAGGACTTGGTGGTTCTGTCTAGCAGGTCGAGGGAGAGGATTCTGCCCCTCTCCTTACTCCACTCCCAGGAGACCCCACCTGGAGTCCTGCATCCAGCTGTGGAGCCCTCGGTACAGGAAAGACATGGACCTGTTGTAAAGGGTCCAGAGGAGGGCCGCAAAAATGGTCAGAGGGATGGAACACCTCTCCTGTGAGGAAAGGCTGAGAGAGTTGGGGTTGTTCAGCCTGGAGAAGAGAAGGCTCCGGGGAGACCTTACTGAGGCCTTTCAGTACTTAAAAGGGGCTTATAAGAAAGATGGGGACAGACTTTTTAGCAGGGCCTGCAGCAAGACCACAAGAGGTAATGGTTTTAAACTAAAAGAGGGTAGATTTAGACTAGATATAAGGAAGAAATTTTTTACAGTGAGGGTGGTGAAACAATGGAAGATGCTGCCCAGAGAGGTGGTAGATGCCCCATCCCTGGAAACGTTCAAGGTCAGGTTGGACAGGGTTCTGAGCAACCTGATCGAGTTGAAGATGTTCCTGCTCACTGCACGGGGGTTGGACTAGATGACCTTCAAAGGCCCCTTCCAGTCCAAACCATTCTATGATTCTATGATTCTAAGTGCAGAAAAGGAGTACAAAAAATCGAACTAAACTCAGTTTGGGCCTAACTTTTTGTATGACCTCCTTTAAGAATCACAGAAAATAAAAGTCCTTCGTATCCATACAAACTGCAGAGCTGCTTGAATTCCTTTCACTTAAAAAATATGAATTCCATGTCCCAAGTTGTAAAGGGAGTGGTGGGCACCAACAGTTTTTATTTTCCTTGTGAGGTGTTTTTCTAGGGTCTTTTTCCCAGGCAGGTTGGATAGGGTGCAAAATCAATGGCAGCTGATGGTCCACAAGCGTTGACACTTTCCCTTCTCATCTATGGAGGTCTGATGCCATTAAATAAAAACAGGGCTTTAATCAATAGGAATGGAGATAACATTTATCCCTACTATATTGTTGCTGTTTAAAATATTGTGTCCTTCACAGGCATCCTGTTAGTAGAAAATCATTGAAGAGTGGACAACTACTCACAGCTTCTCTGGTTAATTCCCCCTTTTCACTTCCTCCCTTCAAACTGTCTAGTATGTTCCTATCTCACAGCAGAAGTTTGTCTATGTTGATTTATTGTCTTTCCCCAATCACTACTTGCTGTAATTATCTTTAACCCAAGAATTACAAACTGGTGTTTAAACATTGTCTGAGGAATCTGAAATTCAGTAAATTCCCTTCTGATACATGAGTATGATTTTTATAGGAATACAGCCCATCAATCTTTATGCTTCTATATACATGCATGTAATTTCCACAGTACAATAAAGGCACAGGAAAAACTAAAATAGGTGGATAAACAAAATTGAGAGCCATAATACAACATTCACTGTAAGACTCCAGGAACAGTCAGCCTTATATCAAAGTTGAAGGTGCTGTTAATGATGACTGTAATCTAACTTAGTGGTCATCAAAAGTTCAAGCTCTATGTTACCGTATGCACTGTTTCTCAGGAGTGCAAACCCCTGGTTCACTTTCACACAGACTGAAGAGCCTCAGCACTCTACTGGATTCGGTCTATAGCTCAAAGTAAAATTTTATGGACATCTTGGCAGTGGGTATACCTATGGATTTCCAAAGCAGGAACATTAAGAAGTGACTAGTAAACAGGCATTAACGTGATTCTTTCAATTCAAAACCAGTTCAGTCACATACTACATGGAATGACTATAATGCCCTAGTCAATCTCTCCTTGGAAGCTGGCTTAGTACAGGTAATATTTGCTGTAAGTTCATTTTTGCTGATCAGCAGTCATGGCAAAAGTAGAGTGATACTAAGATTACTTCTGTCCTGCAGTGATTTAGTGTTTCTTTTTTAAACCTTTTAAGTAAATAGTCATCATTTGGAGCTGAAAAGGTTCTGAAAAGAATTACTATAATTACTGCTATGCACTGTTTGTTTAACTTCAAATATACGATCCCTACTCAGAATTTCAGCTGGTAATTAACAGAACATTGGATCATAAAGCAAAACACAGGCCCCGTCACAAACAGTTTACAACCTGAAGTGCAAAAATTAGACAGAGGTCCACAGCGGTACGTACTGCACAGCCGTGGTAATCCCAACAGGACTACTTCACTGTGCAGATACCTACACGCATAGTTATGTAAAGGAGAACAGCCGAAGAGAATTGATGAGAACCTCAGACGACTAATGCATTTCACCACCCACTCTGAAATGCCAGGGACAGAGTCCTCACATCCTATTCTCATGTTCTTTTGGAAATTGTTTACAGCCAAGTCTGTATCACACGATCTTGTTACTTTAAGCCGAATCATCTACCAGCTGTCAGAACTGCTCACGTACCGACTAGGCGTCCTTATCACCTGCACTTTTTACTCCTTAAACCCCAACCACCCAGCAACACTGGAGCAGACTAACGCTTATCCAACCAGGCCTCCACTTCACACGCGCTTCCGAGCGGACGTTAACTTTGCGCCGCAGCCACCGCTCTCCAGTTAACAGTAAAAACGAGGCCCACGCGAACGAACGCTGGAGGGCTGCGCAACCACGCCTGTCCGTGGACCCCCACCTCGTCAGACAGGCAGTGGGGGGTGGACGGGGCTATTCTGAGAGGGGACCCCCCCCCAGCAGCCCAAGCCCATCCGCCACCTCACGCGGTCAGGAAACACGGGGCGGAAGAGGACGACTCGTCACCCAGAAGGCCGCGGCGGGTCTGTGGGCCGAGGCCCCGCAGGCCGCCGGCGCCCCCGCAGCGGAGCCCCGCGCCCCGCGTGGCCGTGGCCCCGCCCCCGCCATGGCTGGGCCGCCCCGACCCCCGGCCCCTCCTCCGGCGGGCGAAGCCCCGCCCCTGATTTGCATAGGGCGGCGGCGGCGGCGGCGGCGGGGCGTGCAGGCGGGCTGCGGGAAGGGCACGGATGAGGCGCATGCGCGTGGGGGACGGGCGCTGGGGCTGTAACGGCTCGGCGCGGAGAGGCCGGGCGGGGTTCGCCGCCGCCGCCCCCGCCGGCGGCCCCTGCTGCGGCGGGGCGGAGGAGATCGCCGCGCCGGGCGGCCGGCAGGAGGGCTGGCGGGGCCAGTCGCGGGGCTCGGCGCAGCAGCTGGCGGAGCGGTACGCGGACCTGGCGGCCAGCCACGGCGAGGCGCTGCGGCAGCGGGAGGAGCAGGAGTGGCACAACGCGCGGCTGCGCCAAGAGAACGCCCGGCTGCGCCTGGAGAACCGCCGCCTGCGCCGGGAGAACCGCTGCCTCTTCCGCCAGGCCCTGCTGGGTCCCGGCCCCGACCAGCCCGCCGCGGGCGAGAAGGCGGAGGCGGAGGCCCTGCGCGCCCAGCTGCGGCGGCTGCAGGAGAAGCATCGCCGGGCCTTGCAGCACCTGCGGCGCTGCAGGGCGGCCGGCGGGCCGGAGGCCTCGGAGCTGGACGAGCTGCTGGAGGAGGACGAGAAGCCGCCGTCTCCCCCCGAGCAGCTGCTGGTGAAGAGGAGCCTGGTGCCGCCCGTGTAGCCGGGCCGCGGGCGAAGGAGGCGCGGCGCGGCCGGGAGGGCTGCTGTGAGGGGGCGGCTCGGCGGGGCCGCCCGCCCGCCGCCGCCGCCGCGGGCAGCGGCGGGTCTCGGGGCGGGGGAGAGGCGGCTTGCCCCCTCCTTCGTCCCTTCCATGGCCCCGGCGAAGCGCGGGGGTGACCGCCTCTGCCCGCCCCCCTTCAGTCAAAAGAGGCTTTTCCCAAAGAAAGGGGGGGGGGAGAGGAGTTGGGGGGGGGGGTAATCGGCTTCCCAGAGGTATGGCCGGGAAGCGTTGACCGTGATAAAGGAGGAGCAGGTTCAGGTGGGAAGTTGAGGCTTGGAAATGTTTCAGTCGAGGTGTGCCTCGAAGCAGCTGTTGCCGTGGAGAAAAGAGCCACGGCGCAAAGAACAGTTGGTCTCATGTCGCCACATGGCATGGAACTGTGCTTCCTTCCTTCGGGGACCAGCTGTGGATCACCTTTTTTCTCTTTTGAGTTAGTGACTGTCATGTAGACCTCAACAGTTATGGAGACTATCAGAATATGGCTCTCACTAGTTCTTAGTAGTCTGTGTATGTCTGTTAGGAAAGGGCCTGGAGGAACCTTGCAAGCTTCTTTGTCAGCACTCCAGTAACAGTCGGTCATCGTTTTAACCCCTCTGAATTGTCTGGACAGTCACTGCAAAACAGTATTTGTATCTTTGATGGTGGACTTTGTTCACTCTCACATGAATATTGGTTTGCATTTCACACTTTCACTTAAAACTGCAGCTGATAATAAAACCGTGACACATCAAATAACTGTCTTAAGTGTGATTTTTAACGATTATTTTGAAATTGTAGATGAAACACCCTTCAGACCCTTGTAATGCGCTGCGTCAAAGCCAAAGGAATTGGTTATTTATTGCACCTTTCTTAAGAATGTCTACTATTTGAAAGCAAAGTACTTATTTTTCACATCTGTCGTCTTTTAGAAAAAAACTACTGCTTGAAAGCAACCCTTGTAAATAACAGAGACATCAGTTGGTTTTGTAATGTTCCCTCATTATTTTTTGTTGTTGTTTAAAAGCTGTTGACTTCAGGTTTGCGATTGGTTCCCTAAAGCTTTAATAGCCAAGGTCTGTTCTAGCTCATAGTTAAAGTAACATGAAAAGCTGAAAGTCCATCTTTTCTACAAGTATCTTTGATAATATAACTTCTGAAAAGAGTAGTTGTATCTCTTCCTACAATGCCAGCATAAGCCTCTGATCTTAAAATGGCTGCAGTGCTTGTTAAGTCTCTCTGGACCTGCACCCTCAAGTAAGCACGTTCTCAAAATGGAAAAACAATTTAGCATGGTGCAGTTAATTTCTCCTTCATGAGGGGTTGTGAGTATTGATGCCCAGGTGTGGTGTTTGATTGTTCTATAAATGAAGTATTCTCAGAAATGCTTAGATTGATAAATGCCTAAGAATTACAGTACCTACAATAAGTGTACCACCAGGTTTGTCTTAATGGCAGTTTTCGGTAAACTATGAATACCAAAGCAACATAGGACCATGTTAAGATGCAATGCTAGAAATGTGTAACTGTGCCAACCATCCTTTTCAAAAGTTAAAGTATTGGCATGTAGAAAAGAGAAGATATTCTGGAATTTTCTGATAAAATGTGCAAAATTCTTTATTAAACTTCTGGGACGCTCCCAATAAATGGAGTTTTTATGCAAGAGCACTAAGTTCTATGCAAGTGTATATAAAGGATTTTTTACTTTTTAAATTTTTTCTGTATCTTGATAGAGAAATTATGAAACAACCCTGCAGATTACAAAATACAGAGGAAAAAAAAAAGAATATTTCGCTAAGATTCAAATTAATGTGAAGAGTGCCACAGAAGAGATTTCATGAAATTGCTGCTTCCAGATGAACTGCAGTAAATTAGCACTTAATTCAGTCAAGTTGCAAAAGTTTCATGCAACCAATCATCTGATCTAGTTGTGAGTTTGTTTTTGAGAGAAAAAGACAAGAAAATACAAGATTTAGGAAAAGTCTTTAGTAAGATGCTGCAAAAGTAGTACTTCACTATAGTGTCCCCCAATTAATGGCTTACAGGTGGTGGGTTTCCTTTATGACACACTTGTATTATCCTTGGCTACAGGAAACTACAAATACTGAGACTTACAGGACAAGTCAATATACAGGTATGTCATGAAGGATATACCTGTTCAAGCTTTAATGGCTGTATGCTGCATTTGTCTATATGGCTGGTTCTAACAGTTGGTAGCTTGATATCATAGGCAGACACTCACACCTGGCCCTGAAACTGTAGTTCAGCCAAAACCCCTTGTGTCGATGGTTGGCAGAAAGCACAGAGTAGCTTTGGAATTGCCAGATGCATTGCAGCATCTATGCGTCTGAAGTGACGGGAGAAGTGTTACTACAGTTGTATGAATAGCTTAAACCTTCCTCTACTTTTGGTTAAGGTCTGTTTCATTTCCTGTGGTTCTGTGTTCTGCCCAGTGAGCAGTCAAATCTTGAGGTTCCAGCCTTCGCTTTGTACTCCCAAATATTGTCTTTAATTCTGTTTATCATGTTCTGGACTATGACAAGTATTTGTCCTTCTTTTGTTCTAGTTGTGGTAGTGTCTCTGCATTTCAATGTCTTGCTCTGTTGAACCTTTCTTCCTCCGGCGTGACTGAATGCTACTTCCCTGGATTTGGAAGAGAGTGCACTGCAGAACAAAATTGCTACAGTATACTCAGCAAACAGAACCATGCTGTCCTGTTGTCCTTTTTATAATTCCACTTTTTTTGATTTAAAATAATTTTAGCCATATACTGACTGTGAATTTCAAAATCATACGTTTTTTCAAGTTTCTGATTCTAGGTTTTAAGTACCTATTTCTTTGCCATAGTTATTTGAAAAAAAAAAAAAGGTTTTGGTAAGGCCAAATTATTGAAGACTGGTGGATTATTTTCCTTTTTATAAATCTTTTTGTTTATAATTGACTTTTACTGCCTAGTATTTTGTACTACAGTGCATCAGAGTGCTATATGGGAGTGAGTTTGTTTTTAGGTAAGTTTTTTATTAGAGAATGAATTGAATCCAAGTTTGGATTTGGGGGTTTGGGCATTTTGTGTTTTGTTTAGTTTTGGTTTGTTGGGGTTTTTTCCCCCCACATAAATACATAGAAACATAACAACGTATAAAACATATGGCAGTAGTACCTTCCTGATCACCTTGTTAAATCACAGCATTTAAAATATGAATACATATTCTCTTAACTTTCTTTGACAAATGTATATATAAATTTGTAAAGGCAAACAGAACCAAAAATCCTGTAGCCTTTCACTCTATTGCTAAGAAAATAAAATTATTTTCTTTGTTTCTTAAGGAAGTGCTCAGTCTTAGCTGCAGACTTTTCCTTACTCTTCTGTCCTGTGCCTCATGTTAACAAATTATTATGAAGTGTATGTCAAAATGGAAGCTTTATGCATGGCTATATTAAAACTGTATTAAAATCTTCTGGGGCCCTGTGTGAATTTGATGGCATTTACTTTAAAACACATGCGTGTGAGCAGAATGGCTCCGTGTCGGTGCCATATTTAATATACACTCTATTGCTCTTTTGAGACCTAATTTAAGTTTCATTAAATATTGTACTCTGAAGGAGTCTTTGTCCGCTGTGCTCATCTCCTTGAATATGTTAGGGCCTTGGGGTGCTTTAGCTGCCCACAGAGAATAATGAAATAAATTAAATGTCTTTGTATGATAAACTAATGCCATTCAGATTAGTTTAGTTCAGCTACTCTCCTACGCGAGCAGTCATCTGTTACTCCTCCCTTTCTGTCTGTCTCACTGTGTGCAGTATCCCCTTTTGGTTTTGTTCAGTTCAGCAAAGACATTTGGAAGATGTATAGAAAGCCTCTTTTCCAAACTTGCAAATGATTTAAAGTAGTGGTTTAAACCTGGATTTTTAGTGATCACAAATTAACAAGGTCTTTCCTGTATATCCAGTGATACCTGGTGTCTATATTATCATACTGGGAAGTTTAAGTGTAACTGCATGGGTGCAGTCATCGTTCTATACAATATCCAGATTGAATTTACTGCCACATCCCTTCCAATATAAAACCTCGTGTCATTCAGACAATAATAGCAGCACGTGATTATAAAGCTCGTTTTTTAAAAAGCTTGCAACCAGTATTATTTAATGACTTTCAAGGCTATTGCTTGCTCTTTGTGCTGTCAGGGATCTTTGTGCAGTCAGAATGTAGTTGTAGCAGAAGAGAAGATAAAAGACATTACATTTAGAGGGGATAAAGAGGCTGCATTAGATCTAGCTTTATAGGAGGGAGTGTGGTATAAGGCTGGGAAGACAGCAAATTGGTTGGATAATCCAGAGAAAGAGAACATTTTGTGGAAGAGAATTACTGTGGAACGATGTGACCATCAAACAAAAGCTAATGGAATTATTATATTCATATAGATTGGTGTATTTTTAATGAATAAAAATCTTGAATGCTAAGTTTGGATAAAGTAAGAGTTTAGCACTGAGGAAAAATGCAACTGCCTCTTGCACTGGCATGTCTTTGAAGTGAGGGCAAGCTTTGGAGAGCTGCTCTACAAACAATCCTTAGCCTCTGCTGACATTATTAGCAGTGGTGTTCATTAAGGTTAATTTACTTCATGTGAAAATTTATGAGGGCCAGAAGATTGAGTATCTCCATTTTATAAATGCTGCAGGATTGTCAATGACCTCAAGTGCTTTACACAGTTGTTTGCAATTTAGCGTCTAGACTAGTACAACTCTTAACCCCCTGGTGGGGTACTGGTTCAGTAATAGAGGAATGTGCTGCAATCAACCAGCAGCATCCAGGTGCTGTGCTTTGACAAACCCAGGAGGTAAGTGCCTGACCTAGCCTGATGCTGATTAGCGCGTGAGAGCTCAGGGCATACCCAGAGGTGAGGTGGTTGCAGAGCGTGTAAATACAGTAGGTCTAATATGTTAGTGGTCTTGACTTCTGTTATAATGACTGCCTACAAAAATTATGTGGGCTACTGAAATAACAGCTGGTGTGTTTCTGTGTGAATTGTGAATAATTAGCTGCACCTGTGTTTCTTCTCCTTACTAAGTATGAAATACTCTTGTTTATTCCTTAGTCAGAACCATGACTCTGTGAGTGTTAGGTAATTCTTTCTTCATGGTGAAGAGGGTCACATCGTTCTACCTGGCTGTTAGAAAGCCTCATTCCTAGCTGAGGCTTTTATGACTTATAGTTTTGAATTTTGTTATTGCTTTTCATTCAGAAGTAAGGATTTTTTAAAATTCTATCAAAAATCTTATTTTGCTTTTACAGTTTGAGGGAGTTTTGCTGTGCTGCACTGGTGAGGAAGAAAAGCTTCAGGGTGGATGCTGTAAAATCATTTAGAATCAGAGCACTGTGTCTGACATGTTTTCCCAAGGACTTCAACTGTCCAAAAGTAAGATGCAAAAAAGCAGAAGTTTTCAAAGAAATCCTATGGAAGATTTTGTTTTTCTTCTGGTATTATTTTTTTTTAGTAATGTAAGAACTGTAGCTTTAACAAGAGTTAAATATTTCATTACTCTGCACTGTAAATATAAGTGACTGGATCTGCTGAAGGACTTGGGCACATGAAATCTAAAATAAGGCACTAAAAGCACCAGAGATGCTCAGAAATCTAAATATAAGGCCTTTACTGCCAAAAGCAGCCCCAGAAGACTCTCTTTATTGAAACCTCTGTTTATTGTGAAAGAAACAGCTGTAAAACTAGTGTAAAAGTCAAATTCGACCCTGCGTGCTTGAGACTTGTATGGGCAGTGCTGAAACAAGCACTAGCAATTGGAGAATAGTGCATGAAAAACTGCTCGTCTTCTGGATATGATTAGATGCTCTTGGCTAAATTTGAATAGTCTCTGGCTTGGAGGACATCGGAGGACATCTGGAGAGGGGACGAAAGAGGGGGCTTCAGGTGTTAGTCAACTTGGTTGCTAGCCTTCCCTTGGTACCAGAGAAGCTTTTGTTTGTGTTCTGCCAGAGTGTTTCATTTTGGCTTTTAGCTAAAGAAGCTTTTGGGCATTTCTCCATCCCTTCAGTGGCTGCTGAGTAGGGCAAAACTCAGAAGCTTGCAAGATCTCCCTTTGGCCAATTAAGAGGCCAGAAGTGTGGCTAGAAAAAGACTGAATATATCTGGTTAAAGAACAGATGGGAGGATTTCTGACCATATGGGTAAGAAGCCCTTGTTGCATTGAAGATTTGCATGTAAAAGAAGCTAAGAGGAATGCTAGACTCCAGCAATCTGACATAGGAAATACTGTTGCAATGGTGTAGCAAAGTTGAATGCAGGCTCTCACAGGAGAGGAAGATGCGTTTATTTCCAAAAATTAAAGCAAAACTAACTTTACTCATTCAGATTCATGCTTTCATAAGGAAAAACTCACAAGCACTGAGATGCATGTGTCTGGCAGTTCAGCCCCAAAACACATACCCTGGTAGTTCCCAGGCAGTCCTTCCAAGGCTTCTTGGGTGAGATGTAGGGCAAATGATACCATCTTAAAAGTCTCCCTCTCCTGGATTTTTAGGTTGGTTACCTTATGCTGCCTTTGTATATATATTTTTTGTGCCCTTTATGAGCTGGCTGTGAGCAGCCTCTCAGTTCCCACCTCAGTAATTTATCAGGGTTTGCATACTCTCTTTTTGTCTCCTGGCCTGAGTGTCCTGAGAAGCTGCACACAGATGTATGGTGGGGTCTTTGTGACTCGGTAACGTAGGTGTCGTTCTTAACTGCTCTTTGAAATTGGCTCTTTCTACTGGTTCCTCACCCAGACCTTTTTCCCTCTCCACCACATAGACCAATCTTGACTTTTCTGTTGCAGATCTCTAGAGCAGATTCTGGTGGGAACATTCTGCTTTGGAGTGGACCTCCATGATGAGTACTTTTCAGCTGCATTCAGAACTGCATTTAGAGCTGAATTAGAGCCTGCTCTCAAAATGCAGGGAAAGAATGCATGCACCTAACTCTCAACTGCAGTCACCCAAGTTACATTTCTGTACTTTGTACATTAAACTTCACCAGGAGCTTTAAGATTTCCCTTTCTGTATGCCAAGCAGCGCTGCAATCTCAGACAAGCTGAGGATATCATTGTGTTAACCCATGCCTACTGCCAAATAGTATTGGAAGTCTTTATGTTCCCCCCACATGTTAAGCTCTTCTGAGTGGCTCATACAGTACCAGTTTCACAGAGCAGTCCTCAGGTGTTGGACACAATGCAAAATATGGGAATGGTGCCATTTTCTTAAGAAAACACAGCTGAAGGTGGGACTCTCACACAACAACTTAAAGCTTAGAAAGCTTATTCAGGATGTGGTTTCTGTCTTTGGCATAAAGAAATTCAAACTCATTCTCTCACTTTCTAAGAGCTTGCTTGGCTTTGCTAGTGGGGAACTGTGTTGTCTTACTGAGACACTTCTGCCCTGCAGAAAAATTGAATGCCATACCTACGAGACAGAAAGGAGGCATTTTGCTGATGTATTAAGTGATTAACCTGCTGTATGATGGAAGCCTTGGGTCAGTGGCAATAAGGGTGCTGGGTTCTCAGACTTTGCTTCAGAGAACTATTGTACAGTGATTTCTAATAGTGGTACCTGTTAATTGATACATTAATTTCTTTATTTTGGTTGGGTTTTTTTTTCTCCCTTCATAGCTCCTACCTTTAATTCCCTTTTAATAACCCTATTTCAAAGTATGCTGAGGTTCATCCATCATTTGCAATCTTAGGGAATTTTTAATTTGTTTCTCTCTTTAGAACTCCTGAGATAAGAGGTTCACAACAGGGATAGATTCAGTAGGGAATCCCCATTTTCTTTGAAAGATTTCCACATATTATGTGGGTATCCTGAAAAAATAAAGATTATTTTTATGACAACAGACCTGTTACCCCGAGGGTGCTGACTGATGAAGCCAACACACTGGTTTTCCTAACATTTTTCATAAATAAAGTCCTTAGTATCACTGCTGCTGCCTCAGGAAGAAAAGGAGAAAGATGTGGTTTTACGAGCCTTTCCTGTAGAAATTGAAAATGTGTAATTCTGTCCATAAGGGAACAACTAGCCAGAATACTGTCATTGACCACTCTTCTTTGCAACAAAATGAGGTACAAAATAAACCAGGAAAGCGTCCAGTTTTGTTGGGTAAAAGCTTGTGTTTTTATGTGTACACATAGCTTTAACACAACTTAAAAATATGGTCATGAGTCTCTGCAATCAGTTGTTGAATTTAACTAATTTTTTTCCTCTTTAAACACAGGTGTGAAAACTTGCTTTATCCTTTTCATGCTAAGTCTTTTCAGTGACATCATTGTTCAGTACAGTTATGTAACCTCAGACTTTTTACACCAATTCCTTTCTTTTCAAAGCAGGTATTTTAATAGTTTAGATAGCAGCTGTCCAACTAAGAAATTTCTTTTCAGCTAGTAGCATAAATTTTATTAAATGAAATTCAGGTGATGATACAGCTCATTAGGAACCTGATTTAGCTGAATCTGTGAGGCTGTTCTAGATTGTATACTTGCACATCTATGTTAACTGTAAACTTCAGTGCTGCTGGCTCACTAGAAAATTTGTCATACATTATTATGTATTTATAATAATTTTCTGTGGAATGTTAAGTACATTATACACTGCCTTTTTGATTGAAATGGCTCATGGACTCTCTGGAATATTGAAAGTGTTAGATGACGCTATTTGTAAGTTTGAATTTTGGGGAAAATAGTGTGCTCTTACATTGATAAGCAAGACAGTGAAATAGTGTGGTTCAGTATGACTGGTTTGATTTAGCTGAACCATGACAATTAAAAGCAAGCGTGAGCCAGGTTCAGCACATCAGTTAAACACAGGTAACTAAGAAGTTGCACAGCAGTGGATGTTTCTCCTTAGCTGCCTTATTCTTTCTTCTGAGTACCCCTTGATTATTTGAAGGAAAAAATTATTACATGTCATATAGTGGAGCTATGCACCACTGCGTAGTTGCACACTGTGCCATTTTTATAAGGTCTGTAGGAGGCAGCTTTTCTCCTGCCAGTTCACAGCTTGGTAACTTTTACCAGACAACTGAGTACCTATCAGTTACGATAATCTGAGGGGAAAGGGTGGAGGGAATTAGAAGCTGGGTAAGGACTCTGTGGTTTCATATCTTTGCACTGGTGGTAGGAGTACAAGTGTGTGCATATGTGTTCAGGTAAATGTATACACACACATAGATGTAGTCTTTATAGAATTTTATACAAGACTTTTTCTGAATACACACCAAGGTACAAGGTCAAAATATTCTCTCTGCTTGTCTGTCCTCTAGGCTGTGCTGATTCCACTTCTACTCCAACACGCTAAGCTTGCAGGAACAGGTCGGTCTGAGACTGCAGTGCTGGTGATTTCTTCTGGACCTGTCCAGCTAGGGAGGAGGAGCAGGAACAGATAAGTTGATTTGTATACATATTTCTGTGGAGGTTACGATGGCAAAATGGATTGTGCAGGTCTGTCCTTGATCTCATCCCCACTGTTTATTCCCAGTGCTTGAAGCAAAGATCCAAAGATGTCCAGAGGCAATGTGGGGGTCCAGACAAAAGATTTCATAGATGAGTATTTCCCTTCTCTATGCTTCCCACCTGGAGATTCACTGAATTCTTATCTTCTTTGCCCCCAAGGATGCTGGAGAGGGCACATTCTCATTTTGATGTGATTTGATTAATTTTCTAGTGATTAAATTGTGTTTGAGGCTTTATGTCTGTAATTATACTTGGGTGCAGCTTGGAATTTTTTTGCTTTTGTTTTCCTTTTTTCCCATCTTGCTATGCACCTGTTGTTGAACATTGGTTCTTTTAGATATTGCTAATGTTTTGGGAGACATGGGGGAAAAAATACTCATTCATACAATAGTATTTTGGAAGCCAGTGGAAGTAATCATGGGATAAAAGCCAACAAAATTTGACCCTTCTGAAGTGATATTATAATGGTATTTTGTGCTTGTGGCAGAAGGATGATCACTAAAATGAATTCTGCCTGCCCTAAAGCTGGGGATGAAAAGTGAGAAAGCTGTGTGTGCTGTACTTGCCTTAAATGTCTCATAAAGCTGGGAACTATAAAGAATGCCGTTTCTTAGTGTCTGAGTAAGTCTTTCTGAGCTACAGCAAAAAAGTGGAGATCTGGGTGCCCTCTTAACAGGCTGTCAGTAAGCCATTTTTGTGCTAGGTTTCAGCTTTGAATTAACCATTAAAAATGATGAAATAAAATATGCAAAACACATTACAAATATTACAGGAGCATATTTTTTTATTTCCTGCTCTTATAATCTGTAATCAGCTATAAAATTGATGTGCTTGGCTACCAATCCATTCCAGAAGGGCATTCCTCAGTCTGTTACTGATTACATTGGTTGCTGAAAAATAGCCCTTAAATATTCCTAAAGTGAAGGCTTATTGCCACCATAGGAACAGCGTATTCCTTTCACAGGTCTGGTAGTCCTGTCTTGTTTTAGAGATTAATACCTATACATCCTTAACATTAAACTGTCTGTAGTTTTCCTGCTTGCTAAGGGTCTTAAACTAGCCCTGTGTATGGAGAATAGCTTTGCGTAATGTCTGTGCACTACCACCTTAATGAATCTACCCTACCAGTGTAGGGTTTCTTTTTAAATTTGTTCTTCTAAAATAGTGACTGGCTTTACTGGTTAAGAGAAGTAGGGCACTGATGATTGAATCATATTTATGTTTGAGCAAAATGCTGATAATGGACACTGAGGAATGTAAGAAGTAGTCCATGTCCCTGAGTTTGGTGACAAGAAATACCATGTTTTATTTGTGTTTCTATGAGAAGATCAGTACAGTTTCAACTAAGGCAAATGAAAAGCAAGGTAACAATTCTGCATTTTGTCAGTTAAGAATCCCACAGCTTTTAGGTTTTCCATAAAGGCAGTTTTCTTACTCATTTTCATGTATGCCTCTAACAAATAGCTCTATCTTGACTGATTTTGAAACAGTTTGCCTGAAAATCTGCCTTCTTCATGTATACAGAAAACATGTTTCTTCTCTTTAGTAAATAAAAAACCCTAATTATTATTCAAATGCTGGTCACATTGTAGTATCATGGAGGTGAGATTGGATTCATAATGAAACACATCTTTATCATGTGTCTTTCAAGTGCTATATTAAAACAACTTGGAAATTTAAACTTCAGGTTTTGGTTGTGTGGCACGTTGACTGGGGTTACCATAGTCAAGAGCTGTACATTTGGTTTTATATTACTATTATGTTATAGGAATCTGAGACACTAACTTCTTAGCTATGTTTTGTATGCCTGGAAACATGATTTCATGACAGACTGAAATTCTCTTACAAAGATTTTAAAGGCTGGAGTACATATTCCGTATGTGACTAAGGACACCTTTGCCTTGGACTATCTGAGGAAGGATTTGTCACTAAAGAGCAAATGTAGTCTGAAATGCTTGTGGCTGATCTCTCAATCCTTGGTGCAGCATACAATGTGAGATGTGTAAACAGAAGTCTTTCCAGGGTGCTGTTTCACAAGGCAGGGATTCAAGTGCTTTCTTCGCTGTGCCTGGATTTATAGCACTGTGAGGGTGCCTATTTACTTGCAGTGGGATATACTTAGTTCCAGATCTAGCCTCTGCACTTCAGTTTGCAGCTGCAAATGCATTGCTTATCAAGGAGGGAGAACAGAGTGGGAAGGTGTGCAAGAGGCTTGGATGCTCTAGTGGTGAAAACTATATCTGCAGAGAAGCAATAATAGTGTCTTTCTCATCATATTGTTTCAGTGAGCTGAGACCTACCTTGCAAGGACATGAGAGTAAAGTCAATCTGAAGTAGTACTTAGTACTAACTAAAGCTTAGTAGCAAATGTTTTGGGGAAAAATTATAGGAGATGGTCAAATCTGACATGGTAGTTCTCCCGTAATACTTGTGCAACTTCTAGCTATCAGTGTTTCAGAGATTTTTGACGTAGTTGTAGGGTAGGGGGAAAATGCTATTGAAAGGGTGAGGAGAGAACACTACAGAAAAAAATGAAGACACAGAGGAAACAGAAGATATAAGTGAGTCGTAACTTGTAGAACCATTTACAGGACAAACTGGAAAAGGGCTAGTGAGATGATAGACTAGGATTTGGGGAAGACATTCATGGGTACAGAAAGAGAAGGGAGAATAAGCATGAAGGAGTAAGTAAATTCACAAATGTTGGTTGTATAATGCAAACAATATAAACGTGAAATTTTAGAATTGATGAAAACAAATTGTGGAGCAGGGTAATATCTTGAAAAAAGTCAGTGGGAAAGCTGTAAGATCTATGAATTGTTCTTTCTTCTTCAGAGTATTAAGTAAATGAGAGTGCTGGAAGATGGTATAGATAAAATAAGTAAGTGTGTAAAATGACCCATTTGATTGAGACAATGTGGCGTTACTGTCTTACAGGTTCTGCAAGGCTGTTAAGGGTACTCTTCATGATAAGAGCTGGAGACAGACTGTGCTACAATCTGAATGTGTTGGCTGATAACCTTATTAGATAACTTCTACCAGGAATAGTCCTATGGAAGTCAACAGAGATAATTGTGGAGTGAGGCTCTATTCTATGTGAGTAAGGGTAATGCAGTCTGACTTATTAATCTGAAAAATTTCTGGTGACAGGAAGAGAACAGCCAAATCAATATGGAAGGGAAGATTATTCCACAACAAATTCAGTTATCATTGGTGATGAAGTAGCTAATCTAGATAGTTACTGTGAACATGACAGCTGTGGTAAGAAGTGATTGAATATTCGCTGAACTGTTGTTTATACCGAGGAATCATGTTTTACAAAGGTAGAAATCTCCTTGCTATAAACCCTGCAGATTTGTTCCTTCACCTGAATAAAGGTATATGTGTGAAAGGAGAGGACTGAGCATCACACTTAATAAAATGTAGTAGTGACTATTTGCTTGCCTCCGCAGGCTGAGGATGGCTATGCCTTAGTACAGACATCACATTACGGAAGCCTGGACCTCACCTCCCAGGGGACCACCAGCAGAGGACCAAGCTGCCAGTCCTGGGAGGGACACTTTGCTACTGTGTGAGAGGGGCATGGAGCGTGCCGTGCCATGCGGGCACATGGCCGGGAGGAGCTGGTGGCAATCAGAGCAGGTGCCAAGGGCTGTCTGTGGTTTCGGGCATTCGGCCAGCTCTGTGTTGGCCCATTTCCTTTTGGGCAATGGATATTCCCACGATCGCTTTTGGTGGAAATGGGCTAGCAACTAATATGGGTGGTGCATTCTTGCTGAGGAATGTCAAATGGTGAGGAATTTTGTAAGGAAGGGTGTTCGAGGAGGAGGTCCATCCCCAGGCCAAGTCTGATATGCTGGGCATTTCCATGGTGTATGAGAGATCCCCACATCAGGGAACAGGAACAGCTGCCGTTGGTTCTTCTGTGCACAAAGCCAATACGTTAAATGTCAAGCGATCTGCAAAGATGCATCTCCCTGCTTTGCCACCCTGGTATCAGTCAGGCTGTTATGGGCATCTGTTCAGGGGCTCTGTTGTGTAGGAACATAAATGTGTCAGTATGTTAGTGTTTGGGAAATGTAGACTAATAATTTCTGATACATTTTAATAAATTTAATTTTAGTAAATGTTTATGTGCTTATGAGCTTGAGAGCATCAAAGGTAATGTGGTTACATGGGAAAAAAACCACCTACTGAAGACCTGCTGGATGTCTCAGTGTTTGAATCTGATCTGCCTTTTTTTAAGATGGAAAGGAAACATTCAGAACATACATGATGCAACATTTTTTAAGAAAAGATTATTTTGATAAATAGAGGTGGCAATGATTATTATTTTTGTGTTAAGCAATGGCCATTTCCCATTCCCACACTTTTTTTTTTTCCTTCAGGTGCAAAAGATACTGACATGATAGAACTGGGATATTTAAATGAACAGCACAGGACAATTAAAATTAGATGCTTGTAGTGATGGAAAATTACAATTTTTGCTGATGTTGAGGTGAATTATATTGCAGAGCTGTCACGTCACATTGAGTACCATCACATAGTTTATCCTCCACAATTTGGCATATATTTTTGCTAACTTATTAACTTGAAAGAAGTACTTGATGAGTCCCAAAATTTCAGAATTAGAAGATAATAACTGAAGAAAGATCTTTTCTTCTTCTTCATAGTATAAAGTAAAACTGTGAGCAATTGCAGGGCTGGAAAGGGGGCATTGTTTCTAGCTTGGTTTCCTACAAAGGGTGCAAATTATCACTTGTCTGAGTGTGTGCCTATTTCCTCCTATGTTCTTCCTGATTTTACCCACTTCGAGACAGGCTATTCTGCCTTTTTTAAACCTAGAGCAATTTCAGTCACTCAGCTTTCGAAAGCAACCTTTCAAAAAGCCTCTTTGGAAGTGAGCTACAGCCCTGAGATTGGAACAATTGACCAGGGACAGGTAAAGGGACAGAAACCTTTTAACCTGGCATTGTTGACAGGGAAAAATGTATTTCCATTGGGAATATATCCAAGTCCAGTTCATCAGGGATAGGTTCAGTAAGGACTGTAGATCAGTCCAGTCCATCGGGTGAATATATGATTGTGCAGACATATGTGACTGCACAGTCATATATATTCACCTGCTGGACTGGACTGATGTGCATTTATATATATGTATGTGTGTAATATATATTTAAATCTAATTGTTGAGCAAACACCCAGAAGCTAACTCCCCTACTTTCTTTAAACTGTACAAATCTACTGCATCTGATAGTCCTGCTGAGCCTTTAGAAAGTGGCTGAGAAGGCTGGGAAAATCTTTCATGACAGCTGATGTTAGGGATTTTTTCCTTAACTTCTAATTGTATGTGTAATAACCAGAAGATTCAGTCTGAAAATATTTACTAGATGCTTCTGTGATCCCTTAGTTCAATTTTAAACTATGCAATAATATTCTCAGTTCAGCTGCTTGCAGCCAAAAATGAGTTTTTTAATTCTTCTTGGGAAAAAGAGAAAACCCTTTTTTTTTCCCCTCCCCTTGTATTCTCAGCCTGTGTTTTAGAGACCTGTAACTTAACCAGAATGCAGTAACTCAAACTAAGTCATCATGAAAAAAGCCCCTCCCTTAAAACACTTTGCACTAAACGTGCAATTAAAGGAGTCTTTCCTTGACTTGAGAACCCAGCTGGAAGATTATTCTCTTCCCCCAAATCCTCATATGCCAGCTACTGGTCTTCTCAATCAAGTAAAAGTGTAATTGTTTTAATGCCCTAAGTGTCTCTTCTGCATAGCATTTAGCAAAGGAGCAACATTGCATTTCCTGGTTAAGGATGGATTTATTAACTTCTCCATGGCCTATATGTACACCAAAGAAGATAGGGTTTAGCTGTTTAACTCAGATTCCTTTGCTCAGTCAGAGCGAACAACATGGTTAGTTCAAAATTACAGGGACGTGTTTGATTGGTGAAGGAGCAAGGGGCAATATTTCAGGGTGTGTTAATGCATTTGATATTGTATTTTTGAAACTGAAAATATTTTAACATCTTGGAAATGGGACAGTGATCCCCAGTCAGAATTGTTTTATTTTTATTTTTTTTTTCTTTAAAAATGTTGCTCTGAATCAGAACAAAAATGTTTGATTTTGTTTTGCTTTGCAAGATTTCTCATGAACTGAGTTTATAGCTGAGCTCTCTGACATGCAGATCTAAATGCATGGTTCTCTTATGCTTTATGTAAATCTTGCAAGGACTGTTTAGATCAAAATCTGGCTTAGATTAACAGCCTGTGTTTTACTTTCTTCACATAAACTTAGACATCAAGTATACAGTGAAACTCATCTGTGTATGAACTTATGTGAGAAAAAATTGTTGCTCTGCTTTGTGTTTCACTGTATACTAAGCCCAGTTTTAAATGTTTTTAATATATCTCTGTTCCCATAAAATTCAAAGATTTTATTGTTAGAAAACTGGATGTCAGAATACTCTTGGTTGTAGGATCTATCAGTTTACCATGCATCTTCTCTAAGTCAGTTTCCTCTGAGAAATGCAAAGGATAAGTCTTTCAACTGTATATACTGTGTTCATTTGTTTTTAGAAAGTCTTTCTCCTCCTAACCAGGCTTTTTGTTTAGCCCAACGTTTTACATTCTAGCTGATTTTGAGGGGCAGCTCTACTTTGAAATAGACATCTACTGAAAAAAATGCCTAAATCTGCTGGAAGATGTGAACTTGCTGAAAATTATCTGAAAACAACCTTTATAAGTCTCAGGAGCTTGGCTGAGTTGTCAAGAGGTTTTGTGTTTGTTTGTAGAGGGAGAATGCTCTGTGCCTAGGTGCTCACATGGAGAAAACTGCATGTGCTTTGTTTTACCGTTGTAACTGCTTCATCTGAAAGTCATGATGGGAGCCTGGTGTGATCATCAGAAGTACTGGTGATGAGCCTGCAGACCAGAATAAGCTCTTTGTAATATACTTTTATTAATGAAAGCAATCTGTACTTTTCAGGTAATGGTCTTCACATGAAACAAACCCAGTGAAAGCAGTGACTTGATGCAGGTGGGCTTCACTGCATCAGTGAAAAATATTTATTAATTTTTTTTTTTTGTCTTAAGTGTTAGTAGAATCCAGCTTTTTTGCTCCATTAGGTGTTTGCAACAGCTTTGTAATGTTAGGGGAAAAAAAATAATCTTTTTCATTACACTTACAACAAATTATCTGAAACTTTTTACTGAAAAGGTACCTAACGACTATTCAAGGTAAGACTAACAATCTGACGTGAACAGTCCTTTGACTAAACAAACAAAAACGTGAGTGGAGAAAAATCCTAAATTTCATTTAATTAAATCCAGGCAGTAGGAACTTTAGAGGAAGACTGAAGGTGAACTTTCATGATCATCTGGTTGCATTTTACACAATTTAAACAGTTCTACATTCAGAAGGTCTTAAAAAACAGTCATCCAGGTTTTAGTAAGAGATCAAATGCAACAGTATGGCTTCAGAGAGTGAAAAAGTCCTTGTTCAAACAAAACACTTAGTGATTTCAGTCTGAGCTTTCTTTCAGTAAAGATGTGTCCCCACATGCTGAAACCTGGTATCTTAGCTTTACTTAAAATATGTGCTTTAAACCAAACCAGCTAGGAAAAGAAAATAGTGATTCAGGAGGGTCAACAGAAAGCCTACTAATTACCAGCATTGGGGAAAGAACTCTGCTAGATATTCTTTGTTTCTCTTAAAAGCAGTGTTTTGTTTTGCCCAGTTTGAGGATACGGTTTTTATGTAAGGTCATTTTTATTAACCCTAGATGTGCACCACCCTGTCTCATTGCCCATAGGCATGCTGTTATTTACAATTTTCCTTCATGCTGTGTAAAATTAAACAACAGTGAATATGAAGTTAATGTATGTTAAGTGCCTCAGGCATATTCCAATTAAGTATTAACAAAGATTGGAGCACTTCCAAAACATTTAGGGAATATCACTTTCAGTCATTTTCATTTTTAATTAATGGCAAGAGTTTCTTTAAAAAGTAATATAGTCTCATCTGAGGGACTAATCAAGGAACTTTAGGACACATGTATAGCAAGCATTTGAATGAAAGTAAAAGTGGGTTATGTTCCAATCTGCAAACACTGTACTAGGTATGTGCACATGTCTCTGCAAAGGTAAAGGGAGGACTTTATGTGCATTGTCTGTATCATGGGCTGATTTTGTGAAACACTGAACACACGAAAAACGGAAGGGTTTTAAGAAGCCTTCAGAAGGGTTTTAAGAAGTCTTGGCACTCTCATTTATTGCTTCTGGTCCATGGATATTAAGGACATACTGACAGCAGGCATAAAAGGGATCAAGGAAAGGTATTTAACAAAGGTTGGAGACGAGGCAGAGGAAATTTTAAAATAAGTGTTATTCATTTCAAGGAGGAAGAATTATGTCTCAGGTTATGGAAGACCTTGTGTTAAAAAAAAAAGCAGTGATGTTAATACTCTGTTAAAAAAATCTGTGAGGAAGACAATGAATAAGCATATTAGTGGCTCTGGTTTATTGTGTTGTCATGTGTCATGTGAATGCATTATGTTTACCTTCTGCACAAATTAGATGCTCGAAGGCTAAAACTTTGTTGTGTGCAGGGCTTGGCAAGACCCACACTCTATTTAAAACTCGCTTTTGTTTCAAATTGAAATCTTAAGTGCTGCATAAGCATTTGGCAGACTGTATTTACAGAGGTGAAAGCAGTCAATGAAGTAATAAGAGTGTGATCTTCCAAAGTGTTTAAATGCCTTTCAACCTCACTGCCAGCAGGGTAAGTCTCTTACCTTCTTTTGAAAATCTTGCTCAGAGATTCTGCTACTTGCAATCATGTCTTCTGAAGATAAATGGGAAAAGTGAAAAGTACTGCTAAAAAGTCGGACAACAAAATACAGAATCAGCTAAAATGTACAACCAAACTATAAGCATAAACATGTTTTTTTTTTAATGCTTTTTCTAATTTGTAAGCAGCAGCTAACTGGTTACTTTATTCTCAGTCATAGCCATGTATGACTAGTTCTATGCTAGACTAGCTAAGTAGAGTCAATGAACTATATCAAGGTTTGTGTCCAGTAAATATTAATGTATCATTACTAATGAGGAGTACTCAGATGATATGTTCTGCTGAAAGCTGTAAACGTTTGCAAGATCTACGTATGAAAATTTAACAGTCCATCCAAAATGTTGTGGAGTTCTGCAGAAGCCTTTTTGTTGTCTTTAGCGCTAGTATTTCATTGTAAAAATGTTTTGTAATATTTTTAGCAAGACTTCCATGACACAAAAAATTGCATCTAGAAGAGCCAAATACCTATCAGATTAAAATCCCTGATTACATGATTAAGAATGTTTTCCATAAATTTATTAAGCCTCTGTAAGATTTTAATGGCTTGTATACCATTAAGGGCACATACTACGCTTTGTTGCCTTCCTGAATGTGTGTTGCTCAGAATGTTGAATTTAATGACAATGGGTTGATTTTTGAACACTTAGTCTATGCCCCAGTTTATATGAATGAACATTTTTTCATGTAGTAAAATTAAAGTCTAACACACATTTAATTTTTAAAAGCTTAATATTCAATACTGTAATCCGATTTATGGTTAAAAGTTCAGTAAGTTGAAATTCCAACATCATGATCACTTGAGGAATGTGTTTTGTTTTGATAATACACTGAATTTTTGAAACAAGCAACATGCCTGAACATGGCTAATTACTGCTAGTATCCAGCAGTTAGGCTGTCATGGTAAAGTAGAGGAAAAGCAAATAGTACAACTCACAGTTAATAACCAGTGTTTATACTGTTACTACACCAAACCCCAATTTTTTTTTAATTATGTATTATAAATAAGGCATTAATTAGTAATATAATTCATAATACCACTAATAGATTCTTTTTAAAGTTACAACACTCAGTAAAGATAGTTGGGCAAGCACCACGTAAGCTTTTTTCATTCCTTTCTCTTCTTGGTTCAGAGGATTTCCTCTTCAGATAGTGAGAAAAAGCAGTATGTATGACCCTGCTGAGAGTAACAGTAAACATGATAAATGCAATAGAGATTTGTGGCATGAATTCTCATTTGCTGTTACGTGGACTGACACAGCAACATTTCACCTAGATTATATCCTGCTTTTTGTAACTCATCATTACCATGAATGGATATGGGGAAGTAAGAATTTATATGATTTGTCCCACTGAAAATCCCATTCATGAAGATCTTAAGACTGAGCTCCTCTTTATAAGCATCTGAACTCTATGTGCAAATAGGTTTTAAATATGTGGGATATAGTTTTCAATGTTTTGACTTTCATTTACTGGTGTTGGAAGATATGGTCAGCTTTTTTCTTTCTGCACACCAGCATGTGTGCCTTCATTTCTATCAAAATATACGCTTCCTGAAAAAGCTTTTGCTACTTAAACATGTTCCTGCAGCACTTTAGCACAAGGTACTTGCACATGCAACAGGCACTATGCTAGAGATTATGGGGATCTCTGGCTTGTAATTTAGCAGGCCAAAACAAATGTCTAGCTCATCCCTATTAATCTTCTGATTACTGATGAGTACCATAAGAAATGCTGACATGTCTTGTTCTGTGAGTCTCACGTTTATACGACGTTTAGAATACCCTAAAGTACAATGAGTCCCATGTATGCAGAGCCAAGTGGTGGAATTAGGGTGGGGATATTTTTTCAACAGTGTGGTTGAAGAACTCCCTTTATATTTCAGTCATGCTTAGAAGCACACACCACTTTTTTTGTGAGGTCACGCTCTGCTGTAGGCATGACTCGGGACCAGTTCGTGTTATGTATTAATGCCTTAGGTTGGATTGGCTTTAAACTGTTGTGCAAAGGCAGAGAAAAACAGGTACCAAGAGAGGGAAAAAAGGATAAGAAAGAAAAAAAGGTAGAGAAAACATTTACTAAGAATATTTTAATATATTTGGTTGATAATTAAAAGTGCAGAGCTGTGAAACCAGTAAGTAGGCTGACCCTATGTCCTGGTTTCAGCTGGGATAGAGTTAACAGTCTTCCTAGTAGCTGATACAGTGCTGTGTTTTGAGTTCAGTATGAGAAGAATGTTGGTAATGCTGCTGTTTTCAGTTGTTGCTCAGTAGTGTTTAGACTAAAGTCAAGGATTTTTCAGCTTCTCAAGCCCAGACAGCAAGAAAGCTGGAGGGGCACAAGAAGCTGGCACAGGACACAGCCAGGACAGCTGACCCAAACTGGCCAAAGGGGTATTCCATACCATGGGACGTCCCATCTAGTATAGGAACTGGGGAGTGGGGGTGGGGGAATCGCCGCTCGGGGACTAACTGGGTGTCGATCGGCAGGTGGTGAGCAATTGCACTGCGCATCATTTGTACATTCCAATCCTTACATTATTGCTGTTGTCATTTTATTAGTATTATCATTATTAGTTTCTTCTTTTCTGTTCCATTAAACTGTTCTTATCTCAACCCACGAGTTTTACTTCTTTTCCCAATTTTCTCCCCCATTCCACTGGGTTGGGGGGAGTGAGTGAGCACCTGCCTGGTGCTTAGTTGCTGGCTGGGATTAAACCACGACACTCTAGTAGTTCTAGTTACATCACTTTTATGTATTTGTCATGGAAATAATGGGAATACAATTTAGATGAAGTCGGACCAGGAGCAGTTCATTGCTATAGGAGACATCACAGAGCAGCAGCACAACAGTCTCTGGTGATGTGAGCTCTACCCAAATGGTGCAGTTATGGGATTTATATATCTTTAGGGTAAACAGCCTGTTCTTCACCAAACCTGTCAGATAAGCAGGAGCTGGTGAAAAACTGAATATAAGCCACCAATGTCTGCCTGCAGCCCAGAAAGCCAGTCACATCCTGGGCTGCATCAAAAGAAGCATGGCAAGCAGGTTGCACGAGGTGATTCTGCTCCTCTACTCCACTCTGGTGACACCCCACCTGGAGTGCGTTCAGCTCTGGGGTCCCCAGCACAGGAAAGATATGGACCTGTTGGAGCGGGTCTGGAGGAGGGCCATCAAAATGATCAGAGGGATGGAACACCTCTCCTATGCACAAATGTTGAGAGATTTGGGGTTGTTCAGCCTGCAGAAGAGAAGGCTCCAGGGAGAGCTGATAGCAGCCTTCCAGTACTTAAAGGGGGCCTACAGGAAAAACAGGGAGGGACTCTTGGTCAGGGAGTGTAGTGATAGGATGAGGGGGTAACAATTTTAAACTGAAAGAGGATAGGTTTAGATTAGGTGTAGGGAGGAAGTTCTTTACTGTGAGGGTGGTGAGGCACTGAAACAGGTTGCCCAGAGAGGTTGTGGATGTCCTGTTGCTGGAAGTGCTCAATGCCACGTTGGATGGGGCTTTGAGCTACCTGGTCTAGTGGAAGGTGTCCCTGTCCATGGCAGGGGTTTTGGAACTAGATGATCTTTAAGGTCCCTTCCCACCCAAACCATTCTATGATTCTATGATTGAAATCCTTCAGATAAGGAAGCTCCAGACAGTACTTCCTTTTACAAATATTCATTTTACAAATAACCTACTCCTTTGTTAATTAAAAGGTGCTGACTGGCAAGAACATTAGCTGCAACTGTTTCTTAACTAATAAAGATTGCAAAACCCTATTGGACATTAACTATTTTGCCTCCACATTTCTCCCTTTGAAACTTACAATCTAACACCATTTTTCTCTTGAATATCTACAGTAGAAAGGCTGCGGGTGCTCTGCTCATGCCTCCTGGGAGTCCAGGATCAATCACTGTGTGGGCTGTGCTGTCACATTAGCCATTCTTGTCTCTAGATTTTATAATCCTATATGGTCATTAATCCAAGACCTTCTTCCGTTCTTTCCTTCCACATTCCCCAAAGCATTCAGCATCATTATTCTGGCCTCTGCTTGAGCCATGCCTCCTTCCATCCTCTCACATACCAATTTGCCACAATGTAAGAGTGACTGAACCAATACATACACAACCAGCAAAGCTAATAATCCAAACAAATTATATTTCAGTGCTGTTTTAGGCAGTTTTTCCTAACCATCCTTCCATGTCTGGGAGCCATCTCCACCAGTCAAAAAAAGTTTTTCTCCAGATATTTCATGTAGCATCTGAAATTTATCTTGGACTATATGTATATTCATTTCTATTCTCTGATCGTGGTCTGCATGTGTACAGCAAATGTTAACTAATAAACAGATAGGTGCTTAAGCAATGAGCACATAATCTAATACAATTCTGTTTTGGAGGACTACCTGCAATGCTTGTTTTACCTCTAACTGTAAGGCTGAAACAGCATTACCCATCTCTTCTATTACAGCAGAATTCTTATGATAGCTCTTTCTAATTCTCATTCGTCTAGCCAGGGGAGGAATGTTTGTGCAAACAGGTAGAAGCTGGTTTGTAAAATAAGTGGATTTTGCAGAGTGTTTTGTATTTCATTTGGTACCTTTGGGTAGGTTATGTCCATCATTCCTGAACAGGTCTGGATGTATCAAGAAGCAAGGAAAAAAAAAAAATCTTAACAGACAAGTGCCAGTCCAATTAACAAGCAGTATCTTATAGGCGCTAGAGCCACACACCCAGCATAATCATTCATTCCCTAAAGTCTTATCGTATAACAATTCTTACAGGTTACTGTATGACCAGTAATATAAGCCCAAATGAAAAAAAGTCCCAGAGCAAATAAAGCTACAATTTCCAGAAACAGTTTACAGGTCCAGGCGATAACAACAGAGACATCAAAGCCTATTTGCAGGGTTGTAGTTTGCACTTCTGTTGACATTTGATCAAAGGAAGTTCATCCAGATCATCCACTGTGCTGTGACAGGTGAGACACTGCCTTGTGTCTGACGGTGGTGTGACCCTTTCATACTGGAAAGTGTGGATCCAGTTGGGCAGACCTACTTGCACTTCACCGTAGTGTTGGTAATAACCAGTGCCCGATAAGGTCTCTTCCAGCACACCTGAAGTGTATGGTTTTGCCAGTGTACCTTAATGTAGACTCAGTCTCTTTGTTTCAAGGAGTGACAGACTTCAGTGGTGGGTTCAGGTCAGGCTTCTTTCAGCTGTTTATGGAAAGTCCTTACACTTTTCATTAATACCTGACAGTATTTTAGAAGAGCATCATCCGTCAGGTGTAAGCTGGCCTGTATGGGAGTTAAGGGTGCTGTGTAAGGCAGTCACATGGGTCTACCCATTAAAATACCTCGGGTGACAGGCTGTGTTTTCTATTCACAATGCTTCTTATGTACATTAGTGGGAGAAGAGAGAATTTCAGGCCAGTCTATGCACAAACCTTTACCACCTTGCTTTTCAAACTGGAGTTTTAGCTCTTTACAGCCCGACTGGATTGGGGGTGATGGGCACAATGACGCTTTGGTTCTGTTTGTAGGGCTACACATTTTCTGCATTACTTGTCCAGTGAAACAGGTCCCCTATTGCTACTGGGAGGACACTAAACTCAGGAACCAGTTCTCACAGCAACTTCTTCACTACAGTTGTTGCATCTGTGTGTTTACAAGGACAGGCCTCTACTTGTCCTGAGAATGTATCTAAAATGACAAGTACATATTCAAAATTAGAGTATTGAGGCATCTGAATAAGGTCAACTTGCAAATTTACAAGTGGTCCCCATAATTTAGGGTATGCATCTATGCTCATCTGCTGCTGCCCTATACTTTTTTGTTGAAAATGTTTCCTAACAATATGAAGATTCAAGAATGAGAACGATACTAACAAGCTTCAATCCTTTACACCAGTAATTTCTGACAAAAGGAAAGCCTCTTCCTGGTCATCGAAGCTATAGAATAAAATAAATTAAATAAAAATGTGAATTAATTATACAAGCCATCAATTTATGTGTACTATAAAAAATGGAAAATCACATATTATGGTACTTAAATTTTCCCTTTCTGTTATTAGTTATATCTTTAGATATACCAACATTGTAATGCCATAGTCATTAGCTCAGTGACTTCACTAAAACATTCCATTGCTCTCATCTAATTCCAAAATGATGTTGAGAATGGTCAAATACCTGAAAAATACACGCACAAGAAAAACTTGGAGCAAACCAGTACTGTCATATAGCTGCAATCATTCCCCCTTTGTTGGTGTGGGTCCACTGAATGGGCCACACAGACAAAGACAGGTATATCTGTTTTTCTTCTTGTTGTAGTCCCAAAGCCATTTTGCCAGTAGTTTACAAGGAGCTGAAAATCACTACTTCCTAGTTTATAGCAGGGGCTTTCCTGCCTCCTGGGTAGTTGTAGTATGATTAGTGTGAAGTGATCAAGTGAACTATAGCTTGAAACCAGAGTAGGAGAGATGGGTTTTGAGCAATAAGTGAGTCTCCCGACCTTGCCTTTACTATCCTATCAGGAATAGCTGCTGGGGAGATAATCCCTGGGCACATCATAGCAGCTGTATGGCATTAGGGAGGTAACTCTGTTTCAGTTGGCTGACCCCACCTTCCTCATCCTTAAATACCTAATCTCAATCAGTGGTGGTCGAGTAATTAATTTAGAGCATATTCAGCATGAAATGAAACATTTAAAGCAAAGTTTGTGCTGCTTTGGTGAATAAGCCTGGTATCTCTGGCTCCCTGGAGGTGATGGTGGTGTTGTCCAAATGCTATCTCAACACCTTTCCCCATGCTGATTCCCTTTCACCAGTGAGTGCTTCTAGCATGTACGTTCAAGGTCTGGGTGGGTGGGTGTCCTGCAGGATGGCACGGACCTGTCACTTGGTCCATCCCTGTGCCCAGATTGTTGTCATTCTAAAGGGCAAAATCTTTTAAAGGATCTAAAAGGGCTCAAGCTCCTTAGAAGAGGAAAAAAAACCCCACCTTTTTTTTTTTAAAAAGGTATCTCCTTGGTTCATGAAATTATGCAAACACCCTTGGACCCAAGGATGTCCTGTGCCACTGACAATCACACTGGCTGACTCCATTTTGTCCTGTCCAGCCACCTCTTGTTTACAAGCAGGATGGTATGCATTTGTCTAACAGGCTTCACAAGAGAGTTCCATTTCCACTAGGCACGATTTTGCAGAATTGAAGTGATGTTTGTTCCCCTCTCATTCTCTGACCTCCCTTGCAATGCTCTGTTCCACTCGTCTCCATCAGGTTTAAATCTGTTTAAGCTGAGGCTCTTGCCTTTGCAAATAAGCGTTTACCTTTTCTACCTGATTCTTTACAAGTTTGAACATTCAACTTGTAGAGAGCTCAGCCTTAGCCTGATTCTCTCAAGTTTCCCATTTTCTCAAGTTTGTTCCAGTTCTGTAGCCAGTACCATTATGGGTTCATAGGTGGAAGTGGTCTATTACTAACAGGAGGTCTAGTATGTACCCTGAGAGCATCTTTTCATCCCCCAAACGACAAATGCCAGTTCCTAGGCCTGCAGTTTGAGCCATTTACATGTCTTATTGTCCTAATATTCTGTAAACGTCTTTTCAATCCACTTGTTCCAATTAATGCAGGAATTTACTAGCACAGATCCCTGTTTGGGCGCTCGCACAACGTTTTCGAAGTTTGGTTACAAACTTATCACTAAAAGCTCATTAGCAAAGGATCAGTCCCCGCGTCACGTTAAGTTTAGATACATGTAATCTCGGGAATACTCACAACTCCACCAGATCCTGCCAACTACGCCAGATGATAAGGGATCCAGATGATAAGGGATCCAGCCGCTCTGGCCCCGGGGTCCCCCTGCCCGGGATGCGGCTGCCGCTTTCACTGGTGCGGGTTCAACCAGTCTCAAAGCTGCACACGTAGCCCAGAGACACAGGGGACACTGACACGGCCGGTCACGCAGGCGGACACGGACAGGGCGCTGCCTTCCGCAGCACCTACTGGCAGGACTCGCGTGTAACACAAACACAGAGAGCCCAGCAGTCCCCGTCCTCCCCTCCGGCTGGTGGGGGCAGAAGGTCCCCGGTGCAGGCGCACACGCATCCCTCGAAACCGGCACGGCCCCTCCGTCCCCTCGGGAGCTCTGCCCGCATCCCGTTCGTCCGGGACCCCCTTCACGGGTCCTTCGCTCGCCGGCTGCCCCGCCTGACGCACCGAGCACACAGGCACTCACACGCTCGTCCCGCTCTCCGCTCCGGCGGACCTTTGTAAGATTTCACCTCTTCAGGCAAAAGGAAAGCCACACTGTTTCGGTGGCTGCCGGTTTCTGTTTTGTGTGTTTGGGTTTGTTTGGTTTTTTTTTTTGTTTGTGGGTTGTTTTTTTTTGGGGGGGGGGGAGAAGGGGGGTGTTGAGGTCTTTGTTTTTAACTCTCCCTTAAGATGCTTTACTTGGTCTTTCCTTTTTTTCCCCCAGAGTCTCTCTAACTTCTGTTTTGGGATCCTGTTTTTCTTTCGGAGGCCTTCTCATACAAATTAATACATCCCGGTGAAACTGGGGTACCTCAGGTCCTCCGGACACCCAAGACGCTCCCCAAGTACACTGTTTTATCTAAGTTAGGGTACCTTCTATAGGAAACTTACCTGCCTGCAGGTTTTAGGAGAGCAATACGTACACGTAAAACATCCCGGAGTCCCTTTTGGGGTACCGGGACTTCCCCTGGTTGTCCCGTCCCCGTTTTCACCCATTTCGGTGAGGGAACCCGCGCCTCCTGGGTATCAGCTCTCTGTCTCTGCTGCCGAGGTGTCTCTCCAGCCTGTCGGACGCCAGAGACTCACACAAGACCCGCGGGGGGGTCCTCCCGATCACAACGCCTGGCCCAAGCCCACCATGCCGTTCGAGGTCGAGCCGATAGCATCGGCACCCGGGGCGGGGGGGTCCATGCTGGAAGCCGGCAGCTCGGCTCCGGACCGACCTGTACAAAAGCCGAGGTGCAGCCGCCCCCCCCGCAGGCGGTGGTCGGCCGAAGCCCAAGGAGGGGGCTCAGGAGGGGCCGTGCCTCCCTCCGAGGGGCGACAGGGGCTTTCGGCAGGGGGCAGCCGGCCGCCCTCCCTGGCCGGGCGGGACGTGGGGGCCCAAGCGGCGGCACCGCCTTTCGCCCCGAAATAACGGGAATTCGGCTAAGATGAGGTCGGAGCGGGAGCAGTTTCCTGCCACAGGGCAGACCGCGGAGCGGCAGCACGACCCCCCGGCTGGTGGGAGGTCTGCCCAAAGGGGGCAGTTACGGGGGGAAACAGCCGGTTCTTCACCCAGCCCTGTTAGATCAGCAAGCAGGAGGTGGTAAATAACAACAGGGACTGAAATCCTTCAGACAAGGAGGCTCCAGACACTACATCCTTTTACAAATAATCCATTCCCTTGTTAATTAAATGGTGCTGACTGGCAAGGCCATTAGCTGCAAATGTTTCTTAACTCGTGAGGACTGCAAAAGCCTATTGGACATTAACTATTTTGCTTCCATATATTCCTATTGTTGTTCAACACGGAGAGGTAATCTTGCCAATGTACAGATTTTGCCAATATCTTATTTATAAAATAGTGACACAGGTGCCAAAACTCAACTGATATAAATCTTACAGTTCTGCTGAAGCAAGTGGAGCTGCACGGACTCATAAGGCAGATTTTCAACCACTTCTTGTAAAGCAGCTGCCTTTGTAATTCTGTTTTCAGAAGTAGAAATCAAAGTGTCATTGCTGCCTTCTTGAGGGAAGGCATTTAGCAAAGCGTTAGACATCTAGAGTTCTTGTCTTTGCCAGTAAATGGAATGATAATGTTGCAACTGAATTTATGTTTATATATATATATACACATCAGTTAGGCAGTTACAAAGATTGCTGTGGTGGATTGTTTAAAAGACTGATGAATCAGGTTGGTTTTAAAATCTAAAAAAAAAGCTTTACTAAATCAATTCATTAGCAACATAACCCTTAGTAAAGATCAGTTTTTACACAGTGTTCATCATCATAACTGTGTATGAAAAGATGTAAGTCTTCCACACTAATGTCCTGAGTGAGCTATGAGAATGCAATACCAAGGGACTGATGCCATACAGTTAGGGCTGATGGCTGTGGTACATGGTGGCACCTGGCCATGGAGGTCACGATGGTCAGGTCTGAGAGCTTTTGGACAGGACAAGCCAGAGCCAGAGTGCGTTTGTCCGCTTTTTTTTTTCTCTAGCTTTCCTCGCTGAAGCCCGATGGTTTTAGGCTATTGCCCCTTGCCTGAAAGAGGGTCTCTGCTGTTACTGTGATCTTCTTTTCTTTTGTCTTACTAATATTCCTTGTCTATTCAGAAGGATGTCCGTCGTTTTCACAGTCCTCAGTGCTTATCTTATCCTTTTTTTTCTGGCAGCTTTTGTTCCTGGATGTCTCTTCTGGGCAGCTGCACCCTGTACTTCCCACTTTGATGATCACCTTGCTCATACAGTTATGCAAAATTGTGTTTAGTTATATCATTATAATGTTAGAAAATACTTGGATACTCTTGTTAGTTTGACTATTTTAGTACCTTTATAGTGAGATTCAAGGTTAATTACATCCTTTTGGGTACATTTATAATTTACATGTGTCACAAACCTCCTCTTTGCTACACTAACTTTTATTTTTCTCTGGGTGTTATGATACTATCTCTCCTGCCACACAGTACTTGCAAGCAGCCACGGCTGCACACACTGTATGTGCAGATGATGCACAGCCAAGTAACGTAAGTTTTGCTCCCACAGCAAATTCATGATCATTGCTACAGGAAGCTCTTCCTTTCACCTATCATTTCTACCTGCATGGTTTAAACGGCCAGCCATCGTGGAGCCTATGTTCTCCTGAGAGTTGCAAGAGGAAAAAAAATATCTATCATGGATACCACGGCAGATTGGAAATAGCTGTGCTTCATCTGTTTCTCTCACTGCTGCTTTGTCGCTTCCATGACTGCCATGAAGAAAACCAGAAGGAGTTAAAAGAACTTTCCATTTAAAGACCCACAGCTGTAGTACTTGCTAAGAGTTAACTCATTACTGCCACATTTACTAGAACTGTTCACTGAATCAGAGTGCATTTTGTTACAATACAAAAATCAGTTTTGTACTTACAAGTTAAAATTGTAACCATAGGGAATTGTGTTAGGTACAATGAATCATGATAGGTATAACCATAGGAACCTTACATATTTTCTATCGAATTTTGTGTTTAAGAACTAACATTACAATTGAAACAATAGACAAAAGTATAGCCAGGGGACTAGCTAATAGAGGTAATTACAAAAGTGTAGTTAAGTGATTAACTAGTATTTACTCATAAGTTTTGCAGTTCTTTGCTCTTATGACTAGATGTCCCTGTATGCTAGATAAGAACAATGTTGAAATTGATCACATGTGACTGAAATTGCGCTAAGCTTCAAAATCAAACAACAAGGACAAGAACAAGGACTTAAAGGAAAGCCAACAGAATCTCAAATGGGTCAGTGGTTGTAAAAGCAGCCCTTCAACCCAAATGAATTCATCATTGCACATGATTGGATGTAGGCGGTACTATGATAATCACTAATAATAATTTTTATGCATCTGTATATTAATCTGATTAATATGTAATTATTACTCCATATAACCTGTTTGTGCAGAAGCTGTGGCATGCACTGTAGGTGGAACTATCCCCTGTGCATCCAGCACTGCAATAATCAAAGTGCCTGCTTCTTAACATCACATTGGTGTTAACGAGTTTTATTCTGGATTTTGGTAACAATTTCTTTTCTTTTTTTCCCCCTAAATGTTTTGATTTTAGTTTTTTGGGAGTGTAGTTTCATAGTGCTCTGTCAAGGCTAGCAATTTTACTAATAGAAAATGGATAGAAAAGATGAATTTTGGAGAAGGCATAGTGGAGTTCGCAACAGTTATCAACAATGGAGTTATGGCAAAGCCAGGACAAACACCTGATTAATAAAATGGGTCACCTGTAAATCAGCAGTGACTTGTCAACTCCTTGAATAGGCTGGAGGACTTACTCTAATGAAAGAAGGGCAATAAAGATGCATTTACAACTGAAATGGAACTGAAAGTAGTTAAGAAAATATTTTAATACATAAAGGTAAATGCAGAAGTTCAGTAAGAGGAAAGTCAATAGGAAAAAGTAGGCTGTACACTACCACATTTTCTAACCTTATGATTTTTTTAAAAACTAAAAGCATTAAGTAGAAACCATTATGGTACTTGGCAATTCAAACATTAATGTCAAAGAGATTACAAGGTAATTGTAGTCAAAAGGTCACACATAATTTTTAGTATTAAAAGAGTAAACTCATGCTGAAGGAATGAAGAAACTGCACAGAAAGTTTTGGGTGTTCTGTTCTTCAGTCAAAATTGATTTAACTGGTCATTTTGTTTATTTATGAAGACCTCAAGTCAGCATGAAGACAGAGAAAAAACCTTCCTCCCACTCCATGAACAGGAAAAAAAAAATTAATGTAAAAAAGAATGAAAAATCCTGCCATCAATTCCTTTTTTCTTGGAGATTTTTAAGAGTTTAATAGCAATAATGGGATCAAAGATGATCTGACACTGAGTACTTTTCAAGTGCTACAAGTACTTATTAGCAGGGATGCTTTTTACTGCTGAGCATTGCCTCCATGTACTCCCAGATTATTCTTACTGCAAACATTGTTAATATGATGTATCCCAGATAATTTTATAAGAAAAATACAAAAAGTAATGAGTTATAGGTAGAAGAGGACTCTTTTTATCAGACTATCAGAGCTTCAGCAGAACTAGAGTCAAAACTCTTGCTATCACTCATGCAAAATTTTATAGTGTCTCAAGTATTTGTTGCTGAAACCAGACTCACTAAATCAACCAGGTTGTAAAACACAGGTGGACTTGTGTTCTACTTGAAAAGCAACATGTACATGCATTTTATTTTACCTTCCACTGGGCAGTATCTGTAGGAAGGTGCCTTTGTAGATAGTCATTGGTCTAACAAGAAAAACCTGCATGAAGTATCCAAGCTTTGAGGCTTTTGTCTTTCCACTGCACATTCTGTGCACAGAAAGCTTCATCCTAGGAGCTTGGTATTGCTGATGGATATTTCTGTTTCAAGGTTTCTGGTTACTAGTATATTGCTTAGGAGCTCCTTTTGCCCTCAATTTCCACTGTTACTAATTTTGTTTGTCATCTGCTGTTCTACATACTTTTTTGGTTTTGGTACAAATGACATAATGGTGCTGAGAATTTCCCCTTCTTGAGATAAAACAAGCTGATATAAAAATATTCCAGTGTAATTAACTATGGAGAGTTAGCAGTGAAACTCCAATTCTTTCTCATGTTGGCTTTACTATGTGGGTGACTTCATGCCAAACCACAGCATAAACAACTCTTTTGTTGGCTCCAGCCAAGACTTGGAAAGATCTTCAGAGTGCTACCACCCCTCAGGTGTGTGCTGCAGAGAACAGAAATACATTGTCGTGTAGGCACTTCCAAGATGCATAACTTCAGTTAAGCACCACTGTATCCAACAGCAGGAAGCAAGCAGGGAGGTCTTTTTAAGTCCCTCAGGATGCAGCACAGCAGGTAGGTGCTTTTGAATGAAAAGGAGAGAAAGATTTAAAAACCCCACTGTCTGTACTGTATTTTCTCTTTGTCTGTCTTGAGCTTGTCTGACTGAAAGAAAGCACACAGAATATATTGACTCCAGTGATTATTGTGGTCATTTAAAAATGAATGGTGAGTCTGGATCTGTCACTTTTGTAGAGTCTTTTAATCATAACTCCGTGGAGTTATCATGGGAACAGATTCTTTTTACATCACAAGAAGTATGCTTAAATAGCTTGTACTTAACTATTGTTAAAAGATAGTATCAGAGCAGGACTTCTTAAACATTCAGTTTTGCTCTAATATGAAAACATAAAGGCCAGTGTGAGTAGGGAAGGAGAAAGATGGAGAAAGCCCAGTAGGAGACACCCATCTGATGACTCCTTCGCATTGCTGGAGAATGGCAATAGGTTCTGGTTTTTTCCATCTGCTTTAAGGGGAAAGCTTAATTTCTGGTGAAATAGGCTATGATGTATGTACTTTTAAAAATATTCTTAGTCTTGATTCATTTCACTGCCTACTAATTAAAGTTACTGTTTTTGAGAAAATCATGAGGCATTATATGCTGTTATTATAGTCCTCCTGGGTATGACCTGATGTGTTAGGTTAAAGGGGAAAACATAATCCTGAAAAACCAAGGTGCCTTTAAGAAGTCTTCAGATTTGTCCCGTCTCTGCAAGAAGGCCTTGATCTCTGAAGATGTAGAGTCTGCTGCACTGGGGGGAGTTAAAAGGAGCAGAAAGCACTGTGCAAGACTGAGTTTTATATTCAAGTCAGTTGTTTTGCCTTGGAGTCATCCAGACAGCAGAGGAGGATATAGGCTTTGCTTTTTCTGGACTGCAACCACTTTTTTTGGTTAGAATAAATGAACCGTGTCTTGGGATTGTTCATAATGGAGAGGAAATTAGGGATGAAAATTCCCAGAGTGGTAAGTGATAAACAAGATAGTTTCTGCCACAACTTACATTTTCAGTAATGTAAGTTTTGTAACTTTGCTTTAAACTCAAACGTAAATACTAAAGTACCTGGAAATATAATGCATAATGAAAGAACGAGTTACACCACCTGGAATATTAGCAGCATTGTGATCTTACACAAGCTGACTGGCATTAGGCTGATATTGTATCTCCTACAATTAGGGGAAGCTCTAATTAGTGCCTGAAAATGGCAAGTGAGACACACTCTAGCCTTTGAAATTCTCAATGAATGAGAAATGAAATGAAAAGCAACAGCCCAAAGCCTCAGTGACATGCAATTAGAAAGCAGAACATTCTTTACTTTAACTTGGGAAACAGTTGGAAACAACAATTAAAAAAAAGTCATTAATGAATTTATCGTTCAATTTTGAGCTGGTGAGCTAAATTTCTGTCTTCCTTCTACTTTTTCTTTTCACAGAAAAATTTATGTTGCTTTAGCAAAGCGAGTGACTTTTGCTAGTACATTGCTTATGTAAAATCCTTAAGTGTGCTGCATTTCTGATCTAAGCTGTGATCTTCTGCTGTGCATATTCTGCAATACTGATCTGCTGGTCACAATTCTGCCAACATAGTAGAACTTTTTTTTGCATGTCAGACAAGTATTAGCTCAACTTTTTCTTGTTATACTCTTTAAGCTGGGTGGGATGCAAAATCCCACTGGCTTTTATTGAACCACCTATACTATATAAATCTATGCCGTGTTAACTATTTTCCAGACCAATGTCGGTGATAAAGTGACTGCAGAGAGACTCAAATGCAAGCTCTGGTATGTGTTTTGGTTCACGATTTAAACAGGGCTGAGCAGTTGTGTCTGCTGCAAGCCTGGTTGCCCTATGCTGTGACTGCATGCTGCAACTATGCTGCTTCTGTTTCTAGAACTATTCATTCAGTACCAGCTGAGGGACTGCTACTTGATCATGCATTATGCCATGCGGACATGCCATTGAGCTGCTAAATGACTTTTAAAATTGAGACAGTGTCTCTCCAGTGCCACAGGTTATTTGAAACATTCTCAGGATTATACCTTGCAAGATTTCCTTTTTTCATTCTGTGGCTATTCATGATTTGTATCTACTACTACAGCCTCCTGGTTTAAAATGGTGCAAATTCAAAGGCATTGTATAGACATGCCCTGAGTGCCAGAGTGCCACAGGAGCTGTTGGGGCCATTTATCCAAAGAAAACAGGCTTTGGTGTGCCAGGACTGAATGGGTCACCCTAGTCTACCCTCTAGTCTGCTGAGCCTGAGGAAGGCACAACTTTGCATCTGGAGGTGCTTTAGTGAAGTAAGCTTTCCATTACCTCACTGACAGTCACTGCTGAAATGTTCAGGAGACAGTGCTTTAGTAGGCTGACAGAAGGAATACGTAAAGATGAAACTTGGAGTGGTGACAAGAGCAGCAATGGCACCAGGGATGTCTGCCCTTCTGGGGGAAGAGGTAAAAACCAGCACCTTGAACCAAGACAACATAGAGAGTGCACTATAATAAAGAGAGAATTGTAAGGAATAGACCCTTTGTAAGTTGCACATAGGTGTGAGAGGAAGAACGATTTCAGGACTAATATAAAAACCCATTGATTTTGATGTACCCTTTTCTTAGGTTTCTGTCTCTCTTCTCTCTCCCTTCCTTTAGTATAATTTTGTTCATTTAACACTGAATATCCATACTTTCAGGAGTGCATACACTGTTCATCCTGGTGCACAGAGGTGGCTTCCAGTGTCTTGATGAAGTAACCTACTTCCACCAAGCCATGACCACTCAATAAGCACATGTCTACCCCAAGGTTAACATAATACCTAAGGGGAAAAGGTTAAAAGGTTTTATTACATTTTTTCCTTTTGCTTGTCATGGCTGAAGAGCATGAAAGGCAGAAGTAAAATGCATTTACTTTACTACTTTCATTAAAAGTTATGCATTTGATGGAAAGTGTGCATGTCTTTGTCACTGTCCCTTGGCTTATGTCTGGTTATCTTGTCTGTGAACCTGACTGCTATGGACATCCAAGAAATGTGTTTACAAGCTTCTAGCAAAGAGGTTTCCTTTTCTTTTCCTTCCATAAACAATTAGACTTTGCTTTATTTTATATTTTTTTTTAATATCAGCAACATCTGATTTGATAAAATTATTATCAGAATAGATGGGCTTAATATTGCAAATCCTGAATAGAATATTGACTGAACAAATGAGGCAGGAGAAACTGGCAAGCTGCAAAGAGCAGAAGATGGGTGTGGAGGGATCTCACACTCCTTAGTGTTGACATCTGTTTGCCTCATGAAAATGAAAGAGAAATGTGTGCTGTGTGCAGAGGTGACTAGCAGAGTCTTTGGGCTGTATCTTCTCACTGACATCTACTTTATATTGCAATGACCACATGGGTATCGTGGAACTAGCCCTAATTTTCACAGATGTAACTGAGAGGAGAAGCAAGTTCTTGGGCTTGTTTTTTCTCCACCCTCTTTACAATATTGGCTAAAGCATAATACAGGCTTCCTCTCTGTCCACACAGGCATCTTTTCTTTTCAAAGCCCATTCTTTGTGTGAGACAGTTCTTGTTCAGTGAGCACAGAGGGAGCAGACTAAATGATTCTGTAAGTGTGATGAACTAAGGATAAAATACAAGATTAATCCAAGAGCATGAAAAATTATCAATTAAGAATTCTCATTAGCTATATTTGGTGCCTTAATTGGCCTTTTTGACTGTGTAATCTCAAGTGATAATTATTTGTGGCACTGGCCCATTCCTCTGTGAATATTATCTTTTAATTAATTCCAGAAACTGATTTCATTCCTTTTATCCCTCCTTTTTACATAGCAGTTCTTTCTTGGCTTTTTTTAGTTTAAACAGCATACCTCAAGTTTATTTAAAAATTGTCAGTAAATAAAGACCAGTTTCATCAGTGACCAAAGATAAAGGAAAATCCTGAAGGGTCTTGTCTTATCACTTGAATCTTATATTATGTGATCTTGTCTTAGGACAGGGGTTGTACGTGGAAATCCTGCTCTTACAGAAGTCTGTGAGATTTAAGACTTTGCTCTCTGTAGGACCAAAATTGCCTTGCGACTGTGTGATGTAGTTTTCAGTAAAGTATATATTAATCAAATAAAGTGAAGCAAAGGGAACACAGAAGATAATATTTAAGAGTCTACATCACTATAGATAACCTGATCTGTGGCTGAGTGGTGCAAAGAGTAACTCTCCCATTAAAATCAACAGACAGTAAATGTCTGAATCTTCTATACAATTTCAAAATGTATTTGGAAAATTACTGATTGACAACTGTGTATGTGCAGTTCTAGGGTGCTTAGATGGTGTTCATGCTATAGCACTGTTACAGTCACATTATCTTAGTATGTTCAGAAAGAAGAGATGAATCAACTTTCTTGATATTAAAACTTGCTCAAGCCTCCCCTCTAGATCGGAATCCAGCATCTTCTGAAGTACAAAACAGTTTGCTGTAACTTTTTTTTTTAATTTATGTTTTATTTTTTACCTTCTTTATAATTCCATCCCAGTAGGAACCAGAAGTACTCAACTTCATCAGAAATTCTGCTTTCATTATTTCTAACATAAACCAGGATGTTCAAAAGCTTACAGTAATGAGAAACTATTCTCACAAGATTTCCAGCCAAGTTTTTCTAGGCTGAGAGGCTCCTACTGGAGTGTGATACTCAGTAAATTTTATTATTTGGGGGTGTGCAGATGGTTTCTTATGCCTCAGATCTCTGTGAGTTCACTTCTTTCCTTTAGAATCTGTAATAACATCAAACTTCAGTGTAAAACTCAGTTGTAGCCACCAGTCTTAATTGTTACTTCCATGTGCATGTGAAACTGAGCTGATTTACCCTGCAGAATAAACCTCTCACATCAAAAGTTTCCCAAACACCACTTGCATTATTCCTGGAAACTCAACATGGCAAATACAGGCAGCCTTGTGATTATGACAGGGTGCTAAATGTATGTAGGGGATTCTCACATATATAAAGGTGTCCTGAGCTATTCAAATAAAGATATACAAATTTGCAGAAAATACAAAGTTAGGGGAAATTCTGCTCCTGGTTATGATATTTTCTTTCAATAACATGTGTGATTGGTAATTCACATCCAGTGGACCAAGATAGTTTCTAAAGTGGGTAATATTGATGGAGAAAGGAAAGCTGTTACCTTTCTGAACAATTTGGAAACATGGGTTTGCAGGGCTTATATGGAAAGCTGACTGTCCTAGGCAAAATATGTAATAACAGATGGAAATGTTACTTTCCTCTCTTAAGTGAAGTGTTCTCCTTAGTATGAAGAGATGCTTTCCATTTAAATTCCCAGTGTACTATTTTGTTGGGTAATTTAGTAAAAGAGATTTTAATTCTGCAAATATTACAGAGCTCAGATCTTGTGACCCCACAAATCCTTCACCTATTTGAGGTTTTGAAAGCCTAAACTTGTTTTGTTTTGTTTTGTTTTTTCCTTGACAGTTATGACTTCTTTCAATTCTCCTGCTAGGGACTGATTTAAACCTCTTTGCAGATTGCAGGTGAACATCACAATTGCTTAATCTTAATTTTGTAGTGACCCTCTGCTCATCTGTCATTCTTATCAAGAGAAGAGACATGGCTTTACACAGCAGCTTGCCTTTGTAGAATGGTCTTTTGAAATTAGCCTGGCCACACCACTCACGTAATTAGAAACAAATGACTTACCTGCACACTGGCAAAGAGGTGAGATCAATATTATAACTAAAACTGCATTCCTTTATAATTGGATCTTAAAAATTAAACCTCTGAGAGGTGGAAAATGTTTTGTACTTCTTAGAAGGAGTTAATATTTGTATTGTTTTATATTTTAACAATAATCCAGAAAAAGAATTACCATAGTCTATCATTTGTGTTAGTATCATTAGCTAATTTTGTACAGAACTTCAACAAAGTTATTCATTGTAATCTTTCAAAGACATAGGACTTTGCAAGGCTTTATGGCGCACCTGTTGAAGACAATGAGGCACAGATCCTATAGTCAATGTTACATGCAGGCAGTAGTTCTCAACAGCTTAACAGCTGGCTTGATCTGCTGAGGGCATTGGACTACTGCTTTTGGTGAAAGCAGAACAGACTCCTAAGCATTTAATTCCTGACTTGGCTGCGTGAGCTGCAGTACTTGCAAAGAAAATAGACTAATTTTGTGGAAAATTCTCCAACAGTTGTATTTGTGATAGATAAGCATCCATCTGTTCATGTCTCCATTTATGTATAGAGGTTTGCTCTGTAGTGACCAAAGAAAATGGATCTTTGAACATATGAGATTAAACTGTGGTAAAATTTCCACTTCACTTCTTAAGTTTCCAAAGCAAATTGAAGCAAAAATGATCACAAAAACCACTGATTGAAAAATTTTTCTTTTTAGAGCAATCAAAAATATATTATTTTCACACACACAAAAAAAAAAAAGAAAAAAAAAGCCCTACTTAGGCTCAAAGTTACATTTTGTGTTCCAACATTTAATGAGCAACTCAAAACATATCAAAATAAAATATCAAAATGTTTTGCCTGAAAGGATCAAAGCAAAATGTTTTGGCATCTCGGAACTCTTCCCTCTGTTCTTTTTCAGGTTTTTATTTCTGAATGATGAGTATAATCCAAACAAAAATAATTTCAGCTAGGTACCTCTTATAGACTTTGAACTGGCCACTTGGGATTTCAGTTTTGAGCTGTGTGAAATAACATTCCACAAGTGGTTCTTCGATGCCAGAAATTCAAGCTTGGAGGACTTTTAAAGCCTGATCCTGTTTGAAGGTAAAATTTGGTTTTCTTTAATCAGAATTCTACCTGAGGTCTTGATGTTGGCAGTTAATGGCAGTTTCTTCCCTCCTTTTGTCTGGTGGTAGGCAATCCAGTTCCAGGCCACAGTTTTGTGTTGCTTTGATTTTTTTTGATTTTTTTTTTTGTCTGGCTTTTTGGCAGTACTGCTTTTCACATGGACACCACTCTCTTTTGAATACTACTTTATCAGTGTGTCCTACTACAATTTATTATATCAATAGATCATTGGAGTGACAAGTGGCTCTGGTGATGCATGATCTAATATATCATAAGAACAACATCTCGTTTGGATTATACATTATGTAAGATTAATAGATAATTTCCCTTCCCTTTTTCTTACTTGCGGACAGGGCTGTTACTAAGGGCTGCAATGCCATTAGAATTAAAGTGAGATAGTATTTCTAATTTTACCTTCTATTTTCACTCTTGAATGTAGAATGGAGCAAGGTGTGTCAGAATAATTTTAACTGTAGTTGCAATAAGTAAGGGAAATTCAAAGGAAGCCTATCCTTAACTCAATCCATAGCTTCCACATACAGGAAAAGGAAGGCAGATGTTAGACAAAATGCAATGTTTCCCAGGGTTATTCAGTGCAAAGTTTCTCAAAATAATCATGTTATCTCCTGCAAAGTGAGGCTATTTCCACTGGCACCCCAGTTAAAGCTGCGAGAAGTCAAGGGAAAGCATTGCGTGGACTTCAGTGTACTTCATGTCAGTCACAGAAGAGGAGAGAAGAGTAACATCTGAGAACGACACTCCAAGGTCTCCAAGAAATCATCTCCAGATGTTTTTCAACACTGGACACTTGGTCGAATAAGCAGATGCACTAGTTTACTGCTGCTAACTGACTGAGATTTACAAATATTTAATAAAACCATGGAAAAAAAAATGCAGAAGAAACTTTTTTTTTTTTTTTTTTTTTTTAAATTAGCTGAATGGATGGTGCCTCCTGACTTTTTAGTCTCTCTAATACAGGAAATGAGGAGCTAATGCAGTCACAAGGGAGTGACTTTTTAAAAAAAAGATCTTAGCTAGAGGAAAAGTACACACTCTTTAAAGTTTATTTGGAAGTTTCTCACCTTTCTTAGCTGTAGATAGCAACCTGCAGGTATGTTTACATTGTGGTGTAAGACAAAAACCATGGTAACACAGATTATTAAAAGAAGTGGAGAGGCCCACAATGACTAAATTTAAGTTCATCTGTGGAAAACCCTCTGTTGTAACTACAGTAACTAAACAGTTTCATCTTGAAAACAAAAAAGGGACTGATTTGTTTGGGGTCTTCAAAATACATAGCTGTCAGTGGGATTTTCTTCCTTATTTCTTCCTACCCTTCTGTTCTAGTAGAAAGCCATTGCAGAGCAGATCTTACTGCTTCACTGAAAGTGAGGATTAGAACTTTTTTTCTATGTGAAGCTTGGAAGTCCTTTGCAGCTTTCTCCAGTGGCAGCAGAAGTATTTATGACAAATGACACATGTGAGTTATTGCTAGCTGACTTAACCTGAACAATTACATTTCACTCCTTTCATCAGTTTTGCATAGCTGTGGCAACAACCAAAATCAGAACATTTCTCATCATTTACTATCAACCAGTCCACCACATGCAGAAAGAGGGAGTACCAGGAGCCAGAGAGTCTAGCTTTGCCTCTCTCATGGGGACAAAAAAAAAAGAAAGAAAAAAAAGAGGGGAAAAAAAAAAGAGTGAGAACAATAAAGGAATACTCAAAAAGCTGCAGACCATTAAACCTTAAACTGATCTGACTGGAACATAATTTCTGCTGATCTCTGTTGAAGTTACTGGAACCTGTGGCATTACTTCCTTGCTCAGGATCCTTCACAGCAAAAGATCTGCAGTAGCATGCAGCACAGAAAATTAATGATAAAAAGTCATTGAACTGACTCCCCTTCATTCCTGTGATCCTTTGCATTGACTGTGCACAAGGTTGTAACTGCATTTGTTTTAAATATTTCAGCTTCTGTGGTGGCGAAGAAGACATCAGCTTTAAGCAATAGCACCTTAGGCTTAGAGGTACATTTTTTTGTAAAAGACCCCAGAAACTAACACTTTAATTCCTGAAGAGCTGGTAAAGTACTTAAGTGTGTGCTTGAAGTCTGGCATGAATTTATGGAAGCCTCCTAACTTAAGGTGTACCCCTGAATTGAGACATTAGGGATTTTTAAGGCCAAACAGGATGTGTCTGATGTTCTTGTTTCTTTTCTTTAATTACCCAGCCATAGAATTAGTTTTTGTTTACCAGAAAATATGTAGCAGTGCATTAGCGGGCCCAGATGTAATTCAAGGCCACTAGGCAAAATGCATTGCATGATCCTTTCTGCATGCCTTTGCAAAACTCTAATGGGGATTCCAAGAATTCTGTTCTTGAACAGAAATGCAGTTACAATCTGTCTTAATTGTAGAAGGAATTTTTCCTTAGTTTCTGGTTAGGTTAAAGAAATCCTTAACCTAAACTTGCCACTGGTTGCTCACACATTGGTCTGTCTGCCTACAGTAAGTCATAACTATCATGTGCTGGTGCTACAAGTCAAAATATGCAGTTTTTAACTCCTTTGAAATAGTCTTTAGTAATGCTGCTAGAGCTTTGCTGCCTTGGTTAGAGAAAGGAACAGATTTACAGCAATATACAATTCCCATCTCACACCAAAAACACCATGATGGGAAGAGATGTGGCAATAATTTTTTGATGGTCAAAAAATCTTCTTTGACCCAAAAAGGTTAGCTGAACTGTTGATTCCTTTCAGTAAGATCTTCTTGCTTTCCTAACAATTCAAACCTTCATTCAATTTGCTTTTCTTTACTGCAAAGTATGGTGATACTTTAGTTCTGAAACATGTCTATGTTTCACTGTCAAACAGCATTTAAGAAATCTCCAAACTATCTGAAAATTGATCTAACTTTCTAATTTAAACAGTTTATAAAGGAAAGCAAAAAAATTTATTTTTGTCAATCCCAAACTGATTTTTTCCTTTGATTTTTATTCAGCAAACTGAAAAATAATTTACTGGAAAAATGTCAGTTCAGTCTAGCAATTAAAAACTGAATCTAGAAAATTGCAAATAGCAAATAAGCATACATTTTCTAACAGCAAGACCTATTAACCCCAGGAAAATGTTTAGTTGGAGTCATGCCAGGTGGTTCATTGGTTGAATTATTTCAGTCATGACTGAATAGCTTTCTGAAATCGTCATTGTAACTCATCCCGAATTTGCTGACTCGGTGTTGGTATTAGTAAGGTTGCCTTCTGTGGCTTACTGCAAGTAAGATTATGTGGTTGCTGTAGATTCATATAGACTTACAAATCCATAAGATTTGTAGTTTACAACAGAAATCTAGAATTAGACTGAGGATAGTTAAAGCTCTTTTATTCCCAGGAAAAACCTGTTCCCTCAAGTAAGAGGGCTTCCTTTTCTCTGACATCCAGTGACAGTTATCAGACTAATCTGCAAATCATTTCTTTTTAGCTGATCCCACATGGCTTGCAATGTTACTTGGGGTTAGCTTTCAAAATCAAGTAACTCTTCTCCTGCTTTCCCCTCATACACAGGCGCCAAATGAATATAAGTAATTTATTTTTCATTTATACAGCAAAATTAGTTAAATAAAAGGGCTGTGTATCAAATTCTAAAACCAAAGGCATCAACCTTGTCCTGCTCAGGCAGGCAGGAAGTCAGACCTGTGCTTTTTAGTAGAGAGATAGAGTGTGTGTGAATTGCCATGCAGCAGGATGCTTTAATGCACTTAAGGACTTCAGGTCACCCAACATATGAATATGGAAGGGCTTTCTTTTCCTTCCCCCTTCCCTTTCCCCCCTTCCTCTTTCTGCCTTCGCCCTTTGTTTCCCCGTTTCCTCCCTCCTTTCCCCTTTCCCTCCTGCTTTCCCTCCTGCCCTCCCCTCTTTCACCCTTCCTCCCTCTCTGAAAGCTTTCTTGGACCTTTTTTCCAAAGGCTCAGATTGGCCAAACATGCATACTGACCCCTTCTTTGACTTATTTCCTGTTTTAATTGGGTGTCGAAGGTTATACATTGCTATTAGAGCAAGACATGAGTGGCAGCAGGGGTCAGGGACTCTGTGGCTTTCTATTAGAGCCATAAAACCAAAATGGAATGATAATTTCACCTGCTCTAACCCCAATTTTTCCAAGATGTGATAGACACTGACCTCTGTGTTTGACTGCTATTGACTATGTAAACTGCAGCCACCCTAATTCTGCTCACTAAACAATAAATGTGCCCTTTATGACCAGGATGGGAAATAAAACAATAAAACATACACACAGAAGATTCAAACAAACAGACTAATCCAGGTGACATAAAATGATAAAATAATGCCTTGCTGGGGAGGTCACACCCTTTCTTTGACTGGTGTGCCCCTGCAGTTATTTCTTCTGCCAATTTTCAATTTCTTCTTTTTGGCAGAACATCCTATATACACCTGCAAGTGTTGGGACACAGGCAATACATTTTAATGGGTAGAGAAGTCCCATCTATGCCACTTGAAATGTTTGTGGATCTCAAGGGGAGTGGGTTGTTTTGTTTTGTATGCATGTATTTTGAAGAAAGTGGGGAAAGAGTGTTTCTTTTTTTTTTAAGGAAATTTTTTATGAAATGCAAGAATATTCCTAAAAACCTTCCTGGTCAAAGAATAAAATGAATAAAATAAAGGCTATATAACACCAAATATCATTATTTGATATTAGGATGTTAAAATATTAGTGTCCATTTATCATGAATGTCTAAGTTGGGGTTTGCAGCTGGATGCACATCCTGGTCAGATCAGCTGAGGTACTTCCTTTTACCTGGTCTTTTATCCAGGTCCACAATGAGGAAATTCCAAAATGTAGTTCTCCTCTGGTTTATAACTTGAGAATTACTTTTAAACATTTGGGATAGCTAGTGTAAAATGGCAAAGCTGAATTCCAAATTCATTAATAATTGCTATGAAAGAACTTCAAAAGGTGCTGAGATTCATTCCCTTTTGAACTTATACTTCTGGCTCTGACAGAGACCCATGAGAAAGATAATTAGTAAAATAATCCATTTGTTTTACAAATTATCCTAAGGTTTAAGAAACCTTCCAAGACTGTTATAAATGACAAATTTTCACTTGTTCTACCCAGAAGTATTTGCCCATCCCTACAGAATACTTTTGCCTAGACTGTAGATTTTAAATCAGATTATGCAAAACAATACCAGCGACATCTGTAAGCTTTGCCATAGCAACAGTGAGGAACTCCAGTGGGTCAGAAAGGAGGACAGCCCTCTTTCATTTCCTATTGATGTCAGTATCCATGGAAACCCCTTTTAATTGTATCTGCATCAGGCTGAGAAAACAGGTAAGCTCTCTTCTAAAAGGGAGTGTGTTAAAAGAACACAATCCTTTGCAAGGTCAGCTCTTGAAAGCCTTGAAGAACCCCTTAGCCAAGAAAGCTGGAGGACTGTAAATCCTCACTTTCTTTGCTAAGAAGATCAGCTACAGAGAATCACATTAGCACTCTCTAACACGGACAGAGGAAAGTAAAGCCTTTGTTCCCTGCCTAAGATGTTGCACCCCTGAGAACTCACTTCCTTCACTAGGCGAATATACAGAAGAGGTGATTACGTGAACCGAGAGATTAATTATGAGCAGAATTCAATGAGGAGAGACTGACAAAACACATGCACTGTATATTTAAAAAAAAAAAGAAAAAAAAAGAAAGAAGACTGAATTGCAGGGATGCCATATGGTAACTAAGAATACGTACACAGGAATATTATTCACATGGTAACATTTTAAAATATCTGTAAACTCAGCATTTTATGGATAAGTCATTTGGAGGAAATGGTGCTACCTGCCTCTCCCATCTGGGCTATTTGAGTGAGAAGCAAAAGTTGTCATATTTTTAAACCACCATGACGGCAAGCCATCCCTGTCTCCCACTTTTGATTTCCACAACTAAATTAGCATGGACATGTTTTGAGTAACAAAAGATTACAACTTTTTCACTTTGTGACTCATTTGGAAATAAGAACTGTCACACACTAAGGTTCAGTTAGGAAGCAGTTTCTGATCATTTTTAAGCCCAAAGTATTATCTAAAGTTAAAGAAAAACACAGGAAAAAAAAATGGACTAGAAAAAATCAAGACTGTGTTAAATTTGAATACAGTCTTTCCCTTAAACTCACTATGTTTGGGACTACACCTCACAGGATAAATTTTTATTATATTACAATGAGAAAAGTAATCTTCCATAACAGACACTACATTCTAGTTAACTGCATAATGTGGCTATGAATGTGACATTGTGACAAACCTTTCCCTTTTTTTTCAGACACACTTGCATGTCACTGATTGATCTCCTAATCTCTCCTTCCTCACTGAAAGAAAAAAATCTGAGTTCTCCTAATGACTCAGTAGTTTGTGGCTAAGGACAGAATATATGGATTGTACAGTCTGCATGACACAGAGTCTGCCAAGGAAGCAACTTGAGGTCTAGTTGATGAAGGAATCATATTATTGGAAAGATCTTGTGGTTTAAATTATAAAGAATTCTGTACATGTGATTACAAGACAGCTTCGTGATATGTTCTAAGGTAACCTGACAAGTGCAAATTAGATCTGCCTTGTAAAACCATGAAAACCATGAGCTGTAATAAAATTTAACAGAAAAAGTAAGGGTACTGCAGTGAAACATTTAAATATGCTTTCTGTCTGAATGCATGTAACCCAAATATCTAAATATATTGCCAAATCACGTAGAAAAATTCAGAGCAGCAGGGACCTCTGGAGGTCGCCTAGTCCACCCCCCTGCTCAAAGCAGGGCTCATTCAAGAAGTTGTCTGGTTGAGTCAAACACCTCCAGTATGGCACATCCCACAGGCTCTCCAGGCAACTTGCTCCAGTATTTAACCACACTCATGGTACCTTTTCTTTTCCTTAGCAGGCTTTCCCATGTTCCAACTTTTGCCTGTTGCTTTTTCCTATCATCATACATCTGAAAGAAGACTGTGGATTTGTCTTTTCCCATCAAGCAGCTGCAAAGAGCAGTGAGGTCTCCCCTTACCCTTCTCTTCCCCAGGATGAACCAGCGCAGCACCCACCACCTCCCTTCGTACGTCCCAGGTTCCAGCCCTGACCATCACAGGGACCCTCCACTGGACTCGCTCCTATACATGAGAGTCTGTCCTGCGCCAGGAGCCCAGACCTGTGGTCTCACCAGTGTCGAGCAGCAGGACCTGATCAGTGCCTGTCCCTGCTTCTGCATCTGTGCTGATGCAGACCTTGGTGCAGGAGCTGCTTTGCTGCCCAGGAGCACTGCTGCCTCCTGGCAACCTCCTGGCCCCTGGAGCTTGGCGGCATTTCTGCAGAGAAGCTGATTGCATCAGTGTTAGTACCTTTCTGAGCCTAGCACTCCAGGCAATTTTCCACCCACTTTACTATACACTTATCCATCCCCATTTCTTACCAATCTGGTGAGAAGAAAACTACAGGAGGCTGCGTTAGAAGTTTTGCTCAAATCAAAGTATACAGCACTCACTGCCTTCTGCTTGTCCACAGTGCTTGTTACCTCATCACAGAAAGCAATGAGATTGGTTAGGCAGGATTTGCCCTGAGTAAACCCATGCTGGCTTTTCCCATTTAACTCCTTGTCCTTCATGCATTTAGAAATGGTTTCTGAAAGGATTTGGTCCTTTTCCTTCCAGGGACTGTGGTGAGGCAAAATGGTCTGTAAGTTGCCTTGATCCATCCTCTCATCTTTCTTTAAGATGGGTGCAGTGTTTGCCTTTTTTTCTCTCTGTTCCCACAGGCTTCTGTATGTTTAACTGACTTAAGAGCTCCCTGCCTCCTGTGGGTACTGCTGCCCTCCTGCAAGCTCCAGTAGAGACCTGGGAAGCCCTGAAAAGGCCAAAATTAACAATTGTGAAGTCCACAGTTGTAATGCTGTTTTGTTGAATTCTCTTAGGACCTTAAATTTCATAGTCTTATGGTCACTGCAGCCAAAACTGCCCTTGATCTTCACATCTTCCACCACTTCTTTCTTGTTTGTGAGTAGCAGGTCCAAAAAAGCATCATCTCTAGTCTGTTGATTGATCACTTGATCACTTGCTTCAAGAAATTGCCTGGAGTTGCCAGAAAACTGTATTGCTTGTGCCTGGCTGTATTGCCCTTCTGTAAGATATGTTAGCCTCTGTATCTACCGCTATAGATGGACAGAAATTCAGATTGGTTGAGTCCACTGCCAATAAACAAAACAAAGAAAATCTCCCCTGGGCCTTAAAACAAGTATGAGAAATTGTTTTTTTTTTCAAAAAAAAACTATAGGAGAATGGAGAAAAAACACCCTTATTCTGCTTTGTCCTCTTCTTCCCATGCCTAAACCCTGCTTAGTTTGGTAGATTAGGTATGGCTTAGAGACCAGGGCCAGTACTAGCCAATACCAGTTCTGAGAAAGGGTGCAAGTCCTTGAGGTTCACACTCTTGGACCAGCTAGATCAAAGCTTGTTGGTAGGGGTCCTGCTTCTGGACAGAAACTGGCTTTGGGAAATAATCTGGACTTTTAGAAAGAAGCACAAGTTTCTTTTCTTACTTTCATACATAAAGGGTGAATAACCAAGATTTTGAGATCCAGTATAGCCAGTTTTTCTTTTTGAAGCTGGGAATCCATCAGCCTGGAAAGTGTAAATCAATTGACAATCATATATATTCCAGACACAGATATTGCAGAAAGTTTTGCAGGAAATAAGCATGTGTGTGTGAACAGTGAACGCACTTATATATAAGAGAGGAATAACAAAACACTATTCACATTTCATAGATTGCCTGGGCAGGTAGATGATATTTCTTATTCTTTGTTCTAGCCAGGCAGCTTTTGGAAAGTGGCTGAAGTAATATATGAAATTTTAAGTTGTGTGTGTATGTCTGTGTGTGTGTGCGCTTTTCTGTGCTTGGTTGTACTCAAGGTCAGAATATAAGATCTAAGGTTACTGGCCTTTAAAAATCTTTGTCTGAACCAGCCTTTCTGACCATGTTCAAGAAAGAGACTTGTCTCCCTAGGCAAGGAGAACTGTCTATGTTTATATCCACAGGATGTGAATTTTCTTTATTCTTACTCATTGTGCAAGGTCACTTATGAATCTTTTGACTTTTAAAATAAAAGTACAAGGGCAAAATGACATCAATCACTTCAGGAAGTCATTCACTGAATTACAGTGCCAGCCTGCTTTTTAGAGCTCTTTGGACTACACTTTTTTTCTCCAGTGCAAAAGCCATAGAAGAAATACAAGTTCCTGTGAGACAGTTTTACTGAAAGTAGAGCCATTGCAGTATTGCAACAAACCTATGTGAAATAATCACCAAGAACTGCTTTTGTCTGCACAGATGATCACACTTTTCTACAATTGCTTTGCTAAAGGCCTATTTAATTATCATTACACTATGCACTGGTATTCTGTTAGCCCAAGTCTGAATGTCATGGTAGCAGTCAAAACTGCTGGTTGTTCTTCATAGTGGAGTAGCACTGGAAAAGCTGTACAGATAGGATTTTGTTCAGGAGAAGACAACAATTTTAACAATTGCCAATTGTTAAAAAGCTAGATGAAAAACTATTCCTTCCCATCATTGTCCTCTAGAGCAGCTCAATTCAAGGAGCCTTTGTGGAGAAGGTGACATACTCCTCAGGGTCTGCTGTGTTTGCATGGGACACTGTGTTGGATATGAGTGTGAGCACAGTGAAAGAAAATATATTGGAAGAAATAATATTTTCATGTATAAATCTTTTAGCCTCAGATAACCACCTCAAAATTGGAGACTTGTGGGAGATCTGGGCAATAAGGCCAAAAGTCAGGGGAGGGATTTAGGGATCCCTAAAAAGGCTAAGAAGTCAAGAACTTCCAGGTTTAAATTATCCATAGATCATCTGCACAGACGGCAACACCTACTGCTGCTGAATGAAAGACATGTAATTTTCTGTGTATGGAAAATAATTTTTTTGTATATGAAAGTACTGTCTTCATCCCAAGAGAACAGTTGTGGAAAAGGAGCCCATTTTTTTACAAAACTTGTATAAATATACTTTTTGTTCTCATCTTCCAGGCCGCCCCAGAAAATCTCTGTCTCAGAATGCTTAAAATATTATTTTTTGCTTCTGAAAAGTGAAGGGGGATAAGGACAGAAGGGGAAGGTGGACTGCTGTACAGTAAGGCTGATATGAGTTAGTCCTTAACTAAATTTCCCTGAGCTGAAAAACTACTCAGGATATGGATAGCTCTGAATATGGACAGAAATCTGAAGCAGTGCACCATTTAAATGTGTTCATTTATCTCTAACTAATACTCTAGGCTTTTTCAGTCCCTCTACTCTTTTATTCCTGTCAGAGATTACTTTGCCATTTATGTTTGTTTAGAAGCTTGTGTTCTAAAATCATACACCCAACTGAACTGACTAAATCTACAGATTTCTGGCACTGTGGAACACTTCATGGCATCCCATATCCTGCAGGGACAGGCCATCACCACACCATGAAACCTTTTATATCATATTAAATTTAATCCTGTGGTTACTGTTATCATAGAATCATAGAATACCAGGTTGGAAGGGACCCCAAGGATCATATGGTCCAACCTTAACTCTTGTTAATAAAAATAGGATCTGATTTCGTAATGTTCCTTCGCACAACAGTAACCTTGCATTAGATTAACAAGGAATATCACTGCAAACAATAAATATGGAAGCCAAATATCATGTATTTTGATAGGAGGGAACAGCAGAAAAATGAGTCAATGGAGTAGAAATATGTTTAAGGGCTAACCTTGTTGTATGAAAACAGATGCTCCGTTAAAAGTCATCTCTAAAGGAAGGCTTTGCTGATGATTTTTTTAAAATTAATATTATTTTCACTGTCATTTTATTTTATGCCTAAATATACTTTAGTTCATAACAATGAAGAATTAATATTAACTTAAGCTTTTGAGGCACTCAGAGTTTCCCTTAATAAGTTTATAAACTGCTTAGATCATAGACATTTTCAGCTTATTAGAATATGGGCCTTCTGTGTGCATTTTTCCTGTGCTCTAGATAAAGTTTAGCATTTATGGCTTATTTTCTGGTTTCCAAGAGATCCATCTGTTCCTTGCAACGTTGGGTATTGTTACAGAAAATAGCACTCTTGCTATGTAGCTATTCTTAAAAAGAGGAATAATTGAAGGAAACAGAAAATTTTAAAAAGCAGAATTTCTTCTAATGCTTTGTAGCATTTTCTTACTCTCTTGTTACTAAATTCCCAGGCCTTCTATGGGAAAATTTATATGGGAAAACATTATCAGCAAAGATGAAATGTGACAGCAAAGAAACAGTGATATAGATTGTCCCTTATGAAGCTGAATTCTGCAGCAGGAGAAAGAATGTACATTAACCTGCGCAAAGACCGTGGACCTTTGTGAAACTCAGAATCACAGTTACCTTTACGGAGCTCTGCTAAACCCATTTAGGGAAGGGAAGGGAAGGGAAGGGAAGGGAAGGGAAGGGAAGGGAAGGGAAGGGAAGGGAAGGGAAGGGAAGGGAAGGGAAGGGAAGGGAAGGGAAGGGAAGGGAAGGGAAGGGAAGGGAAGGGAAGGGAAGGGAAGGGAAGGGAAGGGAAGGGAAGGGAAGGGAAGGGAAGGGAAGGGAAGGGAAGGGAAGGGAAGGGAAGGGAAGGGAAGGGAAGGGAAGGGAAGGGAAGGGAAGGGAAGGGAAGGGAAGGGAAGGGAAGGGAAGGGAAGGGAAGGGAAGGGAAGGGAAGGGAAGGGAAGGGAAGGGAAGGGAAGGGAAGGGAAGGGAAAAAAGCGCAAGAATTTAGCTTAATTTACAGGGAGGGGAGGAAAGTCACCCCAGTAGTATAGTGTAATTACAGTAGATTGAATGCATGGTACCTTTATAAGGCTGTTTTGCCTTAACACTGTTGTCAGTATTTCTGTTCCTGTATCACTGTGTTAAAGGACGAGTGTCTTCCCTTTGAACGGATTGAAATAAGATTCACTTGTCCCCTAAAATCCCATCATTTTCAGTACCTCCTGGCAGACTGTATTGGTGCCTTTCCCGTGCAGCATCTTTAAAAAAGCTAAGGTGTTGTTGTGGGATCCTAGCAAAAAATTATCTTTTTCACTGAAAAGAGTTAGGAAACCCAAAGAGATTGATGAGGTAAGTCCATTCACCTTAAATCTATCCTTTATTGAACAGATGGAAGCAATATGTAATAGGTGGTAAAACAGTAGTTCTGTTACTTTTAAATAGGACTCAATACTCTTTACCATTGAATTTGTGTGTTTAATGAAACTAGTCCATGTACTGAACAATTGTGCTGAATTCTACCAATTTATTTCTAATTTATAGGCATTTTTTAATTACATGCAGGGCCTCTTTTTATACTTTCTAACATTAAAAAATATTGTTAAAATTAAATGAGCAGCATTTTTATCTGTTTTGTTCAAATCACAGATGCTAGATTTGATTTTATTTCTTACACTGAGATTGAAATTCTATTTTAATATGCAGAACTACAGCCTAGGGAGCCATAAAATGCAGAGTGTTTTCATTAGATGATGGCTCTGCACCTCTAGTTAGCAGGAAAGCTGATTCATCAAACAGTAGTGATCAAGACACTGGGACCTAAAAAGGAAATTGACCACAAAGAGGATAAAAGGATGTACCTGTTTTGCAGTATGTAATTGTTTGCTTTTTGGTTAAACTCTGATTCTGCCAATAAAAATTTTCTTTAAAAGTACAGCCATTTGTTACAGATCAAGGCAATGACAAGGTTGAAGCACATGTTATTCTTCCACTTACAGACTACTAGTTATGGAATATTAAGGGCTGGTTTCTAAGTGGTGACTCAGTTTCGTGTTTCTCTTGATGCCTGTGTAATTTTTGGGCTAGGTTTGTTTGAATAGTATATTGCTGCTAAAAACATAGTAAGTGGACTAAAAAAAATAATTAAGTAAAGCCTGCAAAAAACTGCATGTACAAAATTATTCCTGCATATAGAGGGTAGTATTTTAAGGAAGTATTTTAAATATTAATTTGGTAATTTTCTTGTCTTGATTTCACAATTTACATGAGCTAGCCAGGTTAACTGGCTTGGTGAAATGTTGCGTACCTGTACCAGGAGGTACTGACTAAGTTCTTCAGTGTTAGTCATGATTTGATTGGCATTTCATGGAGTATGGTGATGCAAAATAATCAATTGGAAGTCTTTCTGTTTTAGGGTATGAGCTAACATCTTTATCATGACACACAAGGTGCTACTCCTTGTGGTTTGAATCTGGAGCCACATTTCTGTTTCCCATCAGAATATCTTGGTATGGCCAATATAGAGAGAGATCTAAAAGCATATATGAGAGAATGAGTCTCACTGAATAACAAGCAATAACAAAAGCAGCAAGAAATACAAGAGAAAAAACCTCCCATGCAGAAAGATGATTTTGCATTTTATATCTTTGCATTTAATCTCTGCTAGCTCCTAAATATTCCTTGTAAAATGCTAGATGCTTCTCAATTTCTGGTCTTGTTTCATCCCAGTAGCCTTTGCAGAGTTCTGTTTTTCAAATGTGACCTCTAAAGAGCTGCACAAAACTACCTTTATGTTTAACAATCCAGTGTGTATTTCCATGAACTGCTTGTGCTGCTACAAAGGGGTATAATGGAGCCTCAAGACAGACCAGATGCTCATCCATGATTAATTTTATCCAGAAACAGATAGCAGCCTGTTTTAAGTGGCTGGTTACAGTGTCCAGACCAGGGAGCACTGCAATATCTAGAAATAATGTCTATGGTAAACTTATGTCTGTCAGTGAGGAACCTGGTTTCATATGCAGAGTCCACAGTGCAGCCGAGCGATCTGTCATCCTCTGGGGTTTTTGAACCTTTGTGGGAGCCAAGATCCTTCATTCTTGCACCTGAGATGAATGTATGAAGGTAGACAGCATATAAAACCCTATCCTTGTAATGTCCTGTTCAAAGTGACCCTTTCCTTATTTTTTGCATATGTATTCAGATATTCTGAAGAATAATTCTTAAACTTTCCGTTTAATTAATCTTTTTGCTTAGTAAATATATGAGTACATAGTGCATCATGAAATGAGGATATGCTTGTCCAGACTTGCAATTTCCCTGCAGCAATTTATCAGCAATGATATTTTAATTGATCCCTACAGTATAAGCCAATTTAGGAAAATATCAGCTAGGCAAGAACATTTGGAAATCCTTTGAAGTAAAGAAATCTGTGTCCATATTCTCTCCTTCTGCATGTATTTGTTTATAAATTAAAAGAGATATTATGTCTACCACTCCCTCACTGCATGGCAATGCATTCCCTTGATTTTTTCCACTGTTTCAAAATTATAATATATATAATTCTAACCAATTACAGTTCTTTTTTAAAAATGAAGGAAAACAAATTGATCTCTGAGCTAGGACCTTGAGTCCTTCAGAAAAACTACATAGCTATTGGCCAGGGAACAGTTCCATGCTCTTGAATCAGAAGAAAAGTGAAGAAAAAAATCAAGATGCAAAGAACAAAATAATTTAAATTCATCCACTATTCTCCAAAGCTGATATAGTGGTGCCCATTGATTTTCATGTCTTTGGGTCAAACTCCATAAACATATTTTAGAATCTTTGATTATTTCTTTTTCTTAAAGGAAAGGCATGGGTGGGTGGGGTGGCGGGGGTGGGGAAGAAGGAAAACCAGCCAACCAGCCCAAGATTTGTTAGAACTTTCTTTTTAATTTAAATCAGTTTCCCAGACTCAGGTATTAAAAACACACAATCTCCTCCTTGTTATGTATTATTCCTTTTGACCTGAATGGCTTGGTAAAACTTTTTGAGGAGCAATGGACAATGGAGCCAGGTTGTTTCTGTGATGCAACTTTGTTTAATAGTTTCTACAAAATTTCAATGAAAACCAGGAAAACCCTTTTGCTTGTATGGAATTTCTTCAGTCTTTGCTGCCAGTGCACTTCCCAAAAGCTTTCTCTCTCATTAATTCATTCTCCATTGCCCTGTCCCTTGGCTGTCCCTTTCTGCATGCCTATTCCTGTTGCCTTTTACTTGCTTACAGGCCAGGTCTACACTTTCACCAAATGATAACACATTTCATCTTTGTGTGTGTATTTCTGTTGTAGAGCTCAGTTAGCAATGGGAGGCTAAGGCTGACTTAGATCTCTCCAGGTTTCATGCTGATGCTTTTTTGTTTTGGACTTGTGGTGGGTTGACCCTGGCTGAATGCCAGGTGCCCACCAAAGCCACTCTATCAGTCCCCTCCTCAGATGGACAGGGGAGTGAAAATATAACAAAAAGCTTGTGGGTTGAGATAAGGATAGGGAGAGATCACTCACCAATTACCAGCACAGGCAAAACAGACTTGACTTGGGGAAATTAGTTTCATTTATTACCAATCAAAATCAGAGTAGGATAATGAGAAATAAAACCAGATCTTAAAACACCTTCTGCCCACCCCTCCCTTCTTCCTGAGCACAGCTTCACTCCTGGTTTTCTCTACTTCCCCCCAGCAGTGCAGGGTGAGAGGGAATGGGGGTTGGGGTCAGTTTGTCACACGTTGTCTCTGCTGCTCCTTCCTTCTCAGGGGGAGGACTCATCACACTCTTCCCCTGCTCCAGCGTGGGGTCCCTCCCACAGGAGACAGTCCTCCATGAACTTCTCCAACGTGGGTCCTTCCCACAGGCTGCAGTTCTTCACAAACTGCTCCAGCGTGTGTCCCTGACATGGGCTGCAGTCCTTCAGGCACAGACTGCTCCAGCGTGGATCCCCCATGGGGTCACAAGTCCTGCCAGAAAACCTGCCCCGTGGACTCCTTTCTCCACAGATCTGCAGGTCCTGCCAGGAGCCTGCTCCAACCTGGGCTTCCCACAGGTTCACAGACTCCTTCGGGAACCCACCTGCTCCAGCGTGGGGTCCTCCCTGGGCTGCAGGTGGAGATCTGCTCCCCCGTGGACCTCCCTGGGCTGCAGGGGGACAGCCTGCCTCACCATGGTCTTCCCCACGGGCTGCAGGGGAATCTCTGCTCCGGCGCCTGGAGCATCTCCTCCCCCTCCTTCTGCACTGACCTGGGGGTCTGCAGGGTGGTTTCTCTCACATGTTCTCACTCCTCTCTTCGGCTGCCGTTTCTGTCCTGCTGCAACTTTTTTCCTCTTCCTAAATCTGTTATTCCAGTGGCACTACTACCGTCACTGATGGGCTTGGCCTTGACCAGTGGCAGGTCCATCTTGGAGCCAGCTGGCATTGGCTCTGTCAGACACAGGGGAAGCTTCCAGCAGCTTCTCACAGAAGCCACCCGTGTAACACCTCCGCTACCAAAACCTTGCCACACAAACCCAATATAGGATTTTTGTCCAAAATGGTGCAATTACACATGAAAGTATTAAACGGGTTGTGTAGGATTGATAGCTGTTCTGCCTCAGGATCACAACAGGAAAACATGGCCTCCCTTGCATCCTCACATTTCAATTTGTTTACTCTTGCATGTGCCATTTTGCCATCTTTAGACCTTTCTGAAAGGCCTGTTCCTTTCCTTCCAGGACCTACCGTACTCAGACTCCCACTTCCATTTACTTACCTCATTTCATGTGGAATGTCTGAAGTTATTTTCAAGAAACAGTCTTTAAAGGATTTTTATTGGAAGAACAACAAAGTATAATACAATATAAAATAAAAATGTTTTGCCTGCAAGATTTTAGAGATTCAGAAATAGGGCTTAGATAATACCAGGCTGAAAACTTGATCCCATGTGACTACAAGAAATAATCACTGTCAATAATTCAGAGTTTATTACCAATATTATTACTTCTTATGCTTTTTGTCTATCAAATGGAAATATTTTAGCTGTTGCAAACCAAAGTATTTGTCTCACCAATTAGCCTGCAAGTGTAATAAAATTAACATTTCCTTCTAAGATTCTTTTTTGTGCATTTTAAAGTTTAACAAGATTTATGAACACAAAGTGTAGAAAACCTGAGACTTGGTTTCTTAAAGCTTTTCTGTTGCTCAGCACTGAACTTCAAGAATTTCTCTCAGTGTAACTGTACATTTCAACCATATGAATGAATGAAGACAGTTGCTCTGCTTTAGCCAGTAAGTGTTTAACTCTGAGGGCCTCCCAGCTCTTGGCTGGTCACATCTTCTTTTCAACATATGAATACCAATACTGGGTTAATGTTGGAAGATTCTTAACCTCTGAAAAGAAAGCAGCTGAGCATACAGTTAGAAATTACTGAGCCTACAGACTCAAGGAAGATTTCCTACACTAAGCAAAAGTGTTTTGGCAGTTTTGGTATTAGATTTGTGGTGAGCACCTGGCTTCAGCCAGCAAATAGTGAAGATGCTGTAAACACACAAAAAAAATGATCTTTTCTTGCAGTAAGTCTTGTGCAGGGAAGTGGGGGATCTATTAAGGAGTCAGTGAGGATACGTAAGCAGAAATCAGAGGAACCTGGTGTCCATGTCTGATGTGAATGCATTGCACCACAACTCATGCACTGATGCTTTTTTGCTGATACTTCTCCTGTATGCTGCTCAGAGCCTTCTTGTGACAAGGTCATGCCTCGCAGAGGACTTCTAGTCTTTTGATATCACTGGAGAATAAAACAAAGGGGTGGCTTTGTATGCCTAAGGAGGAACAGGCGAAATGGGGAAGCTGTAACTCCTGAGCTGTGTGCAGGTCCCAAGTGCATCCAGCGTCAGTTCCCAGTTTGGGGGGACAGCTGCTGGGCATGCCAGCAGTGAACAGGAGAGCTGATGTGAATGAGAGGCAGCTAAGCCCAACCTTGACAGCTCAGCTTCAGCCACAATCCCTGGCCCATGCGCTGGACAATGGCAGGGGTTACAAAAAGCTATTGTAATCTCGTGCCTTGGGTCCAGGTCTGGATTTGGCAAATCCTTGGCTGTCCCAGATGGTGGCATGTGTAGCCTGAGGTTGGTGGAGCATGTGGGGATGTTGATTGGCAGTTTGCACTGTGAGGTGTGTTGGTCATGACCTGCAGTGATGCTGGGGTCATGGGTAGAGAGGAGCTTTATCATGTGAGCTGACATAACTGGAGAAGTTTTTATAAATCTCATAGCCAGGCCAGTGATCAAAAAAATTTATTTACTGCATTTATTTTTAATTGTTGAGATGCTTTTTTAGTTGTGGTAGTGGTTTTTTTTCCCCTGGTAATCTGTATTTCTGTTACAGCACTTGTTTACACAGTCCTAGCAGTACCCTTGGTGTCAGATGAAATGGAAATAGAAAGAAAAAATCTTTGCCTTCCATTGGAAACCTAGTAGGCCATCATTAATTCATTCTAATGACTGGGAGATCAATTTCAGTATACTAATTTTTACCAGTCAACAAGCAAGGGGACAAACACAATAAAAAATCAAGGATAATATATCATTAAAGATACTTGGTGTAGTCGACAAATGTAATTTGATTTAAATCATTTATGGTAGTACTGCATTTATTAGTAGATTCATAAATGCTCTGTAGTACAGTTTGTAAAAATAAGCAATACATTACGTTTAAAAACAATTGTACTAAAAGTGATACTTCATGTACATATAATGATATATGTGTACCACTAACACATATAACATTGCCTGTAGAATAGTCAGGTATGCTGTATAGAGTTCAGTTTTCTGGTTTTTATCTTTTGTAATTTTCACACAGCATTTCTGCTATACTCTAGCATTATTTTTGCTTTCCTTTGTCTTGTGTACCTCAAAAATTTCAGTGAATCAGTAGAAGCCTTCTAAGGGCTCCTTGTAGGTGGGGTTAAGTCACTTTGGAACACATTTTCCATCTGCTTTTGCTGTTACTGAGTCACTTAAGAGCCTTCAGCATCTTACCTTTTTCCACCAGGTGCAATGGCAATAGCAACTAAGAAATCTGAATTAAAAATCTGTCAAATGCAATGAATAATATGGAGAACTAGGTGTGCACAAACACCAAGTTTGCACACATATCAGATAATTGAACAGGGATACGCCAGGGTCTTGAAAAGAACATATATAGGTGGAGGTAAATTAATATAACTTTGAAAAGCAGGACTCCAATGACCAGTGAGAAACCATGTGCCAGTGCTAGTAGACTAAGTAGTTTCATTCTGGGTAGAGTATTTGTTATGGAGGTTAATGTTTATTAGAGCGCTGCTACACACCATGACAACTCATAGTTCTTACTCTTTTTTAATGTTCTTGTTCCACTTAACCTAAGCCACAGGTTAAGTATTTTTTATTGAGTATTTCTGTTTTCTTGGGTATAATTTGGGGAGTCCTACATTTTGTTCAGAACTGCTGTTTTAAAAGCATAGGAAACATTAATAACGGCATTTTTATTTTCCCTCTTTTATATTTGAAACCAAACTCTGTAGCATTTTTTGGATGTGAGAAGTGGAGATACGAAACTAATTCTAAAGGTTCTACTTCTTTATGAAACAAGGAGTAGGGTCTGGAGCAGAGTAGATTTAAGCAACTAGCCATCAAAACACAGGCATGAGACATTGCAGTAATTTATGACCTGGCAGCTGGGGGCTGGAGGGCCTATTTGTGTGCCTAGAGGATCCTAAAATGTAGTCATTACCAACAGGACACTATTTACTTTTTTCTGTAGGATTTTTATGTAGGCAGTAGTCCTTTCCAGTAAACAGATAACAGGGGTGTTCTTAGAAATTAGATAAATACAAATCTCTCTCATACTAATCTAGGTGAGACTGACCAATAAGCAATTATGTTTTACATAAATGATGTTGTAGGTGCTGCCTTTCAGTGAAGTGTCTTATCTTGGCAGATATTTTTGCATCTAAAAGTGCTGCTGATTGAGATCTGTAGGACAAAATCTGCATGACTTGGAAATTAATAGGAAACATAGGTAGCACAGTGTTTCCAAATATTGACTAGATAAAAATAGATTTTTGTTCAGCTACTCTTTAGACATCTAGGGAAATCAAACATATTTCCAAAATAATGAAAAGCAGTAGTGCAAGACTGTACGTTTAGCACTTAAAAATCCATGCTCTAATGCAAATGCACTACAGACTTTTTTTTTTTTCCTGAAGAAACAGAAAAGATGCTCAAGAGTGTTTTGATAAAAAGTCTTTATTGTGGAAAAATCAAAGCACAAGAATCTGGGGACGAAGAATACTGTATAGTGTGATGGATTTATTAAAGAGGAAATCCAGACTAATCTGACTAATTTGTCCCCTTGATCTGTACTATCAAAATTTCACAGGCACTCTCTGCACCATGCAGAGCACTGAAATAAGTCCCAACATGCTTTTGTAGTTGCCTCAGAAAAGAGGCACAGCCACCTTTATTGCTACTCAACACATGTAAGACTTGGAAAGAGTAAAGAAAACAGCTAAATCAAACACTTAGCTGGAGAAGAGGCAAAGAAAGCAAAGAAAAAGAATCCAATTATTTTATGTTTGTTTTGCTAAATGGTTTTTCTGTCAAGGATTGTGGAGACGAAACCCTTCCTTCCTCCCCTTGCCTTTTTAACTTGTTTGTCTCTATTCTATAAGGATGGGAGCAGACAGTACCGTATGACTAGTTATACATTGCTGCTGAGACTTCTGCCAACACTAATTAACCTCCTTCTACAAATATCAACAAAGTAAAGCCTAGGCTTTGTCTGCATATGATTTAAAACAACAATAATAATACACTCCCCCCCCCCCCCGCAACCTTTTCCAGTCATCTTGCAGTCAGTAATTGTTTAATTTCTTTCCCTTTAAAAAGACCTTCTGGCTGAGGAAATTGTCCCCTCCCTCTGCCCCCACAAATGTTTCAGCATTGGTTGTAAAATTGAAATCCCAGCTGCAGATATTGGTTCAAAGAGCAGGAGCAGTACAGCCCTCGGGCTTTCTGTGGCTGAAGAACTTTTGGATGTTGCAAGGTGCAAAACTCCCCACCAGACCCCCAAAGGGCACAGAGAATGCTCAACAGCTCTCAGTTAGGAGTCCAATTCCTTCAGTATCTCCTCTTTGGACCATCAGTGTACATTAGGGCAGGCAAAGCATACTGAGATGCCACGAGTGACAGGCAAAATCCTTTACATGCAACGGTTTTACTCTTCAGGTTTGTTGCAGTGCAAAATTTAGGAGTTAACATATGGAAGCAGTAGTCACACAGGAATATGGCGGGGATCAGGATTTGGACAATTTGGCTCAGAGTACCTTAGCCGAAGAAAGCTGCAACGAGTTTTGGGCAAGGCATGTGGGCAGCCTGGGGTGGGTACCACCGGGGTCTGGAGGAAGTGCTGCTGGAAACCAAGGTCTACCTACACCAACTGTATCACCAGGGCTGCTGGAAACCTCATGGGAAAGAGCTCCTTGCTAAATCTGGCCATCACAGAGCTTTTCTTCTGCACTGAGCTCCTCTTTTATTAACCCACTGTTCAGCCTCTGATTGACTCTTACTTTTTTGGGTGTCACTGAAAATGACCAAATAAGGGACATGGGGTCTTGTGAAAGTGGTTCAGTGTTAAAGATAGATAGTAAGGCACTCCTTTCCTTTAAAGATGACTAGTCATTAACATGCAGCTATCTTAAGGCATATCTTAAGTATCTCTGGGAAAAATAAAATACAATTTTAGCTAAATGATCTAAATATTTTCAGAATTATTTCAGAGGCTGTTAGAGAAATGTGCATTAAAAAATATCACACATACCTCTCTATTCTTAGAGCTGTACCAAAACCTTACTTTTGTTGAGTTGTTTGTTTTTTTTTTCTCCCCTCTGTATTTTTCAGCCTCCAAGATATGCAGATGTTTCTCAAGGAAGATGTTAAGGAACATAATTGGTGCAAACTATCTCTGCAAGGCAGTCTTTCCAGAAAGTTTGTTTTAGTTTCACACTTACATTTAACTTTCTCTTTATGCGTGTTTTTCCTGAAATGTTTCTTTTAGTCACACCACACTCTCACCAGAATTTCTTCATTCAGTAACTACGAAGTTACTGGTAGGCATTAAGACAAATCCAAGTTATGGTTTCATCTGCCTTCCCCTTAAGTGTGGCTAGGTGGGGTCATCTCACAGAGTGTAAACAGAACATATTTATGGCTGTCACAGTGCCTGCTAAAATATGTGTGTTTGTCTATCTTCAGTGTCATTTTTTCCTTCACTAATCATGCATTTCTCAGAAATCTATAGCTTGACAACTGTGCCTTATGCCTCATATGGTGCAGATTAACACTATCTGGTTCATTATGACCTTGCAGTTGACACTGGAGGCAGCAGAGGCTGATTACTTTAAAGTGCAGGATCAGGCCTTATATTAGCTGCAGCTTGAATGTAGCTGTTATCTGTGGGTCAGCAACAAATACAGATAAATATGGCAGGGCTTATATAAACACCATTGAAAAAAAATAATGTTAGCATATGTAACATGCTTACATTATACAACTTTCCCCAACTGAGAGTCAGAGTCAGACTTTGGCTGCATAGAACATGTCTTACAGGTTTTACATCGCTCTATTTCAGTGAAACAATAATTTTATTTCTGGCTATAACTATGTGATTGAGGGTGTCATCAAAAAGACTGGCTGCATGCCCAATATTAGATGTTTGCTTAAATACTTTGCTGAACTGGAAATGAATGTCCCTGAGACATTCTGTGGCTTCTGAATCCCAGAATAGCCCTAAATATATCTACTCAGTTATAGAGACATTTTTTTAATATTGTACAGTAAGTAGCATTAGACTTGACATTTTTATATATGCATTATTGCTGAGATACAGTTGCTGTGGGAGGTGTAATTTAGAATTTTCCAACCCTTGCACATTTAAAAATCTCTGTCACAGCATTACACTAATATGTTTATAGTCATATTTCCTTATTTTTTTTATCTGAGAGTTTGTGTATCACTTTTATAGAGCTCTATAAAATGTATCTAATTAACCCTATCCATGTTACCCAATTATTTGGGTTTGTGTGGTGAGGAAAGAATTTCACCATTAAGGATCAGATGCCTAATTAAATTGTTTAATTTAGGTTTTATTAATGTTCTTAATTCATTCTCTTCTGAATAAAAGTAAGATACCACAATATTTGCTCATAGTAATACTTTTCAGCAAAATATTAAAGTAGTTAATTTTGTATCAGGATTTCTCTGAATGATTAGTCAGGTACTTTCTGTCCTTTTACTCTGCATACAGAGTGGAGCTGTTCAGATTTAAAAAAAAAAAAAAAGTCCACATCCATCACATCTTGGAATAACCTTCAGACATATGGCATAAATAATTGATGCCATCAAGGTTTATGTCAAGATACGACACAAACAGTTAAGGTAAATTTGACTTGAACTAACAGATGAACGTGAAGACAAATGTTATTAAATAAAGGTGCATATTTTCATGTCTGCTGTTGGCATTGCCATTGACTTTCTCATGAGAGAAATTGGTTCAATACAATCAGGGCATTAAATGTTTAATATCAACTTAAAACATTTAAATTTTGCCACAGACAGACCTCTCTCAAGCAGTGGCTTAACCAGTAGGTGAGAACAGAACTGACCACGCTGCAGAAATGGTGGTGCTGACTGATAGTCCTAGCAGTACCAGATCTTCTGAGAGCTGCCAGCAGGTTTGGTCTGGCAGGCTTGTGGCTCACCAGCCTGCTTTGCTTGGTGCCTGCCTTGGCACATGCTTGAGAGGTGTCCCAAGTATCCATGTAGCTCTGAGGCTTTGCAGTCTGTTCTTGCATGCATATCTCTTCACCAGGGCTAAGCTGGGAGGAGTCTGGCTGGGTGGAGAAACAAGGGTGGAGAAGCTGGCAGAGAGGAGAAAACACTCAGAGCAAAGACTGCTGCAGAAACTGTCTCACTGCTTGTTTGACCCGTGGTCTGAAGCTGCAAGGCCACCTTTCTCTCTCACTGTCTCCTCCTATGATTTGTTTTCTCAAAGGCAAGATGTCTGGGAGTAGGTAAGCCCTGGCCCCTTGATACCCTTTTCACCTGTGATATATATTGATGGATTTCATGCATACTGATGCTTCCCCTTGCCTGCCGTCCCTTAATCCCTGCAGCTGAAAGTTGTGATATTTCATTCAAGGCACGTGGCCTGGGAGCAAGCACCTAGCTGTGACTTAACCACATGCTGAAAGGCAAGATACTGCCCTTTGTCATAGCAATACAGAGCACTAGGCTGAGTGAGCTGGGAAGGAAAAACCGGCCTTGTTCTCACTGAAGGAATCAGTGCAAGCATCACAGTCTGGGTTTCAGCACAGAGTGTTGAAATTCAAGTCAAAAAAATCAGACATAGAAATACATGTTACTGATTAGAAAAGCTGTGGTAGAGTCCAAATTATACTCACATCCAGCATAATAGATGAAAAACATTCAATTTTGTTTCTGTCTCATTTGTTTTCTCCTTTCTTCCCAAAGAGGACATTTCAGAACATTCATAAAATATGTACAGTTAAAGGAGAAGCTTATATTTTGGAGCACAACAGCCTGCTTCTTAAATTAGTGACAGACAGACTTTGAGCTAGAAATTTTAAATTCCATGAGCAATATATTGTGATTTATTTTAAGTATAATAGATTGTATGTAAGGTGAAGTTTGTTGCATACAGCTGTTTCTATCATTTACTCCCCAAAACATGTCAATATTATGTGTTGAAGAAAACAGCATAAATAAATCTCCAAGTTCAGCCTTCCTATATGGAACTGAAACTTTAAAAAACTACATTCTCAAAAAGGACTACAGTTTATTAGAGGTTTTAGGAGAAGACTGGCTAGGATTTGAATGACTGTAAATGTTTTTCTTCTCAAAATACTACATCCAGAAATGGTACTTCATTTTAGTTTAAAGTATATATTTATGTCAGGCTTTTTGGCATTTTTTGCATAGTTCCATGTAATTTATTTAACATAACAATAATGACCGGCCATATCAATTCTCCTTGGCTCTTGATTTCTAACAACCTCATGTGGGTTCATCACCAGAGAATAGGTATTCTGGAAGAGGGTCAAACAGCAGGAAATCACTTTGCTGTGGAGCCTTTTGTGGAGTCATGGCATCATAGAGCCATGTAGGTGGACAGGGACCTTGGGCCTCGTCCCACTGAGGTTTGAACATCTCCGAGAATGGAGACTCCACCGCCTCTCTGGGACCTGCATCAATGCTCTGTCCCCACTGCAGCCCCCCATGAGGGTGCATACAACAGTAACATCTCCCATCTCCGTCCTTGTCCTCATCCCCTTCCCCTCCTCATCTCCAGGCTGAACCAGGCCAGCATCCTCTGCCTCCCCTTTTTTATCATCTGCTCCAGCTCCAACAATCACAGGGACCTTCCAGTGGACTATATCCTGTACATCGGGGTCTTTCCTCTGCCAGGAGCTCAAACCTCGACCCTGCACTCCCAGTGTGGTCTCACCGGTGCCAAGCAGTGGGGCAAGATAGTGCCCAGCCCTGATGCTGTGCCCAAGCAAAGAGAGCCCAGCATTGGCATCCTTTGCTGCAAAGGACCTCTGCAGACTCTTTCTTTCCACTAGGACTCCCATGTCTTTTATGCAAAGCTCCTTTGGCAAGTTGGTCACAGCCTGTATTGACCTATAGGATTATTCTGTACTGTGGTACCACATGTGAGACTTTGCATTTGCCTTCACTGAACTTAAAGTGGCCGATTGCTATCAGCGAATTTCTCAATCTTCCTTAGGTCCCTCTGAATGGCAGCTGTGCTCTCCAGAGTATTGGCTGTTCACGCCCCACCCTTCCCAACCCCAGTTTGATACCAGCTGCAAACTTGCTAAGAGTGCACTCTGTCCTACAATTTAGGTTGTTGATAAAAAACATTTTACAGTTTTGCCTCTAGTCCCTTGCTGAATGCCACTAGGTATTGGTCACCGATAGCACTGATCACAGTTCTTTGATCTCAAAAGTCCAGTCTATTTTCCACCCAATGTATCATTCAATTATCAGGCCATATCCTGCCAATTTGGCTACAAGGGTGCTACCAGAAGCCGTGTGGACTTGCTAAAGCCAAGGTATACAACATCCCTTGTCCACAGCACTAGTCATCTTATCACAGAGAGCAATCATATTGGTCAGGAAAAATTTGTCCCTGATAGATCTATGCTGGCAGTTCCCAGTCAACTTCTTGTCTTTCATGTGCCTGAAGGAAGCTTGTTTCATTATATATTGTTGAATTAATACCCTGCTGATGAGGTACTTTTTGAAGACACAGTCAGAAGTTTGATGGAAGGTTATCCCCCAACTCATTTACATGCATTTCAGCAGCTGGATCCCACTGTGCCTAAGTGAGGAAAATTCTGAATTGTCCTAAGTAATAATTATCCTTCAAATAAATTTATAATATACTAAATACTTCTCAGCATTTACAGTACACAACTCTTATATGAAGCTTTACAGCAGTGACATACCAACGAAGTTAAGAAACATAATCTAGTAGTCCATTCTTTTATTTCTAAGAAAACAAGAGCTGTATGTTATCCAAATAACTCAGTAAGGGGTACATAGTCAAATGAGGAGATAAATTTCTGTATTCTGCAGCTATAAATTTAATCTAGTCTTGGGATAGGAGACATCTTACATGTAATGCTAGAGAAAACATCCAGTTCATATTTGGTGGAGTAGCTAGAAGACCCTCTCAAGTAATGTAGCAAGAAGAACTCAGCAAAAAAGTGAGAATAAAATATGCTGTATTGTGTATTAAGACAAAAATCAACACCTGGATCCAGTTCTATAGGATTTCTGAAATAGTCTGGGCAGGCAAATGATACCACTCTTGTGGCACTGAATGAACAAGGCTGCTTGTGTGTGTTGGACTTGGCAGCAAGGCTGTAACAACATCCCTGAGCACTGCATTAGCTTTATCAGGCTAAAGGAGAGATGTGAAATGTAGATTCATAACCTGGTCTAAAAGAATACATATTAGTGGAATGGAAGAATGGTTAAATAACTAAAAAAAAAAAAAAAACCAAACCAACAGTAACAATAACAATAATATCAATAATATCAATAGTATCAATAATAACAATGATAATAATAATAATAATGTAAAGGAGTATAACAAAAAGAGAGAGAAATAAACCCCAAGAAAAGACAAGTGATGCACAATGCAATTACACACCACCTGCTGGCTGATGCCAGATCCGCCCTTCCCGGCCAACTACCCCCCAGTTTATATACTGAGGATGACATTCTATGGTATGGAATATCCCTTTGGCTTGTTCGGGTCAGCTGTCCTGGCTATGCTCCCTCCCAGCTTCTTGCCCACCTGCTTGCTGTCAGAGCATGGGAAACAGAACAATCTTTAACTTAGAATAAGCGCTACTTAGCAACAACTAAAATGTCAGTGCGTTATCAACTTTATTCTCACACTAAATCCAAAACACAGCACTGTACCACCTACTACAAAAAAAATTAACTCTATCCCAGCTGAAACCAGGACAAGTTGCTAAGTGACCAGTGGAGCTGGGCCGCCTATGTGCACTGGGCATTCATAGCCAATATGCTTTATTGTGTTGTTCTTAAAAATAAGACTTGTTGCAGGCCATAATATCAGTCCACTGTTGTTTTTTTTTTTTTCCTCTTTTGTGGGAGGCATCAAATGAATTTCAGTGTGTGACTTGGAATCCTGCTCACTGCTTTTTATATATGAGGCTCTTTAGAAAGACTCTTTGCAAGAGCAGGTAGGCAGAATATTTGAATATCCTCACTTGACATAAATGATATGTGGGGACAGCACTGCACAACTGACTTCATGAACAGGGCAGGCTCAGAAGCAGGAAAAGGTTGTAATGAACCCATAATGCATGCCAAGAATCATAGAATCACAAAATGATATAAGCTTTTTATGATATAAAAAGACCTGAGGGGTTATCTAGTCCTACGCCCTGCTCAAAGCAAGGCTAATGAAAACAGGTTGCTGAGGACCATGTCCAGTTGAGGCTGGAACATGTCTATGCATGGAGACCCCCACAACCTCTCTGATCCACATCCATTGTTTGTCCACTGTTATGATGAAAAAGTGTTCTTAATGTTAAACCAGAATTTCCTGTGTTCAGAATTGTGCTCGTTGCCTCCTGTCCCTCAACCTTCAACAAGGGTCAGACAGCCGTGAGGTCTCCCCTTCCCCTTCTCTTCACCAGGCTAAACCATCCCAGCAGCCTCTATCTCCCTCATCCATCCCGTGCTTTAGCCCTGACCATCGTGGGGACCCTCTGCTGGACTTGTTGCTGTACATCAGGGCCTGTTCTGTGCTGGGAGCCTAAATCTGGACCCTGCATTCTCTGTGCAGTTTCAGTGGTGCTGAGAATTGAAGCCACATATTTAGACCCACCAGGAAATTAATCTCTTGCATGCAACTTCCAGTCTTGAAGCCCTTAATCAAACAAATAAAGACCTGTGGAAATCTTCATCAGTCTGATAAAGGACCTTGTGGCCCCTCTTTTACTTTTGGCAAAGCAGCTATGGATACCGATTGACAGGTTAAAACCCTGTCCTGTTATCTTTGTACTACAGACTTGGAACCAGCAGTTTTGTCTATCCAGGTATGGTAGGAAGGACATGCCCTTCAACAAACACCATTGTGTCATATCTCTATGAAGTAAGGTTTATTGGGGGTTTTATAGCGGTGTTAGAGGTCCTCCTCTTAACCTGCCTCTGAGCTGAGTTATTCTAAATCACAGAGCTGCAATACAGCCTTGAGATCTGTCAGACAATGAATACACTTCAGTGGACTGACTTACTGTTCATGAAGCGTAAGTTCAGACTGAGAAATGATGACTTCAGCCCAAAATTCACAATCATAAGAAGCTGTTTCTTTATATGTAGATGAAAAGTATATATTTTAATAAGCTTGCTGGCACTTAGGTGTCAATTTTTTCCCCTGCTGAGTACAAAACTGGATGATATAGGTATTTTAGACTTACGTGCTCTAAGCAAAATAGTGTGCCCCAACAAAAGCAGGATTCTCGGTTAGGATATTTCCACTACAAAGTATACCAAAATGAGTGGGCAATATTCATTTTCTGCAAGAGCTTTGAAACTAAATTAAAAGAACATTGCATTTATGGCAGAGCATGTGTAGTTATATTACCCAATCCAGCATATAATTTGTCAACTAATACACATTAGCAGAGCTATGTTATATGTTTTGTTTCCCAGGCTCCCAACTCAATGTGTGCCGTCACTGAACCAAACCCTTTGTTGCTTACTTATTGAATCTGCTCCACTCATCTCAGCAGCTAGTAAAGGAGGTGGTGGGAGGAAACCTAAACTTGTTTATGTCTCTTTCTGCAAAAAGTAATGACAGAATAAATAAATTTAAGAAATGTCTACTTTGCAAATAATAATAAAAAAAAGTTCACCAAAACTTAGATCCCTAAGGACTACTAAAACTAAAAAATTTTTCAATGATTTCATGTGTTTGCTCAAACTGAGTCCATTGTTTAACACTGAGGACATGAAGGTGTTAGACAAAATGCTTTCTAATTCCACTCAACTGTCAAGCTCCTCTAATATTAATAATCTAAAATGATGCCACCATTTGTTATTGTCCACTCATATGTTCTGCATGTATATATGGGCAGTCCATTACCAGTATATGCACGAATAGACAAACTTATTTTGCTGTTTGCTCTTCTGTGGGCTTTGGATAAATTACAGAAGACCAGAACGTGCCCAGAATACTGCTCCCACTGACCTCAATAGGCATAATTTCTTTAGCTGCTTGTAAACTGATCCCAGACTTCCAGTAAAGAAGCAATAAATCGGGATAAATGGAAACTTGGAGGGACCATCCTACCTTTTCTGGTCTGCAAACAAGTGCAGACTTGAAAAGAAAAGTAGAAGCTGTGGAGTTATTCCACACTTATGAGCTTTAGCAGTGTGTGCAGTTTGATATTTATGGGTATTACCTGATTGCCTGTTTTTTCACCAGTCACTCTTAGACTCACTTCATGCACTGTGCATTTCCAGAGTATGGCAAATCTGATCACGTATTAGATACTTTAATGGAAAGCTTCATATTCTTTCAATCTTACAATTTGTAAGCTCAGATCTGTTTGAATGGAGGTTTGTTTGTAATTGGAGAAGTAAGTACACTGAAGATAGACACTTGTAGAGTGACGGTATCTGTCAGTAAGCTAAAAAGGAAATATTTGACTGTTGCTATATTTAATTAATTCTTAATACTGGCTACTGTTCAGTGTCCCTGCAGCTTAAAATGTCACAAAAAATAACCCATCCTTTACTGATCAGCTCCCACAGACTGTCTCAGAAATGTATGTCAAGACAGGACACAAATATGCTGGCATGGACACTCCAACCATGGAGGTGTAGTGTTGCCCAGCCCTGGAGGCATTGCAGGGTGGTGGGGTTAGGGTGAGGCAGGCTCTGGGCACTTCAGACCAATGTGCAAACCCTTTAATGTTGTCCCAGTTTCCCTCCCCAAAACACAATGCTCAAAAAGGGCCAAAGACATTAGGATACTTAGTGCTATATCTGATGTGTGTCTTTTAATCTGTGAATGGCACAGTTTTATATCTTTTTTTAACATTCATTTCTTTTAAGACTTAGCCTTCTTGTTATATCACTTACTTTTCCCATGTGATGTTGAATATAGCTTTTCTTATTTACTGTGTCCTCTTTTTCTGTCTGTTTATCTGTCTATTTCTGGAGTGTAGATACACTATAATGACTCTAGTGTTCTATATCTGCCTGATGTAAGGGGATTCATGTTTTATAACTTAATGGATTTTTTAAAGCTAAAATGTAATCTTGTTAACTAGATCATATATTTTTTCCCTATAATTTAAACAAGGAGATGCAGAATGTGTATAATGTATGGTACAATTTACCAGCAGGTACTTCAGACTTTTTGCTACCTTGCTATATATCCTTCACATATAAAACGCAGGAAGATTTGAAAGGTATTTTGTCTTCTACTATTTTCCTCACCCGCTTTTTCTGTTTAAAGTGAAAAAAATATTATTCTAGATGATAAAGTGTAAGTCTTACCAAACGTAAAGAACTGAGTTGGAATAAGGAATTCCTGCTGCTTGATTATACAATATGCAATACAATTAGATTTGGTTTCTTCCTGGTTTAATTTAGTTTATCCCCTTAGGAGAGATCCATTCACCATATTTAATTTAGCTGTAATACACTGTAGTAAATATTTTGCAAAAAGGAAAGCTTAATGAGTTGAAGACATGCATCACAAGCTTGCTATTTTCCACCTTACCTTTTCAAAAGCTTTTTTGTTATGGTTCCACTAAAAATTTAAGGGGAAAATCAGACCTCCAGAAATGTTCTTTGTTTTGCACCCTTAGCGAACAGTTTTCTTTTTTGTTGAGGCACAATCCTAATCCTACTGAAATCACAGAACCTTCTCCCCAGAGCTGCCCCAGGCCCCACCGGCATGGCTGCCAGGGCTCTGTAGGGCTGCGCAGTGCTCCTGCCCCCAGCGCGTGGGGGTCCTGTTGGCTCCCCTCTCTCCCTGCCCTGGTCCCTCTGGCTGGCAGTGCTGCTCTTGTCCACATTGGCTGCAACTCTCAGAGCAACCTCCAGCTGATATTTCTCCAAGCCTGAGGGAGTACAGTTAGGTCTAGGCTGTGGGCACATGCTCCTGCTGCTCTGTGTGCCCAGAATGGGCAAGGAATAGGGGAAAAGTGGGCACTGTCTTCACTACCTACATGCAAGAAACCTGTACTGAAAGTCCCACTACTGACTTCTTCATCTGTATGACGTAATGATTGTGTGTCATCACAAGCATTCAGAAACTCCAAAAATAAGACTCAAAAGCTATGATATTTTAAGAAAGGATTTATTTTTTTTCCATCGGCCTATTAGATTTTGATAAAGAAGACTTATATTTTGAATTCTTTTCTATATTAAAAGGGAATTATATCATACAATTTCTTTAGAAAAATTCTTGAGAAATCATTAAATATTCCAGGATTTCAAGGGGGATAAATGACCTGGAATCACTGTCTTAGGCATCACTCCCAGTGACATTAACAGATTTACAACTAATTTATATGCAGCCAATATTTTTCTCCACTTTGATTCCAGTCTCCCTTCTGGCAGAAGTGCTGCTGGAGAAACTGATGGGATTTTTTCTGGGAATGGATCATTGACATGACACTTCCATCATGTGCTGAGAGATGTAATTTGGCTCAACAAGCATGGAGTAGGTAGAAAGACAGACCTCATGTTTATATTCCCTGTCAGGTGGATACTATTCACACTCTGAAAATGAAGGTGCAAGAAAGGAACAAAATATGAAAACTGATTTTTATGTACCTCTAAGGTTGCATTCTTTAATAGCATAAATCAGGATGCAAATGTTTAGGAGACCAAGCGAAAGAAAAGTTTCAGAGGCATACAAATTTTATTCTTGGAAGCTGAAGAAAATGATACAGTTTATACCTGCTTAAGGATCTGACCGCTTTTTTTGCTGCTGCAGTGTTAAATGAACAGCTCTGCATACACACAGAACTTTCTAATCTTGATTTGCTTTATAAATCTGTAGATTGATAATAGCTTGATGTCATACACAATGTCAATATCATCCTGAATAAAGGTGTAATAGTGTGCTCTGCTAGACACTGTTTTCTGTAAGCTCAAAACTCTGATATTTCTTAATGTCTTTCTTTTTAAACTGCAGAACCTTTAAGTCACAAGGCTGTAGTTATTTTTACATTTTATAACCTTGTATGAGGCTAATGACACAAATGCCTTTGTGAAGGGTAGATGCCAGCATTAGTGTATTGGGACCAATGACTCAGTCAGTGCTTTGCTTGAGATGAAGTGCAACAACCTGCTACACTTTTCATCACAGATCAGCAGGAGAGGCAGCACGTTATACAAACATTAGCACTTAAGCAAAGCTTTAGGCGAGGCCCCTATGGGCACAAAAACAGGGGAGAAGAGCTGTTGCAAGCCGGGGGCGGGGGGCTGTGTTGCCGGCAAAGGTGTGCAAAGCCTCCATGACACTGTTGACACACCCCCCCAAGTGTGCAGCAGCTGCACCAGGGGTGAAGGCGTGCAGGGACAGCATCACTTTGACAAACTACCGACCACGGCAGTTTATCCATCATCACTAATGAAGCGTGCTGCAGAGCTGTTTGTGAGAGGTTGAATAACACGGACGAGCCCTGCGGAGGACACAGGTGTGTATGAGCTGCCACCAGCTCAGATCTATTGATCTGAGACACCTAGGGTCAGGGTCTTGGGGAAATAAAAGTGGCATAAGCCTGAGGCTTGCTAGGGACTGTGCTGATTCCTTCAGCTTCTTTAGGCTTTCATGTAGCCTTAGTATAGCTGGCAAGGTAAGGTTTCCCATGTGCTAATCAGGTTGCATTGAAACCCAGCCTTTTTGCAGCACGCCTTGGTCATGACAGTCCTGAAGTCATGGGACAGTGCAGAAGCTGGGTGAGCTGCTGGAGAAGGTCTAAACTACAGTAGTAAGTAGGATCAGGGTCGGTATCCCTGTTCACTTGTCAAATTCACCTGCTAGATTTAACCTGACCTAACTGGGATTTACACAAGTGCCTATGTATGTGAACTTGCAATTCACTTTCCCAGAAGCTAGGACCAAAGAGTGAAAAACACCAAGCATTTGGTGTTTGGGATCATATGTTCCTGAACTTAAGCATCCTTACCTGAATTTACTCAAAACTAAGTCCACCCATTAGCTGAAAATACTGGGAGAATAAACAAACTTACATACCTTCTCTTTTGTGAAGTTTCTCAGAGAAATATTTGGGGACAGTGAAAAAGACTTACACTCTCCTATTTTTCATCTTATTCATCTAAGACAGTTGGGAATAGTGGTAGCTAATAGGGTAAAAGAGGAATGGACTTCTTAGCCCAGGAGGTAAACCTTTGTATATGGGAGAAGTTTTACAGCAGTTTATCTTCAATTTTGTAAAAAAGTACATTGAGTAAAAGTAGTGCAAATCCTTGCATTGATTCTTCCTTTAACATGTTGGGGAAGGGTTGTGTTTTGGTTTTTGTTTGGTTTTTGGTTTGGGTTTGTTTTTTTCATTTAGCTAAAATCAGTAAATCTCGTCTTTTTATCACAGATTTAAGCAAATATGGAATTATTTTTTAAAACTGTAAAGTTGCCACAGCTTGAGTCCTGAGAATAAGGGAATTCATAGCCATCTAAAACTGATTTATATCTGTATAGCTTATTACCATTCCTGTACAAGAGTAGCAATGGCAGATAAAGCACCTCTGTAGTGGTGTAGTGTCCACACTAAGAAAATCTCTTTCTAAAAACACCAGTTTCCTTAAAGCGGGTCAGTTTTCTATAACAGACAAAGTCTGAATAATTTATTCAATTTGCAAAAGGTCGTATTTAAAGCAGAAGTGAAACATCCAATGGAAACATTACAGTGTTATAAACAAGGTTATATCTACACTGCAGTGTCTGGGTGGTACTGCAGATAGAGCTAAGCTGGCCAAACTATGGGTCAGTGCAAGCTAATTTATCTTCCACTTGGTGTTGGTGCCTCAGTTGCTGTGGGTAGAAAGGTATCACTACTCAGGATAGATGGCGTGGGTCTACACTACACCACAGCTACTCCTTTTTGAAGTTAGACCAGTGCAGCTTTCTCAAGGGTATTTTCCCAAATCCATCACTAGTTTGGAAGTCAAAAGTAAAATACTGTTTACCTGCAGGATGAAAAGGCAGTTTTTATTTTTGGTTTAGAACATTTATCTTTTTTTAAAAAAAGCCAAATTTCCATTAAGAAGCATGTAAGTAAATTGCCTGAGCAAGGATGTTCTAGAGCATTTGTCCCATATAAGCAGTCAGTAAAAAACATCCCAAACCCAAACTAGAACAATGAACTTGGAAAAAAGTACCTACAATAGCAAAAATCTAGTCTTCTAGCTAGGCTAGGAATCTCTTTTCTGGTCCTGGGATGAATGAGAGTTATTTGTGACCTGCTCTGGGGAATCACATCTGGAATATAAAAACAGATGACTTCAAACCAAAGAACCGCTCTGCATGAAATGTAAAAGTAAAGTATATTCTCCTTGCACCCCTGACTGTATTCAGCAATAGCTAGCATTATTAGAATAAGCAAGAAATGCTACATGTGTTTGTGGTAAAAAGGAAATATTTATGTTGCCTCTTCTCATTTACTGCAGCATCAGTACAGTTTAAGCAATTCGAACTTAGATGTTGCACTTCAGGTCTTATCTTCTTGTGCTAAGGGCAGAAGGGAGGTGTTTGTCATGGAAGATACTGTATTCTAAATAACTACACCACAAAAAAAGGAAGGAAACAGAAGTTTGGGAGTATGAAGGGATTGTCCAAGAATCACACAGTAAATCATGGCAGAGCTAGGATAAAACCTAGATTTCTTGGTTCTGACTCAGTAATCCCATCTATTGAGCATGCTGTTTCTCAGTGCATAACATGAACATGCAGTACTTTGTAAAGAAACATGCAGTAGACATGTTGGTGTTATTGACTTTTTTATTCACAATAACTAAGTCCAAGGAGCATTTAAATCTGCACAACAGGACTTTTGAAAAGAATCCCCAGTACAAATTTTGACAAAGTAGTTAGGTCTGTGAGCACACAAAAACCACTGAAAATATCCCTGTCACTAAATCAGGTTGTGCTTTCTGACAGGAATTTCACAATAAATACTTTCCCTGCAATATCTGCAGATGAAAAAGCTGCAACAAGGGAATTTGGAAATGTTTCCTGCACTATGCAGTTTTAAACATCAATAAACAAAAAAAAAGCAATAATATGCTTTTCATAACTACTGCTGAATGTGCTGGTGCCTAGTGTCAGGGCCTGCAGTGATGACAGATATAGAGATTAGAAAATGAAACACACAGAATATTTTATACAGAGCAGGGGACTGCCTTTGCTCAGCAGGGAAGAGGCAGAGTCCCTCAGTATCACACAAGAGTCGTCTATGTTTACATTTGCCTATTCAGGGACTGCAGGAATCTCCATGTGCTCATGACACCTGGCTATTCACAGCCATGTTGTCTTTAAGTAGCTCAGACTCAGCCTTAGGACAACCTGCCTGCATTATCTGCCCACCCATGTGGCACACAATGTTCCTCTTTCCAAGGAAACCTTTATACTCATGTGTCTGCCTTGCCCTGGCCAGAGGACAGCTCCTGGGCAGATGTGCAGGAGACCACCATGCAGCTGTGCTGTGTGAGAGCGAGCTACTCCGTGCAGCTACTCCATGCACACCTTCTGGTGTATCCTGACAAGCAGGATGTGCCCAAGAATTCCCTTATGGGGTAAGAGCAAGGTTGCCCTGGATCTGCTTCCCAGGTGTTCCTGCTGTTACGTATCAGGAACCAAATTCAGCTCTAGCACCATGGCTGTTCCAGCACAGTGGTGCCTGTGAAGGCACAGAGAAGAAAGATGATTGAATGCATTTGAAATTCTGGCCTCTTTATTTAAGAGTCTATGTGGAAGCTAAGCCCCTCTGAAAATAAGTTCCCTTGTAAAAATAAGATGGAGACTTATCTCAACACAATTTCCCAATCCTTTGAGGTGTATCTACTAGGGTAAGAATACACTTAAGCACATGGGGAAATATACCTTGCTGTGGTCTGTTGCAGTCTTCTTTGTAAAGGCAACATACTCGTATCTCAGCTTCACAGAAGAGTCAGAGATAAAGACAACCACAGCAAACAATATTAAAATCATCCTTAACTACTCCTTTCTGTGATCAAGATTTCCAGGGTGGCTAGCGATTTTGAGTACCTCTGCAGGTTATGAGGTACCTGATTTGAAACCCATAAAAGTGGCCTGGCTTTCAGAAAGAAAGAAAAATTACTCAGGACTTTCTGTTGTCTAGTCACAGATTTTTCTGAATGTTTTTGCTAGAGGACACTTACTTATACAGAACACTTCTTTTGAGAAAGAGGTTTTGGTGCTAGTGGCTCTCATCTTGGTTGAAAAAAATACAAGATGAGCCTTTCAGTATATCCTAGCCAAATTACAGCTGTCTAGTCATTTCAATTAATATACTAACTTCACTTGTACACATATTCCTAATTTGCCTTTTAATTTTAATGACTAAAGAAAAAGTTTGTACCATCTGGAAACTCTCACTTTATTTTTCCCCATGTTTTCTGAGGTAGCATATATAATTACTTGGCAAATGGTCTGCCTAATGCCACTGCATCTTGTCAATAATTTGTATGCAAAAGATGAACTCTCTTGTAAGTGATAGTTCCTCTGAGGCAGGAGAGAGAGCAGAGGAAACAGTCTTAGCTGAACAAAATGTGTCTTGTAAATATGTTGCCGAAGCACTTGTTCTAAACGGTGTGTCCACAGAGACTTGTATTAATGATCCAAAATACCAGAGCAGTGTGAAAAATGACTAAAATGCTGCCACTGTTGTGTAGCTTGCATTATAGCCCATGACAACTGTTAAACAGAAAGGCAGGGTGGCAAGCAGGAGCAAAAGGCTGCCGGAGGAGGAGAAACTGGCAAGAGAGTTATATCAGAACTGGGGAAGCACCGGGCTTCGCAGAGTGGAGTGGAAGGTGGGCTGGTAGTGGAGATGGGCATGCAGATCTCCAGGACAGATTCATGTGAGCTCGTATGTAACTGCCATCTCCATTTCCTGATTTTTCTAGTACCCATTTTTGGGAAAGTTGTAGTATATATGCAGTGTGTTTTCCTCACAATCTTAGCCAGACATACTGTTTTCTTCCTTTAACATTATTTCCACTCATTACATATGTTGTTTAAATAAAAAGAAGAGGAAATTATTTTCCTCTTACTATTGTTACATAGCAGATTTAAAAAAAAAAAAAATATAGGAGGGGGGAATAAGGCAGTTTTTAAAGAATATATTCACTGTACCTGTTACTCTGACTTTTTCAAATCAATCATTATTAGTTCTAATTTACAAATCTATGGCAAAAATCGTTCGGCTTGAGTTGACATCCTTCTTTTCCTCCTTGCAACACTCTTGCCACTGCTAATCACATGCAAGTAGTTCCAGTTGAGTAAAGATAGTTTGCTTTTGATGGGAATGTTACATGTATCAGAAGAAGGGAGCACCAAATATTTAGGGTGTCATAGGAATTTAGCAGAATACTTACTGAGTGTTCTTTCACTGTTTTGCAATAAAGTTTCAGTTCAGTTCTTCCTGTCAGGAAACTGACTTAAACCACAACAGGGTACTTATTCTACCCAGGAACAATGATTCAGTGACTTGGTGTTCGTTTCTGAAGAGGGACTTTCAATCTCTGTTTATCACAGCAGCAGTAACTTTCCATAGAATGGGTGGAATGAAAAGAAAAGGAGCTAGTAAAACTACAAATGCAGAATCAGTGTTGGCAAGGAGACTAAGAGGCATGTTAACCTAAGGAAGTAAATTATTCTTTTAACCTTAGCATTTGCACCTTAGCACTGGCACCAAATCAGAGCTGAAGAATGAATGTCTGACACTAGGCAAAAGCCTTCACTGCCACAACATATGCTATAAATAAGTTTTCAAGAGTGTTAACTTTAGAATTAAATTCCCTTCCAACAGACTAGAACTTGTACTATTTTAAATAGTTTACAAACATCAATTATATTCCTTAAAATTTTCTAATAGTTTTCTAGTAATTTTGTTTAAGATTTTGAGAAAGAGTTTTGAAAGCAGTTGACTGTAAAAAATATGATGAAAGTTTGTAGATTTCTGTTTACATCACAGTAGTTAATATAAAATAACAATACTTTGGACTTTTGGATTGTCCATTAACAACATTGTTTTCTAAACTGTACACAGTTTTCCCACACAGCAACTGTGCAACCTTGATATTATTTTTATTCTCTTTTTCTATACTTATTAACATATATGAAATTTTTCATTCATGTATCTATGTTTATTACCTTCTGAAAAGATCTGCTTGTGTTCCATCTCTTGGCATTATGAGTTGGACTAACATGTGTGATCTAAAATGTTTGCCTTTTACATGTCATCAAGCTGCATTTCTAGGACAGACTCTTTAATCTTTGTAAAGCTTCCTCTTTACAAAATTCTTTGGATCAAAAGAATTTCATTTAAATTTTACATGTGTTGTGTTTACCACTATACTTATTAAGTTGTAATTTCACATTTTTTAACAAGATTTGTCATTTGCTTAATATGAGTCCCATACCCAGAAGGTCCAAATTCTGCAGAATTGTATTAGCTATTCACCACGTGGTTTATTATAACTCTTTCTTCAATCAGCAAATGTTAATTAACTGTCCTGGTTTTGTTTTATATCTGTGAGTCTGCTGAACTAATGTAAAGAGAAAACCAAGAAAATAAGTTGAAAATAATCTTTGTTAATGTAAAGAGAGGAAGCAAAAATGATGCTAAGGCTTTTTTTGTCATACTGTAAAAAGGTAATCTAATTTAATTATTACTCTGTCACTGTGCTAATGACTATTTAGCTTTTACAAATGACAGCCTACACTAAAACAGGGAGCTGACCCATGTTTTTAATACTAAACCCATTTTTCTCTTTTGTGCTAATTTCAATCAGAATGGAAAATTGTGTGTAATATTATTACTTAGACTGATTACAGTCATATATAAAAACCTTCAAAGCTTTATGCATTGTATCATTGGAATGGGGTATTTTTGAGAGAATGGAGAGGTTTCTGTTAATAGTTTCAACAGCAAGGTTTCAAGAAGGTTTTTAAAAATAGAAAACTTAAACCAAAAATCTACATACACAGTGTTCCATAACACCATATAAATTTCTGCTAAAGCACTGAATCCTTGCAGCAGAACTCCAACCAGTATCAGATAACACATTACAAATCTTTCCATCTACATATGTGGAAAAATCACACATGGAAACCCCAAACCCTCCTGGTTCTCATTTCTTCTGGGGCTGTGAAAAAACAAAGGCCTTCCTTCAGCATGAACTGGTTTGTCACAGCCTATTCCCTTCTCTGTAGTAACTGCGTCTGCACATCCTTTTATCCCAAGCTAAGTAGAGGGGTGATTACTGCTTTTCTACTGTTACCTAGCACTGGTTTAGCATAACTTGGGCATCATGTTTCTGATGGCCCGTTTGGGCTGCTTGAGGATTTTGATGGGACCTCTTGCCCTGCTGGTACTGGATGAGTGGGGACAGTGACAGTGGTTAGTGCACTGGATTGCTTCTGCAAATTGTTGTCACTTACGGCAGAGGTGGCGTAAGAACAGTTGAAGCATAACATGAATGTTTACATGGTGTTGGGCTGTTTTTGCAGACTAAGCTAAAGTCAATGCTGGATTTAATTTTTAAAAGTGCAGTGATTGAGTATTTGATTCATAAGGTGTCCAGTTCTCTCTCCAACAGGAGAAACAATCTTCAAAAGGGATTGTTTATGTGCTTCCAAAACCTCAATATACATATATATCTGCTGAAGATGAACCTGCTTTGGTAGAATATTTTTTTCCAATTTCAATAGTAATTATCCTCCCAAAGCAGATCATCTATTGCAATAAAGAAACCAAACAGAAGTCTGTTTGAAAAAGGTGACCAGTATAACTGGAAAACATCTACAATTTCCTGCAAGATGGATGAAAAGGAGATGAAGGAGAACCAACAGAAATCCAGAGTGGGTCTATACTCTACCAGAACTCATTAAAAGTACTAGTGCCTTATTAATTTCCTGGCCTTGTGCTGTCTTTGAGTATGCAGTTGAAATGGAGATAGGGCCGTGTGATAGATGTGCTGCAGGATATGCACTTCTTGCATTTCTGTTCACTATTAAAAAAAACAGTTTTAACTAGATTTCTTTCAACTAATTCAGATTCTCTTTGAAAATGTAACTAAGATGTGTTATAAGTGACTGAGACATCCTATTAATTTGAAAATATTGAAATGGAAGTCAAGGAGGTTTTCCCCTTTCTTTCCATGTGGCCAAATCTCTGCTGTGAGAAGAACATATTGGAATACAATGGAATTGTGATAGAAGTAGTTTCTGGTGTCACTTTTTGTTGTTGTCTTAAAGATCTTAAAGGCACCAAGAGAATGTTTCTTCTTAATTTTCTTCTTTTTTATATCTTTGACCTGATTTGCAGTAAAAATAGAGCCTCTGTTTTAGTATATTGCAAAGTGGTTAAGAAATCCTCTATGTGTACAGATGGCTAAATGCTGTTACTTGAGGGACAAAGGGTGCAGATTTACTTATGAAAAGTTCCCCTAAGCAACTGAATGGTTTTTGTGTACTTAATAATAGCCCTAAAGCTCTTCCCAAAATCATACTTGTGCTAACTGAGGTCAAGTTAATGCTACACAGAAAATGAGAACTGATATCAAAAGAAGGAATTTAAAGTCTGAACCCAAGGTGACAAACAGCTCTCTGAAAGACACTCTCTGACATACAGAGCTTGTTGACCAGGAAATAGCAATGTCACTCTGCTCCTAAGAGCTTCAGCGCTATTTCTGTGCGTGGTAATTTTTTTTTGTGGAGCAAGAAGTGAAGAATACATATTATATGCTGTTGCCTTCAACTTTCTGAGCAATGTGACATTTAAGGCACATTACAGGCAGTGTTTTACAACTAGAATAAAAGAAGAAAAAAATGTTTAGTGTTCTGTGACCTCACAAACATATTTTATGTATGCAGGTAACCTACAACAGTACTAACTTCTTTAGGTAGGCTAAGGACCCCATCTCAAATGTGTAATGTTCTGAGTCATGCTGATAAATAATGCCCTTTCCCCTTTCTCAAATGGTCCTTGGGTATTTTGCTTGTAGCAGTATACTTCACAGCTGGCCTTGGGAATCTTGGTATGTTATGGCAAGCTTTGCCAAGCAGCTCCTATAAAATCCAGATCTTTTGTGACTCAGCGTTTGGTGCCATGCAGGAAGATGCAATCTCACAGCACAATGATATGAACTGGGGAGTAAGAGAAACTTCAGTTGTTCATGATACAGATGGCAGCATCTTTTAATCGATTTCAAAATTCTGAATCCCTACAAAGAATATTTGCACCCCTGATATTATATTAAATACAATCTTAAGAAAATAATAGATTTTTCAGACCCAAAGACTGATGGAAAAATATAGAGTGGCAGTAGGTTAGAAGGGCAGGAAACTTGTGGTTCCAGAAGAAACTAGAAACCAAAAGTTTTCTTTGGAAAAACAAAGATAGATAATATATTCAGAGTGACCTACAAGGTCTTGACAGAAGTGTTGGTCAAATAGAGAGGTAACAGTTTAAATAAGAATACAGAATTTTATGTACTTAGTTGAGATTAAACAAACCATTACGTTGGCCAGAATTTTTTTCAGTGTTTGATACTGGAAGTTATTTACCCATTTCATTAAAACAGCATAGAGAAAAGGCAATCTCTGGGCCAGAATTACAACATGGGATGCGTTCCATGATACAAAATAATCTTAAGGTCAAAATATTCCAGCACAAAAAGGAGAGAAACCTTTTTTTTATTTTGTTGGTTGAACTTATGTTTGGAATTCCAGAAATGCTTTCTGAGGAGTGGACTTAATTACTAAGCACTGTTGGGCTGACAAAAGATGTCCTGCTCTTAGTGGCTCATTTCACAACACTGCCAGGATTTGATGTTTCTTGTTCTTGGTTTGGGTTTTTTTTGTTTGTTTGTGTGTGTGCATTACTTTCATTAAGAGAAGAACACAGCACAGCCATTAAGCACAATGGGGTCTTCAGCCATCTCTCTGTGTTGCTATTGAATTGGCAGAATAAATAGTGAGTTTCTGGAAATTCTTAGTATTTCCAGTTGATTAACTTGTTTTTGCTTCTGCTTTCTTTTAAAGAAGCTTTGTGCAAGTTCAAACATCACAAAGAAAAAGTGGAATAAAGAAACAGCACTATATAACTTAAGGTAGAATTTGAAAGTTTCCATTATAAATATCATTCCTGTTGGTGAATTAATTGCTATAAGATCACAATGCCTTTCAAGTATGTGGTCTGACTAGTAGTACTTTGCAGGACAATTAAGCAGTTGAAGGAATTACCTATAAATTGTGATATGGCAAAACTCCTAAGAGTTGCACAGAAAAAGAAAAGAATTTTAAAGGTGTATCGTAGATCTTGGACTCAATTTTATCTACTACTTCTAATTCTGACCCTGCAGTTTCACTGGTATGAATTGATGACATTTAGGTATTTAATCATTGAATGAGAGTTACTTAAGAAATGTCTAGACTTCTAAACAATTGAACCTAGGCTCTCTGGGACACCCAGTTGATTGTGGGCACAACATTGCAAACAATTAGAGACTGAGGTAAAGCTGCTGATAAACCATGGAATGTACGAAAATACCTAGCCATGTGAAACATTGATATTGTGAAAAGACTGCTAAAAAGTTGATGGTTCTGGCTAATATTATAGGTGAAAAAGAAATCAGATTAATGACCAAATACCATTATAATAACCAGCAAAATTTGCAAGTGTTCTTATTTTAAAGATAAAACTTTAGAAGTCAGAATAACTACCCTCCGAAGTTCTTGACACACCCCCCCCCCCCAACCCCCCCTTGGCAACGGTACTATTTTTGTTTTGTCAGCAGCACCAATAAATACAGCTAGTATACTGTGTAAAATAATTGTATTATATGGCAGACAAAACAAGGGGTATGCATCAGATTATAAATAATTTAATTTTACAAAGAAATTTTACATCTTAATCTGTTTGACCATCACTTTCACTTAGACTCTGAAATAAAATTATGTTATTGTATTGCTTGCTATAATCTAATATTTCACCCATAAGGAAATGTCAGGTCACATTTACAGTGATCTAGGGGCCTCTAAGCCAGATTGGAAGGTCATTCTGTTTGAGCATTGTAAATGAACCTGTCCAACAAAGTTTTGGTTAAGGGCAACCAAGGACTCATTATGCAGTCAATTTACCCAAATGCCAGCAAAAGTAATGCCAAGGCTGTTACTGTCTGTCCTTTGAAATTTGAAATAGTATCAAGCATACAGGAATTTATGCTTTATTATCAAGCCTGGGAAGAAATTGTATTAAAAAATATTTTTGTAGAAGATCATTATGGTACCGTGTAAGTAACATTAAGCAAAATAATATTTTGCTAAAATGGACAAACTGTATTTGAGTACTATGAAAAATATGGGTGTACGTTTGTTTTCATAAACTATACTAGGAGGTTTGACTATCTTTTATAGCCTTCCTAAACTGCTACATAGGTATGATTAAGTTCTAACAAGGGGCTTTTTTGCATCAAACTGTGACTCCCTTTCTTAGGTATTATTATGTACGTGTGCATTCACTATATGCGCCATCAGGGAACATGACTGCAATCTTGAAAGTGGTTTCTACTTCACTTAGCTAGCATTGACACTAGAAATCGGGAGAAATAGAGATGCAGCTGTGAGTGGCACCTAAGTCAATAGTCAATCTTTGTTCCTCCATAGGCAGAAAAAGGACAAGAATGATATGTCTTTGAAAATTTGTGAAGGGCCAGGGATTAGTCAACATATTCTGGTTATATAGGATAACTTCTGTGTTCTGACTATTGCTTTGCAGTGGCATTTGTCTATTTTCTAGGATTGCAATGTTGTCTCAAAATCACTAAGTTAGCTCACCTTTTAGCTGAGATTTCCCAAGATAGTGCAAACATAGCAAGTTGCTGACAAATACATCCAGTGGTAAGCCATATATTTGGAGCTGTATCTGGGTAAACTGAGTCAAAGAATTTCAGTACTTTCCTAATATTAATTAATTTTACCCATCCTCACCCCTGTCCGCTTTCCTGATGTATATGGAACATCTACCTATGCATATCAGGTGCAGAGACAATTCTGTTTGAAAAAAGAGCTAGTATAAATTAAAGCATTGGAGTTATATATTCTGATATCGGCACTGGATAGAAGATCTCTAAGGGAAGAAGGAGGATTTTTCCTTTCTGGATCATCACAGTCTATTTTGACCCACGAATAAAATTAGCATAATTGAACTGAGTTCATTCAAACAATTGGAATTGTCAGCAAAAGGTAATCTCTGTCTTCCTCTTCTTCTTCTAGTCAAAGTGCTATATGACTAGTTTTGTCATGATATTGCAGAAGTTCACATGATAACACAAAAAAGGTCATATTTAGAGTGGAAAAGTCCTTTTGGTTTTTGCATCATTCAGAAAGGGAGCAAAGCTTATTCTATAAGCTAAGGCCCCTGATGTCAGGAATGTAGAGAATACACAGGGGAAAATGTATTTTCTGTAGAAAAGACAGTATTTCTCTGTTTACCACCCTGTAGAAATTTCTGCATTCTGCACTGCAAATCCTTAAAGTCCCAGTGCAGTAAAGCACAATGTATTTGTTTCCCTGAACAGCACAGTGCTATGAAACTCCTGGAACACATTGAACGATCTGCCATGGCTTGTAATGTTTAGTGATCTTTTACCACACCAGGCTGATTTTTTGATTCTCTTGAAGGCTCCTCCATTTCTTTGGAGAGTTGTAAAAAGAGACCTGTCAGAGTTGGAGACACCATAGGTTGTAAAAGCAATCTCTTTGCCAAGCTAAGAACAAAACCTTGTGTGATGGGTTGACCCTGGCTGGATGCCAGGTGCCCACCAAAGCCGTTCTATCACTCCCCCTCCTCAGCTGGACAGGGGAGAGAAAAATATAATGAAAAGCTTGCGGGTCGAGATAAGGACAGGAGAGATCACTCACCAATTACTGTCACGGGCAAAACAGACTCAGCTTGGGGAAAATTAACTCAATTTATTACAAATCAACCAGAGTAGGGTAATGAGAAATAAACCCAAATCTCAGAACACCTTCCTTCCACCCCTCCCTTCTTCTCAGGCACAACTTCACTCCTGGATTCTCTACCACCCCCCGCCAGCAGCACAGGGGGATGGGGAATGGGTTTTATGGTCAGTTCATCACACGTTATTTTCTGCCACTTCATCCTCCTCAGGGGCAGGACTCATCACACTTTTCCCATGCTCCAGTGTGGGGTCTCACCCACAGAAGACAGTCCTCCACGAACTTCTCCAACGTGGGTCCTTCCCACTGGCTGCAGCTTCATGAACTGCTCCAGCGTGGGTCCCTTCCACGGGCTGCAGTTCTTCAGGCACAGACTGCTCCAGCGTGGGTCCCCCACGGGGTCACAAGTCCTGCCAGAAAACCTGCCCCGTGGACTCCTTTCTCCACAGACCTGCAGATCCCGCCAGGAGCCTGCTCCAGCGCGGGCTTCCCACAGGGTCACAGCCTCCTTCGGGCACCCGCCTGCTCCGGCGTGGGGTCCTCCATGGGCTGCAGGTGGAGATCTGCTCCCCCGTGGACCTCCCTGGGCTGCAGGGGGACAGCCTGCCTCACCAGGGTCTTCCCCACAGGCTGCAGGGGAATCTCTGCTCGGGTGCCTGGAGCATCTCCTCCCCCTCCTTCTGCACTGACCTGGGGGTCTGCAGGGTTGTTTCTCTCACATGTTCTCACTCCTGTCTCTGGCTGCTGTTTCCTGCCTGTCCCAACTTTTTTTCCTTCTTAAAAATGTTATCCCAGAGGTATTACCACTATCGCTGTTTGGCTCAGCCTTGACCAGCGGCAGGTCCATCCTAGAACTGGATGGCATGGGCTCTCTCAAACACAGGGGAAGCTTCCAGCAGCTTCTTACAGAAGCCACCTCTGTAACCCCCCCCACTACCAAAACCTTGCCACGCAAAGCCAATACACCTTGGTAAGGCAGTTTTCCTTTGTGCTATTTATAATGTTAGGCGTGGTGGTCACAGGTCTGGCATCAATGCTCTCATACTTACTTCATAGACATCTATAGCTTTGCCAGGGCTATTATTATTACTGAAGTGACTTGATGTGGGAAGCAAGTAGTTGTAGCACTCCAAGGGCCAAAGACTCATTCAGGATCACACATGGGTATGAGTTTGACTAGAACAGGGAGGTTTTCTTCTTTAGTGCAATGTCTAATGTAGCAAAGACTCTGTCAATTTCTGTCAATAAACTTAGTAAGACCTACAGCAGAGCCTGGCAACTTAGGCATGGTGAGGTTCAGGAAGATTGTTTTGTCCAGGTTTCACCCCTTTCCATCAGAGATGGGCTTGGCTGAAGGAGAGAGCTGTCAGGGCAGTCAACACTAACTTGCCTGTCAAATTCTCCTGCATTAGGAATAATGCTTTCAAATATGATAGACAACTTACATGAAGTCCAATATTGGAAAAGTACACTCAGCCACACTGAAGACTTTCATTATTTTCCCACTGCTAATGTACAGTATGTTCCTGAACTCATGAAGGAATAAATGATATTGGGTGGTATAAAACTCCAAGTGAAATAGTACTCAATTCTCCAGGTTCATGTTGTGTTTCCTGCAGGTCTAATTGACATTTCTGGAAACAATATTAGACATGCTGTTTACCAGCAGTGGAAGCGCCGTTTTTTAAGAGAAGGTTATGAGAAAGGAGAAGTGTGCAGTAATTAGTTGGTACCTTACCTGCACATCTCTGGGTAAAAAGGGAGCTGCTGCAAAGTGAGGGTGTCCTCCCTTTAGTGGCCTCTAAGGGCACTGCAGGCTCCAGCATGGCCAAACTTCCAAGAATCCCTCATACTTCAAGCAACCCAGAGAAGCCAAAGTGCTTGCCTGAGGCAGGGCTATCACAGGGGCAGGAAAATGGCTCTGATAGTGTAATTGCTCCCGAATATCCTGAGTGAAATAAGTTGGGGGTTTGGGGGGATTTTTTTTTTCCTTATGAAATACTATGTTTACGAATAGGATCAATAATTAGTATTTAGTAATTATAAGCAGTATGAATAAAGTATTACTGATGGCTAATGGGCTCCCTAATTTCTACACTGCTTCTATACTGATTCTAAGATTAAAACAAAAGTCCTAGTGCATTTAATACATTTTATGCTTAACAGGGTGTTAAGAGGCACTAGTCCAAAGAGCAGTCAAAGAACACCGGGGGTGTACAGAAGCCTTTCATAGTAAGCTGTAAAAGTGGTTAATTTGTGGCAC